>NC_080853.1:25030769-25675942 GCF_030435755.1 Ochotona princeps
CAAAGGCTCCTGATGATGTTTTTCCATACTGAGGGCCATCTCAGTGGTCTGTTAGTTCTGATCAGGCCAGCTTATGCAGCTGGCCAGCTGTGGGTTGGCTGATTATTCTCACCTTACGATCCGATTTGTTGGAATGAAAGAAAAGACGATTTCGTTTTGGTTTTGTATCAATCCAGCAAGCTGGTCCAGGCATGTTCTTGTGGGTAATGTAGAAGCTGCAGGAAGACAAGCTCTAATGTGTGTTTCCAGCTTCTGTGTCACCTATGGAAAAAAACAAGTGGTGAACTCAAGTGATGTGGTTGAGTCACAAGTCAAGGAGTGAACAGAATGCCCTATCTACAGTGGAAAGAAGAATGAACCAAGTAAACTGCCACAGGTTGTATCTCACACCCCCAGCATCCCCAGATGAAGGCAACACCAATGGCGAGATAGTTATTGTCTGCTTTTGAAGAGAATTATTCAACATTATGACTTCCATTAGCGAATTAGACTCAAAATAAAATGCTTTTCTCAGCAAGAGGAAAGCAAAAGTTAGTTTGGTTAGCGTGTAGATAAAAGAGTTAAATAGGATCTAGATTTTTTTCAGTGCTGCATAATTTTGAAACCAGATCAGGGTTTTTTTTTTAGATTTATTTATTTTTATAGGAAAGTCAGAGTTACAGAGAGAAGGAGAGACAGAAAGACATCCGCTGGTTCAATCCCCAAGTGGCCGCAATGACTGGAGCTGAACCGATCCAAAATCAGGAGCCAGGAGCTTTCCCTGTGTCTACTACATGGGTGCAGGGTCCCAAGGCTTTGAGTCATCCTCTACTGCCTTTCCAGGCCACAAGCAGGGAGGTAGATGGGAAGTGGAGCAGCAAGGGCACGGAGGAGCATACATATGGGATCCCAGTGCATGCCAGAGGAGGACTTTAGCCACTAGGCTACTGTGCCAGGCCCAGAAGTACAGAATTACCTATGGACCTAGTTTGGCAAAAACAAGGAGCCAGGAGCCAAATGTGAATCCTTACAAAGTTATATACTTACACCATTTCTAAGCATCCTAGCCTTCTTTTTAACTTTCTGGAGGGAGGATAAAAGTCAGGATTTTAGGGGAGGAGAGTTGAGTTAAGCCGAGAAGCCTGGGTTACTTCTCCTGTGTTCCCAGAGAAAAACTGAAGAGCCAGTGGGCCTGATGACATGCACATGCTCACATGGCACCTTGCTCTCCCAGCGCTGGATGTCTGACTGGTAGACCAAACATTTGGATGCTTAACCACATTTTTCCATTTTCCATCTGGAATCGGATGAACACAGTCTGAGGTTTGTCTCCCAGACTTCCTAAGAAGATGACCTTGGATGCCTTTGAAAAGGCAACAATTCAAACCAGCCCAAGCTGCAATCACTGTCCCTACCAATGGCTGCCTCGCAGGCTCAACTTCTACATAGTCCAACTTCGAGATTCCCATTGGGCAGGGAATTAAGATTGAAGAAAGGAAGATGGGGATGGAAGATTTGATTCTGTGCCTACTAAATGCTTGGTACTCTCTTATACATTAACACGGCCTATGATGCCACTGGATCCCAGTCTGTTCTCAAGCAAAATGAAATCCTGGTATGGTTAGATGACTCACTCAAAGTCACATGGCTGGTCAAGAATCAGGCATCTTGTCATGCCCCTGGGAGGACTACATGTTTGATATCTGCCACACAGATGCAAGGAGTTTGTTCCCTGCACGCATGTGCATGCCATCCCCCTTCTCAGCTGCCCTGCCCATTCAACGGTCCTCCAGCTAAGTCAGTGACAATAGACACAGTCCCCATCCCCTGAGCAACAGAGAACTGAGTGCTGATAGAAGAAAACTACAACCTTTTCCACAAACATCTCTCTTTCTCCCTCCTGCCGTGCAACCTCCAGCTGCTGTCAAGACCCTGGAGCTCTGCCTCAGAGTGAAGATCCCAAGAGCAAAAATTCACATTCAACAGAAAAACCAATCCATTGGAGCGAATTCACTTTCCCATTGCCACTGGCCTTGCTGGGAAGCATGGAAAGAGGATCAAAGGGATGGGTTTTGAAAGGACAGAGCAAGTGCGTGTGCCAAAGGAGCAGTCTGTCTCCTCTCAGACCAAGAACTTCCCAAGAGGCGCGGTCAGCTTTCTGTGTTCATGGAGCTGCATCCAGAGGCAACCAATCTCAGATCAAAAATACTTGGGGATGCAAACTACACTCGTACCAATCATGTATAGATGTTTGTCTTCTTGTTCTCTAGAGAGTACCTTGTGACACCTGTTCCCATAGTTTTTACCATTAGGTATTACAAGTCATCTAGAGATAATTCAAAATACACAAAGAGGATGGGCATTTGGTCAAGCCATTAGAATGCCATTAAGACACGGAAAAATTACCGAGGCTCAGCCCTAGGCTCTGGATCCTGATTCTGGCTTCCAGCTAGTGCCTACACGACGAAGCAGCTGGTGGTAGCTCACGTAGTTAAGTCCCTGCCACCCCGATGGGAGACCTAAATTGAGTTTCTGGCTCTTTGCTTCGGCCCCAACACCAGCTTCATCGCAAGCACCCAGGAAATAAGACAGTAGATGGGCGTGCTCTCTCTCTCCTCTTTTCAAATTTTAAAAATCAATAAAAGATACAATATACAGGAAGATGTACATAGGTCATGTGCAAATACTGCACCATTTTTCATAAGGGACTTGAATATTCACAGATTTTTTTTCTGGTATCAGGAGTGTTCTGGAACCAATCCCTTACAAATACTGAGGAATGGCTTTACATAAATCCTGGCCAACTCAAGTGCCAGATCCATGCCTTGGATGAACCAAAGATTAAAAAAAAAAAAAATGTATAGCCTCTCCCAACTAGCACCCTTTTCTGTTTGAGGATTTGATTTTGAATTTGACGCAACAAGTCTTCCTTATATTATTATTAGTATTTATGGTGTTTACATACTTGAGAAGCATTCATGCCCAAGTGGACCACTGATTAGGGCGAAAAGGGTCAAGAAATACAATTTTTCTTTTTCTTCTTCCTGTGTCTAAGAGAGAGTGAGGCAGGGAAAGAGAGAAGCCACACCCAGCATTCCAACCACCTTAGTACCAGGATTAGGATTGGCCACCCCAATGTCATCCCAGAGTCCCCAATGTGGAGCATGCTCCAAAGACACTGCTTAAGTGTCAATAATTCTTAAATACTGTTGATTTCATTGCTCTGAGAATGCAGAAATCCTTCCAAGGTCCATTGGCCAACAGAGTCCAACCTGGAATCTCCATTTGCCCAGATACTTCCTGTCAATGCTTGGCTGGGAAACTGTCCAATTTGTTCTGCCCTCCATGATACTAGACATCCTCTGCTGGCCTCAGATGCAGCAATGCCTGACCAGTGTCCTTGTTTCATCAGCCACTCCCTCACTGAGCCAAGATTTTCTAGTTCTAGAAGTTTCACACACAGTGTCTTCTCTGAACTATTGCACCTTGTTGGGCGGACCCCTGAGGAATTTCTTGGGCATCCTTGGCTTCCAACTGCCTGAGCGTCAGAGCAGCTGTGCTTCAGCTGTGACAGGCAACTGGCAATCAGCAACACAAGTGACACAGAGCATCATCAGGCTTTGCCTCTGCACACTGCACAGAGGGCCAGCTATGCTCAGGGTGGATGTTTCCAGTGCGCAAGACTGCATACATTTCTCAAGTCAGATGGACTGCTGGTAGCCATACAACATCAGGAAGGCTACCTTCCCTCTCCCAGCTCCAGTTTCCTGAATAGGAAAAAAAATGCACCTAATTGATAACAACATGGAGAGGATTAAAATAATAAAAACTAGCGCTCTGTTGTTGGATGCTTGTCCTGGATGGCTGGGACCAGGGCAACATAGAGGGTCAGGTTCTTCATTGTAGGAGCATCTGCCTTTTTTTTTTTTTTTTTTTTTTTTTTTAAAGATCCAAGGCTCTCAGCTTACCTGGATTTTTGTTTTCTGGGCTCAGTGCATCTAGCCTCCCACCCCTGTCTCCTTCAGTCTCGACAGTACAGAGTTTCAAAAGTTCAACAGGTTACTTGATCCATTTGTCTAAAAAGAAAAGGATATTTAAAAGATTTGGTACCCCCAGGAGAAACTTATCAGGAATCATTAGGAGGAATGGTGAAGAGAGGATTGGGAGATAATCCTCCAGAAAGTACAACCCATTTTCAAGACAACAGACTTCTTATGGGGTTAGATATTCTCCAACTCTTGGTCTATTTTCTTAGCCGGGACTACTGATTCCCAATTGGCAATGTGGTTGGGCTAAGACCAACTTTCTGAGAGTACTTTGTGTTAGGCACCCACCCTGCTCTTGACATCACACTACAGCCCTGCCCACAAGGGCCCAAATTCATCTGTTCATTCTTCCACTCAACCAATCATTCACTCATTTGTTCATACTAGTTGAAAGTCTGCTATATGCCAAGGTCTATGCTATGGAAAGAGACAGAAGGCTGCTGCCCTTCCTGGAATCTATATTGTAGCTGACTCATCCTTAGCCACAGCAAAAGGAAATGTAGTTTAGAATCAACAGCACCTAAACTCACAGAAGGAGAGTAGTTAGCCCTTCTAGGCAGCAGACCAACAGTGGGTATTAAAAGCTCTAATATTTTCTGTTCGCCTTGATCCAGTAAATCTACTTCAATAAATGTATCTGAACAAAATCATCCTACATATTCATCATCATATTTGTCCATGGAAATTTACTTACAAGGTTATTCATTGCTATATTGCTTAGGAAAGTCAGAAAAAAATAGAATTCAAATGGAATGGAGAATGAATTAAATAAATCATGGCCCATTCACACACTCTCATATTATGTGACCATCAGCGGTCATGTTGTACACACACTGCTAATAAAAAAGTCATAAAATGATATATAGAATAAGGTCCTACTTTGATTTTTAAAAAATATTATCAGATTATATAGATGAATATAAATATCCCAAATAAAACTGAGTCATCTTTAGACCTTAAAGCCTGGCCCTCATCTCCCAGACAGAATTGAAGAATAATGCTTCCACTGAAGTTTCCTGAGGGTAATGTATTTTTAAATATTTATATTTTGCTATTCTTTCCTTTACTTAAAATTCTATTCCCTACTATATAACTCTCCGGATATCTTGTTTTTCTCTGTTATATTTACTCTCCCAAAAGTACCCAGACTTGGAGCTTTTCTCCTTTTCCACTCTCTCCTCTACCACCTCCTCTTCTTCTTCCTTTGTGCCACCCTTTCTCTCTCTCCTTTTCTCTTTCACATTCTTTCCCATCCCTTGTCCCCACAACATCCCCTCCACATGACCCACTCCTGCACCGTACCTCATGGCCTAGACCTTGCCACCCACTGCTTGTGCTCAGAATCCACACAAACACACAAGTACTCTTTGTTTTGTTTTGTTTTGTTTGAAACAATAAAAGAGGCAGAAGCAGAGAAAGCCATCCTCCATGCACTGATTCATTTCTCCCAAATGGTGACAACATCCAGGGCTGGGCTAAAGCCAGAGGATCAACCTCTAACCAGGGCTGCCACATGAGTGCAGGCGCTTCTTCCAGAAACCCAAGCACCTGGGTCATCTTCTGCTGCTTTCCCGGGCACATTAGCAAGGAGCTAGATTGGAAGTGGAGCAGCCAGGGCTTGAACTGCCACTCCAGTATGGGGTGCAAAGATTGCAGACAGTTGCTAAACCCACTGTACCACAAGGGCAGCCCCTCCCTTATCTTCTATCTTTGGCTCTCCACTGAGGATCCCAACATTCCCAGAGATTGGGCAGGGAACTAGTTCCTGGCCACGGCTTCATCTTCTCTCTTTCTCTTGCACAAAGGGAAAATCTTCCTGTCTCTTCAGCATCGGCCACAGCAAGGCCTTTGCCTGCACTCATGCAAGCACAGGGGCCAGAAAGCAGATC
Source organism: Ochotona princeps (assembly GCF_030435755.1). NCBI lineage: Eukaryota > Metazoa > Chordata > Mammalia > Lagomorpha > Ochotonidae > Ochotona > Ochotona princeps. Next base: position 25,036,684 of record NC_080853.1, read on the forward strand.
AAGCTCTGGGCAGAAGAAACTGAACCCAGCCCTGATCCAGCCAGACCCCTTGGCGTTTCCTCTCTGTGCAGGCTCTCTTGGGACTGCATGAGCATTTCACGGCAGACAAGCAGCTTTGCACTGTGAAGAGCATCACACCAACCAACCTAAAAGCAAACATCTGTGTGACAGATTGCATGGCTAAAGTTGGCCAAACATGGGTGGACATTTGTAACTTTCTCCAACAGGATACACTGCAAGTGATACTATGCAGTTTCCTAGGCCAAGACATAAAATGTCATATAACTTCCACCAGGATTGCACTCACGCATTCTCTCATTCTCATTCTCTCTCTCTCTCTCTCTCTCTCTCTCTCTCTCTCTCTCTCTCTCTCTCCTCTCAACACGCACCTCTGGAGCTCTAAGCAGCCAGAAGCTGGGCTGCCCTACCATCATCATGCAGAAGAGAGAGACCACAGAGAAGAGAGAGGCACCCCAGAAACTTCTGTAGGCCCGGGCCCACCCAGCTGCTTATGTCTTCCAGACACTGGGGTTATCAAAGAGCCAATCTATGGTTTTCAAGGTGCTCAGACTGATGTCACAGGAGAAACAGAGTCAGCCCTGATTGGCCATGCCCAAACAAGCAATGTCATTGTTTTAAGTTGCTCTGTTCAAGGTTGTTTCTTTCACAATCTGCAAAAACCTGAATGCCACAATTCCAGGTTTCTTGAAGCCTGAAATTAACTTTCTCTTACCCTGTCAGTAACTGGCTGTGGATGGCCCATTGGACTGTGACAGAACAGAGGGAGTACAGCAGAGCATTCCAGGTCTTCTCAGGCCTGTTTGGATATTTTCAAGACCAGTAGTCTTTCCTCTTCGGGAAAGGTATAAGCAATCACTTTCTAGGAAGGTGGGATTTTGCATGCTCAACTTTGGATCACAAGGCCATTGCACTGTCTCTCTCAGTGCTTTTCACACCAGGAGAGGCTCTAAGCCATTGCCTTCATGTGCATCTTCTGGCATTGACCTTGAGGTGAAGAGAGCGATTTATTTGGAAAGTCATCCGGTAAGCACAGAAGACAAGTGAGGCAAGCAATGAAAGGAAAGAAAAACCACCTGTACAGTTATCCATGAGTTGATGCTATGGATAAGTGGGCCTGAAGTCTACTAGATCTCTAAGTTCATGCTTTTTGCTGCAAGTATCAGGACTTCATTTGCTTCTAAGGCCTCTGACAGGGCTGGCTAAGAGAGACCATCAGGTGAGCAAAGGAGAGTGGTTGGCTCTGAGACTCAGCTCCAGGCTGTGGACTGGAAGCCGAGCCAGGGTTGGAAATCTTCCCCTTCTAAAAGAAGTCTACAAGGTCTTCTGGTGACCAAGACAGAGATCCCACAGGGACAGTGCTGTGTGGGGTTTGGCACAGATGCTGTGGTCAGTTGGCAGGGTGGTCCAGGACCATGCCCCTCATGTGCCTGGCAATGAGTGAGCTGTCAGCTGGGATAACCAAAGTGACAAGGCTTCATGCCCTTTTCTTCTGGCTGGTCAACAGCATAGGCTCTTTCCCCCAGAGCCCAGGACATCTGAGAGCAACAAGAAACCACCCTGGAGTACAAACACTGTTACCATCTCCGTGTGTGTGCTGTGTATGTGTGCTTATATGCACAGGATCATTTTATTACTAAACTTTTGGATTATCATGTGAACACATGGACTGTTCTGACTTTGGCTTTTCTGCACTAAGTGGATCTGTGGGCATCTTCTCTTGGAGTCTTTGTGCCTTTGGACTTCTGGGGGACCATCCCAGCTCCATTCAGCCTGCTCCAGGCCTGGTACCAGGCTGTCAGGACAGCCACAAGACAGCTATTTCTGAGTTAGTCGAGGATTTTAGGAAGAATCTGAACCATCACAGCTCACTGGACCAGTCCTGGGAAGGGGGCAAGGGGCAGGATATCAAGTGTCATGGGAGCCCAGGATGGGTACCAAGAGACTGATGTCAGTTGTGGGCTGGATGTTGTGGCACTGTGGTTAAGCTGCCGCCTGAGACACCCGCATCCCAAATCAGAGGGCTGATTCAGATTCCTACTAATGCACTCTGGAAGGCAACAAGTGATGACTCAAGTACTTGAACCTCTGCCATCCACATGGAAGGAACACCAGGATGCTCCCAGCCCTCTTTTGTGACCCAAGTGAAAGAAAGAAAGCAAGCAAGCAAGCAAGCAACAGAGAATATAACTGGAAGAGGAACAAGGTCTTGGAGAAACCGATCATGCAAGCCCTTCCGGAAGCTGAGAGTTTGACGGGAACACTGCGACAACCCTGCAGGGGTTCCACTCCCACCGTGAGCGGAAGATCGTCTCATCCCACCAACACAGGAATTAGCAGCCTGTGGTTCACTGAAGGGAATGATGGCGACAACAGAATCAAGCCCTAGTTAAGTTCCGGAATAGAATTATTCAACCTCTCCTGCCAGCAGCCTGGTGCAAGAAGTGTTGCCATTTCCTGGTGTAAATACTATTTATTTTCAGTCCCTACTGTTTTTTTTTTCTTCAATCAATGTCTGCAGGTATTTTTAATCAACACACATGCATTCATGTAGAGGGATAAAACATTCAACAGAATGAAACTTCGAGATGACTCAGACGTTGAAAGTAGCAGGCACGGACTTTATATAACTATCACTGGTGCACTTAAAAAGCTGATGGGAAAAGTGAGTAATACTCATTAACAGTGGATTTCAGAGGAGAGTCAAGAAAGCTTGAATGTGAATGTCAAGAATGCAAAACACAATTTAAAGAGATCAATTCCTCCCATGTTCTCGTCAGCGATCTGAGCCCCACTGAACAAAACCAGTGAATTTGAAGCTAGATCAATAAAAATTATATACACTGAAGCACAAAAACTAATGAACAATATCACAAAGCACACAAACTCCGAAGGAGTCCCAAAGGGGGAAGAGAGATGGATGGAGATCAGTTTATTTCCACACAGAAAGTTTTTAATCCACCTGGGGAAAGAAAGGGTCTTTAGAAATTCCAGGGAAAACACCTGTCAGCCTGAGCCTGTACAACCCAGCCCCTCCTCCTTCCAGGACCGTTCTCAGTGCTGCCCGGAGCTCCAACCATTTTGGTTCTCTGTCCTCTCCTGCCTCACCCTGTCTGTTCTTGCTCCTTCTCCCTTGGGTCCTCTCCTTAAAAGCTACTTGCACCCAAGTGTCTGTCTCAAATTCAAGACAGAATCTGTCATGGAAGGCCCAGGACCTCAGAACTATTTGGCTCTTGTCACTTGAGAAAGAGCCACTCTCGCTGTCCCTGAGCCTCCTCCTACCCCTCGCCCACACCAGGGACTAGCCACAGTCACAATGCTCCAGTGAGAACCGTGCCATTTGGTTATTCTCAAGAGAGAAAGCGCAGCTGCAATTTCCAGGAGAGGGAAGAGGCACAGTGAAGGTTGCCCTCATAGCTGAGCAGTTATTGCTTTTGCAATTTTTTCCACTGATATTCGCACCCCAGGAGCCAACAACATGCGGCCAGGCAGCCAACAAGTTCCTGCGTTATTCAGTTCCCAGGCCTCCACTAGATACACACACACACGCACACACACACACACACACACACACACAGTGCAGTGCCTAAAAAGGAAAATCAGATCATGCCAAATTTATGACACCCTTTGAACCTGGATTGTCCCCACCCAATCTCTCTATGCCTCCAGGAGGAGACAGCTGGGGACACGTGCCATGGAACCAAATGACCCCACAGATCAAAAGCAGACAAGGAGCGCGAACAAGCCCAGCCCTGGCACAGAGCCCCATGCAGGGTAAGCTGCCAAGTCTTCCCCCCTCCTGGTTTGGCCTGACCTCTGCAGTGAGTCACCTCCTCTGCCTGCAGCGTGGCCACCCATCCATCAGAAGGGAAGGAGACAGCCTTCTCCCTGTTAGGGACAAAACTTCTTCCAAACAGCCAAGGGAGAGCCATTCGGAGTCTCCTGGAGTCTCCTCCAAGGAAGCTGTCAGTGGGACAGGGTGACACTCTGCTACTCCTGCTACCCACGTCTGAACCCTGTGGAGAGCCTCCATGTGCAACCATGGCAACAGGAAGAATACAGAGACAAGGAAAACATGTCAGTCCAACATGTTGAATGACAACCAACAGGACGTGAAAATGGTTTTTGGGCTTTTCGAAGTAACGGGTCTTTGCTAGCATCTTCCTTTCAGTTCATGAGAAACCAAAAGGTGGAGGTTGTGGAACTGAGCCAAGTGCTACAAGCTGTGCCAATGGACCCAGTTTCCACATGGAAAACTGAGTTAATGAGATGCCAAGGGGTGAATAGAGTGATTCCTCAAAAAGCCCGCCAGAAACATGCATTATGACAAAGCTGGGCATGGATCTTTGCCTTTTAATACCAGGTTTTCCAAGGACTCTTTGAAGGATCCTCTAGGCCAGTGAGGGAATTGAATGAAGCTCACAGGGCACGCTTGTCTGGAGAAAGCTGCCCTGTGAGCAATCTATGTACTCCCAGACTATCCCCACAGAGGAGAGGACCTCCTTCTGAAGGTCAAGCCAACTCCACACTGGGTCTCTGCTGTCACAAGCCAGTGGTGGCCTGGCAGCCACACACCCAGCATTCGGATGTCCTCAGAGGCTGTGTTGTCTATCCCCATCCCCAGTGTGACACTACCCTGAAAAGCATGATTATTTTTTAACAACTGAAACTGAACCTCAGACAGATGCTAGACTAAAAACAAGATGTGATCTAACTTTCACACACTTGGTCTTCAGATAACTCCCACTCCCCAAGGACTGGTGTGGCATAGAACTGGTTCATATCCTGGATGCTCCACTTCTGATCCAGTTCTCTGCTAATGGCCTGGAAAAGTAGCAGAAGATGGCCCAAGTACTTAGGTCCCTATACCCACATTGGCGATCTGGATTAAGCTCCTGGCTTCAACCTGGATCCAGCCCTGGCCGTTGAGGCCATTTGGGGAGCAAACCAGCAAATGAGAGCACTCTCTCTCACACTCAAGCTCTCAAGCTCTCTCTCTCTCTCCTTTTCTCTCTGTAACTCTGAATTTCAATTAAGTAAATCTCCCCCACACACCCTCCAAAAAAAAGGTAGCCCAAGGAATCCCAAAATGTCTAGATATATTCACCCGGACTTTTCCATTCTTAGATGATTCCTCCATCGCAAAATCCCTACCTCAGTACATTGTAACAGCAGTATGTGCTAAAGACAATTCCAAACCTCAACATCCCCCTTGCCAAATGTGGGCTCCCTCTTTTCAAATGTGACCCCTCATTGGTGACTCACTCATCCAAAAGAATGGTACAAAAATGTTGCTGTGGGAAGTTTGAGGTTAAGGTGCTAAGAGGCCCCACAGCCCTTGCCTGGGTCATGAATAATTTTTACCCTTTTGCTGCTCCAACACAAAGCACAGCTACCATAGATTGAGAGGTGCAGGTCACACACCAATGCTCTGATGACAGCCCCATTAACAGCCCTCAAGGACTGCCAGCCAAGGTGGTGTGGCATCTTGCACATCAGTCATAGCCCCAGAAAACTGCTGACTGCACCTGCGCAAGGGACCCTGGGCAACACCTGCCCAGTCAACTCCCTGTTCCCAACCCCCACTACACACACAAACCATGAGAAACAGTGATAAGTCAGTTTTAAGTTCTTGAATTGTGATCTCATCTTTATCCAGTAAATTAGCTAGAACCACAATTGGCGAAGACCACACTCCCTGCCCACAGGGAGGGGATAGTTCCCCTTGCTCTCCTCTTTTCAAACTCCTGAAGAATGCCACAACAGCAGAGTGAGAGTCCAGAGAAGCTGATCAGATTCTAAACTACAAGAACTTCATTGCACAACAGTTCCTGAAGTTCTAAAACAGAAAGGTTAAGCTGGTGACAGGGCCAGGGCTGCTTCTCTTGCTTTCTAGTCCCATGTCCCAGCTACAGCACCATGCTGCCTGCCATCTGCTCTGGAACAGAGCAGCCAGAATCTTCAATACATGTTCTGCCAAGCATAACTCTTTTCCTGGCCAAGCTACTCTGAGAATCTCAGCACCACTGCTTGCAACATGACCTCTGAGTTAATTGGCCTCCACAAGTTAGTTCATGGTGTTGCTAAATGACTCTCCAGTTACTCGTGACATCTGTTTGCAGCATCTACTGTGTGCCAGGAAATGAGTTAGACCTACATATGAGGGACACAAGCCTAAATAAAATCGTCTCTTCGCTGAAGCGATCCACCTAGGCCAGCTCCCAGACACAGTCAGCTACAGTGTCAAGAGATGAGCACTGAACAGCACCCTCTGTGATGTGCCAAAGAGGCATAAAGAGAGGAGCAAGCGAAGCTTCACAGTACAGTGGCATCTGAGCTGTCTTCAGATAAGCAGCAGGAATTTGGAAACAAGGAGCAGGTAGGGGATGCAAGTCTTGGAAGAGGGAAGTAGAAGACCAAAATTTAGAGCGCTCAAAATCCAAAGCATGTTGCAGACCTCCAAGAGTCCAGAGACCACAGGAGTCAGACCAGAGAGAACTGGAAATGAAAGACCAAAAGCTTACAGGTCAGGATACACATGGAATGGATCCTGTGGGACAGTACTTGCTGTATACCAGGAACAGGGGAGATGTGCTTTGCGCAGTGGTCACTTGGGCAGTGACAAGGTGCAGCAGAGTACATTAGTCAGCTTTTATTGAGTAACAAACACTCCACAATCATAGTGGCATTTACTTCTCATTCTTACATTTTGGAAAAGCTGGTCTGGGCTAAGGTCCACAGGGTTCAGCTCCATATTGGGTAGGCTCCGGGTCTGGTCCATGTGTCACTCATCCTGTTCAAACCAAAAAATACACTTGGGTGCTGGGGAGAAGCCAACAGTATACAGGTGCTTTTCAGGTACAACCACCTGAATTCTGCTGCTAACTGTCCCTGCAGCATTGCAAACGTAGTTAGCTGGGAATGGCATTCTTGTTGGAAATCTTTGTTCCTTCTGGCTCTCTTTCTGCCCAACTTGCATCCTCACACCCAGCCCATCCACCTGAGCTAAGCCACTCTCCTTTGTCTTTTATACCTCTCCTGACCCACACAGAAGCTTCTGACAGGTTTGAAAATCACACCCAAGCAGCAGGTGGAGCTAGGTATCCAAACTCCCAAAGTTTGGCCCTTACAAAGCCATCCCCTTACCTCTCTGGAGAGGACTCACACTCTCCTGATTCTAGGCCTATGCCAGGGTACATTTCTCTGCTGTATTAGTTAACTTTTTTTAACTATAATGTAATACTTGATGCAGGCTAACTTTGTAAAGAAAATAGGTCTATTTTTGGCTCTTGGTTCTGCAGGTACAAGGTCAATGGATCTCATCTGGTTTAAACAATGCTGGGAGGGACCCAGGGCACACAAGGTGTAACATGTGTGATGAGCACATGTGTGTCTCTGTCCCTGAGGTCACTCTCTCATTATAAAGCCAGCAGGATTCAGTCGTGGGCTCCACCCTAGTGTTCCAATCTAACCATAATCACTCTCCAAAGGGCCCACCTCTGAACACTGTAATGGATTAAGTTCCCACTCTCCGTACCATCCACTTATGACTTGAGGATTTAAACACCTGTATCTCAGACCATTAGGAAGGAAGGAAGTGTTCAAGAACACACATTGAAACTTCACAGTGAAAAGTATGTCAGAGGAATAGAGAGCCGACTGAAGAAGCTCACACTGGCAAAAGCTGGAATTATTTGAGACATAAAGTAAATGAGAACCGAATTACAGCTAAAAGTACCAATGAAATATCCATGGGTGAATGTAATATTGAAAAAAATTAGATAGATAATCTATGCCAATTCTCCACCCTCATGGAGCAGTTTGCTTCCCAGGAGGGAACAAAGAGTGACTAGAGACGTGGCACACTTCACAGCAGCTAGCAGGTGGTCACGCCTAGAGGAGGTGCTCTCAGGAGAGGGAAAAAGATCAGACAAACCCTAGTAGAGGGACATCCAGCCTTCCAACCACTAAGGTCATCAAACACAAAGGGGAAGAGAAATTGTCACAAGCCTGAGAAGCCCAGGACAATCTGAGGAATGTCACCCTGGGGGCAGACCAAGGACCTACATAGGAAGGAATGTGAATCCCATTTGATCTTTACCAATATCAACATATAGGCATTGTTTCATTATCATACCAGATATCCCGTGCTGATTTTAAGCCATGGGGGAAGCAGGTACAAGTTTTACCTCTGTCCTCTTAAGTCATTATAAAATAAAAAGTTTGTTTCAGAACAGTAAAATGGGGAGTAATAGTTCAGCGTGCAAGTAGGAGAAAGATGAATAGTGACTCCACTGCTTGGGGAGATAATGCTATTGGATTGGAAAAGGAAATAGCTGAAATCCAAGAAAGCAAGAAACAGCCACTGTGGTCAGCTGGAGATGGCAATGACCTAGACCAGGGTCTATGAGAATGGACAGGAGGGTGGGACTCCCAGAATTTACTTACCTGCTCCTTTAGTAAAACCAATTCTCCTTCACACTGCCAAGTATCATCATGAATTCTGTGGTACCACACCCCACTGTGGTTACTGTTCTTTAGCAGGATGGAGGTTCAGCTATAAGCAACCATCGGGGTGAGCCCACAGTCAGTCAAAAGATCAGCTGTCATGTAAAGGTCTACAACGTCATGGATTTAGAATCTATGGCTCAACAGATTCTCTTAAAGGACCAGAAGTTGAATCACCAAAAACTTAAGTGAAATAGTCCAAGATTTCATCCACTTCTACACCCACCCTCTTCACACTGTCCCTCAAATAAAACTGCATGAAGCAGCTTCCAAAATAGCAAACATACAGCAAGGAGAGTTTTGATCAAATCCCTCAGGCTTTGGCATTTGGCAACCCAGCAGAAATCCCGGTCAGCCTATCAGAATGCAACTTGAGAATCTGCTTTTTGGGACACACGCATCAGCCAACTCAGGAAGCAAGGAAACCCAAGGCTTGATAATGGGGCAGCACACATACAGAACGGAGCAATCCGGCACTTGGCAGAGATGGAGTATTTTGAAGTAAACACACAAAACCGAGCAGTTTTCTGGTTTCTGTCAACCAAGGATCAGGAGGCAGAAGTTAAACGCAAGCATTTTTCTCTCCACAAATGAAACCCCATGTTCAGAAAGCTCTTCAGGAAGCATTCACTGAGTGACTGTGGTTCGCAGACAATGCTCCTGCCTCTTCAAAACAGAGACCTTCTGGGAGTACCAATAAGGCATGCCACAGTAATGATCTCCAACACAGAACTTCCACAAAGGAAGAAGGGAACTCTGAAATAAGAAGTGAAATAAAACACTGGGATTGCAAGAGGGTGGAAGGAATGGAGGGATGGTGGTTCATTCAGGGTTTCAAAAATATGTGTTTTGTCTTAATTTTTCATTTGTTGATTGTTTTGTGATATTGTCTGCTTATGGCTTTGGCTAATTGAGAGTTTTTTTGTTTGTATTATTTTGTTTTTATTTTAAAGGCAAAGTTACAGAGAGAAGGAGAGAGAGTTCTTCCATCCACTAATTCATTCCCCAGATGGCTTCAGTAGCACGAGCCGAGGCGATCAGAATTCAGGAGCCAGAAGGTTCTTCTGGGTCTCCCACATGAGAGCAGGAGCCCAAGGACTGGAGAACTCTGCTGCTTTTCTAGGCAATAACAGGAAGGTGGATCAGAAGTGGAGCAACTGGTACTTAAACCAGTGTCCATAGAGGATGTGGAAACAGCAGACAGAGGCTTAATCTATCTGCCACAGCACTTCCTAAAACTTTTTAAAGTTTTTTTTTCTTGACCCTCTGACCAAATTGTGACCCTCTTTAAGGACGTTCTGATGGATCCTATAAGCCATGAGCCCAGAGAAAGTAAAGGTCTTACCGGCCCTCAGGCACCTCAGAAACGTAGGTCAGCAATGACATCACTCTCTTTGAAGTTTACAAAGCCTTTGACAAAGCACCCTCGGTAGGACAGGCGCAGTGCCTGATCCATGTGAAGCACAAGGGACAAGAGACGGTCTTTAGGTCATGCACAACCAATGGCCCTGGGCAGTGCTGACCTTCCCCTGTGTGGGACAAGCATCCTCTGATCCATCCCCAATGCTCTCCTCTCCTTCAATTGACACCTGCTGTGTTTGTGGCTCACGGAACCAAGCACCACATCCATGCAGAGGAAGAAGCCAATCCTGCTCTGTTTGGTGTGACACAAACAATAACAATCCTTGACCTTTAACTTTAAAACATGAAGAATTACCTGTATCCATGTGTAAAATAGATACAAAATACTGCAAGGTTTTCCCCAAAGGAAGGGAGCCAATAGCAGGCAGAGTGCGGAGGTTGTCTTGGTTCTTCTCTCATCTGTTTTGGTTCACAAGGCAGCCCTGACCTTCCCACTTACATTTCTGGGTTCTTGCCTGTCTGCAGAACTGTGTCCATGTGCTGCCTGCAGCCCAACTGTCGCAGGCTTCACAGCTGTCCACAACAGGGGCATCCATCAGTATGCTCTATATATAAACCAATGATGGCAGGAATCTGGGGCCCAGAAGAAAGACACCATTTTTTTCAAACGGCAAATGACGGCATTGGATGTGTTTTGTCCCAAATGCTGAAGCAAGACAATTACATGTCACAAAAGAAGGCAGGGTTGCAGGATTCCTCCAAGATTCCATGATGTTACCTTCAACTATATGCCAGGATCTTGGCACACAAATCAGTTTTGGGGGAATTTGTACTGCAATGCATGTGTGCCTGGGAGAGAACGGCACTGCCCAGGGGTGGAGGACCAGCAAATCAGGTATCACTGACATTGTTTTATAGAACACAGGGTACCTGGACTGCTCCACTCTGATCTCTTCCTTTGGCATCTGCTTGAACGATTTGGAAAGGATGTTGCATTCTCTTTGTTCTCTCAGCCTCCCAGATGCTAAAAGTGGTTGATAAAAGACCAAGATCAAAAACAACAGGTTGTTTGGATGAGTAACACCCAATTATGAGTGAATCACATGTACTGCTCACCACTCGGATGTGTCAGAAAACAGAAACACAGCTTCCAAGACTTCAGCTTCCAGGAACGGCAGCCCAGCTAACCAGCTAATCATGCAGCTTCCCAAGATCTGAGGACTAGCTCCTTAAAAACATCAGTCTCTTAAGAAGGACTGGTGCTGGGAAGGGTGACACCTGCCTGCTTGCGCTGTGCCCCTCGGTGCCATTCATAGGTGCTGATGATGCCAAACACTCTACAGATGTCTGTTCTGCAAGGAGAAAACGAGAGAATCTAGGAGTTCCCACAATCATCCAGTTCATTGAGCTTGGATTGCCATGTATCACTGCATTACAGTAGAAAATTGCAATTGAAAAAAAAAAAAATTGCAATTGATGGTCCTAAGAACGGCCCTGGTCTGGCAAGGAAAGTTTGTCCTCTACAGACGCTGTTTGAGATGCCCACTGGCTTCAGAATGTCTGCTCTCCTGAGTGCTCACAGCATCTCACCACATCAGGGTTGTATTGACATTTGAAGGCAGATAAGAAAAATGCCTGGAATGCCATGTTCTCAAACAATACTAAGTGAAATGTTACTGTGTTCACCCTTGTCTTTAATCAGTGAGTTAAAAAGCACATGTTGAGCATTTTAAAAAGTATACATGTACCAGATTACCAAACAGCTTCAGACTGAAATCTTTATGTGTCTCCTTGTGGAGACTGCTATGCTGTGCTTGTTGGGGGGCTACCGGCTAAGCAACCTGCAGGTCAGAATCTTGGGAAGTTGTCCTCCAGAACCACCTTTTCCTGGTGAGTCCCACAGGCAAGGTGCACAACCCCTGGGCCCTGCAAGGGAGGCAGCCCTCAAATCCAAGCAAAGTGGGGTATTCCCCACTCACTCCAATAAGAGTTGCAGTCACCTGTACACAAGTATCAGAGAAGAACATGGGACTCCCATTCTTAATTCATGGTTGGTACTTGTCAGCCTAGGCTTGTGGGGTAGAATCGGGTGGCACTTGGTCCCGACCAAGTATCCTGGACCACCCATCTAATCAAGAGATTTCCACCTTTCTGGTATGCACCTTCACACTACTTCCTGCTTCTGCCAAGAATCATTTCATTCTGCTACACATGATTCTGTCAAGAAAGTCAAAATGGATAGATCAATCAACATGGATAAGACATTAGTAGACATAAAGAATAAACGGATTCAGATCTGCTTGGCTTACGGATGGCGGGGTTAATGGTCCATTTTGTTTTTATAAAAACAAAGAATTTGCCAGAATCTCTCAAGCAGCGCAGTCTGTTCTTCCTCCCTCTCACCTCCCCAACCTGGCTACTACCACTCTGAGCCCTGCTATCCAATACCCGGGGATCACAGAACAGCCTCACTGCACTTCCCTCTGATTGTTTCAATTGCTACAGTTCATTTGCCACACAGCAGATAATGAGTTTTACTTTGTTTTGTTCTTAAAAGAAGGACTTAAGCCAATCATCTCTGCTGTAAGCCTCCTCACGGCTTCCCATTGCTTACAGTAAAGTGCAAATAGCTCGTGTGGCCTAAAGGGCTTTGTCCTGTCCTGCCACTGCCTGCCTTTCCAGACACTTCCTTTCATTCTCATCTCATTCTCACTATTCCAGTCACATTTGCCTTCTAAGTAGGCAGTCCTCAAACTTCTCGAGATTGTTCCCACCCAAGACCTTCAGAATTGTTCTCCTTCTTGCCAGATGTTACATGGTTAGATCCATCCTCCATGGAACTGTCACCTCCCCAAAGAGGTTCTCCATAATCACCTTATCCCAAACACAGTCCCTCCCACCCTACATCCTCCACTGCATGTGTGCTTTCCATTTGGCTTTGTAGCACAAATTCACTTAATGGTTTTTCATGTGGGTTTTTTTTTTTTAGGTTTATTTATTTTTATTGGAAAGTCAGATTTACAGAGAGAAAGAGAGATGGAGAGAAAGATCTTCCATTCACCAGTTCGCTCCCCATATGGCTGCAATGGCCGGAGCTGAGCCAATCTGAAGCCAGTAGCCAAAAGCTTCTTCTGGATTTCCCACATGGGTGCAAGATCCCAAGGACTTGAGCCATCCTCCACTGCTTTCCCAGGCCACAAGCAAGGAGCTGGATCATAAGTAGAGCAGCCAGGACATGAACTGGCATCCAAATGGGATGCTACACTTAGAGGGTTAGCCATTTGAGCCATTGTGCTTGCCCCTTCTTGGGTTTTTTTTTTTTTCTTTCTTCCTCCTAGAACTTTGAGATCAGGGTCCTTATCTGTAGCAAGTGGTATTGCACACCCAGTACTCAACAGAGCTTTGCACATCACAGATGTTTAGTGTATATTTTCTGACAGAATCAACTTCGCCCATCAGCCACGATGGCGGGGAGGGAGGGTGTGAACTAGCCTGTGGAAGCTCTCTCTCCATCTATCTCTTGGTCTTTCAAATAAAATTAAAATACATGTACGTTTTAAATGTATCATCATCGAAAATCACTTGGAGGGTTCATTAAAACAGAGATTGTCAGGCTAAGCAGCATAAGCAGATAATTCATACCAGCTCATGAGTGCCATCTCAAATTTTCAGTAATTTTGTAAGCCATCCCTTAATACAATTAAAGAAATAAGGTCAAAAGCAACTTACATGAAGAGCACTTCCCAACTACTTTACTCCATATTTCTGCTAGCTCCCTGTCTGAGGATACCTATGCCCACTGCATCTGAACGACAGTACGGAATGGTTCGCAGTTCCACGTCTCCTCCTCCAATGGTGTCCAGTCGGGGCTTCCAATTGCCCATGGCAGGAGTATTTCCACCAAAGAAACAGGAAACACTGCAAGTCCACCATTGACTTATTACTCTGTTGACTGCTTAGACTTCAGAAATGGGTATAGAGAATGTTAATGATACAGATTAAATTTGAAACGGTGTCAGTCTGTAGCTACTGCATTATGAAGAGAGGTTGGGGAGGGAAGAAAACAGTCCTCCAATATTAAAAAACTGCTACCTTACTCCTCAAAGAAAGGGATTGTGATTGATAAACAAGAGACATTCTGACGCATGACTTCATTGGTTTCCTCTTTCACCTTCTTTAACACAAAGAGAAGTATGTGTCACAGCAATATTCATTCATCAACTGCAACTGCAATTTGTGTCTGATACCAAAATGTGGCCCAAAACAATGAAAGCATCTTTACAAATCAATTTGGTATATGAAATTTATAGTAACATACATTGAAGAATTTTTTTTACTATTATTTACAAATTGTATGCTACACACCTTATAACCCAGCAAATTGATAATAAGCGTATGTGTACAAGCCTAGATACTTCCCTTCTGTTGTTCAACGTGGCCAGCACATCCCTGTCTATCCCCACACCAGAACTCAGGACTCAAAAGGACTGAGGCCAGGCTCAGTCCCTGGAAAGTTCCAAAAGGCATACTGGCATTGCAGGACTAGAGGCCACCTTCTGTGAACCTCTGAGTTGAAAGAAGAGGAGGGCCTTGACATGGGTCTTCCTGTATGTGGACGGGCCACTCACCTTCCACACTGAGTCACCTGATGTGCTATTAAACACATATTGACTTGTGTTGCAGAAGATATTATGACTTAATTCAAGCAATCAATGTTTGCTTAATACAGGACAAATCTTTAAACAAAACAAAAGGAGGCTCTAACTCCATCTAACCAGTGCCCCCCTCATTTCTGAGACATGAAGGGAATAGATTATTCCCCTCCCCATCATTCTGCCAAGCTCCCACTGGAACAATCCAGAAAGACTGTGAAGATGTGTGGCCTGGGAAGTAGAAGAGAGGGGCCAAAGGACAATTCATAGCAATTAAATTTTTTTTTTTTTACCTAAAACAGACATAGAATGATTCTGAACAGTAAGTGTCCCTTATATCATATTTATCATGTTGAGGATCTGTCTCTTCCCAGTTCAAAGAGTTTTATCAGAAGTAGATACTGACATTCATCAAATGCCTCTTCAGCACCTATTTTCACTCTTCTTGGGGCCTCTTTCAAGATATTTATAATTGTTTCAACACTTGAAGCTCTTTCAAAGCAACTCTTAGCATCTCTTGTAATGCCTAGTAAAGCTTTTATATACAAGGGATGTTCAATAAATATCTCAAAAGTTTCAAAAGATAACCCATCCCTGGGAATCTCCTGGCCACTGGGGATTTCTGACAGTTCCAAAGCACCACATAAGACGAGAGGCAGCAGGACAGCCTTCAGAGGGGAGCCTCGTCCCAGCCTGTGAGGACAAAACCAGCATGAGCAGCTGCCTTTGACTCCAACTTCATCCTTTTAGTCTGGTTTCTGGCCAAGTCAACTTGCAATTTCCTATGCATGTCTGGCAGTTTCCACCACCATATCATGGGCCTGGCTCTCCTCAGATACCCTTATCTGCATCACCGCGATGTGCTGGCTATTAACAAACTGACTTTCCATTTAATCTGCATGATTTACATTGGTGTCAGGCGCAGAACCACACTCATGTTTGATGATAATACTTGCTGGAAATTATTTCACTCGGAAACATTTTGAAATAATGCCTTTTAGCCAAGAATTTCTAAGGTCACTGGCTGGACCTAAGCAAAAACGTCAATATGTGTGGGAGAAGGCAATTGAGCTTGATTTTCGCCTGGCCATTTCTGTGTGTGTCTCTCACTGGGCAAGACCCACGGTGGTGCCTTCTCTTGGGTCATAGACTTTTTTGAAAAGATTTATTTTATTTTTATTGGAAAGGCAGTTATACAGAGAGGAAGATCTTCCATTCATTGGCCACAACGGCCAGAGCTGAGCTGATCTGAAGCCAGGATCCAGGAGCCTCTTCCAGGTCTCCCACACGGGTGCAGGATCCCAAGGCTTTGGGTCATCATCTGCTGTTTTCCCAGGCCACAAGCAGGGAGCTGGATGGGAAGCAGAGCTGTCAGGATTAGAACTGGCACCCATATGGGATCCGGGCATGTGCAAGGTGAAGACTTTAGTCACCAGGCTATTGCGCTGGGCCCTGGGGTCATAGTTTTAAGGGAGTTGCTATAAATCTCATCTATCAAAAGCTTAAACCCAAGTTGGCTAATGAACAAAGCAGGTGGATATACTTAGCTTTGGCCACATTACACAGGCCCATGCTTGCTTCAGGTTCTGCTAAGAAATTCTCCAGTGAACCTGGAAGAACAGGCATACCATTGGTAGGTTACTTAAACTGTTGGAAGGTGGTCATTTCATATGTCCATTGCTCAGGCCCCAGTGTAGAGCTACTGAGAAAACTGTACTTTTGTAACCTAGATAGGGCCTTACACTGTGTCTTCAGGGCAGACCCTGGGTTAATCTAAATCCTCATGAGAAATGCAGACCTACAGTAGGTCATTTAAACTCACTGCCATGAGTTGGGGAGGCAATACAATTGGGGAAACAGGTGAGGTTTCAAGTGAATGTGAGACTCTAATTAATAAATTTACTCACAATCTTTTCTTGTTTCTTCATTAAGTTTACCTTCCTGAATGAAGGATTTAAAGGGCATGGAAAATTATAACTGCCCACTTAAACATCTCAGATAGTGAATTAAGATTGACATTGTCCCAAGTATCTGTTAATTTTTAATTTTTATTTATTATTTTCATTTATCTGAAAAACAAAGACAAACAGGTGTCTCCCATTTCTTGGTTCACTTCCAAATGTCAACCAAAGCTGAAACTGGGCCAGGCTAAGTTCAGCAACTAGAAAATCAATTCAGGTCTCCCATATGGGTTTCAGGGGCCCAAGTACTTGAACTATCACCTCCTCCCAGGATGTATATTGGCAGAAAGCTGGCACTGGAACCAGAACCAGTGCTCAAACCACATACTTCAATACAGGACGTGTGAGCTCCAGACAGCGGCTTAACCACCGTACAAAACACTCACCCGCTCCTCCAGCACTTTTTTTTAATCAACCTGAAATTCCTACCCCCATAGTGCAACTGTCCTATTCTTTGCTCCTTTGGTCAAATTTTAAGGCCATGTGAGGCTCTTTCAGAGTCACCCAAGGTTGTACAACCAATAGACTCATAGAAGTCCAAGTTGTCTTCCAAGATTTTCTTACCATAAGTGAGACTCCACACAGCCTCTAGCCTGACCAGGTCATTCACCTAAGCTTGCATACCTGCTTGGTACCCAAGTTAGCACTAAAATTCTGGTCTCTCCATTCTAACAGAAAGATTCTTTCCATAGGAAATTAAGACTGTTATTTAAGCTTGCAATGACCCATAAGAAACTAACAACAGGTTATCAATAAAGCTGGAACCAGTGAGCTCTGCTTTGATCTTCCAACAGCCCAATATGGACTCTTTGGAATCCACAGATTCGTTATCTATGTGCTTCTGCCAATTAACAATGAGCCACATCTGCTGGCAAAGACGTTAAGTCATTCCTTGAGGGGAGTAAAGCAAATGTCATTTTATATTCCCACTGTTCCCAGGGACATACATGATATGTGATTTAAAAAAAAATTTACAGAAATATCCATGGGCCCAGCTTGGTAGCCTAGTGGCTAAAGTCTTTGCCTTGTATGCACTGGGATTCCATATGGTCACCGGTTTGTTTCTCTGTGGCCCCACTTCTCATCCAGCTCCCTGCTTGTGGCCTGGGAAAGTAGTGGAGGACAGCCCAAAGTCTTGAGACCCTGTACCCATGTAGAAGACCCAGAAGTTGTTCCTGGCTCCTGGCTTCAGATTGGCTCAGCCCTGGCTGTTGTGGCCACTTGGGGAGTGAATCAATGGGCGGAAGATCTTTCTCTCTGTCTCTCTTCCTCTGTGTATATCTGATTTTCCAAGAAAAATAAAGTAAGTCTTTAAAAAAAAAAAAAGAAATATCCATGCAAGTAAAAGGTGGTTGGCTCCCGAAGCTGGATTATACTGTATGCCACATTCTACTTAACAAACACTCCTGTCCTCAGAGGAGTTCAAGCCTACACAATGGACGAGGCATCAACCCTACCTGATACATGGATGGGGCCTGGCATTCCTCAGAGAAGATGAGAGTAACAAAGGGAGCTTGTTACTTTGAGAACTCAGAACAGCAAACACCAAGGGTATTTTCCCAGTCCATCTCCCAAGCAAAAGCCAAATTTTACTTTGAGTTTCAAACCCTAACAAAATTAGTCCAACATTTGACTCCTAAATATCCATAGGATCCTGGTTGCCAAGGGTTCTCTAAGCCCTGACACAATAAATAACCCCCTTGCCACTATTTCCAACATAAGTGGACAAATCGAATGCTGTTGAATACACATTAGGCTTTAACTACCTCACCTCAGAAGTCACTTCACATGACAACACCCAGAGAGCTTCGGCAGTTGCCAGCAAGAACAGATAAGGTAGACAAGATGGTCCTAAGAATCCTGTCCCCAGGAGACATTAGTTTTGTCATGTGACTTGGAAATGCTGCCTGTGGGCTGATTTTATCGACTACCTTCCCAAACTCCTCCAATGCTGTCTCCACTTCCACAAACTGCCATGAGCCCTAACAAGGATCCCAGGATGTAAAGGAAATCCAATCCTTTTGCAGCACCAGCAGTTGGCCTACTCTCGGTTGATCTGATTCTTTGTGGCGGTCATCCCTAGCAGCCTACAAGCTGTAATTGGATCCACGGCAGGAGTTTTTCTCTTAATCTTGTTTGCAAAAGATTTGCTTAGACGCAGGAAATCCATCCAATTGTGTTCCCTGACCTGTGT
This sequence comes from Ochotona princeps, assembly GCF_030435755.1. Taxonomy (NCBI): domain Eukaryota; kingdom Metazoa; phylum Chordata; class Mammalia; order Lagomorpha; family Ochotonidae; genus Ochotona; species Ochotona princeps. The sequence goes on from NC_080853.1 coordinate 25,055,379, forward strand.
CCAAAGGTGGGAATTAGCTCTGGGAATCGCTCTCCTGTGGGTTCTGCTGGTATTCCCCGGCACGTGAAGCCTTCTTGAACATCTCTTTCGGTGAATTTCACTATTGCTTACGGCACTAAAGCCAGTGTCAGCATTTCTAAGAACAGGCAAATCGTGAGCAAACGGGGCAAAGACAACGTCAAGTTTGGAAAGTAGATTTCCAGAGTTCAGAGTTTCCCATTCAGTATCTCCCTTCATGTTTTTTTCCACATAACAAATTTTTAAAGAACAGAAAACCAAGGAAGAAAACACACAAAGGAATTTCTCACAGTTCTACCACCCAGAACCAAGACAATTAGTGTTGCCCTGTTTCTTTCCCATCATTCTGTAATGGTGAACCCAGCGAAGATGAAACCATAGCTCGCATTCATTATCTTGAGGACATTTTTGCGATAAACAACTTCCTATGTTGTTAAAAGTATCACATAAATATTACTCTTAGAAGTCACATAATATTCCATGGCGTGAATGCTTGGTGATTTACCTGCCCATAATCTTCATGACAGCTATTTACATTTCCAACTTCTTACTTTTATAAATAACTCCAAAACGGCCTTCACTGAGCATTTAGCCATAAATCTGGCTACATCGAAGACCACAAAAGTACTCCAAATCCCCACGGAAAACGCATGTTATGAAAAAACCACACAGATTTCCAAATTTGTCTTTGAAGTCCACTTTGATGATTTTTTTTACAGTACTCTATTTCATCTTGTTTTTCAAGATTTATTTATTTTTATTAGGAAGGCAGCATTACAGAGCAAGACAGAAAAAGATCTCCCATCCACTGGTTCACTCCCCAAGTAGTCGCAACAGCCGGAATTGAGCGGATCCGAAGCCAGGAACCAGGAGCTTTTTCCAGATCTCTCGAGTGGGTGCAGGAGCCTAAGACTTTGGGCCATTTTCTATTGCTTTCCCAGGCCATAAGCAGGGCGCTGGGTAGGGAGCAGAGCAGCTGGGACACAAGCTGGCACTCATATGAGATGCTAGTACTTGCAGGGGGAGGATTAGCTAATTGAGCCATCGTGCCAGCCCCTAGAATACCCTTGTTCATCTTAAGGGAAGATGCCTACAGCAAATTTGCAGAATCCAAGCAAAGACCATTTGTAAGATACCTGATGCCTATTGACAACGCTAAGCTAATTGTTTGGAAAACAAATCAATAAAGCAAACATCCTAATAATTCTGATGGACCTGCTCAACTGTTTGTTGCCCAAGAAAGAGGGCAGGACCTCACTACCCATCATGCGGGTCCATCTGCCTGATGTAGACATTTCTCAACAGAAGTTATAATCAAACTTCCCCATATTTCTAAGTTTTCACAGAAGCCTTCTAGTCAGGAAAATGGCTATGGCTTTCTAGACTTGTACAACAGGAAGGTTGTAGCAAGAGAAATGGTGGTCTTGCCACCTCTTTACAGAACAGCTTAGCTAGTTCATAAGACCCTGTCCCCAGCAGTTCCTTCTCTGACTCACAAGTACTTACACCAAGCAGCCTAGATGGTATTATTGTCCCATTTTACTGCTGTAAAGACTGAAGCTCCCTGGAATGTAATGCTCCAGGAAATGGCTAAGAAGCCTTGCAGAGAAAACTGGCCACTCTTTATTTTTAGCTCCTTTCATTTAATTCTTCCTCTGGTCTCATGGATAGGACAGGCTTACGCTGCTATGGAAACAGAGCCGAAGAAGCCACCTGGATCGTGCAAAGTTGGAGAGAACGAACAAAGGCATTGCTGCCAAGGTCCCAGTTGAGTGTTGCCTGGTGAGGGACCAGCTATGTTCCTGAGATTCTTTCCCCTGGACTTGAATGACTCATAGGCGGAGGCTTGGGGTGGCATCTCCCTACCAGGGAAGAAGCCCTTGCTGTTTTGCAAGCAGTTATTAGATTGTCTTTGTCTGTCATCCGTGGGGATCCTGGGCTGAAGATGGCAAGCCTCCACCAACTCAGGCATCACTCTCTGATGAGAAACATCCCAGTACACAATCACGACAGAGTGATGTCCCAGAAAGGTGATTTTTGTCATTGCACAAGCATCATGAAGTGTAGTTAAAACAAATGCCGATAGTACAGCCTGTTGCACACCTAGGCTAAATAGCAGAGCCTTTTACTCCATGGTTACAGACCCGTGCATGGGGGAGATCCAGAGGAAGCTCCTGGCTCCTGACTCAGGACGGGCCCAATGCTGGCCATTGCAGCCCTGTGGGGAGTGAACCAGTGGATGGAAAATGTCTCTCCTTCTGTTTCTGCAACTGCCTTTCCAACATAAATAAATAAATCTTTAAAAATAAAATACTTTATGGCACAATTCCCTTTTATTGTAAAGAAAAAAAAACAGTGTACATGTGAATACATTTTCCTGAAATGTTCATAAGATCACAGAAACAACCAATGAGACTGGACATGTAGCATGGAGAAAAAGCTTGATTTTCATTGCATACATATTCGCTGTTTGAATTATTTACCATGCCTGTATTATTTCATAATGTTAAAACAGAATTTTAAAGAGAAGGAATAGGGATATTCTAAGATGATTATACACAATTTTCCTTTTTTATTCTCTGTTGAAGCCATTAAATGTTTGGAGACCAACCAAATGATGCAAATGAGAAAGCAGGGAATCTTTTGATTTTCAATTGGGCTGCCAATTTCCATTCTGTGCTCACTAGATGACAATTTGGCTAAATCAAAATCACATTTGCACATGCAAGAGCTTCTTCATGTCTCTTCATCAGTGCTATGTATCCGAACTGCACATTCAAATCACCTGACAAGTTTCATAAAAACAAGTTTCCTATGCCCCACTTTTTCTGAGACAGAGCAGGAAAGAGAGAAAGTGCATCCCCTCCCACCCATTGGCTCACCTTCCAAATGCTTGCAACAGTAGAGCTGGGATGAAGCTGAAGACAGGAGCCAGGCGCTTCATCTGGGTCTCCCAGGAGGGTTACCAGAACCCAAGGACTTGGTCCAGCTTCCACTGCTTTTCTGAGTGTATTAGCAGGAAGCTGAATTGGAAGCAGACCAGCTGGGACACAAACCAGCACCTCTATGGGATGCCAGCGCCAACGCTGGTCCCAGCCCTGGGATTTTGGACCTGGCTTTGGCAAGAAAACAGCTAGCCGCCCCAACTTGGAGCCACATGACCTCCTGCCCTGCAGTTGCAGCCAAGGAGCTCAGGTCTGCCACATCACCTGGGAGACACAACTTCTCAGGCTTCAACCCAAGGCTCCCTTTATGTTAATGACTCTCAGGTGGTTCCCAGGCATTAAAGTTGAAGAAGCACCAAGCAAGGAACAAAACAGACAAAACTGCCCAAATTTAGAATGTCTGTTTTCACTTGGAGAAGATGAATGGTAAATCATAGCAATAATACTGCATTTAGTATTTATTTGCTTTAAACTGACATGAAACAAGGATGATTTTGAAAGTCATTACTGAATTATTTGCTTTAAATTAGAAGTTGAGTTGGCAGTTAGGATGCTGATCAAAACATTCACATCCCACACCAGGGTACGCAGGTTCAACTCACAGCTTAGGCTCCGGACTCTGTCTTCCCACCAGTGTGGACCCTGGGAGGCAACAGTGAGTCTTATGTAACTGGGTCCTTGCCACGCCCCTGGGAGACCTGGCTCCAGGCTCTGATCACAGTCCAGCCTTGTCATTGCCCATCTTTTTTTAAAAAAAATTTATTTATTTTTATTGGAAAGGCAGATGTAAAGAAGGGAAAAGAGACAGAGAGGAAGATATCCCATCCACTGGTTCACTCCCCAAGTGACTGCAATGGCCAGAATTGAGCCCTGAGCCAATCTGAAGCCAGGAGCCAGGAGCTTCTTCCAGGTCTCCCACGTGGATGCAGGGTCCCAAAGCCTTAGGCCATCCTCGACTACTTTCCCAGGCAACAACCAGGGAGTTGGATGGGAAGCGGCACCACCAGGATTAGAACTGGAGCCCATATGGGATCCCGACGTGTTCAAGGTGAGGACTGTAGCTGCTAGGCTATCATGCTGGGCCCCAGTGCCCACCTTTGAGAAAGAATCACAGGATGGAAGCTTTGTCTCTGCCTCTCAAATGAGAACGAGAAAAAAAATGCCAGGCACATGCAATATTGCTAAGCACTGAGTGAGAGGGAAGGCAGTATGGGCAGTAACATTTGCATGCTTAGATAAGGTGGTTGGGAAAATTTATCTTGACAGTAGGATGCTGGACTTTCTACCATTGTCCATACCTGCAATGTTATGATACACTTAAATAGCAAAATGATGGACTTGTGACTGTTGCTCAAGAACTGCACCATAGTAATAATATAGGGAAAAACAGTGGGAGGGGGAATAAGGAGGTGGGAGGAGAAATCCCTGAGTCTATGGATTGGACAATAAAAACAATTGGTTTTGTTTTGTTTTGTTTTGCTTTGCTTTGTTTTGTTTTTCCAAAGAAAGCATTTGAATGAAGGCCTGAAGGAGGAACAGGAAGGCTTACTGTAGAAAATCAGGTGCTGGCTACAGACTGGGCAGAAGGCCTCCAGGCGGCGAGGGAGCACCAGGGCAGACCAGCTGGCCCGAGAGGGCTTTGAGGAACAGGGACATGATCTGACTGTTTTCAAAGCATCGCTCTTGCTGGAACTAGAGAGTGGGAGCAGTGGCAGAAATAGGGCACCCAGTTGCCAAGCTGATGCAGTCACGGAGGGAGAGATCACGGTGGCTAGGTGGCTCGGGCAGGCAGCATCAGCAGGGGACACAAGCGTCAAAAGGGGTCCTTCACCCCTGCCCCTCCCCACTGCCTGGAGGCAGGGACAAAGCTGGTGTTGCCTGCCCAGATGTCCCCCTAGGGCCACAGCGGGGAAGCTGTACAAAGCAGTCTGTCCCAAAGCTGTGTCACATTTCCCCACGTTTGCATCAGAGCCTGCCGCTGGCTGACGAAGGTACTGTCTGCCTGTGTCACTCGCAAAGGTTAATGTGCCATGTTGTTTTATTGTTCTATATAAAGCACCCTGATGGTTGCCAACTGGGGAAATTAGAGTGCCTGCAAAGCACAGAAGTCATAAAAAAAAAAAAAAAAGAAAGAAAAGAAAACCAGCTCAGGTTCCAGCCAGGTTTGGGGTGACTCACCCACAATTTCACTTTTCACTCTCTCATAAGCTGAATGATTGTCATTTATCTCCAATCGCAGAGATAATTAAGTAGCATAGTTGGGGAGGGAGCAGGCCTGGAGGGGCAGGAACAAAGCTCTACCTATTATCCCATGGATCATCACACTGCCTACACAAACTCATCAAAATGTTCCTTCCCAAAAGTTCACCCCAGTCCAAACTCAGCCACTTCCCACCACCATGACCCATCCGGGTCTGCACCAGTCTCCGCTGCCTTAAGTGACGTTGGAGTGATGACTCAACAGGAAGAAGGGCTCTTAACCAGGAAAGAGCAGATGGATGCCAGAGGCACAGGCACCATCTTGGGCTGCCACCATCTTGAAGGGGTGGGAAGACGCACAGTGAGGCTGCCCATGAGGAGGCAAGCTCAGACCGCGTTTTCCACAACCTTTTTTTGTTGTTGTTGTTAAGATTTACTTGTTCTTATTGGAAAGTTAGACCTACAGAGAGAAGGAGAAACAAAGTTCCTCCATCCACTGGTTCCCACCCCAGGGGCTGCAAGGGTCAGAGATGAACCAGTCTGAAGCCAGGAACCAGGAGCTTCCTCCAGAAAAGAAGCAAAGCAGCTAGGACCCGAACCAGCACCCATGCCAGGCGAAGACTTTAGCGACTAGGCTATCACACTGGGCCCTCCACAGCATCCTTAACCTTATAGACTCATCACTACATGCCAATGGGCCAGTTCTACTCAGGGATTTACCATGGGAAGGTGAAATGCGAATAACTTGCTCAAAGATATACCACTGATGGGTACAAGATCAAGGAAATGAAATACGGAATCTTTTGTCCCATAGCAAGGATCCTGTGACCTGCTCCTTCAAGATGAACTTCTGTAAGAGCAGGTTCTCTGGAATCTGTTAGTATCTGAGCTTTCCTCAGGAATCACAGCCCCAACCCCCCAATACCCACCTTGACAGGGCTAGAACACAAGACCCCAAGCATGGTACCTTGGCAAGTGAAAAAACAGCAGAAATTGGAAGGGCCTCTGGATTTCTCTGGCTGTTCTCGGAGCAAAACATGGAAGAATCCTCTGTCTCCAAAGGAAGTAGTAAAACTCATTCCACAAGGCCCCTCCCTGCACCTGGATGAAAGAAACTGGAGGCACGGAGATGCCAACAAGGCTCTGAAGCAAGAGGCTTTGCTCAGTACCTCCAGTTTAGAACCACTCACTCACCTCTTCCTGGCAGGTCATCCTTCCATAGAACTGTCTAATCTTCATCAGATGTAACCATCAAAATACACAAACTTCTTTGTTCCTTTGGGTCTTTTGGAAGGCTCTCATGACACATAAAACTTACCTTCAGTAAATGCATCAGCTTTTTGCTTGCCAATCTTTCTTTAGTAAGAGCCTCAGCCTTGAACCTTGTGATGGCTAAGGAAAAAGATACACAATTTTCTCCCTTTCAACTCTTAAAGAAAATTTATGGGGAGTGGGTGGTAGCACCGTGGCTTAGCCTCCTGAGATGTTAGGGTCCCATACGGGCACAGGTTGGAGTCCCAGCTGCTCCACTTCCCATCCAGCTCCCTGTTCATGTGTCTGGGAAGGCATCAGAGGATGACCCAAACCCTTGGGCTCCTGCACCCACGTGGTAAACCCAGAAGAAGCTCTGAGCTCCTGGCTTCAGTACAGCTCAGCTCTGGCTATTGCAGCTGTTTGGGGAGTGAACCAGCAGATGGAAGACCTCTCTCTTTGTTTCTTTTTCTGTGTCACTCCACCTTTCAAATGAATAAATATTTGTTTATTTAAAAAGCAGAGTGGCAGCAGACAGAGAGACAGACAGATATTTGGAGGGCCTATCTTCATAGAATCCTCACCAGTTCACCAGGAATCCTGCTACCCTGGACGTCTCTTGGCAATTCTGCATCCACAGACTCTGCTGTTCTGCTCATTCTCGGGGTGCACATCCCCGTCTGTCCTTGCTGCATGCAGAGGTGGACCAGTCTCTCTCCCCTTCTGCAGTCGTACTGACCACAATAGTTTTGAAGACACTCTATCTTGCTGCTGGAACAGGTGTAACAATAGCTTATTCTTCAACAAAACCTTGGGAAAATGAAATTAAAAGATGAGTTTATTTTGGTGCAAAACAAGATTTCAAATGTATGCATGGTTTTTTTCATAATATACATTTTCTGTGGACTTTTTGAAGATCCCATATTTATGGGATGGAGGTTGGAATAAAATCCACTAACATAAGAACAATGATTACTGCTGGGAGTGTACTTGACTTTGTACTTCTGGGATTCTTTAAAATATTATATGTAAATTGCATTTCTAAATCAAAAAACGAAAGTATTGTAACCTAAGGTTTTAAGAACACAACTATTGTCATTATCATATATATTTTAACTTTATTCTTAGCTTCTTAAAACAAATGCTGCTATTTTTAATGGAGGGGAGAAAAATGCCCCGCCCACAATCAATCATCCGAAAGGATAAATTAACTTTCTTTTTAACTATGTTTACATAATTGAGAGGAATGCATGTCCATATGGGCCACCAATTAAGGTGGGGAGGGACAAGGAATAGTGGAAAGTGGATGAGACAACTATTTCCAATCTCCTTTTTCCTTCCTGTATCTGAGGGAAGTGTGTGAAAAAGGGGAGAGGGCCGCTCTCAACAGCCCAACTGCATAAGTACCCAAGGATGGGGGACAGCCACCCGATGTCATCCCAGGGTCCCTGATGTGAGGCATGTTCTGAGGATACTACTCAGGTAGTTATGATGGTTCTGAGAAAGCTGCTGATTTCATTGCTGTAAAGTTGAGGAAATCTTTCCAAGGTCCATTGACTGAAATAGTTCACATTAGAGTACTCACACAAATACTTCCGCAAATGCTTGATCAAGAGAGCTGTCCAATATGTTCTGCCCTCCATGGTGCTAAAAATCCTCTTCAGGCCTCAATCAACTGGTTTTCATGTCTGCCATGTGCATCTGGGCATGCCATCCACTGCACAGACCTCAGCAACTGTGGAGCCCTGGTTCTGATACATGCATTCTGCAGTCAGGCCATGGTCAGGCTCCATGGTTGGAGTTCTGAGTCCAGTGATCCAGTTGGGGAGGTCCCCAAAGAAACCTCACCAGAGGTGACCCCAACCCGATTCCTGTGTGTGCCAGCCAATGCAGGGTCTGATTCAGCCCTCACCCACATCAGCCTACACACACATCGGTGGTTGCAGTCACCTGGTCAGTCCTGTCCCCTGCCTCATATAATACACAAACAGATGGATGCTGTGGTCCAGCCTAACCCTATCACCACACACTAAGCCCTCACACGTGCCAATGGGAACTGCAGCCAGGCATGGCAGAGAAAGCACTGCAACATCTCCTTTTATTGTGGAATCTGATCCGAGGACAGGAGCCTCTTCAAGGTCTTCCACATGGGTGCAGGATTCCAAGGCTTTGGATCATCCATTACTGCTTTCCCAGGACATAAGTAGCTTCTACCCTTGTGCCCCTGCCATGGATTCTGTCCAAGGCAGCCAGGGACATTCTGGATTTGTAGACTTCCCTGCTAAAATTTTCCAAACCCAGCTCTGTTTAGAGAGACAGCTGAATCCCCACTGAAGCAGTGAGGCCCATGGAGGTGGGTGTCCTGCGTTTCACTGACCTTGATGCTCACCGCTCTCCCATGCTCCACGTACAGCAGCCACATACTGTTTTTCAGACCTGCCCAGCACACTCCGACCTCAAGTCTCTGCCCTGGGTCTTCTTCCAAACCCATCCATGACTCACTCCCTCTTCCTTGCAATCTCTGCTGAGACCTCGCTGGCTTCTGTGAAACCAGCTCTCACCACCCCGTGTAATACTTCCTCCTGTCCCACTCCATTCTCAGTACTTCTGGTTCTCCTTTAGACCTGATCTGCTTGTCTTTTCCTCCACTAAAGGATTCACATATTCATGTGTGAATTCATATTCTGGAATGATCCAGTCATATATTCCGGAATGATCCAGGCATTGTCCGTCTGCCTCATTCATTTGCTGATCTCTCCCCATCCTGAACATCGCTGAGTCTGGCACAGAATAGGGGGATACTTGGCAAATGAATGACTGATGCTTCACCATTTTGGTGACTGTTTCTCTAGAAGACATATCCATCAGTGAATTTGATTGGTTAAAATGCAGACACTGCCAAAGTGTAATACAAAAAGATTTAACTGATGTTTGCCTCAACAGCACTGCCTGGGAATCTTTGTTTTCCCCACCTTGCATATTAACTGATTAAAAACAAAATCTGATACTGTTTTAATCTTTCCCAAGTGTATGCTGGCGAAGTTTAGTGTTTAGTCTTAAGTCTTACATTCATTCACTAGTCATTTATATTTTTCTTCTTATAATGAGTTACAGTTCTTTTTGAAACTGTACTTGGTCAGGAATAATTTGTGCAGGTTTGGAAATGGACAAAAGAGGCTTGTAGGTATTCTCTGTGGCACAGTGTTGGGCATCACCCAGGGCATTTTCCCAGGATTACCTGATTCTGTGAGTGTGTGCCTTTGGTTACATTTCCACTGATTAGGCTATTTGACATGCCTGCAAGGACCCCAGTTAAATTGAAGACAACTGGTAGCAATGTAGATGATTCCAATCCTTAGCAATGCAAATGAATTTCATCCCAAAGAGAATATAACTTTCTACTTCCAATTCTGCGGAATCTCTCCCATCATTAATGAGCTAAATAAAATCTTTGACCATCTGTTCACTCTCTATGGATACAAAAGTCAGGTTTCTAACTTCTCAAAAGTTATCTGAGCAGCCTGGCCTTAAGCAGCTGCCCTTCTAGTTGCAGACTAGAGTGCGGTTCTAGAACTTCCTGCAGCAAGTCGTACCAAGAATAAATGTTCAACTTCTGATGTTCAAAGCAGGGTTTGAATTCACAGCAGTATAACAGTTTCTACACGTATGCTTTGTGGGAAAAGAGGGATTTTTCTAAATTCTTTGATCTCAGTCAAGAGCTTACAGGTTCTGAGAGAGGTCCATACAGACAAGACAGCGAACAGGGGCGAGGCCTGGTCATCTGGGAAGAAGGAGCTGATCTTAATTCAGTTGCTCTGAGTTGAAGGAGTGTACACAACATGAAGGGAAAGCAGAATGCAATGGGAACTCAATCTCACTTTCTACCCAGACCATGCAGGGAGGCAGCCCCAGTCTTAACTCTCAGCCCTAGGCTGGGGCGGACATAACCCAGGCAGTCAGTCCAGCATGCGTGTGACAAGGCTGGAGGAAGGAGACTGTACTTGAACTCTCCTAGGCAGCCTTTGGAGCCCATGAGATTTTCCCTGTAATGGGAGCTGTAGGATGGGCCACAAGCCCTGGGAGACACGCAGATGGAGCACAGGCCAAGCTACAGTAAGGAGGACAGTGGTGGAGGTGGGTCAACCAAGAAGCGGCACAAATATTGACCAAGCTGAGGGAGAGAGACCAGCCCCCAAGGCCTCGGTGCCTATCTCACCCACAGATGCCAAAAGAATCAAGTCAGAACCAGATGTACCTAGACAATCAGTAACCCACAAACTGAGGTGACCCAGTAGAAAATCCAAAAGGGAACAAATGATTCTTTCCCCTCGCCTGTGTTCTCACAAGGCCGCCTAGGCCACAGCTTAGGAAGACATCAGCATGGAATCTGCAGTATTTCAGCCAAATGAGACTGGTAATGACCTAACTAATCTTCTAAATAAGCATCAACGAATCAAGCTTGCTACCCATCTGGCAGGGTGGGTGAGACCAAGCCGAGAGCACTTTGAAATGTCCAGTAATTTCATGATTCCATTCTATGCCTACCATCAGGCACAGCTGTCTCGGGACACCTTCTCTGCCTCCTGCAGGGTCTCAGACAGAAGAGACTGTTGGGATCCCCTTGATCCACAATGGAAGCTCATGGCCGCTGCACTGTTATTTATGTTGCTGCTGAATGTGGCTGAGACTTGAGCTTGACTACGACCCTTCCAAGAGGTTCCCAAACCTTATGGAGACAAAAATTGTCTGAGAAAAATGCCTGTCCTCCCTGCCTCCTCACCCTAGATCTCTCAGCAGTTGACTGTGTTACCCAAAGGATAGCAACGCTAATAATCTAGAATTAACATTAACACTAGTATTGTTTAGAATTACTTCTTGATCTTCCAAACACAAGATTCTATTTTGCCTGACTTTCTGGATATCCATTCAGTGTTTGAGGATAATGCCTCTGGAATGCACTAAATTGCCTACTTGAGGGCCACTTAGTAGAAACCATTTCAGTATTAAGGATTCCCCTCTCCAAGAAGCTCTGGGTCAGTCAGGTTCCAAAAAAGAAGCTTAGAAAACTCAAATGACGTTTACTCACATGCATGGAAGATTACCAACCTCAGATGTAGAGACAAGTGAATTTCTGAGACTTGAAAGTCCTCTCCCACAGGCTTTTAGAGGACACATCTTTTTGCTGGCTTTAAATTTCCAACTTGACCATGTGAACCCTCTGCCTATGAAGGATTCAGGTTCAATAATAGAGATGTCAGCTTGTGGGAAAACCAGGTTAAGGACAGACAGACTGCAATTCCTGGAGGGAAAGACAGAAAGTCATTGCCAACAGTGAGTAAACGAGGCTGTTAAGTGCCGACAGATATGACCAGAACTTTGCTGCCACCTACCCTCCATCCCTAGAGCTGGTCTTGCCACGAACATCACATACCAACAAGGCACCAGTACCAGCCACGGAGCTACCATACAGAGCAAATTTACAACTTCGAACTCCTAATTGATAGAAACCAGAAGACACCAGCACACTCAAAGGCAGGCAATGGCTCAGGGCAGACACAAACTGTGTGCCATCACAGAGCAAGCCAGCAGTAACTTGTCTATATCCAGACAAGCACAGCCAGAGAGCACTTCCCTGGAATGGCAGAAAATTAAGGCTCATGGTTTTCTGACAAGAAAGGAGAATACCTAGGTGCAGAATACCCAGGCATCTCACTTTCTTCTGTGAGTTTCAGCTTGGAATCCTCCAGAACAGACCCTGAAATAAGACTCTCTTTTAATTTACTGAAGAGAGCAAGTGAAAGAGAGAGAGAGAAAGAGAAACTCACATCCATTTGTTCACGCCCCAAATTCCTGCAACAGCATGGGTTTGGAACCTGAAGTCAAGAACTCAGTGTAGGTGTGGCTCTGTGGGTGTGAGGGACCCAACCACTCGAACCATCACCTGCTGCACCCGACAGGGGTCTCTCATTCAGGGAGCCAGCCAAGTCTTACCACCTCCAGGAAAGCTGCCTTGGTGTCCCTGCAGCCCACCGTGGCCCCTCACTCTGAGCCACAGAGACGGACACGTGTGCCCACCCACGATGACGGCCTCTCTGTGCTGGCGCTCATTGTGTTTGCATAGAGCCTCTGAGCCCACGGAGAGCATGGGTAGCCTCTCCATTCCTTCTGCATCTCATGGGAGGAGGCAGGCTCCTCTGACTGTGTCACTACTGAGGTGAGAGCGCAGACACATGCGGCAGAAACGTCCTCCAAAACTGTGCCGATGGCTGGGCTGTGTAGGCACTTGATGACCACGTGCCTAGAGAAATAATGTGCCTTCTCACCATACCCTTGGATTTGAGACTATCAGAAACAAAAGGACCACTAGGTGCCTTTCAATGGTTTCCAAATTGCATTTGCATTTCTTGTGTTTTTCCTTGGGTTGCTTTGTCTCCCTCCAAAGGCCACTACAAGTCCCTCAAACCTTATTTAGAAAAAAGCATTTTCTGACTTCATTATAGTTTTTCCTTCAACAAAAGAAAATAATCTTTGAAAGGAGAAAACAAAATGGGGTGGAATTTTTTTTCTTCCTTGTTTAGGACTGTAAACATTCAAGCACACTGGGGACCCGGCATCCACGGTTGCCATGGTACCTTGTCCAGCAAGGTGCCTGAGATCTATCCATGATGCAGTTCTCTGCAGACTCGTAAGGCCTGGGTGGTGGAGCCACATCTGCAGTGACCCTGACTGCCCACCTTTGCCTTCCAGAACCCAGCCCAGGCATCAGCAGACATGAGCAAACATAGGTGGGTTCAGATCACACCTCACAGTCCATTTTACATGAAGAGTTTGAGGAGCAGGAGCCCAGAGCAACAACCCTGCACATGACCATGGTGCAAGAAATGGCAGACAAACACAGATGCCACCCAGGACATGAAGCTTGTCACTGGGCTCCAGGGATCCCTGAGCAGAGATCCCCAGAAAGAATTAGAAGGAGAGAGACAGGGAGAGGAGGATTGTCTCTTCATTCCAAATCCTATGTCCGCCCCCTAGCTTTCCCTGCTGCTCCACCAACCCCAGAGATAAGAGTGCAGCTGGGACCCAATCCCCACTTCCCACCTCCCACCCCACAGATGCTGCCATCTCCATGGAGTTCGGGAAAAATGCATGTTATAGGAACAAACTAGCAGCAACAATAGCAACAAAAGTTACGTATAAATGTGAATAATTTTTACACCCAAATCAACTTATTTCCTAATTCTGTTTCTCATGAACTAGTTGAGGTGCCTTTATTTGCATATGCCAATCTGATTGATCATGTATTGGGGGTGGGATCATGTTATGAAAATTTGGTGGTTGCAGCTGATCCCTAGGGGCTTAAGGGTAGAGGGAGGTAAAAGAACTCATCAGTACCTGGAAGCAAACACCATCTCCCCACCCATACACACTCCAGAACAGACTTACAACATAATTCCTGCAAAGGAAAGCCAGTGGCAGCATGCGGGCAAAAGAACTCCAGGATATAAAGAAAGTGTGCCTTAGCTCCCCAAGCACGAGCACAAATACCCACTGCCCGAGCCCATCTGCAAGAGGACAACAGGCCACACTGCATCGTTTCCTGCTCGTGGACTGCACTGCTAGATGTAATCTCCCCTAACACTTCTATCTACAGGGTATTAGGTGGTTCTTTTGCCTTCTTTTGTGATAAGTGTGTTTTCCTCTTACGTTGAGGGTAATGCCACCTTTGGCCAATCAGGTGAGAAATTATAAAAATATGTGTGCATAGTTTTAGAGCAATCCCCGCAGCCAGCTGTCACAAGCCAGGTTGGTGATTTTTCCTCTTCATCCTGAGTTTCCAGAGCCCTGACACCTCCCACAGCTGGGAGAGCCCCTGAGAGCTTTGAGGCAGTGTCAGTGGATGGGAACACACCAAAGCTTGCATTGAAGTGGTTATGTTATCAACCGCTGCTTGGTAGAATGGCCCAAAATGTAGTGACTTTAAAACAACCATAGTTATTTGCCTCACAAAACCTTCAGTCAGACAGAACAGCTTGTCACATGGCTTAGCCCCATTGAGGACTCCAGCCCAGAAAAGCATTCCCAGGGTCTGCAACTCCAGCTGACAGCTGTAGCCAAATCCTTCCTGAACCCCGGGTACCCTTCTGCTTTGGGGTCATTCCTCACACAACAAAGACTGTGAGACCAGCCTGCCAAACCCACAACTCCAGCCAAGAAGCCACACCTCATGGCAGGCAAGGTGTGCCGGTCCAGGTAACAAAGGTCTGTATCCTCAGGCTTCTTGTCTGTCCCACATCTGCTGATGCAGCCTGATGGCCACCCAGCTCAGATCTCTGGATACTCACTGTGCAGGCTGACCCTTGGCTGAGCCTGGCCTAGCGGGTGGCAGGTCATGTGCTAGAGGAGCCAGGGTGCTGTGGTCCACCCCTTTGCTGACTGTGCCACCTTGCATGGCTCTTAGCAGCCTGAGTCTCCTCCCAGGAATGTGGTGGGAACCCGTAACGCCTACCTGGCCCTGAGGGTGGAGCACAATATGCAGAAGTGGTGTGGGATACCCAGAAGTGGTAGAGGATACAAGAGAGCCTCTGGCTCCCGCCCCCTTCGTCTTCCTCCTCACCATCCTGAATCATCCTCAGGGGTCTGACTTGGTATACTCCAAGGGGACACAGCAAGGAACCAATATCCCCTGGCAGCACATACAGTAGCTCACTTTCCACCTATGTGTCATCACCTCCACCATGTAGGGCACCACTATAAACAGATGGACAGGGGTAGGGGAGGAGTCATCCCTGGACTCTTAGAGGAAGAAGACGGCTGTGGAGAGATGGAGTCATGTTCCACCCAGGCAGTCTAGTGATCCCAGATGCCAAAAAATATGTCACATATTTCCAGAGTGGATTTCAAGTGTTCTTACCACAAACGTAGGGGTACACGGGTGAGGCCAGGACTATGTTCATTAGCTTGATTTAATCACCTCTACCATATAGCCATGTCACAGAACACCACACTGCATCCACTGTATCTACACAGAATTATTATTTGCCCATTTGTTTTTCAAAAGAGGCTACTGGAGGTGTAACGAACCTTCACTTCAGCCAAGGTGTTTGCTCTTGGTCCAAAAAGAGAGATTAATCAAGAGTAATCAAGAGCTGAGAGACTGTCTGAGATTTGGGACTTTTAAATGATGATATTATTATTATTATTATTATTATTATTATTATTAATCTTCTGTCTCGGTCTTTTTGTTTGTCCTAATTTTTTTTAATTTTCCTTTTTTTTTTTTTTTTTTAGCATTTTGTGATACAGCTCCATAAGCCCTGGGATTTCCCTTATCCCATTCCCAATGCCCTCCCCACTCACTGAGTTCCTCTATATCATTATTATAGTATAGTTCTTCACAGTCATATGTCCATCACTGCAGGCACGGACAATGGCAGAGTCCAGCATCCTATTGTGAAGATACAGTGAACAGTTTCACTGGGAGTCTATCTTTGCCTGCAAGTAGAGATGCATACTGCATTGTATCCTCACATCTGGATATGATCGTCTCTATTACACAGTTACAGTACATCCCCTTAAGTGAAAAGCCGCAATACAAAATCAACAACGGAAAGAAAAACAGAAATTTACAATGCCATGAAGTTAAATAACATGCTACTAGATATGATAGTCTCCATTACACAGTTACTGTACATTCCCTTAAATGAAATGCCACAAAACAAAATCAACATCAGGGAGAATAAAAAGAAATTAACAAAACCATGAAGTTAAATAACATGCTACTGAATGACTAATGTGTCACTAAAGAAATGAAAATCAAAACCTTCTTGAAGAAAATGATGCTACTGAATGATCTTTGAGTCATTGAAGAATTTAATCACAAGAAACTGTTTCGAAGAAATGAAACTGACAAAAACAATGAAAGTCCATGTGATATAGTTTCCGCTGATTTTTGTTGGTGAAGTGTGTCTCCTGTAGGCAACAAATAGATGGGTTTTGTTTTTTAATCCAGTCTACTAATCTATGACGTTTGATTGGTGAGTTTAAGCCATTTACATTCAGGGTTAATATGAATGGGTGGTAATTTGATCCTGTCATTTTAGGAATGAGCTGTTCATTGATTTAGTCTTCTGTTGTCATTTTACTGGGATGTTCTTCACATTTGCCTTTGGTTTGGGTGGGTGCTATTTCTTTTCTCTGACAAGAGGACATCTTTAAGTATCATTTGGAAGAGGCATTTTTTTTTTAACTTTGCTTTACTATGGAAGAATTTTATTTGATTTTCGAAGACAAAGGAAAACTTTGTTGGGTACATTTTCCTGTGCTGACAATTTTTTGCTTTTAGAATCTGGAATATATCACTCCATTCTCTTCTTGCCTGTAGAGTTTCCTGTGAGAGATCTCCTGTGAGTTTAATTGGCATTCCCATATATGTCAATTGATTTTTTTTTCACGTGCACATTTAAGGATCTTTTCCTTATGTTCAATTGAAGAGAGCTTGATGATCATGTGCCTTGGTGAAGATCGCTTTTGATCAGGCCTGTTGCAAGTTCTGTGCCCCTCCTGGATGCTGTTTCCCAATTTTTCCACTAGATTAGGAAAATTTTCCCTCATTATTTCACTGAAAACATCTTTAATCCCACCCCCAGACCGAACAGTTCTCTTCTGGAGAAGTGATAACATGTGTTCCCCAGCAGATAAGGGCAAGAACAGTCAGAGAAACTGCTCATACAAGCCCAAACCCGGAGAAAACTCAAACAGGTGAAGGAAGTGTGCTACACTCATACGAGGGCATGCAAGTTAGCAACAATAAAGAACTAACTAGAAATGCAATTAGAACCTAGATGAATCTCAAAACATGAGATTAACCAAAACATGCCAAACACTAAAAGCTGTACACTTTGTATAAAATTTAAAGTCAGATGAAACTAATAAATGATAGAAAGAAGGCATGCAAATATGCATTAATTATATCAAATTATCACTTTGAATAGCAAAGATCTAGACATACCAATTTAGAAACAGCTTTTCAGAGGGCAAGGAAACAATGAAGAGCTAGCTATAAGAGTTTTCTCACTACCCTAAACATAAAGACATATACACCTTAAAAGTAAAGGATGAAACAGAAATATGCCAACCTTCATGAAAGGAAAGCTGGGATAAATGCATAATAATTGCAGATAAAATAGACTCTGGAGAAAATTATCAGCAACAAAGAGCAGCATTGTGTAATGACAAAAGTGTCATTTATCCAAGAAGACACAGCAGTCCTTAATGTGCTTGTGTCTAACAACAGAACATCAACATGCATGAGGCAAAACTGATAGAACAGCAAGGAGAAATAGATGGGTCTGCTACTTGAGTTAGATACCTCAATACCCTTCTATCAGAAACAGTCAGATCCAGCAGGCAGAAAATTGGCAAGGACATAATGGAGCCCTACAACACCATCAATCACTGGGCTATCACGGACGTGTATAGACTGCTGGTTTCAATACGAGCAGGCTTCTCCCTGAGCTCACCTGGAACATTCTCCAAGTCAGCCCACACTCTGAGCCGTAAAACACACCTTGAAAATTTTATAAAGCATGTCGTGTTTACCCTCAGATTGCAACCAGATTAAACTAGACATCAGTACAGAAAGGAAGTTGCAAAACGGTTCACAGTGGGAATCCAACTCTGCAGTTTCAGAAGACCCTTTGGTGTGGAACTACTGTTGTGGTGCAGTACGTTAAACTAATGTCTGAGACATCTGCATTCCATTTCAGAATGCCTGAAGGAGTCGCAGATGTTCCATGCCTGGGGAGGTGGCAGAGGATGGCCCACGAACATCATCCATGTGGGACACCAGGGTGGAGTTCCTGGCTCCTGTATTTGTCCTGGCTCAGTCATTTGAGGAATTAGCCAGCATATGCAGGATCTGTGGTCACCTCCCCCATCTCTCTCTATCACTTTGTCTTTTGAGTAAATAAATAAATCCTAAAGACTCCTGGATATGATCATTTTCTGTGTCAAATTGGACAGATGATAATGCCTCATTGTTCATTCTGTTTGTTGTTCCTTACAGAATACTTTTTAAACGTAGTTAACTTTCTGATCAGTAGACTCTGAGTAAGCGTGGTTGCACTGCATGGTGTGCAGGGGCCTCGCCTCATCAGTTGAAGGGCTAAGGTGCAGAGGTGAAGGTTTCCCAAGGAAGAAGGGATGTGGCTTCCGGATTGCACCATAGAATTCCTGCCCAGGGTCCACTCAATAACCTGCTCTGTGGTGTTAGTCTTGAGAGTGTAACATCTTCTCTTACCTGAATTTCCAACCAGTTGGCTTGTCGTCTGGTTTGCCTTACATTTGCCTGGTTTGCATTACTGTCATGTGTTTCCTATGGTTGGGAAAATCATACAAAAAAAAAAAAAAAGAGGGACGTTTTAGCTTACAGGTCAATGTCTGGTGACAGCCTTTGTATTAACACCGCTTTACTACAATGAAACACCTGGCATCAGATCTGGGGGCCTCACGTTTTGGAGGTTGAGGAGCATGGTGTGGGCACCACCTCAGTTACAGGCAGGACCTCAAGCAAAAGGCAGATGGCAGTTGCAGGAGCACCAAAAGGCAGAGGGAGACTGGGTGAGGCCAATCTTGGGCTTCTGGAGCAACTTTCTCACAGGAAAACTTTCAAGGAGCCTCCAGAGAACCACCTTCAGGAGCACCGCAAGGACCTCCCACGGGCCCCACCTCTTGGGTTATAACCCACTCCAAGAGGGCCAAGCCTCCAGTGAAACATCCTGGGATAGGACACTCAAACTACCTGCAAACCAGAGCAGAGCCCCATGGTGACCCAGGACATCACGTAGTGAGAGACAGGGAGGTGTGTGTGTGTGTGTGTGTGTGTGTGTGTGTGTGTTCCCTGGCCTCTGTCTCTCCTTATAAGGCTACTGGGACTCACTAATGAGAGTGCCAACCTGATGACCTCATCTGACTCAACTCACATCCCATCGGCCCCATTTCTACGCACCACACTGAATCAATCATCCCTCTCCTAAAACTTCACAATCCCCCCTCCTCCTCTTCCTCCTCTTCCTCTTATTCTTCCTTCTCCTCTTTCTCCTCCTTTTCTTTTTTCTCTATAGAACTGGAACTAGTACCACAGGTGATGGGCTTTGAATAGCCAAGGCTGGGAAGAGCTGGCTCCAGGGCTTGGTAAGACACTGTGATGAAACCTAACGATCACAGATGGGGATGAAAAGATGGCCTCCCTGCCCCCCAGGGTCAGCGTGATAACCATCAACAGCATCAGACATCTAGATTCACCTGGCCCTACAGCCCCACCCATTCCAGCAGCCATTCCCATGGGGAACGCACCTGCAGGAGCACATCACAACACCAGGCAAGCTCTCGAGTCATCAAGGGGCCAGGCACCCCTGAGGTTATCCCAAGGATCATTTGGGGATCATTCTTAGAAAGAGCCAGGATCAGGGAAGGGGCAAGGCAGGATTTTTTGTGTTTTTCCTAGTGGTCCTTTGCCATTGCTGGGACTCAGCCCCAGCGAATGTGAGAGTAGCAGACTGCAGCTTACCCATTTGCACAGCAACAAAGTCAGCCCCAATACGTCTGGAAATGTTTATTCCAAATATTCTAATCCATATTTGATTGAGTCTGTAGATGTACAATGAGGGTGTAGAGACTGACTCCATAGCCTTTTGATTTATTTGGGTTTTTCCATGTGCATTTTTTTCTTTTAAGGAGTGAGTTTATCCATTCAACAAATGCCTTGCAGAGTCCACAGTGGTACACTGTGGTCAGGCATTTAGAGAATGAGACAAGAATGACACTTAGGATGGGCCCCAGTGGTCACTGGTCCCTGCCCCAAAGGCCCCACAGGCAGGCCTGGCAGGGGGAAAGAGCCCTTGTCACCAGCCATCCACACTGAGGCTGATCTAAGGGGCCCTACTCCCCAATGAACATTAAGATAGAACAGATGGTGCGGGGAGGGGGGTGCCTACAGACTGTGGATGACTGAGTCAGGGCAGCTGCTAGAGGAGGCCCACTGAGGTAAGGGTGGATTCACATGCTGAAAGAGGAGGAGGAGAAGGAGAGTGGCCTCTAGGGAGCTGCCCTAGGAGTGCCAGCCTGTGTGTGACACACCCACCACCTGTGTGAGTCTGCGCTGCGCTAACAAAGGGGCCAGGGCACTTAGGATTTTCTTTCTCATAGCTCTGGAAATTGGGTTATCTGAGATGACACTGGCAGGAGCAGGCGCTGGGAAGTCTTTGTCCCAGGCTCTCAAATAACCATCTCTTTGCTGTGACCTCACATAGCAAGAACAGAGAGCGCTCTGGTGATGTCTTCTCCTTCAGATACCAGTCTCACTGGAATCACCCATCCTCACAACCTCACCTGATGCTGACCACCTGCCAAAGGCCCCAGTTCCGAATGCCACCGCGTTGGGGTTAACACGTCCATGTACAAGTTCTCTTGGCCACAGGAGTCCCCTGACCTCATTTGCCAACCCAATGGTTTCTCAGAGATCTTCTGGCCCCTCCAGGCTCCAACTCGGCAGGATGAGGATCTGTTGCTGACAAGCCCTCGTCCTCTCTGGTAGAAGGGAAAGGGATGTTTGATGTTCCATCTGCGTGTAAGAAACTGCTACTATGGTAAGCTAGGTTGTGGTCCCTGCCTCCTCGGGGCATCACCAGATGGTCCAAGTGCTGGTGCCCAGAGGGCCATGCCTGGCGGCCAGTGCAGAGGTGAATGCGCAGGCCCAGTGCCTCCATCCAAGTTACAGGGGGCTGGGTGGGTGCTGAGGGTGTTGCTGCACTCACAGTCCTTCCTAGGAACCTCAAGGGTGCTGCTCATGCCCTGTGTGAACCAGGGCCTCTGCTGATGGATGGAGATGGGGAAGGGGTGGAAGGAGGAATCCAGGGACGGGAAAGAGCATTCAGGGAGGGTTGTGCCTAGGTGGGAGGCATTCAGGTCTCAGCCCAGGCTCATAGCTTCATGTCCGCACCCCCACAGTGATACACGGGTTTCTCGTCCCAGCTCTCCTGCCACTGTCCAGGGTTGCTGAGGACCCAGAGCACAGCCTATTGGGCTGACAGCAGGTGAAATTTTTCTTATAGGTGAATTCCCTTTTTCTGTTGAATAAGGGGAACACGGGGGACTTTCAATGGCTTCCCATGGCTTCTCACCAAAGTCCGCACTCTGGGCATTCTGGAAGCTTCTCGTTCTTTCTCCTATACTGCTCATGTGTTGCTGTCAAAGTCACACCAGACTCAAAATTCACATCTGTGTTCTCTTGGGTCTCCACAAGGGTTGGCTGGTATAGTGTTGTGAGCACTGAATTAAGGCACTTCATATAAAAGGTTAGATTTCTGGATCCTGTTGAAAGACTGGAGAAGCTCGTGTGTCTGCCAAGCAATAGCTTGGAGAAGAGGGCAGGGGGCAGAGATGAGCTCTCCAGACAGACCAGAGCCCCACTCTCCACAGCTCATTTCTGACCCCCAGGCAGTGACCTGTGGCCACTTAGCACGTTACCCAAGCAGTCACTTTGGCAAGCTGGGCCTGCCTTGCTGGGCTCCTGCTGGGACTTGTGTTCATAACCCCAGCCTCCCACAGTCCATGGCCTCAGTATTACTATGAGATGTCTGCATCCGTTTTCTATGGCTGGGTAACAAAATCATGACAAATTCAACAGTGACATCCCCATCTATGCTAACACTGACTTTATTATAAAAAATGTAAAATAAAATGACACCCATGTCTTATCTGGAAGCTTCTGCAGGTGGACATTGCTACTTCCTCCCAAGGCTTCGGCTCGTAAGGCCCGGTGGGGCTCTCCCAGAGGCATGAGGGTGAGGAGAATCAATCATGGCCGGTGGCTCCTGGCAGTTGTAGGACCAGGGTCCCTGTTTCCTGGCTGGCTGTAGCCAGGATCCTCTCAGAGCACATTGGAGGCCATGGCTCAGCCTGCTGTGTCTCAATGCTGGCTTCTTTTAGGACAATTTTAATTGTAGATATTTATGGGACATGGTGCGATAATTGATGCATATATACAACATTTTGTCCAATCAAGTTTGTTAGCATTTGTATGTCCTTCAGCTTACATTTTTGGATTGACCATACCTGTACCTACCAATCTCCCCATCTTAATGTCAATTGATTAGTAGCCTTAATTACATCTACAAAGTCCCTTCGGCCGTGTAAGATAATGCTATGTATTGAATGTCAGGGACCCTCCCCTACCTGCCAGATTTATGCTGGAGTTAACTCCCTGGAAACAGTCATACACCAAGAGCATTGTTCCTCTGTGGCCTGGATTCAGCCATGGATCCGAGCAGTCCACCCTCCAGGTGCCCCGAGACACATGTGACCACATGGAAGACAGTCCCGAACAGTGACGCCGATCTTTGCCTTCCCTGCCCCCCAAAGCACCCAATTATCTTTTTAAAAAAAAGTTTTTTTGAAAGTTAAAAGCACCTCAGCAACTCAACCATCGGAGCATTTAAATTCAACGATCATGACCACTCTGCTAAACCATGTCTTTCGCACTGGCATGTTGTAGCATGGAACTAAGACAAGAAAAAGCTGAAGATCTCGGGTGATGCTTTCCAAATGCTTTACTGCTGCAGAATGCATGCTGTAAGTGCATGCATCAGCAGAAAAAGTAATCAAGCTTGAATAGGAAGAATTTGAGTAAAAATATTGGATACTTTTGACTTTAATCTTCCATCGAAGCATGATTTTTCCAAAGGCATTATAATCGGAGAGGTCTGATCGTTTCTTTGGCAGTTCGTTTCATTTTGTTTTCTTTTTCTTTTTTTCACATGCTTAAAATTTAGCCCAGTCTTTGAAAATTCTCTCCAGCTTCTGGCCAAGCAGAACTTTGCCGCTCACTTTGAACTTGCCCGCCAGGAAAGCCTTCTGTGGGTTCATCTTGCCCAGAGCTAACTCCATGAAGACCGGCTCAGGGATTGTGAAGGTGGCGTCCGCAGGGAGCCTCGCGGGCCCAGGATACACATCCCCGGGCCCGTTCTTCAGGTCGATGGTCCACTGCACAGCTATCTTCCCATCTCTGGTGATGTCCAGCTGGAAGACGGTGTTGACTTTCCTTACCAATTGGGCCCCCATTTCCTTGACATAATGGCTGATGTCCTCCAACACCAGGCAGCTCTGGGACTCTGACAGCCCCAGGGGATGTGCCATGGCAGGCTTCCGGGCCGAACCCAGAGCCTTGCCCTGGGTTGCCTGAGAGCTAGCCCTGGTTTTGATTTTTGGTTGATGGTCAAGTCTCCTCCACATCTTACTGTGTAGGTCCTCTGGACCTTTGCCGTCTAGTGTACAAGTAGCCATGACCAGATTAATACCCACAGGTCAGATTGTGACATCAAAAGGCAGGGCCCAAGCAGGGACTGAGGCTAGCTTGTGTGCTGTCCTCTTATTGGCTCAACAGAAAAGTGACATGGCAGACAGAGGTCACCTGGATATGCACATGTACAGACGCGTACACACACACAGCCCAAAATAACTAAGGCTATTACTTCCACAAACCCACAATGTCTGACCCCTTTGGTGGGGGGCAAGGGAAAGGAGGTCCAGAACACCCCTTGGCAGCAGAAGTTTCTGTCTTTCCAGTGGAAGCGCCTCCATGGTAGCAGCCCTCACTCAGAGCCAGTTGCTCTGACTCCTTCCCGAAAGCAGAAACCTCAAGATGCAGATTCCAGAGCTGAATTTGGCTGCTGGTGGGCAGGGATGCTTTTAGACTGAAGTAGCTACTGGAGAAGGGCTCACACCAGAGGCTGCATCAGAAATCTCTCAGAAACACACATGCACAGAGAGAAATGTGGATAAGGTCACCTCAGATGACAGCTGCATATTAAAAAAAAAAAAAAAAAGCCCTTCTGGCACCGTGATGTAGTAAACAAACCTCTGCTTACAGCACTGGACAGCACTGGCATCCCGTATGGGTGCCAGTTCAAGTTCAGCTTCTCCACTCCCATGCAGCCCCCTGCTAATGCGCCTGGGAAAGCAGAGAAGAATGGCCCAAGGTCTTGGCTCCTGCACCTACCTGGGAGACCTGGAAGGAGCTTCTGGTTCCTGGCTTTCTATTGGTTCATCTCCAGCCATTGTAGCCATTTGAGAAGTAAACTGCTAGAAGGAAGACCTCTCTCTGCTTCTCTCCTCCTCTCAGTAATTCTGCCTTTCAAATAAAAATAAAATGAATTTTTAGAAGAAAAGAAAATGACTCTTACTCTGGGCCCCAGTGCTGAGGTCTAAGCATTGTAACGTGTTGGGTTCTCATTGCAAGATTCTGGGGTAGGTGTTACTTTTATTCCCACTTTACAATTGAGGAGACTGAGGGAAGGAGACATGTCCAAAGCTGAATGCAGTGAGCACCAATTACAGTACAAACACACCAACCTGGTACCTAGTATGGCCAGAGACAGAATGACTCTGGAATGGTATTTAATTACTATTCTGAAATCATTTCAGCTTTATAAAAAGTTTGCAAAAACTAACCCTATATGACCCATTCCCGGCCTCCCTGAAGGTTAGTGTCTGTATAACCACAGGCACTGACCTAATCTGAGCCATTCACATTGGTACGACCCCACTCATGCTAAATGTTAACCATACTGAAATGTTTCCACCTGCTCCATTAATGCCCATTTTCTGGTCCAGAACCCAGAGCCTTGTCCAGGATTCCACACACCATGTTTAAACGTATGTCTGGCTTTTATCTTTGACTCTTTGGAAGCAGATATGCCAACTAGTCCATACCATTTCCCCCGTCCTGAGACCACGAGATGTTTTCTCGTTGCCAGGTAGCAGTTACGTGTGGGGTAGATCTCCCCCAGAGTTGCTCTCAAGCCCCTCCCAGTGTGTGCTCTTGCGTCACTGTGTGTGGGTTGGTCCCACTTCGGCTCATGTTGCCCTTGATCATTTGGTCAAGGCTGTGGCCACCAGTTTTCCCACAGCAGCAGAGCTGTTGTCTCACAACTTTTTTCCTTTGTAATGAGTAAGTGTGGAATTGTCTGTGTAAAAATCAACTTCAAAAATAGTGCACCTTGGGAGCATACTCTCTGTCTTCCGGAGAAGTGCTGTGGGACTCTGTGAATGCCCTGTTTCATCCCACACCTCCTCTGCATCCATGTCTGGAATCTGCATTGGCCAAGTGGATGTTGTGTGTTCCCATCCCTCCCTTTTGATTTAATCACTAGAATTCATGTTGAAGGAAGATCTGCCTTTTCTCCTTCACCACAGAAATTCATTTATAAATATTGTTTTCCATAGGTTACAATGTATGTTAATTCATTTTCTAGTTCAAGTTGTCCCATGTTTGGCCACGGGGAGCTCCGGCGGCTCGGCACCTGTCCCCCATCCCACGCGAGCCTGCTCCTCCTAGGCAGTAAGGGAGCATATTTTGGAGATTCACTATGTGACTGAGGGAAGTCTTCATCTTCAGTTGAATAATTAGACAAAAAAATCTTTGGGCTGCCCGTTGGAATTCAGAGCTTCTGTAATGCATGTGTGGCTACAACCACCACTTCTGATTAACAGCCACAAATCAAATGATCCCCAAGACAGACCCCTCTCCCACTTGCCTGACAAAACCCAATCCCCTGGCTCCCCCTCCTCAGCCCTACCTCATTTTGTTCAGGCTGACGAATCCTTCAAAATGGCAGAGGATTGATGGGGATTGATGGGGATTTGTCTCATGGGAACAGTGCTTTTGAATTACTGAGTTCGCTAAGATGTAGGGCTCTTTGGATTAACTACATCTGATTTTCCTTAAGGCGTTGTCAGCAGTATAGCGTTGGCCAACTTCACAGCCTTCTGAAAGAGCAATGGGGGCCAGTGGCAGTGACTGAAAGACTGGGCAACCTAGGGGTAGAGCGAGGGAGAAGACAAACGCAAATGGCACATTCCTGCAGCACCCAGCCTGCCCCCACCGCTTCCCTCCTTAGATAAGGCTGGAGGTATTGGTGAGGCCCGTTCTCTCTCTTTCCCTCCCTCCCTTATTTCCTTCCTTCTTTCCTTCCCTCTTTCCTTCCTTCTTCTTTTTAAGACTTATTTTTATTTTAAAGGCAAATTTACAGAGAGAAAGCGAGACAAAGAAAGATGTTCCACTCACTGGTTCACTCCCAAATGGTCACTATAGCCAGGGTGAAGTCAGGAGTTTCTTCCAGATCTCCCATGTGGGTGCAGGGTCCCAAGGCTTTGGGCCATCCTCAACTGCTTTCCCAGTCTGTTAGCAGGGAGCTGAATGGGAAGTGGAACAGCCAGGTCATGAACCAGTGCCCATATGATAAGTCAGCACTTGGAGGTGGAGGATTAGCCTGTTAAGCCATCCCGCTGGGCCCAAGCAAGTCTGTCTTAAGAGTACAGCCTCACTGCATCTTCTGAACAGACTGTGTTCCTGTAAGGGTGCTCTGGAAGGCAGATGTGACACAATTGCAGTTATTTCTTCACATTTAACAGGTCGGTCCTGGGCTCCATGGGCTGATGTAGCCACTTAGAATTGTTGCAGGTCTTGTGCAATATGCCCTTCCTTCAACACCCCAACCCTGGGCTGTTCTGTGTGGCAATGTCAACCCTCTAGGAAAGAGGTAGTAAAAAAGTCATTGGAAAAGGGTATGGAAGCATCTAGAAGTTACTGTCAATTAAAAGCCAGACATCAACAGGCAGGCTGAACCTTCAAAACGTTTACTATGGATCACTCTGTTCAAAAAAAAAAACATTGTTGGGCCCGGCGGCGTGGCCTAGCGGCTAAAAGTCCTCGCCTTGAAAGCCCCGGGATCCCATATGGGCGCCGGTTCTAATCCCGGCAGCTCCACTTCCCATCCAGCTCCCTGCCTGTGGCCTGGGAAAGCAGTTGAGGACAGCCCAAAGCTTTGGGACACTGCACCCACGTGGGGGACCCGGAAGAGGTTCCTGGTCCCGGCATCGGATTGGCGCGAACCGGCCCGTTGCAGCTCACTTGGGGAGTGAAACATCGGATGGAAGATTTTCCTCTCTGTCTCTCCTCCTCTCTGTATATCCGGCTTTCCAATAATAATAAAATCTTTAAAAAACAAAACAAACAAAAAAAAACATTGTTTTATTGTACATGAAAGTCAGAGTTAGAATGGCAGGGAGAGAAAAAGAGAGAGAGAGATCTTCCCTCCACTGATCCATTCTCCCAAGTGGCTGTAACGATCAGACCTAGGCTGGTTCAATATTTGGAGCCAGGAGCTTCTCCTGGATCTCCCAAGTGGGTGCAAAGATCAAAGCACTTGGGCCATCCTCTCCTGCTTTCCCAGGTGCGTTAGCAAGGAGCAGGCAGGACTGGAACTATTCTCATATGGGTTGCTGGTACCACATGTGTAGGTTAGCGTGCTACGTCACCGCACCACCTCTCTATCCTTTATACACAAACCACCCAGTGAGGTCAGTTTCTCTGACAGGTACTAGTGCTTGCTATGGGATCACCCTAAGCTGGGCTGGCATACACGGCCCACAGCGTGATAAGAATCTGCCTGTACCCCTCCCCTATTCTCTTTTCCATGGCCCTGTATCAGTCTGCTGTTGCATAAGGTGCTGCACAACAAACCACTACAAAATTCTATGGTTTCCATCCATGAAATCTTTGTGACCAGGGCTCAGTACACTCAGCTGTGAGGGGTGCACCCAAGTGTCTCCTTGTCCTTGGACCAGCAGGCTCCCTGCTGATGGATGTGATACAAGAGTGCAAACGTCTTGTGTCCACACACTTCAAATCACTGCCCGCATCATCTAAGCTAAAATGTCATGATGCAAAGCCCATAACACAACTCATTCAAGTAATCCCAGGTGTCTACCTGCCCGCCACATCTACCCAGATCTAGACATGGAGGGTTTATGCCAAGCCCCAACTCTGCCACGGGGAGAAACTGCTTTAGGTTGATTCAGTCCTGGAGTCCAGCGATCTACGCTGGAACCCATTTCCCCAGACCTGTGTCTGTGTGGATGGCCCATCCTGGGACTCTCAAGTGCAAGTGGCCTTTCTGTTTTGCCTCTTCAGCTCTGCCCTGCCCCAATTCAGAATCCTAAGGGGACAACTGCAAACATCTGTCCCCCTAGCACGAATACTAGTCCTTTATTTTTCTCCTTTAGGAGAAGTCCATTGGAGTTTCAATTTCCTGAGTTAAATGTCACCTTTTTATAACATTGCAGAGACAGACCTGGCAGCTCTGTCTTTGCAGGGAGGTGGGGCAGAATACAGTGTCATTCAAGGGAAGGTTTTTTGTCAAAAAAAGACACAGGTCGGGAGATGAAAGGACCCTCTCCTCTCTGGCAAGCTGACATTCCCAGGTGGCTCCCTTGCTATCTCTGAGCTGAACAGTTGGCTCCCCTTGTAGCCTCCAGCCAGGCGTTCACATCTCCCTGTGACACTTTACCAGCATTTGCAGAAAGGGGCTAATCAGGCCTGGTCCTGGGTAACGCATGCACAGTGCTCAGGGAAGGGAAGCTGTCAGCCTCTTTGGGTTTTTTCCTCTTGATCTCCAGATAGTCTCAGGATTTGGCATCCCTCATTAGCGCAGCTGGTCCTTCTCGAAGAAGTTAGGTGGAAGCCAGAATAAACGGGGCTGACAGGATCCCGTCTCTTGCCTCTGCTGAAAAGAAAAAAAAAAAGTGTCAAGTTGAGTGATGAACCATGAGCATTCCTCATGTGCTAACACTTTGTACCCTACTTTCAAATGAAGGAGCACACTGTTGGCACGCCAAGGTTAAACACTCCCACTTTGTTGCTACACTCACTAATTGGCACTTTATCTCCATGTCTGTGGAGGGAACTTCTTGTTCCAGACTCCTTCCAGAAAGCCTGCTAAGATTTTTGTGAGCATCTTGAGTCTCTAAAGTCACATCGTAAATCACTCTCCAGTTTGTGGGTAGGTGTTGCACCAGAGAGAACTCCAATCCATGAGTAGTATTAAAAAAAAAAAAACTGTGTCAAAAAATAATAATAATAAGGTGGACTTTTGACACAACTTTCTAAAAAATATTCTTCAAATCCTTCCCTTTTCAGTTATAAGGGGTTCATTTTCTCTCCCTCAGCTTATAACATAGGAATGTCTACTTTTTACAAAATGCTGGAGGGAAAGAAGGTGTGCATCTGGAATTTTCGTCACATTGCCCACATACATGCCAAGTGGTTCTACTTTGGGAAACATTTTTCAGTGTCTAAAACTGCTAGGCATTTTGGTTGAATCTGTCTACAGAAGTGGAACTGTTGGCTTCCAGGAGCTATTTCTAGAGCTTTATCCACAATAGATATATCAGCATGTTTTCACCAAAAACAGCCAGTGTTAGGCTGTTTTTCATCAGCCAAGTCTAGAAGCTGCACACAGGCCCATTAGCAGTCGAATGGGCGAATCACCCTGTACTCACCAATAGCACCCCATGTCCACATCCACACACATGGCAAACCACACACAGGTCAGTGTGAGGGACAGAAGTCCAGCCATAAAAGGAGCCCTGGGAATGCTCCAATCCTTGGCTGGGTGCTGGTTGTGTGGGGTTTTTATTTATTTGAAAGGAAAGGTGAGAGAGACCAACCTTCCAGCAGCTGTCCATTCCCCAGATACCCACACCACCAGGGCTGGGCCTGGGCCTGTGCCAGGAGCCGGGAACTCCACCCAGGTGTCCCCCATGGGTGGTGGAGACCCAAGGACCTGAGCCATCACCTGCTGGCTCCCACGGTGCACATTATCAGGGAGCTGGACTGGAAACACGGGCAGGACTTAAACCTGGACACTCAGACATGAAATGTAGACATCCTGAACAGTGGCTCAACTCACTACACCACAAAGCCTGTTCCAGGTTATGTGTTTTCAGTTTGTAAAGATGTTGTTGTTCACTTACAATGCAAGTATACTCTCTTGTGTGTACCATCATTTTCAGTAACTAGGATTGACTGGGATCCTCTGCAGATGTCAAAATCTACAAAGGCTTAAGTGTCGTATATAAGCGATTTCATATTTGCATTTGAAAGTTTATTTTTATTTGGAGGGTAAATTCACATAGAGAGAAGCAGAGACAGAGGGAGGGAGAGATCTTCCTTCTGCTGGTTCACTCTCCAAATGGCAGCAATAATCAGAGCTGGGCTGGTCCAAAGCCAGGAGCCTGGAGCTTCTGCTGGTTCAAGTTACAGCTGCTCCACTTCCAATCCAGCTCCCTGCTAACATGCTTGGGAAAACAGCAAAGGATGGCCCAAGTTCTTTGGCCTCTGCACTCATATGGGAAACCCAGCAGAAGCTCCAGGCTCCTGGCTTTGGACCAGCCCAGTTCTGACTATTGCTGCCATTTGGAGAGTGAACCAGCAGAAGGAAGAGGCTTGGCCTATTCCATCATGGCACCTGCCTCCATATTTGCATTTATTTTTTTAAGATTTATTTATTTATTTATTTATTTATTGGAAAGGCAGATGTACAGAGAGGAGGACAGACAGAGAGGAAGATCTTCCGTCCGATGATTCATTCCCCAAGTGGCCGCAACAGCTGGTGCTATGCCGATTCAAAGCCAGGAGCCACGAACTTTTTTCCAGGTCTCCCACGCGGGTGTAGGGTCTCCAGGTTTTGGGCCATCCTCAACTGCTTTCCCAGGCCACAGGCAGGGAGCTGGATGGGAAGTGGAACTGCCAGGATTAGAATTGGCACCTATACGGGATCCCGGCGTGTTCAAGATAAGGACCTCAACCATTATGCTATCATGCCGGGCCCATATTTGCATTTAATGTACACAATCCTATGTACCTTAAGTCACTCTTGATTCTATTTAAACAATATAATACAACGTAAATCTGAATAAATAGCTGAACTGTATTTTAAGATAATAATAGCAAGATCAAGGAAGTTGTCCATTTTCAATAGGGAGACAGCTTTTCTTTTTCTTATTTTCAATGTACAGTTGAGCGAATTCAATGCTGCCAAATCCATTAGCTGTATTATGCTCCAATAAGGAGTTCAAGCAAAGAGGAACCTACCCCCTGGTAGCAGTAGGAGCCACGGAGGGAGGAGCCCCACTCACCCACTGGGCCTGGGGCCTCTTCTCTCCCTGCTTCCAAGCCCTGCCCTGACTCCTTTTTCGGCTACCCTGGCCCCAAAGCAAGAAGCAACAGCTCTCTAGGGGTGCAGCCAAGCTGCTGGACTGTCTGAGCAGCCGCAGCGCCCACCACCATGGGACACCCCATCTGTTTTGTCTGGCTGAGCCCCACGCCGCACTCTCATGTCCGTACCTCCAGTCACAGAGATGCCTTCTTCTCTCCAGCCTCCATTGCATCCACCCACTTCCCAAAGAATCCTAGCCAAGGTCAAAAGTGGGACGGGATCAAAACCAACTGGCTGCGTAGATTAATTAAGCTCCTGCCTGTAGTATTCTCCGTACAAAGAGCTTGCTTTCAAAGATACCCACTGGATGGGGATTTAGAGGGGCTCTCAGGAAAGGTCAGAGGTCAGTCCTCTGTAGAGTTCCACATCGCAGCCCCTGGTTGTTGCATGTGGGGAGAAGATGCCAACGTAGTTTGTTATCCCTCTCATCAGGAGCTGGACTCCGGGCTGCCCTTCCTTCCATCTTGACCCAGATTTGTGACTTGTCTTTCCCTCCAACCCCCCAGGGAAATCATAAAAGTCATAAATGTTATAAATCTATGTGACACATCATCTCCTGCTATCACAGCCCTCCCACCACCACACCTGGGTGAGCCTTGTGGTGTGTGAAAATCCACCTGAGGTGAGGCCACAGCCATCCTGGATAAGGTCCCAAGCGTAGATTGAGAGCACACGAGACTGGGGAGCCTCACCTTGGACATGAACCTGTGCTCATATGGGATGACAGTGCCACGGAGCAGAGGCACCACTGAGTCAGCCCCCGCCCCCATACTTTGAAATATATACAACCCCATGGTACCACTGTATACCTAAGAGAATGTCAACAATCCAAAACAGCACCGAATGCTGACAGGATGTGGAGAGATGAGAGTTCTCGCTCATCCCCAGAAGGGGTGTGACCCAGTGCGGCCACCCCAGCAGTTTCTTAGAAAACTCAGTACACTCTTTTTTCTTTTTTTTTTTTTTTTTTTTTTTCATTTTATGACACAGTTCCATAGGCTTTGAGATTCCCCCTTCCCCTCCCCAAGCCTTTCTCCCATATTGATTTCCGCCATATTATTACAGCAGTACAGCTCATAACCAGTCATCATTCCATCATTGCGGGCATGGACCATGCAGGGAGTCCAGCATCTTATTGTCCAGATAAATTCAACAGTTTCATTGGGAGACCATCCTTGATCTGAAAGTAGAGCTGGCAGAATATCATCCCCTCCAATGAAAAGCCACAACACAAATTCAACAACAGGAAGAAACCTGGAAATTTACAACATCATGAAGTTAAA
The DNA here is from genome assembly GCF_030435755.1 of Ochotona princeps. Classification (NCBI taxonomy): domain Eukaryota; kingdom Metazoa; phylum Chordata; class Mammalia; order Lagomorpha; family Ochotonidae; genus Ochotona; species Ochotona princeps. The sequence continues at coordinate 25,088,190 of NC_080853.1, forward strand.
TTGACATGGTACTGAGGTGACCAATGTGTTAGAAAACGCAAGTTCTTAACCACATCCTATAACTACTTCATTGACATCTCAATTTTATTTTATACATAACCAACTGCTATAAAGCTTAAAATGGTTATAGTGTACTATTCAGCTGTCTTGTGTCTTTTTAGAAAACTCAGTACACTCTTCCATACAGAATGGCAGCTGTGCTCCTTGGGATTCATCCGAAGTGATTAAAAATCCACCAACATACACATCCTGATCTTGATGGTAGCTTCAGTCAGCATTGGCAGGACTGGGAAGCAGCCAAGGCAGCCTTCAGTAGGCTGAGTGTGTGAAGGAAATGGTGGCACCTTCACACAGTGCAGCACTATTTGGTACCAAGGGGTACAAAAAGACCCATGAAGCCATGGAATAATGCTCACTGGCCAGTCTGGAGAGACCACAGGCGGTTGGAGTCCAGCCACATGAGGTTCCAGAAGAGGCACCTCTGTGGATGTGGTGATGAAAAAGGATCAGTGCCTGTCAGGGACTGGGGGGAGAGAAGGATGAGTGGGCAGAGAGGTTAGGGCATTTTTAGGGCAGTGAAGTCACCCACTTGCAGACCTGGATGGCGAATGCAAGTCATTCCACGTTGATCAAAACCCAGAGGGAAGGGGCTATGCTGTGGCACAGTAAGCTAAGTCTCAGCCTATGGTGCCAGCATCCCATATTAGCACTGGTTCAAGTCCACTGCTCCACTTCCAATCCAGCTCGCTACTTACGATCAAGGGAAGCAGCAGAGAATGACCCAAGTGCTTGGGGCCCTATACCCAGAAGAAGTTCCTGACTTTGGGACGACCCAGTTCTGGCCATTATAGCCATTTTGGGGAGTAGATCAGCAGGTGGAAGATCTCTCTCTCTCTCTCTCTCTCTCTCTCTCTCTCTCTCTAGCTCCGTCCTTCAAATAAATAATGAATACATACTTAAGAAACAGAGTGTGCAGCATCAAGAGAACCCTGATGGAAACTATGGACTTAGCTGATCACAGCTCACCAACAGTAACCTATCCATTACTGTGGCATGGGGTGTTGGAAAGAGAGAGAGGAGAGAGGGGAGATAGAGAGAGAGAGAGAGAGAGAGAGAGAGAGAGAGAGAGAGAGCGCACGCATGTAGGAGCCAAGGCTGTATGAACACTCTACACTTTCTGCTTCATTTTCCTATGATTCTAGGACAGTTCTAAAAAGACTAAAATTCACTCAAATGAATTCTATTCTATGCCATTTGGTCTTGGAGTAGCTTGTTATGCAACAAAAGCCAACTGATAGCCTGGGTCACCCCTAGAAGGGGGAGAGAAGCAAAAACGAATCAAGCTGTTACCAGCCCCACTGCTGCCATGTTAACCTCTTCCTTGTTAATTAGGGGAAAGGGATTCCTTCCACAGAAACCCAAAAGCAAACCTGCAGCTTCTAGAAGCCTTGAAAAGAGGAGCATAAATCAAAACATCACAGTGTACCCCAAACATCTAGAATCGTCAGTAAATAAACAAAATGGAACAGAAAAAAATACCCACACACAGTGAGGCATGAGATACGGAAAACTTGGGCCCGGTGGCAGGGCCTAACGGCTTAAGTCCTCGCCTTGAACGCCCTGGGATCCCATATGGACGCCGGTTCTAATCCCGGCAGCTCCACTTCCCATCCAGCTCCCTGCTTGTGGCCTGGGAAAGCAGTCGAGGACAGCCCAACGCATTGGGACCCTGCACCCGCGTGGGAGACCTGGAAGAGGTTCCTGGTTCCTGGCTTTGGATCGGTGCGCACCGGCCGTTGCGGCTCACTTGGGGAGTGAATCATCAGACGGAAGATCTTCCTCTCTGTCTCTTCTACTCTCTGTATATCTGACTTTATAATAAAATAAATAAATCTTAAAAAAAAAGATATCCAGAACACTTGTTCTATGAGAAACCAACATGCACTCCTATGTTCATAGCAGCACAATCAGTAATTGCAAAAACATGGAAACAACCAAAATGCCCATCAACAGAGGATTGGATAAGAAAGCTATGGTTCATCTACTCCATGGAATACTACTCAGCTATCAAAAAAAACAAAATGCAGTTCTTTGTGGCCAAATGGGCCAAACTGGAAACCATAATGCTAAGGGAAATGAGCCAATCCCAAAAGGTTAAATACCACATGTTTGCCTTAATTTAAGATGATATGATGTTATGTATAACATGTTATGTTTTGAATGTTATATGTTTTGTATAAACTAAAATTGAAGTATAGGTGAGGTGGTCACAGAAGGTGGCTGGGAACCCGCATTTACTTTTAACATATTGGTTACTCATTACTATGTCAATTAATTCCATAATGATGTAAATTTTTGCTGATGGTATGTTGGAGCTTTCAATTGACTGGGATGATACTCTGCTGGCTCTGTCATCAGACCAGAGAGGGTATACCTAAGAAGCCGTTGAACTTGACGGGACAATAAGATGCTGGACTCTATGTTTGGTATACGCTTGCAATGGGGAAATCTCAACTGAACTTGAGCTGTGGTTATGCAACAAGGTGGAGGAATCCACCATGGTGGGAGGGTTTGGGGAGGGGTGGGGAGAACCCAAGTATCTATGTAACTGTGTCACATAATACAATGTAATTACTGAAGTTAAATAATAAATAATTAAAAAAAAAGATAAGGAAAACAACCCTTAAGTTCACTTTTAGTGAAGTCGGCAGTTTGAGGTGATGCTTCGACAGGTGCAAGTCAACCTGCACCTGATCTTCCAACACCAGACTGACGGTCCCAGCCATCAGCGCCTTGAGGGGGAGGGGAGAGAAGGCAATAGCGAAATGAAGGACCATCCAGGGAGTGCACAGGGTCCTTTGGCATGAGTGAACCTGCCCTTCTCTGCAGGCCCCTCCCCTGCCACCTTACTCTCTACCTTCCCCTCCTGTTATCCCAACGAACAGGCCAAGTCTCTTTGTGAAAGGCTCCAATGCTGATAACCAAGGACTTCTCTGGGTGTCAGGGCCAATTTTCCTAAAACATTGCCTCAGAAGGCAAATCAGGAGAATTCCCTGCAGATTAGAAAGAAGAGTCAGGGTCCTGAGATCTGATCCTAGCCCCTGCAAGGTCTGGTCTTTGGCTGCTGAGCACACTGATATTGACTTGTAGCTCTGTGACATATGCTTGGGGGTGGGTGTGTGGTGTGGTGTGTGTGTGTGTGAGCGAGAGAGAGCGAGAGAGAGAGAGAGAGAGAGAGAGAGAATAACTTCTTAACTGAGGGAGCCAGAAAGAATTACAAATCAGTGCCATCTCCTGAACTGATAAGAATTCCATTGAGGCTGCTAATTAACTGCAAGCCATATGCCTCTTGTCTTTGAATGTGCTTCTTAATTCAATGTGAAAATGACAACTAAGTTACAGGATGGGTCTCATACTGAAGTTCAAAACCTGAACCATTTTATTCCTAGTCTCCTCCAGATTCATAGCACAAGCAAAGTATGTGAACTTGCTTATCCGGGAGGCGAGACAGTCCCCTCTATCCACCTGAGGGAGAGACAAGAACAAACAGGGACACTGAAGTCTCTCAATTCAGAGAGGTTTTCTAGATTAAATCAAAGTCTCCGGTAAGAAATTTCCCCACATTCTTTAAAGGAAGCAAGGATTCCAGCTCAAGCAAGCATGTGTTTACTGCACTGCAAGACCCTTTAAAAATATATCCATGTGGGTGCTGGTTCATGTCCTGGTTGCTCCACTTTCCTTCCAGCTCCCTGCTTGTGGCCTGGGAAAGCAGTGGAGATAGCCCAAAGCTTTGGGTCCCTGCACCCACATGGGAGACCTGGAAGAAGCTCCTGGCTTCAGAGCAGCTCAGCATGACATATATATCATGCATGTTCATCTCTTGTTCCTCACCCAAAAACATGATCCTGAAACCTGTTGAACACTATAGTATGCCTTTTACCAATATCAGTGTGACAAAGCAGGTGCTGAAAAAAATTACAAAGCAGGGTAGCATACACCTGACCTAGGGTGTAAGACACCAGCCAGAATGCCCACAGCCCACAGTCCAAGGTCCAGCTCCATCTCCTGCCTACAGCTTTCTGCTGCTGCAGACCTGAAGAGGCTATGGTGATGGTTCAGGGAACTGGGTCCCTTCTACCCTTATAACACAGACCAGGGTTGCCTGCCCAGCTCCCAGCTCCTGGTCATTGAAAGCATTTGGTAAATAAACCAGTAAATGGGAGCCCACTCTCTTTCTCTCTTTCAAATAAATAATTACAATTTTATATGGAAAACAGTTGGATACTCCCAAACAGGGTTAGGGATGGCAAAAGGGTCCAGTACTTTTCCTTCAGCAAGTCTGTTGATCAATATTTACAGAAATTATGTTGTTAGTCATAAACCACAGAATCCACTCGAGTCTAAGATTGACAAAGCAACTGCTGGGATGTTGAAAAGCAGGCTGCTAAAATGGAAAGGTCTCCTCCACTCAGGCCTGGGTTTGGGATTACACGGAAAGCCCAGAATGAGCATGGTGTCACCACTGACATCTTCCTATGAAAATCTGAAGCCAGAGGTGCTAATTGTCACTGATGGCCAGGACACAGAGCCTTGATCAAACACGTCACTCCAGGGATGTCTTGGGCTTGCTATGCTGTGTATTCACTGCAGCTGTGGGTGATTATGAAGCTGGTATCTCCAAGAATGAGCAGAACAGGAACTTAACCCACACATTTAGATAACTATGCACTGGATGTGAAATAACTCCTGGTTAATGTTTTTGGGAAAAAAATAGATTCCCTTGAGCCTACTTACAGTCAGAAGAAATAGGGGGAAATCGCTAAGAAAGTCAACATCTACCTCAACTGGGTGGGTACAACACAGACACAGCAGTACTTGTGCCAGCTTCCTGGGTCAGAATAGTAACAACACCAGAGCCAACCACCAGCACACCCTGGTGCAAGGGATAGAAAAGTGACCCATAAAGATGGTAATACCAGTGAACTCACACTGCCAGAAGCCCTGGATTACACCTTATCACCAACACATCCAGCTGAGAAGCCCTTATGTCTGTCTCCAGGATACCTGCAAAATTGTTAGCTTTGGTACTGTCCCTGTGGGCAAGTGAGGACTGGGATGGTGGCTGCCTCCCCCCCAGGTCAACATCACAACTGAAACAATATCTACTAAACTGCGCCTTGAAATTCTTCCTGGGAATTACAACGGGCTCCAAAGCCAAGAATGTCAACTGTGAACTAATTCTTTGCCTGTTTTTTTTCTTTCATGACATACATCTTTAAAGATTCCCTCATATGCATAAATTTTTTTTTCAACAAAATCAACTTACGTCTTCAATTCCTGTGAACTTTTGGAAGCACAGAGTTCCAAAAGGTCATAGCTAAGCCTGCCATTATTCCCCAGGTAAAAGTCAGAATGGCAGAGCTGGGCTTTGCTGCAACCCACAGACCCTGGAGTGGAGAAGAGGAAGCAAAAGAAAGAGCCCTTCTCTAGTTTTGCTGTTCAAGGCCCCTTTGATGACAATGCATCAAACATAAAATCAGAAAATCTCTTGAGAAGAAAAATACTTTGTAATTTGGAGATAGATAGGACTTTCTGGGCTTCTTTTGTAGGTAAAAAACGCTGTAAGAACTAAGACAGTTTCCTCTTTAACTGTGGCTATAATAGTTGGGTGTAAAATAAGAAGCTAGCACCTGCACAGTGGCCTAACAAGCTAATCCTCCCTCGGCAGCATGGAGAGCCTGTAAGGACGCCAGCCAGTTCACATCCCAGCTGTTCCACTTCTGATCCAGCTCCCTGCTTATGGAGTGACAAAACTGGAGATGGCTGAAGACCTTGGGTCCTGCACCCACATAGGAGACACAGAGGAGGCTTCTGTCTCCTGACTGGATCAGGTCAGCTTTGGTCATTGTGGTCATTTTGGCAGTGAACCAGCAGATGGAAGATTTTTTTCTCTGTGTGTGTTTCTCCCTTTGTCTCTGTAACTCTGCCTTTCAGATAAAAATAAATCTTTTTTTTAAATTATTTATTATTTAACTTCATCAATTACATTGTATTACGTGACACAGTTACATAGATACTTGGGTTCTCCCCACCCCTCCCCAAACCCTCCCACCATGGTGGATTCCTCCACCTTGTTGCATAACCACAGCTCAAGTTCAGTTGAGATTCCCCCATTGCAAGCGTATACCAAAGATAGAGTCCAGCATCTTATTGTCCAGTCAAGTTCAACGGCTTCTTAGGTATACCCTCTCTGGTCTGAAGACAGAGCCAGCAGAGTATCATCCCAGTCAATTGAAAGCTCCAACATACCATCAGCAAAAATTAAATCTTTACAAAAAACAACAACAAAGAGCTGATTTAAAAAAACGACAGCTGACAGATGGCTTGGGGATTTGCAATAAGATGTTTGAGACAGATGCCTGAGGCCAGGGTGGGCTGCCTGGCCATCCTTAGCCAGTGGGTTGGCAGCAGGTGGCCTCCTTCAAATTGCTGATCCACTTCCAGTGTCACTTGGCCAGCTTGAACCATGACCATCATTCATCCCAGTGTGAATGTGAGGGTGAAGGCTGATGAGGATCAAGGGCACCCAGTAGGCTCCAGCAACACTAACCCCTCTTTTCCCACCCCTTGCGACAGGCAATGGCTTTCCACTGTCACAGGTCCCCCGCTTCCTCAACAGCCTGTTTGCTCTCTTGACCATCTCTCATCCCTCTAAGAAGTCCTTGCATTCAAGTCCCTTGATTCAGTTGAGATGGGTTCTGTTTCCCAGCTGACACTGTTGATACACCAAGTCTTGAGTCAGTGAAGGATTTAGAAAATCAGATGGTGTTTCTGACAAGAATCCTCCAGGAGTTTCCAACATTGAGCCACCTGGTTCTTCAAGAACAAATCTTGGGGATTGGGCTGTTTGTCGCTTAGCTAGTACATTCAGCTGCCAAGTGTGACAAACAAGAAGCAACTTGATAAGGGCTGGCAAATGTTTTCTCAGAGGCCCAGATACCAAGGGTAACTGCCTTAAGCTTGTGAACCTCATGGTCTTCATGTTGCCACTATAGAGTATCAGCTGTCACAGACAACACGCAAGCAGGTGAGTGGGGCTGTGTCTATGAAAGCTACACCACACTGGAGCTGGTATTGTGGCATGAAGGGTTAGGCCACCACCTGCGTGTCTGCATCCCATATCAGAGCCAGTTTATTGGAATCACAACTACTCCACTTCTAATCTAGTTTCCTCTTAGTGCCCAGGAGAGCAGTGGAAGGTAGCCCATCTTCTTGGGCCCTTGTACCTACATGGGAGATCCAGGGGGAAGCCCAGTCCAAGCCAATTTATCTCCATTTAGGGATATAAATTGGTGACCTCAGGTGTGTGGCTATGGTACTGGTTTAGCTGATGCTGCAGTCCTCTCCTTGAACTCAGTAAGGTCCCGGGTATCCGTTTCCAAGGCGGTTCATTCACAAACTAGCGAATGGGTTGCAGAATCAGTGCCTTCCACGTGGGGCTTATCATGGAGCTGAGTATCCCAACAACGTAGCGGCATCCTCACCAACAAGGGTGGAAGCCGCACTGCCTTCTCCAACCCGCTCTTGCAGTCACTTCATTCACCCTGCCATCAGCCCTGATTGGTGGACAGAGGGGCCTGCGAGTCTGACCACTAGGGGGTAGCAATCACCGAGGACCACAGTCGGGGTTGGTGGTCTCCATCGCTACTGATTTTGCTATTCTGGTCACCATTCTTTTCTCTCTTTTTCCACAAGCTTTTCCAATGCCTCTTGTATTTTAAATTCTCTTTTCTCTGCTTATATCAGGTTTAACTTTCTCTTCCTTCTTTAATCCCTAAGATAGAAGCCCAGATTCTTAATTTTAGCTCTTTCTTCTTTTCTAGTACATTGATTTAAGGTTATATTTCTTCATAAGTGCTACTCCGCTTTATCCCCAAAATTTTTATGAGTTTTATTTGTGCTGTCATTTAGTTCCAAAGATTTTTAACTTTCTATTAAGATTCTTCTTTAATTCATGGGTTACTTAGAAGATGTAGCTGGATCTCTAATGATTTGACAATTTGCTAATTAATTTTCTGGGGGCTAATTCCTCTGCTGTCTGAAAGCTGCTTTCATATGACATTTGAAAGAGTGTCCTAAGGTGAGTTTTATAACCCCAAAATGTGGGCTAGCTTGTTGAATGTTCCACGTGAGCTTGAGAAAAATGCATATCCTGATGTTGGTGCAAAGGATATTTTTTAAGTGTCAATCTGATCAAGTTGATTAATAGCACTGTTCAGCCCAGCTCCATTCTATTGATTTTCTGCCTTGATTTGTTGATGCCTCCCAGGGAGCTGCTTCAGTTCACAAGTGTACTAGTGAGTTTGCCTGTTTTGCTTTGTATTTCTATCAGGTCTTGGATGAATTCATCCACTTGGAGAATCCTTGCCTCTCTCTGCCCACCGCAACTGTATTTGTTCTGTTTTCTATTAGCACAGCTGCTCCAATGTTCTTCTGATTAGTGTTAGGGTGAAGCTAAAAGCAACTTTGTATTTAAAGTGGGTTACTTGTAAGAAAATACTCAACTGTAGTTGCTGCCCTTGGATTTAGAGCACACATTTTAAAACTCATCTAAGTTCACCTTAAAAAAAAAATGAAAGGAAGAAAAGAACTAGAAAGCCACTTTCCAAAGGGTGAAGATACTGTGTCACTGTGGTTTTAACTCCCCTCTCCCAGGCCTTGACACATTGCTTAATTCATATCATCGGACCGTCACCAAATACATTGTTACTATGATTATTTTAATCAGGTACCTTTGAGGTCTTGTAGAAACTTGTGATTGGCTTCCAGAACCTACAAATACTCCAAGACTGTCTGGAGAGCAGTTCGGTTGAACATACACAGAGATCCTATCATACAAAGCTCTACACGGGGCAGCAGGGCCATCAAGATGAGTGCAGATTTCACATCAGCAATCCAGACCCCACATCCCACAGACTCAGAGCCTCCTGCCCGGGGCGGAAGGTGGGGATCTGGGGATCTGGGGGAGCAAGGAACGACTGCTCATGGACTTGCCTGAAGGGAGAAAACCTACAGCAAGAAAGCCTGCTCCTCGGCTGTATTCCATTAGGAAGGATAAAAATACTATAAAGGACATCATTAAGTTAGCAGACAAAAATAGAATAGGGACAATAAATCAGAGTGAAGAGCATTAAACTTGCTGCAGATGATATCCATGTCACAGTTATGTAAGAAGAGGTCCTATTCTTAGGCATATACATGGGGGAAGGGGTGAAGAGCATGAGCGATGGGACCCACTCCATCCTACCCCAATATGACTGGCTCAGGAAAAATACACACATTTATAAAGAGACATGGAAGGAGTGAAAAGGCAGAGCGCCCAAATGCTGGCGCTAGGCACACCTGGATCAAGGGTATTGTGGGTGCTATTCTTAATGGCTTTTCTGGAAGTTTGAAATTACTTCCAAATAAAATGGGGGTCTAAAAGAATCCTTTAAGCCAATTATTGTGATAAATTGTAATCCCACATGCCTGGAAATGCAGGGATGTCCCCCACCCCCAATGCTTGGTAATCCAAAGCATAGTGTGTTACTGTTGTTTCTATAGGCTGAGATTGCTTACCTGGGCAACCATCCTCGCGGGGAGGGACAGACACTGAGGCATCCCAGTGACAGGATACGAGGCTGCCAGTCCCGGGGCCCCAGGATCACGACTGTTGCCCGGCTCTCGCTCTCTCACCAGAACACCACCATGGCCTGCCTCTTGGGCACCACCTCTGACCAGGGAGGGCCTCCTCCACCGGCATCCCCAGAGCAGTGTGGGGAGAATTCTTGCCATCAGTAGTCCACGTGGGATTTCTGTTTTCCTGTTAAGCAGCAAAGTTCACAGCAATGTATGCCAGAAAGACAACCAAGCCCCAAAATAAGCCGTGTGCCTACAGAGACCCAACCAGCTTCTCCCATGGCTTCCTGCTTCTTCATTTAAAAAATAGATTTGTTTTTGTTGAAAGGCAGATTTTGTAGAGAGAAGGTGAGTCATAAAGAAAGTTATTTCATCTGCTGGTTCACTCTCCAAATGGCTGCAATGGCCGCAATCCTAAACCAGAAGCCAGGAGCCTGGACCCTCCCCTGGGTCTCCCACGTGGATGTAAGCGTAGAAAGACTTGAGCCATCCTCTGCTGCTTTCCCAAGCCATAAGCAGGGAGCTGGATTGGAAGTAGAACAGCCGGGGCTTGACAGCATCCATATGCAATGCCAACACCGCAGGCAGTGGCTTTGCCTGTAATGCCATAACAACGGCCTCACAAATGTTTGAAACTCAAAACAAATGACAAACATCATTTAAGAAAGGACTCGAAGCTCAAAACAGGTGAGGAGACAGGCTAACAGGGCTTCCCGAGTGTAGTGAAAATTCAAAGGCTCTGAAACAACATACAGGGGTGAGTGGGGAAGAGTTAACACAGGTAACGCTGCGGGACAGTGCGAAGAGAGGAGAGGAGACAGAAAACCAAACACATCAAAAAGTCCAGCTTCAGCCTGAGGAATCCAGATAGCCTAGCAAGATGAACATTCTAGAACAGAGGATTAAACAGACATCTGTGAGCCTGCCACAAAGCACGGAAGCCAGAAAGAGCTCACAGCCAGCACACGTGCTGGGCTAACGGTTTCTGACACAATCACCAGATGAATCCCCAAATTCTCTGAAAACAGGGTAGCCTGATTCCTGCCAGAACAGGCAACATGGATGGGAGTCACATGGGTCGTGAGTGGAGAACATAAACCATCCCTTGATTGGGAAGATTTCCAGGGGAGTGCCAACTTGATCCTGGCCATTGCGGGGAGCGAGACCTGAAGACACAGAAGCCATGTCTAGCTGAAGGGGATGCCTCTGGGAGGCAGGCCTGTGTGACATCTGACACAGATCAACAGCCTGTGACCACAGGCTGCGCCCAACAGGGAGATGGTGGCAGTCTTCCCTGTATTCTCTGTAAGGTTATTCAGATGGTGTGAGCCACCTGCTGTAGGGCAGCTCGGTAGGAGTGGTGACTGCCCAGCTCAAGCCCCTGGTTTTAACCTTGCAAGTGCATTCAAAGGGCAGGTTGCATTTCCACGTAACGGGTAGCAGACAGAAGGGTTGAGGCTGAATGGGCTCTGCCCAGGTTACGCCAGCACAACCGAGACCTCGACCCCACTGTTCACATTGAGGGCCACAGTGGCAGCTGGGCATCTGGTTCCCAAGGATCCTGTGACAAAGTGCTTCGAGAACAACAACAAACAACCTGCCTGGGCATGATGGTGGAGCAGGGCATGATGAAGCTTAAACACGTGTGCTTGCGACTTACCACAGTTCTGCAGTCCAGGCCCTGCTTGCCTCAGAGCTCTTGTTTCTGTCCCTGGCCCCCAGATCCAGGTCTACTGGTTGGCTGACACTTGTCTGACTGTCCCTTCTCTCATGCCTCAAGGCAGCTGGATCTGCCACTTCCATCTCCTCCATCATCTGTTACTGCCTGGCCAATCCCACCTCTTCCTATAGATCTCCCAGTTGCTGGGAGGCTTAGGAGACCCAGGCCTGGGCTAAGCCGTCTGCCCGCTGTTCACTACCACCCCCAGGGCCTGCCCTGCTCCACAATGGAGCCTCCAACTCAGTCATCACCCACAGAAAAGAATCCAAAACAAGTGATTTCCAGGCTCCTACAAATACTGCATACATGATCAAAAATTTATAATTAACAAACCCTAAAATACCATCACTGAAAGAGACACTTGCATAATGGGAAATTTAAAACTCCCTCCCCCAGGACCTCTGAATGAATTGCAGATCAAGAATTGTGCCTAGCAGAAACACCGGTAGATCAGTGACAGTCAAGATCACTCCATCTGGCTCTACAGTTACTAAAGCAACACCAAGTCAGAGAAGTCGGGGTGCTGGTGGTGCAGTCTGTGCTTCACAATCAAGTCAGTGAACCACCAAACACTTTCTGCTAGTTGGCAGCACCCATAGGCAGGGAGCACCCCCACTCAACCTCCCAAGGACCACCAACCCCGAGGTGCAGCATGGAGCACCTGGCCAGGGAGACACCTTTATTTGGTCTGTTTCGTGTGGTCACAAGCACTTGGTCTCCAATAAAGCAAACCATAGGAGGCAAGATTAACCAGACCCTGCCTCCTCAAGAGTCACTGGCTTGGCACTGTGTGGTCTGCCAGGGCTTCTCAGCACAGCCATACATGGCATGCTTCTCCTGTCCCGTCCTCACGCAAATGCTGCTGCAACGTACAGTAAGCAACAAGTTTTATAATAAGCAGAGGGCAGCAGTTAGTGATGCTAGGACGGACACAAAGACTGAAAGCTTTAACTCTGCATGGAGAACTGCACCCATCCATCTAAGTTCAGACGAGATCGGGCGCATTCAGGGTGGTATGGCCGTAGACCCGTTAATCTAAGTTTAGTCCATTAGGAAGAGTTGGAAATAACCTTTGGAAGGAGAATCCAGTGGGTGGAAATTAACCTCCATCTTCATGCAGCTGCAGATGTTCAGGTGGAGGGGTGAGAAGGGGTTCTTCTCCTACCCTGAGACCTGGAAGTGATCTATAGGATGACACAATAGGCTCCTTCAAGCCAAAGTTCCACACGTTTCCTGACCTCGGCCATGTTCTCCATATCCTAGGAGAGAAGGATGATTGTTTTTTTAAAAAAAGATTTAATTCTTTTTCTTGGAAATGCACATTCATAGAGGAGACACACACACAAAAAGAAGGATCTTCCATCTGCTGGTTCATTTCCCAAATGGACACAACGGTGAGCTGAGCCAATCCTAAACCACGACTTATGAGTTTCTTCTGGGTCCCCCACATGGGTTCAGGGCCCAAGGACTTAAGCCATCCTGCTCTGCTTTCCCAGGCCATAAGCAGGGAGCTGGATGGGAAGTAGAGCAGCTGGGACATGAGCTGGTGCCCCATGTGGGATGCTGGTAGAGGATTAGCATGTTATACCACAGCACTGGCCCCTGCAAAATGATTTTTCAATCCATCAGTACTAAAGATGTTTCCTTCCATACACAGACTCAGAACTTCTGCTCCAACACTGAGGCTCGCCACCCACTGCAGAATCTGGTTAACTGGGAGAAAGTCAGCACATACCATACAATGAACACCCATTGCTACAGTTTGGGCTCCTGCCCCAGGTCCCCCTGAATCTTTTAGATATTCAGAGCCTCTTCCTTTCCCCTCCAGACTAAACAGCCGTGGCACCTGCAGCCCTTTCCTCCTCCAATGGTTTGCAGGCCTCAGCAAGGTGACCGCGGTTCATGTTCTAACATCCTTGTCCCCTTGAAACACAACCTAGAGACGAAGGTTGTAATCCCTTTCCCACAGCCCGCTAACCAGCCCATTAGTTCTTGTCTCCACACGATCTTTGTTCCCCCTTGACAGGGTTGTGCAGTAAACAGTAACTGGAGGTGATAAAATGTAGTGACAATAAAACCTACAGCAAACCTGTTCAGGCCTAACCCTAGGGATGAGTTTAGGAAAGAGTGGATTCCAGCCACTTCAGAGGGAACCGGAGTTCACTCTGTAAAGCCCCACTTGGGAGAACTCGGGTAGGAGAGTTCCTGGGGACCCAGTGCCCACACAGCAGGGGTCTGAGCTGGCATCATATCCTGGTGTGGAGGGTGAAGCCATCGGGGACCACACAGGGCCACCTGCACTGGCTCAGGCCTACAGCAGGCTCTAAAGCCTCCCCACACTCTGAAGTCCAAGTACTCAAACACATGCTTGAGATGTGTCTGGGTCTTTTTTTTTTTTTAATCTCTCATATTTTCTAATACATTTTCATGTTCAAGTAGACAATGGGGCCAGACTAGAGGTACCTGGAAGGTCCTTACAAAGGTCGAAGGCAGACAGAATTTCATGCTGCAAAGTGGCCAGAGAAGAATATCTCAGGTTGAATAAGAAACATTTCAGAGGAAAGTTCTGTTTATGTGAGCATGAATATTTTACATAGAAGATAGCTAAAAGAATATCATGTCAAGAATAACTACTGGGCCCGGCATGATAGCGTAGTGGCTAAAGTCCTCGCCTTGCACGCGCCAGGATCCCATATGGGTGCCGGTTCTAGTCCCAGCAGCCCCGCTTACCTTCCAGCTCCCTGCTTGTGACCTGGGAAAGTAGTCAAGCACGGCCCAAAGCCTTGGGACCCTACATCCGCATGGGAGATCCGGAAGAGCTCCTGGCTCCTGGCTTCAGATCGGCTCAGCTCCAGTCATTGTGGCCGCTTAGGGAGTGAACCATTGGATGGAAGATCTTCTTCTCTGTCTCGCCTCCTCTCTGTATATCCGCCTTTCCAATAAAAATAAATAAATATTTTTTAAAAAGAGAGAAAAAAGAAAAGAATAACTACTGTGGATACAGCATTCATGGGGTTGAGCTTTGCCGAGAGACCCTATCCCCAGAATGTGGCTCCTCACAAGTGTGGATGGAGGCAGTGACTGGACTGAAAGCCTTCTGCCACAGAGGCCTCACTCCCACCTCCCGCAGGTGGACACATCGGATACAGTCAAAGGAGTGTGGCCACCTGACATTGCGCTCTGCCCCTTGTCGTCATGTCGCCTCCCAGGACACTGTCAGCAGCTGCGTGTTCTCCTAAACAGACTCGCTCTGTGCAGCAGAGGCCTGGGTGCGTAGCTCAGGAAGGTGTCTTGGAGGAGAAGTGAGCACACACCTGTAGGGGGCCAGCCATGGGGCACTGCTCCCCACAGCAGCATGAAGCAGGCAGCAGGATGTGTTTGATAATAAAGTGCTGCTTCTGAAAGTTAAGGTTTTATTATTTATTTTTAGAAAAGAGAGAAAAATGACAAGATGCAAAGGCCTCACAGGATATGTTATCACTGATGGTTGTTCTTACACTTGACACAGGCCCTGGTCATGAGCCAGTGTTGGAACAAACAAGCATGGAGGTGTTGAAGACCCGTCACAGGTGCGCAGAACATACCGCGGGGGACTTGATGACAGGTGATGGTCAGCCTGTTCCAAAAGTAAGCAAAGACAAGGTAGGACCCAACTAGGCCTCCCTGTGGAGGAGGCACGGATGGGCATGGGTCTGCCGCCACGTGCACGCCTCTGCCTAGAGAGACACAGCCGTAATGGAACATGGTAACAGGTCCTTTGGTGTCTTCAGGTCCCAATTTCATATTTCTGCATTCTTGTTCATGTTTCAGGTTCAAATTCTCAACCCAGTTATAGGACTTAGCATCTTGAATTTTTCAGGAACCACTTCTCCCAATGACAGTGCACTAGAAGGAGTAAAGAAAAGATACATCATTAAGAAGTAATTATAAAATATATCTTCCTAACACAGGCTTTAAGCATTAACAAAACAGCTCAAGCAACCCTTCAAGCCCATACAAGAATCCTAGAGTGCCAGTTCTCACATAAAGATTTATTATTATTATTATTTTATTGGAAAGGCAGATTTACAGAGAGAAGGAGAGACAGAGAAAAATCTTCCACGCACTGGTTCATTCCCCAAATGGCTACAAAGCCCGGAGCCAGGCAGGAGCTTTTTCCAGGTCTCCCCTGTGGGTGTAGGGTCCCAAGGCTTTGGACTGTCCTCTACCATCCCACACACCTTCCTCTGAAATGTGAGAATGTCTACATGTTTGGGGAGTTCAACCTCTCCACTATCATGTAACATTAAACCTGCAGCTGGAGATACCTCTCCCAACCAACAGCTGTTTCCCACACTGACCTTTGGGTAATGTCATATTTTTGACACAGATTTGTTGCCACCACCCAGCAGCGGTGGCACTAAAATGCCGAGTCATATTCTTGAGGGTCTGGGAAAAGCCAGAACTGCAACCGAACCCCTCACTGCCAAAAGCGGCTGCGTTTAAAACCTTCACTCCGCTGCTCCTGTCCCCATTGGTCTAAGCTTTCCTCCCCACTTCTTGTCTCCCGCCCGTCCTCCTTCTCCCCCGTCCCGTCTTTCTCTGTCCGTTGTCCGTCCGTATGTCGTCCGTCGTCCCAGTCCATCCTGCCTAGCTTTTACCGGCAACTTTTATATCGTTCTCCACCAATCACTTCTCCCCACAGGTCCACTTGGTGCTACGTGATAGGCCAGTAATCACAGCGAGGGCATTAGCCTATCCCTGTGACTTCCTGTTTACCTGCTGGCGAGACCAACTCTGCTTCCTGGCCCTGAGCCAGCCGCCATCTTGCAACGGCCCTTACCAATCCCAGAAGCAGCTTTAGCATCCTGCTCCCCACACAGATTAAAACCTTTAATTTAATATACATATAAATATATAATATGTTAATTATATATTTAATATATAATTTAACATATAAATATATATAATATATATTTGGAATACAGAATTACAGACAGAGAGAAAGAGGAAGAGAGAGACAAAAGAAAGAGAACTTCTATTTGCTGGTTCCCTTCCCAAACAGCCTCACCAGTTGGGGTAGGGCCAGGTGGAGCCAGGAGCCCACAACACAGAGGCAGAAGCCTGAGGACTTGGGCTGTCCTCTTCTGTTTTTTGAGATACATTGGCAAGAAGCTGGATTGGAAGTGGAGCAGCCAGGACATGAACACTCACATGGGATACTGGCATGCCTGTTGAAGCCTTAACGTTCTGCGTCACAATGCTAGCCCCCCAAATCTCAGCTTCTTAAATTTAAGATGAGCTTAGGGATCCTGGTTAAATGGGTATTTCCTTTACATTTACTTCAATTAAATATTCTACATATTAATTGCTTATTATAACAAAGCTATGCTTCAAATATTTGACAGGAGATGAAAATGATAGAGTTTACAAATAAAAGAACAAATGACCTAGAAAAGCAATATAATATTCTATTAAATGACAAAAACAAGTAACACTACATGTAAAGTAGGTCTTATTTTATAAAAGTACAGCTAGCGTGACATAGTGGTCTGGGACACTGCATGTGGTGCTGGCATTCAATATGGGCACTTGTTCATGTCCTGGCTGCTCTACTTCCAGCCCAGCTCCTTGCTGTTGGCTGGGAGGGTAGTGGGGGGTGGCTCAGTCCTTGGGTCTCTGCACCCACATGGGAAACTTTGAGGAGGCTCCTGACTTCAGATCAGCTCAGTTCTACCATGTGGCCATTTGGGAGTGAACCCCCAGATGGAAGATCTCTCTGTCTCTCATTTCCTCTGTAGCTCTGCCTTCAAAAGAAAAATAAAATGGATCTTGGAAAAAAGAAAAAAAAACTTTGTCAAATTAGAGAAATATATAGAATTACCTGCTTAGGAGAATTATTACTAAAGTACATGTCCTTGGTGGTTATGTTAGAATGATGAATGCCAGAAGTTCATCCTGGCAATTTTTGGAATTTTCTGTGTGAGTTTTGTAATGAGGATGGTTTTCAGAAGAAATTGTATGAGAGAAAGCCAGTGTTGGAAACCCAGTTCCCTGTAGAGAAACAGCCCTGGAGTTCTGATGCAGGACTCGATCAAAGGATGGATTTCAGAACTAACTGTGCTAGCTCTGGGAACCCCATGAGGCCTAACAAGTGCTCCAGTGTTAGGTCATGAGACATGAGCTCCCCCACCGCACGCCAGCAGCAGATCCAATTCCAGCCGCAAGCCACCACCCAGCAAGGATACGCCAAGTGGTTAACAGATGCCATTCCCTAGTTCTAAACTCACTTGCTCATGTTCCTTCTTGGGGCCAGCACTGTGGCATAGTCGGTGAAGTCACCAAAGTGAACTTTAAATTTTACTTGCTTTTAGTTAACTGACATTTAAGTATTCACATGTACTTGATGGCTACTGTATTAAATGGCACATATACTCACATAAACTCAGCCTCTCTGGCTCATTAAGAAGCAATGTAAGCCAGCACACTTCTTCCTATTCTGACAAAGATCAAGTGGAAAAGCCAACAGATGGCCACCTCCAAAACACCACTGTTGTTCAGCTTGCAGCTTGTGTTGACGTCTGAGGATAGAAATGTGCGGGCCAGTCAGCAGCATGTGCTTCTCACACCCCAGCCACAGCCGCCGACACCTGAGGGGACCTGCCATCCAGAGCGGAAGCCAAGTTCTTTCCGCGAGAGCACTTTCTGGTGCCCGCAGCAGCAGCAGCCAGGAAGGGCAAAGAAATGAAATGCAGCCTTCTAGAAAGCTCCGAGTCCTCCCAGCTAGGTGCAGGCAGAAGGAATGCGAGGGCAAGAACAGAAGCTAATTTTAGCAGAGCCTCACCTCCATGTGAGAAGATAAGAAATCCAGACACCAGGGAATGTCTCCCAAACCGTCAAGGCCCACGGCTATTTTTCACAGAAAACCCGCCCAAGATCATGCAGCTTTTCATCCTCCTTTCTTTCTGCCATTTTGTTTTCTCGATCACTTGCTTTGGAAACTCAAAGCTGCTTCCCCCAGGGCCTGGGAGGCTCCCTGGGGCTCCCACTGCTTTTAAAGAAAAGCACAGGCAGACTGCTGTGTCCTTCCCGGCTGCTGTTCTGTGCCACACACAGCCAGTGCCAAGGTCACCTCCATCTCTCCCTCATTCCGCTCTCACCCACATCCGACTATCTGATAATGACTGCAATTCACTGGGATGGCAAATTTTTATACTGAGGCGCTACTGAGACCCAGCACATCCCTGAGGTGCAGCTGTCCCTAAGCCACAGCTCCCTTCATGGTCTCAAAACTGAAAACATGGACAACTCTGCCGCTCACAGCTCCCTGGCCTGCTGGGGTTGTGGGGGAGGTGGCCAGCAGGCAGGTTCAGCACCCCTCCTCTGTGCCCTGACTTCCATCCGTGCCTAGACACGCGTGCACCCTAATTTGAGTAACTGCAGGTGGATGCCTCTGCTGTGGCTCTCAAGTGCTCAGTTCTGACAGCACCAGGTCAACCAAGACAAAGAACACATGACTTCTATATCTTCTGTGAACTTGTGTGCTCCAAGCACAGGGTAGCACACATGGCTGCTTCTCATGGGTGCCCACATGGTACTCTGGCTCCACTCAGGTGGCTCCTCTGGCTGCTGCCACCATGGCGAGGTTTGGTTTCTCAGTGCCCCCTCAGCTCTCAGCAGTGCTGGGAACCCAGTCAGGAAACCAGATGTAAGGTCTGCAAGCGCAGTGAAGTTCCACCCAGGCTCCATGGCCAGCAGCCCTGTGGGGCAGGTGATGCCTCCGGGCCCTCAACACCATAGGCTGTCGCAGGTGTCTTGGTGCCAAACTTGGTCTTGCTACCCTGTCTCTTCAGCTGCAACAGCCTTGTGGAGAACCTAGAGCTGGCCCACACGGCAGTCTCCCTCTGGAATTCCCACTGGGAAACAACGCCCAGGCCCCTGAAGCTTCCTTGAACTTGATCCTCACCCAGGACTTCTGGCCGGAGCTGGAGCCAAAATCAGGGAGGGAGCATGGGTTCTGGTACCTCTCCACCCTGGACATTTTTACTGTCCCTCCTCATTCCCCTGTCCCTCCCCCTACCCCAGGACCTCCAAGACAGTGGCCACAATGACCCTGACTTCCAGGATGACCAAAGAAAACATGCCTACCTGTGCCTGCCTGCTTTTCACCTGGCCTCCCCCACAGTCCAACTGACAATATCACCATTTACCCTAGGCACATGCTACCCACTCTGCACTAACCTGTGAAGAAAATCATGATGATAACAGCTCTAAAAAATTCACAGACTTCAGAGAAGCAAAAAGCAGATGCATCTACAAGTCCATAGGAAATTCTGCCCATTCCCCTTTGGAACATGAGTGGACTGCAGAGAAATGACCACCTCCGCTTCTGGCTCTTCCCTCTTTGTCTCAGTTTCCCTGCTATAAGCACCAGCTCCTGGGTGCCCTGGGACACACACAGCACTGGCCCTCCCCTGTCTGTGTGGCCCTCGTGTTTTTCTTGCTTGCAGGAATGGGAAAATCACCCCAGGCTGCCCAGTGGTCACAAGACACTGGTGCCCAGGGTACATGCTGCAGGAGCTATCCTGAGACCAAATCTAAAGCAAATGGGAATCTTCAACCAAAGAAAGGATTTCAAATGTTTCCACCATAAAGAAATGATACAAGTTTGAGAAAAATGATTTGGTTACTATATGTGTGCCTCAAAATATCACCTGGCTGGGGTCAGCACTATGGCATATTGAGTAAAGCCACTGCCTACTGCACAGAAATCCCACATGGCTGCCAGTTCAAGTCCCAGCTGCTCCACTTTTTTTTTTTAATTACAAAGTCAGATATACAGAGAGAAGGAGAGACAGAGAGGAAAATCTTCCGTCTGATGATTCACTCCCCAAGTGAGCCTCAACGGCCGGTGCTGCGCCAATCTGAAACCAGGAACCAGGAACCTCTTCCGGGTCTCCCACGCGGGTGCAGGGTCCCAAAGCTTTGGGCCGTCTTCAACTGCTTTCCCAGACCACAAGCAGAGAGCGGGATGGGAAGTGGTGCTGCCGGGATTAGAACCGGTGCCCATATGGGATCCTGGCGCGTTCAAGGTGAGGACTTTAGCTGCTAGGCCACGCTGCTGGGCCCCAGCTGCTCCACTTCTGATCCTGCTCCCTACTACTGTGTCTGGGAAAGCCCAAGTGCTTGGCCCCTGCACCCACATGTGAGACCCAGATGAAGCTCCTGGTTTTGAATCAGCCCAGCTCTGGCTGTTGTGGCCATTTGGAGGGTGAACCAACAGATGGCTCTGTGTATCTCTCTGTGTCTGTGACTCTGCCTTTCATGTAAATAAATAACAAAAAAAGATAAAAATCCCATCACATGGCACCCCACACATATGTACATGTTTTATGGAACAGTTAAAAATAAAACAAAATTTAAAACAGAACAAAACATTTAACAATATAAAATAAATACTTCTGAAAGAGTGATGACAAAGTATTAAAGGACAAAGCAAGACATCAAATTTATCAACTATATCAGTGGGCTAATAACACAATCCAGAAAAGAATCAATCCGATGACATCAGAATTTAAGAGTTGTTTTGAAAACACACAGCTCAAAGGCACATCTGGATCTGCCTATGTATCTGTGTGGGAACATGTGTGTTATTAAGGTAATAAGCTGGGTTTGAGACATGAATACATATTGTTTATGTATATATGAGTCATATAGATACATATATACACACACATATATGACTCATTTATTTATTGGAATGGCAGAGTGATAGAGAGAGGAAGAGATACACAGACAGAGACAGAAATTTTCCATCTTCTGGTTCACTCACCAAAAGGTCACAACTGCTGTGCAGCCCAGGCCAAAGCCAGGAGCCAGGAACTCCATTCGGGTCTCCCACAGAGGGAGCAGAGACCCGAGCACTTGGGCCATCTCCCACTGCTTTCCTGGGGTGCATTAGCAGGGAGCTGCCAGGACTCAATGATATTCCAATCTGGGATGCCGACCTGATGACCCAATCTGCTGTCCCCAATGCCGGCTCCAAGCACTTGGTTTTTGCTCCTCCCCTCTCATCCACTGATATCATCACAGGAACACAGAATTTCAGTTTGCTTTAAAATTGCAGCTAAGGTCCCAATCTACCAGGGACCTCAAGCCAGGGCACCCATGTAGGTGTCAGGGGGCCCAGTCACTCCTGCTGCCTCCCAGGGCCTGAATTAGCAGGAAACTGCAACTGAGAGTACAACTGAAACTCCCATCCAGGGGCTGTGATTGTGAGATGTGGGTTTGCCAAGCACTAGGCACACTGCCTTCCCCACCGCCAACCCCCACCAAACTTTCTTAAGCACTCCTGCACATCTCAGGATTGGGTAGTGTGCATCCTCAGGTCATTTCCCTGATAGCCTTCCAACAGCCAGGCCCTCTCAGAAGGGGAAAAAAGGGCAGAAAACCATGCAAGGAACAGTATCCTCTCTCAGGATTGCTGCTGAGCTAATCTGTCTGTGGACTGGGCTCACATCTGTGGGCTCCAAACTGCCCTCAGGCCTCGGACCTCAGGCTCCAAGCCTACCAACTCCCAGGCCAGCGCCACCACCCCCAGCCCACCACAAGTTGGCACCTGTTCCTGGCTTAGCAGCTGCTGCCTGCCTTTGCCCTTCACAGCCTCAGGGGCCTGTGTCCTCCTTAGAAGTCTGGCTCTAGGTCCATCCCTCTCCACACCCCCACCTCACTCACACAGCTGGCACAGGAACCACACTGTGACCCAAACACTTCCATGAACTCCCTGGGAAGGAGGATCCTGTAGCTTGAGCAAAGGGCCTGGGGTGGCTGGATCATACCAGCCAGGCTCTGAGCCTCAGGCAGGGACAGTAGATCCAACACAGTCCTGACATGGGATTGACATGAATAAAGTGTCATTTAGGCAAAGTCATCCAGCAGAAACACGCAGGGGGAAGCACAGGGCAGCCTAACTCCACGTAGACATGGCCCATGAGGCAGATGGGTACTACAGAAAGCTTGCACACCCATTCATTGTCGGAGCACACATATGCAGGTGCAGAGTGTGTGGCCACCAGCAGCTGAGCCCCCATGCTGCATCCTTCTGCATAAAACCCCACATGCTATTTGCT
Organism: Ochotona princeps; assembly: GCF_030435755.1. NCBI lineage: Eukaryota > Metazoa > Chordata > Mammalia > Lagomorpha > Ochotonidae > Ochotona > Ochotona princeps. Next base: position 25,110,699 of record NC_080853.1, read on the forward strand.
CCTTTTTTTCCTGCATGCTAGCAGGTAGCAGATTGAAGCATGACCGTCCAAAAGATGGCTTCCAGCCCTGTCCCACAAATGTGCAATGAGGAGACCCTACCTGGTCCTGTGCTCCTGCGATTACGGCTCCCGCTCCGAGGACACATCACCCTCCGCCCCGCTACTGGCGCTGCGGTCTTCCTTTCGTGGTGCGTTTCTTTCTTTGCTAGATTCCGAAGGTCCCTTAGCTCTGGTCTTCTCTTTCCTCTGCTGCTGTTTTTCGAGCTTGGATAGCTGATACACACAAAGAAACAAAGCCACAACACTTTACCCACAGGAACATGTGCTTGCATCTCATACACCTGTTCTTCCCCTTCCAGAGCAAATGCTCACCTGTACAGGGGCTTCTGGGAACTACCACAGGTCCAGCACAAAGGACCCTGTGCCCCTGCCTTATTGGAAAGATAGATTTACAGAGGAAAGAAGAGACAGGAAGACCTTCCATTTGCTGGTTCACTCCCCAAATGGCCATGGTGGCCAGAGCTAAGCCTATCCAAAGGCAGGAGCCAGGAGTTTCTTACAGGTCATCCACATCAGTATAAGGGCCCAAGGCTTCGGGCCGTCCTCTACTGCTTTCCCAGGCCACAGAACAGGGAGCTGGATCGGAAATGGAACAGCCAGGACACACTTCACCCATATGGGATACCAGTGCTCAAAGGGGGAGGATTAGCCCAATTGAGCCATTGCATTTTGAGTTATTTTAATGCCAACTATTTCCTGCCAAATTTCTCTGTCCTGCATATGAGCAAAATCTAATTAGGGAGGTAAGCAGCCAGCAGCAGGAAAGCTCCAGCACCATGAAGTCAACAACTGGGATTTTTACAGAACATGTGTTCTGTCCAAGCCCTTGCAGACATTCTAAGAAAGTCTGATGGCACAGGTCGTAAAGCTGAAATGGCCCTCTGCAATTACAGACAACAGACAGCACAGCAAGGACTTATTCCTCAGGGGTGAGAGCCCACACCTGTGTACCTACACATGTCCACGGGGACACTGGGCAGCCTGTGGCTGCCACAAGAGGAAGGACACTCCCAGCCTGGCTCCTCAGGAGTACAGATACACACCAAAGGCAGAAGCATGAAATGTCCCAACTTAACCAGCCCATTAGCTCATTTCAGCAGTTTGAGAAGTTCCTCTCTAAGACACTTTTCTGAGTGCCTATCACCTTCTGTTCCAGGGACCACACCCTGACTGTCCCATTATGTCATCTGACTTCCTCTGACCCTGGGGACAAGCCTGTGAGGTACCATTAGGTGGCGGATCTGTTGAGTAGTTAACAACTTCATAGCAGTATGTAGGGTGCTTCAGAAAGTTCATGGGAAACAGAATTGTTTATTTCCATACAAAACAATTCTGAAAATCACAGTATGCCTTTTTTGTGAACTTTGTAAAGACCTCTCGTTTTTATGCATAGATTTCACTTTTTTTTATTTTGCACCAAAATAAATCCATCCTCTTATTCCATTTTCTAAGAGTTTTGTGAAGTACATTTGGGTCAGTAAAGAATGCTATGGAATACAGAAAAATGAAATGAGCGGTGACCTTCCTTGGGTCTGGGGCGAAGCACTGCACTTCACGTTACCTCAGTTTATCCTGTCGGACACCACAGAAGTTTCTGGAAGGCAAGTTTCCCTCTGCTGTGCAGATGAAACAAGCCACCTGAAGGCCCACAGCTTTTGCCAAAGGGCCAAGACCCTCTGGCGAAGGGGTTATTTGGGCAAGGGCAGACACCTGCATTAACTAACTAGATGACCAGCAGTCTAACAACCACATGTCCATCGCAGCCTGCTTCCTCTGTGGAGGAACAGTAAGGTCCCTGTGTTCTCCCAGTTTCTCTTTGTACCTTTACAGATCACACAGCAAGGGTAGTGAAGAGAAAAAGGAGGATGCAATGTCAACCAGCAAAGGGTCCTGGGGAAGCTCTGAGGGGAACCGAGGCCAACTCTAACTGCCGCTGACTAGTCAACTAAGCCGCTTTTAAAGCAATTTGGAGACAATTTGTTTTACCAAATTGTGGCTTGAAATAATTTCAAATTATGTAATAATAGTGAAAGCCTTTAAAATAAATAGGTTCTGGTATAATGGGAAACCCAACAGGGCCAGCACAATAGCTCAACAGGCTAATCTTCTGTCTTACAGCACCCACATCCAATGTGGGTGCCAGTTTGTGTGCCGGCTGTTCCACTTCCCATCCACCTCCCTGCTTATGGCCTGCAAAAGCAGTGTAGGATAGCTCAAAACCTTGGCACCCTGCACCCATGTGGGAGACCTGGAAGAAGCTCCTGGCTTGGGATTGACTCAGTTCTGGTAATCATGGCTATTTGAGGAGTGAACCAGCAGAAGGACAATCTCTCTCCGTCTCTCTTCTCTGTAGGTCTGCCTTTTCAATAAAGATGAATAAATCTTTTCTAAAAGAGAGGAAAAAACTGCCAACAGAACACTCCCAGAGGATGTCCCCATACTCTGCAGTCTCCCAGCATGCCAACTGTTGCATTGTGTTGTTTTTAAATCAATGGCTGCTTAATAAAAACAACAGCAAGCAAAGTGCACACATGATACCTAATTTTCATATATTATTAACTCCACTTGAGGTTTCAATGGGAGTTAAAGAAAAAAATCAGGCAGGCATCTGTCTCCAAATGAAACGTATGCAAATTAATGTGATTTTCTCATTCCCTGTTGTTTACAGCAACCCTCTCAGGCATGCAGAAAGGAAAAGCAGGGTGCTTAGCTAGGCCTCTGCTTTCCTCCCTCAGTGCTTAGCACATGTTGGGATGGCTCCAGCCTTCAGGCCCAGGTGGACATGGCAGAGGTTCAAGCCTAGCCCAGGTACGGTTCTGTGGTTCAGCCAGCTACCTTTGAGCCCTCCAGGTAAGCTCCCGCCAGCAGCCACTGTCAGAGCCCACGGGGTCACCCAACCCAGGGGTCATCTGCAATTTGCACAGACAGCTATCCTACAGGCCATGGCCCATGTCTTCCTACCCTGGCCACTAACCCCTCTCTGCCTCAGGCACCATCCAGTGACAGGAGGACTCGAGGTCAGAGTGTCAGGAAGCTAGTGCCTGGAGAAGGATCCTGAGTCACTACGAAATGAGAGGCAGGGGTTACAAGGCATACACATGTTTCAACAGAGAACACCTTTAGGTGATGGCTCATGGAGTGTTGCTTGGTTGTCCACTGAATTCTATGCTGGATCACACGTATGGACACTGGTGGAGATTTAGGCCAACTGTCCCTTGCCCACAAGGCACCAAAAGATGCTGCAATAGGAACAGCCTGTGGAGCCTGTCCATCTGATTACACAGGTGAATTCTTCCGGCACTAACATTGTACTGCAAGGCAAACTATTTTATCATATCCTGCACTTCTGTTCCTAGTCCGGTAGGGGAATACAGCCAATGCAGGGCTCTAGCTCCACCACACCTGTGGCCTGGCTCTTTCCTTCAATGAAGTGAATTTACACATTTCAAAAGAGACAGCAGAGAAGCAACTAATTTCCCTGCAGGACAGGGTGGCAGGGGAGGCCAGGGGCTGCCTCATACCACCCACTCAGCCTCAGGGCCTGGATACACACGCCACATTATGGCCACAAACTGAGAGAAGGTGAAAGCAATGAGTGCCTTCTCAGTGGCTCTCAATCACACTCCTCACACGAGTCTGGTTAGTAATCCTTAACTGCAGCTAGCTCGTATTCCAGGGCCTAATTGGGAACAGAAAGTTGTCCATGAGCATTTTAAACTAATAGTAATTCGCCTAAGTAATTCAAAATGTTTCTAAATTTGCCAAAGTCTTAAGAGGGGAAGGCTTTTCTCTTCCCTGTTGGGCCTATAGGTTGTACAATACCAAATACAGCACATTTGAGAACAATGAATTATTGTACAAAATAACAACAAACTGGAAAAGAGCAAGACATAGGAACCAGAAACGCAGTGGATGGGACCTGAGAAAGAGGTGGCAGCCACACCCGACAAGGTAAGAACACAGTACCCGGCAGTGTAGCCCATCCATGGGCACTGGCGAGCATTCAAGAACGTTCCACAGGAAGGGACACTCAAGAGAATGCCTGGGAAACAGGTCTGGAGGAAGGAGGAAAAAATATTTTTTTCAGCCAGACTGCAAGAGGGAAAGGAAGACATGGAACCATCCCCAGAAAAGCAAAAGGTTGCACAACCGCACCCATCACAGATCCGAGGACCAACCCAGCTTGTCTCTGAGTGAGCAACAGTGAGAATTTCAACAACTTGAGGACCATTTACAGCTTCAGTTAGAGTGGTGGGACAAGAGTGAGGGTGGACACGAACACTTCTTTATCCGGGAAAGAAACCCACCACACTTTAATAAGTCAAGAAACAGTAAAAGTCTGTTATTTGGAGTTAGACAGCAAAGTATTCAAGAAACAGCTTAGGATGGGTTAAAAGTTTGTAGTTAAAGGCTTGTGGGGGGTAGGACAAACACAGGGAGGAACAGGCAGAGCTTATGTTTCCTTAAACCTTCAGGCATTGCACTGTCTTTAATTATGTGCATAATTTCCTTAATAAACAATTGAAAACTGACTTAAGAAAGCAAGTGCTACAATAGATGGAGTTAATAGATCCAGTACTAGGGAAAACAAAATGGAGACTCAGAAGTGACTGTCCTGGGATTCTGCCAGTGCTCAGAGCAGCAGGTGATGGATGAAAAGAGTGGACGCCGGAAACTCATCACAGAAAATGCAGTCCTGCGAGGAGGACAGGAGGCATACAAGAGGGGTCAGTCGGAAAGTCAGACGCAGAAAGAGCAACGCACACAGGGGATGGAAAGCTGACCCCCAAGGCCAGCGCATTCCGAGAGGATCAGAGCCTGCGCTGAGCCTGCCCACTGTCTCCTCCACACCACAAAGATAACCGAGAGCCAGACCAGAGAAAACACGAAAGGCCTGTTTAAATACGCAAGAACCACAGCATGAAGACAGAATAGTGTGCACAAAGAAGAAACCAAACTAACCAGCCATCGACAAACAACCTCTGCAGAGTGTGGAAGTTCAAGACGGCAAGTTATACCAAGCAGCAGACAAGTGTGCACAACGAAGAAACCAAACCAACCAGCCATCAACAAACAATATCTACAGAGTGTGGAGGTTCAAGGCAGTGACCCAAATGACTTAACACTGTACTCGCTTCGGCAGCACATATACTAAAATTGGAACCAAATGACTTAATACCAACCAGGAAGTCCCAAAATATATAAGCATCCAGGAAGTACCACGCCCATCCCATCCTTAACACACACACACACACACACACATTCGGAAGAGACCACAGCTTCCTGAAGAGGAGTGAAGGAAATGCTGTCATGTAACTAGTACACAACTACACCAAGTCCAAAACCAATTCTTGAATAAGAAAATACAAAATGCAAATGAGAAACTAACCAAACTTATTTGCATCTAAAATACAGATTCACAATTTTTTAAATGTGAAGAAATCCAAGTGTCTAATGAGCTCAGGGAAAAAGGAAGTCAAGTTCACTAACAACCAGACTGACGCAAATAAAACCAATGAGAAGTGATTTATGATGCATCAAATTGACACGGATTATGTAATTACAACTCGACCGGTTGTGGTGCCATAAGCTAAGCTGCTACCTGCAACGCTGGCATCCCACAAGAGCACTAGTTCCAGTCTCAGCTGCTCCACCTCCAGTTCCCTACTAACACGGTAAGCAGTGGAGGAAGGCCCAGGTACTCATATCCCAGTCCCCCAACACTGGAGACCCAGATGGAGCCTGGCCCATCCCTGGCTGTTCTGGTCATTTGGAGAGTGAACCAACAAAGGGAGGTTCAATCTCAGTCTCTCTCTTCTACGTCCCCCTCCTCTCCTCCACAATTCTTTCAGTCAGAAAAAAAAAATTATACTAGCCTTTTTAAAAGTTTGAGGAAAGAAAATTTCTCTTGGTAACAGGGAGTGTACATGTGAATATTGAGGAGCATAATTTGCCAACATACATCTCAAAGCACTGAGGACATGTGCTATAGGACCCAGCAATTTCTGCCCTTGGCACTGAGCTTGTAGAAAATAACTATCTAGATCCGGGGCGATGGCTCAGCTAGCTGATCTTTCCCTTTCAAGCACCAGGATCCCATATGGGTGCCAGTTTGTGTCCTGGCTACTCCACTTCCCCTTCAACTCCCTGCTTGTGGCCTGAGAAAGCAGCAGAGGATGGCCCAAGTCCTTGGGACCCTGCACCTGCATGGAAGACCCAGAAGAGGCTCTTGGCTCCTGGCCATTGCAGCCACTGGGGAATGAACCAGAATTGGAAGATCTTTCTGTCTATCTCTCTTTCTCTCTGTAAATTTGTCTTTCCAATAAAAATAAATACATTTTTCTTCAAGGAAAAAAGAAGAAATGGTTATCAAGTACACAGATATATGCAAAAGGGCATTAATTTCACTGGCTTTTAAAACATATATTTCTTCTTTTCCTTAAAGTTTCAGATCTTTAGATAAATTTACAAACATAATGGAGCAGGTAATAGGGTAGAAAGGAAGGCCAAGAAAAGTAGTAGGAAGAATGGAAGAGCACAAAAAAAATGCTTGTGTGAATGAAAGCATCAGTCAATTTTCCAATAAAGACTAGATTTCAATAATCAACAGTAGATTAAAAAAGAGATCTTATTATGTACAGTATTTTTGTATGGTTTCATCAGTATTGATGTTGAATTTTTCCTGTGGAAAACAAATAAAATAAGCCCCAAACAGCAAGGAAAAAACCCCACATATTTCTTTTATATGTTTCAAAGGAAGAGACAGAAAAGAACCATCTCCCATTACTGGTTTATCCCCTAAATGCTTACAATAGCCAAGCCAGGAGACACGAACTCAATCCAAGTTGCCTATGTGACCAGCAGGAAGCTAATACATGAGTCCCAGGGTACACATTAGTAGGAAGCTGGAATCACACAGAGCAAGACTGGAACCCAGAGATGCCTAGAAGGGATGTGTCCCAAGCCATGTGCCAGCCTCTGTGCCAAACACCAGCCCTGCAGCAGGTGAAATCTCAGATCAATCAAAATACCCGTAAAAAGAGGGTTATCTAAACATGGCAAGACATTCTGCTTCAGATGGATTTACCATTTGAGATGCTGCTATGCAAAAATACATGCTGCAGTCACCAAAAAGCATTAAGAGGAAGAAAGAAGCATACTAGGGGGAAGAGTGTAAAGTTGGGGACTGTGGGTGCTCCAGACACTGGATGCTGAAACCCTGAAACCCCACATGTCAGTATATACAACAGGCACAGCCTGATGAGAAAGAACACGGTTCACAAGAGAACAGACTGAGGATGCCACCAGCAAAGTGCCCAAACAAGAAAGCAGGTGATCTTATGTAGTGTAGGGAACACAGCTGTGTGCCTAATTCATTTTGGCAGAGAAAGGAACGGAAATGGAAACGGAAAGGGAAAGGACCAAGATAATAAACACATAATTGGGACAATAGTCCCCCTGGGTAGGTGAGATGTAGCCAGACAGCCTAGGCCTGGGGTGAGTAGGAGGGTCCCTGGCCAGGGGGCATACTTGGGCAGCAGGACAGAGCCCGGGTATCTACCTTCCAGCAAGGCTGTGAACACACACATGTGTGCTATGCAGATTCTTTTTCAGCTATCTAGTATTACATAATAAATTAATGTAAAACACCGAGTCATGATACTTGGAGTCATGACTTTGCTCAAACACCAAAGTAATCAGTGATAACTGCAGAGAAAAAAAAATTGCCTGTGGAACTTGCAGTTCTCAATATGAAGCCTGTCAGAGAAAATGAAGAGCTCTTCTCAAGTATTATTTATTATGCCACTTGTGCAAATGTAATTAAGACCTCCGCACTGTCCGCCCTGGGTCACAGCAGAGGTTGTTTAGTCTCGGGAGCCACACATTAGATACCCCACGAAGAACTAGAAGTACAGCAGGCAAAGTTTCTAGAAATGTCATACATGTTGCCATCGGCATTTACTTCCAAAAACAGGGGTGGATGTTGCAGCACAACAGCTTAAGTGCACACTTGGGATGTAGGTACCCCCATGTGGACATTGTTCAAGTCCTGGCCACTCAGCTTCCCATCCAGCTTGCTGCTGATTGGCTCTGGTAAGCACCAGACGACAGCTCAGGCACTCAGACCCTGAGCACCCAAGAGTAACAGACAGAGCTCTGGGCTCCTGGCTTCAGCCTGGCCCAGTCCCGGTTGCTGCAGGCATTTGGAGAGTGAACCAAAGAACAGAATCTTTCTCAATAGGTGGAAATAAATAAATAATCATTAAAAATATCAAAAGTAAATGTTGGCAAACCTCTGTGTGACTCTTGAACTTTCTATGGGCAGCCTTCGCCTTGTATTTCTAACAGCATAAGCCACAGTTGGGGCACTATGCCCCTGGGATCTTCATCAGCAGCCACAACTCACCTTGCATCAAGAAGTACCCCCTCCCAAGAGGAGCTTCAGTGACACTGAACAGACCACCACTCACAACCACCTTGCTGTCTGGCCTCCCTTGTCTTAAAATACACATCCTACTAGAGTGGTAAGACCATCCCCACCCTGTCAGTCCACTCATGAAATGCAAAGACTGAATGGCTGTGGGTTTTGCATGCTCTACACTAACCTCTACAAGCACTCATAATCCTACTCGGTGGTGCCTGAGTTTTTGCCACGGACTCCTGCACATGGAGAGCCTGTGAGCCTGCAGCAAGCTTTGCTGCAGAATGGATGATCTTTCCACAATATGTGGCCAGCAAGACCCCAAAGTGCACAGGGGCCTGTGGAATTCAGGGGACCAAACAGAACATCTCATCCCAAACACTGCTGTTTTTACATTTTTACAATTAACATTCTGCCCCACACCCCTAAAATGGTTCAATCTGAAGGTGCCCTGCACAAACGGGGACAGTTATGCTTTCCCACTCTGGGCTTCGGGTCTTGCACCAAGAGCCCTGGGGTTGGAGCTAGGAGCTAGCCATGGCCTGAAGTGCACAAGGGACTGGGAAACAGGTGCCTGCCTTGCCACTGGCCTCGCCATCTGCCTCTTCTGTGATTAGCAGGATGGCTCACTGGGCATGAAGAAGCCAGTCATGCACACTTATGGCCTCTATCTTTCTCTTCTCCCTCCTGTCTCCATCCTGCTAGGCTGTCGGGGAGGCCAGCCATGTCTTAACCACCTCAAGCCACTGGGATGGTGAGTTGCCACCCAGCCTGCGGGAAGGGGCTGTCCTTGCTTGCACAGGCTGGTCTTTATCAGCACAAGTCACTGGGATGCTGTGGTGCCACCCAGCCTGTGGGAGGGAACCGTCCTTGCTTTCATGGGCTATTCTTAGTCTCCCATGACACTTAAAAACCTCTGACTCAATCACTTCGCATCTTTGTCACTTGCTGCCCTTGTGGCCCTGTTTGTGGGATGCTGCATGCTGTACCTAAATGTGGCATTTATACTCATGGGTGACTTCAGCATTAGTAAGCAACAGCTCCCACAATGGCAGAAAAATACAAAATCTCTATGAAGGCAAGGAAAAGCCAGAAGAATCTACTTCCAGAGATCACAAAACTCCATATGGTTCATTTAGCATGTACACATGGACACGCATCCTTAGAAACACAATGGAGGAGAAGCATTGCTGTTTTGCTGCATAGCAGATAAGAGCTACAGCTTCAACGCTGACATTCCCTATGGGCACTGATTCAAGTCCTGGCTGTTCTACTTCTAACCCAGCTCCCTGCTAACGTACCTGGGACATCAGGGTAAGATGGCCCAAGTACTTGGGCCCCTTGCACCTTTGTGGGAGACCCAGAAGAAGCTCCTGGCTCCTGACTTCAGCTTGGTCCAGCTCTAGTTGTTGGAGCAAGAAGGGAAGTGAACCAGAACATAGAAGACCTCTCTTTCTCTGCATCTCCCTCTCTTTATAACTCTGCCTTTCATATAATTTCTTTTTTAAAAAAAGAAGAAGAAAGAAAAAGAAACACAAAGGAGCCTGGGAAAGAATTATATCCTAGTTTACATATTAAAAAAAAAAAACCTTTCAAACAGAATCTATTTGGAATAGAAAAGAAAATCTGCTGACAGAATACACAAAATATAACAGAGATGAAGACAAAAGATGAAGACCAAATTAGACAAATATTTCCTGAAAAATCTTACAGGTAATTTGGAGTGGGGTTGCTCAGTCTGTCTCCTGTTGGGAAGGAGGCCTGCTTCTAAGGGGTCTTACTCCAGGTGCTCAGCAGGGATGCCCCGGTGGATCCTGGGTGTCCACATCGCATCAGTGCCATCCAGGGCTTTCACTCAAGATGCAAGTGCGGCACTCTGGCAACCACAATCAATCCCTATTTTCATAAGTTCTGTCCCCATATTACCAGATGTGTCACTGTGATGAGTAGCATGCAGGATTCAGACAAGAGAGGAGACACAGCAACAGAGGCAGGGGCCTGAAACCATTTGCACATCAGAGCTTTTTCTCAGAGGACATTGCAGGAAGGTCAGACCACTACAAGCAGGGCAAGCTACAAGAGACCTGACTAGATAGAGGCTGGTGCAATGGCTCAATTGACTAATCTTTTACTGTAAGCACTAGTGTCCCATAATAGCAATAGTTTGTGCCCCGGCTGCTCCACTTCCCTCCAGCTCACTGCTAACACACTGAGAACACAACAGAGGATGGCCCAAAACCTTGGGACCCTGCACCCACATGGGAGACCTGGAAGAAGCTTCTGGCTTCAGATTGGCTCAGTTCCACCTGCTGCAGCCATTTGGGGAGTGAACCAGTGGATGAAAGATCTTTCTGTCCCACCTTCCCTCTGTAAATCTGATTTGCCTTTCCAGTAAATAAATAAGCAAATACATCTTGAGAGAGAGAGAGAGAGAGAGAGAGAGAGACAACCATGTGAGGGGCCGCATTGTGAGGCAGAGGGCTAAGCCACTGCTTGTGATCTGGCATCCCTTAGCAGATCCCTTCTTTGATTCAGCTCCCTGCTGATGCAGAGAAGGCCATAGAGGATACCCTAGCACTTGGGTCTCTACCACCCATGTGGGAGATCAGGATGCAGTTCCTGGCACCTGATCCTGGGCCTACTTATTAGGGAGTGAATCAGCAGATGGAAGCTGTCGCTTACTCCCTGTCTCTGTCACCCTCCTTTGGAATAAATAACCAAATCTAAGAAAAATTACTCATGAGTCAGAGTTCTGAACAAACAATGTATAAGACATGGACTGCTACCTCTTTCCCACCATCCCCGAACCCTTGCTTCAAAAGCCCTGGTAAATAGCTCCTTGGGAGGCAGCACCTCCCACGTGAGGCTGAGCAGCAGACACCTCATGGGAAAGAGCTCACATTACCATAACAGGGATGAGATGCCCTCTGATAGCCACTTCCAGGGAAGGTGCCAGCCACTCCAGTTGATAGGGTTTCAGTGGCTGATTCTTCAAATGCCACCTTCTGAGGGAATACCTACTACAACTAGGGCGTGCCTTTGAACAAGCAAGAGGCACTCTCTCTGCTCTCTCTGCTGTCTTCTTATGAATTGTTATACAGCTCGGGGGCGGGGGGTGCAGGTACTGTGGAGCTTTGGGTGGACAACTGCATCCCAGGACTGACGGCATGGCTTGATTCCAGGAATTCCCACACTTCCAATCCAGAGATTCCCACTTAAGGTATTCTGAAAGGTAGCAGATGGTGGTCCAAGTCCTCGGGCCTCTGCACTCATATGGGAGACCTGGAGAAAGCTCTTGGCTCCCAGCTCTGGCCTTCTCAGCCATCGCAGAGTGAACCATCACATGGAAGATTTTTCTCTCTCTGATTCCTCTTCTCTCTCTGCAAATCTGCCTTTCCAATAAAAATAAAATAAAATCTCTTAAAAAAAACTTACTGTAGGGGCTGACAGACATTGTAGCACAGTGAATTAAGCCACTGCCTGCAATGCTGGCATCCCATATGAATGCCAGTTTAAGTACTAGCTACTCTGCTTCTAATCCAACTCCCTGTTCATACATCTGGGAAGAAAGCAGATGGTGGCCCAAGTACTTGGGTCCCTGCTACCCATGTTGAGAGACCCACATAGAGTTTCAGGCTCCTGGCTTCAGCCTGGCCCCATCCTGGCTATTTTGGCCATTTGGGAGTGAGCCAGAAGATGAAGATCAATATTTCTCTCTCCCTCTCCAAGTCATCCTTACCAAAAAACAAACAAACAAACAAACAAGTCTCACTGTAATCTTGACCTAACCCTCTGCTGGCTGTCTCCTTTTGTCTCCTTGCTGTTTCACAGGAGGTGTACAAAGACCTACCCTGTCAACCCAGTTGGACCTATTTTTGTCACATCCTCCTAGCTCTTCTTATCTTCTACGTCTTCAATCTTGAACTCTGCAAAACTCTACGTCTCTATGTTATTTCAATCAAAAGGATAACACCATGTAAGTTCTGCACTTCTACCAACACCTGCCTATAGTAGATTTTAATCAACACTTTGTGGCAACCCGATGAAATGTTCCAGTGGATTACATCTTGTTTTATCTCCAAATTCTCCTAAGAAGCATCTCAAAGATTAAAGTAGCAGAAACTCTCAGCATTGCACATGCAAGGAAACAAACTGGTTTCTGAAAATGAACTACTCTTTTAACCTAAATCAAAATTTATGAAATCATAGGTAGGCCTACTGGATTGTTATTGAAGGCTGCAGAAATCTCCTTGCTGGCGAGCCCCAGTGTCTCTAACAGATTGGAGCTACTGCTTGCAGGAGTTGGTGTGCAGACAACGAACAAATCTGTGAGCCTTCTGCCAAGGTGTATTGACCAGGAAGCAGAATGTGGGGCCCATGCGGCCTCTGACAGCAAGGCTGGGATGGCTCAATGCTGCCACCCGCCAGGGCCTCCACCTGCTCCCAGCTAGCACACAGATGCTCTCCAGATAGTCCCTGCCAGTCTCAGTGTTGAACGTCAGCTCCCTGTCTGGGGAGGGAGGAAACGCTATAGCCTTTTCCTTTCATGGAGAAAACCCAAACTCAGATCTTGATCAACTCCTGGATGAAAATAACCACACGGATTGTATCTGCACAAAAATGGATGCCTACTGTACTTTTGAGATGTGCTAGGTTTCAGGGGTTGCCAAATGCCTGGAACATGGTCTGAAACCTTCAGGAAGCCAACACTGCAGCAAGGTGGGCCTGTGCCAAGTGCAAACTCTTGCAACACAATCTCAGACTGCTCAGTTAGTGCTTCAGGCATAACATAAACTGAGGCCAGATAAGGGGCAGTGCCACCAAGAGGATATAAAGGCACCAGAAGAACTGCACACCAGAGCTGTAATCCAGCATCCTAGCACAGCCAGCACGGAGGAAGACCAACACCTGTTGTTGGGACAGAACATGAGGCTGTGACCACAGCCAGACACACGGTTTAAGATGTCCAAGGAGGATCAGTGCAGAAGAACCAGCCTAAGATGGACAAGGAGTAATGGGAGGACATGGTCCAACAGGGAGGAGGAGGAGGTGAGTCCAGGCAGAACATCTTTCCAATCCTTAGCTCAGCAGGAACCTACTCTGATTTCTCCAAACGAGATACACTGGGAAACTCAACCAACATATACACCTGCTTGCCGCTAGGATCTGTCTGAGTGCATTCTAGAATTCTATGTTGCAGGAAGTGCAACATAGCTTGCCCTATCCCACTAGAAAGTGCAGTCCTCGACCAGACACAGGAATCTGAGAGTTTTTAATGGGAGGACATTTCTGAAGCAGCAAAAATGGTTTGGGGAAGAAAAGAACCATTTAAAAATAGTGTTTTAATAGCCATTAGGTACACACCTACAGAGTCACACACGGCAGGAAACAGCTCCTGAAATGCCAAGAGAACACACTAGGAAGAAAGGGTAGTTGGCAGAGAAGCCCAAAAAAGGCCTCTCTCAAAGTATGACCTCAGCAAAGGGCACCCAGCTGACCAGCCTCAGTGGGAAGCCACAGGCAGGGCCTAGACTGGGCTGGCTCTTGAACAAGGAACAGAGGGAACAGTGGGGAAGTGGAGACCTGGGACAGGGGAGGGAAAGAACACAGATTAGAATGGCAATCCCACGGCAGAGAGACTCTGTGACCACCAGCCCACGAGAGCCTGGCCAGACAGCTCAGCTGGATGGGTGCCCTGTGCGGCTGATGAGAAAGGAGATCCTGTGTGTACAAGGGTTTGAGTGGGCCAAAGTAAGAAAAGATGTCAGTGTTGGCCCAGCTGCTGGCACAGCAGGTGCCACGTGAGTCAGGGTAAGGTCATGAGCACTTGATGTAAAGACACAAGTCCCCCATTAAGCCCACAAACCTCAAGTGTGCGTGCCTGGGGGTTTTATTTCCACTGGGGACCCATGCAGACACACAATGCTCACTGCCACCTTCCTAATAAGGCTGTGCGTGGGCAAGGATGTAAGCTTGTGGAGTGGGTCCTGATGACTAAGGTCGTGATTCCATGTGGCTCTTAAGTCAGACTCCATGCTGATTTGTGGTCTGGTAACACCATGGCCATGGGAAAGCCACCTAACACACAGCCAGGGAGCACCTGCTGTAGGAACAAGGAGAGCCTTGGTGACATCTCACCCACAGTGCCTAGATCTCTAAGAAAAAACAAACTCGTGCAAACTGCAGTCAATGAAAAAATATTTATGGAGGAGGTTAGATTTGGGACAGTTCTTCAAGGAGGCAGAAGTTTAAGGCAATCCAGGAACTGCCCTAGATCCAGAAACAATGTGAGCCAGAGCAGCTGGTAAAGTAAAAGAAGTGAGACCAAATCATGTGGATTAAAAACCAACCAACCAGGTTAGAAGGAACTAAGCTTTAATACCCATTCCACTGATAGGTATAGGAGCCAAATGGGAGGCGGAACAGACTGGACTAGTTGGCTATGCACATTGGCAGGCCAGGGTGGGAGGCGTGGCTGGAGGGGGTTATTGTGGGTCGCCCCCACTGGGCTACAGCTCCCATCAGTTGATAAAACGGCCGAGTACGTGCTGGGCAGAACCAGGTTGGACTACGACACCCATTGGTTCCAGTGCAAGTCGGGACTGAGAGCAGAACCAACACAGCAACTGCAACCACCAGTTGATCGTGGAGATGGACTGTGCCGGGCCCTGTGCTTACTAGAACATACGGGAATCTGATCTGGGAATACCTCAAAGTTTCTTTGAAGATCTCCCCAATTGAACTGCTGGACTCAGAACTCTAATCAAGAAAAGACAGAAGACAGAACAGGTCAATCATTCATCTCAGCTATATGTTGGCAGCGAAATACTGGGCAAATGAAGACCCTATCATGGACTGTGTCAATCAGTGGATGACCTCATTGAGCGAAACTGGCAGCGATTCATAACTGGAGAACTATTAAAACTACTTGAGCAAATATCGCAGAGCATGCCCCACATCCGGGACTTTGGGTGGGCAGGAAACCGGGTGGGGCTTCTCCCTCAATATCCCCCTTTACCTCAGATACATGATGGAAACAATATGGACATAACAGTATTACCCACTTCCCTATACCCCCTGAACCTTTTGTTTAAACCGTAATTAACTATGTAAAGATTGTCAACAACAATACAATAAAATATATTAAAAAAAAAAAAAAACAACCAACCAAACAACAATAAAAAGACACTATCGTGAGACTTTCACTTCTGTTCAAGATGGAAAAATAAGAGGGGGCCAGCACTGCGATGTAGTAGATTAAGCTACCCCTTGCCTTGCAATGTCCTGGCAACCCCACTTCCCACCCAGCTCCCTGCTTGTGGCCTGGTAGGGCAGGGCAGGGGGCCCAGGGCCTTGGGACACTCCACCTGTGTGGGAGACCATGGGAGGCTCCTGACTCCTGGCTTTGGATCAGCTGAGCTCCGGCCATTGCGGCCTCTTGGGGAATAAATCAGCAGATGGAAGGTCTTCCTCTCTGTCTCTCCTCCTTTCTGTATATCTGACTTTCCAATAAAAATAAATAAAATCTTTTAAAAAGTGACAGCGTCTAGAAAGTTTAGAGCACTCTGACACTGGTGTGCATATCTATTGTGCTAGAACCCAATGGAGGGGACATTTTTAAAAAGCTAATAAAAACCTAACAGCAAAATCAACTGCAAAAAAGCCAAGCCCTTTCCCACACACAGTCAGGGCCGCAGCCAGGCCACTGTCACCTGTGACTCAAGCCGTTCCCATCAGGAGGGTGAGGACTGGGCTGAAATCAGGCAGGGCTGATGGCAGAGTAGACCTGCACCTAGGGTGGTCCTGAGTCACCCTTGTGTCCCCCCAGAGTGGGCAAGAACAGAAACACACCCTGGGAAAGATGAGACCAATGTGATCTTGGGGACCTGGGAACTGAGGGTCCAAACACAGCAGGGGTCTTCTCTAGGGTATCAGGCAGGAAGGCCAAAACCCTGCTGAGAAACCGCCCCCCATTACGGCATGATGGTCACAAACAAGCTGTCCGCCCCCAGCAGCCCCACCCAGCCTCTCAGAACTCAGGGCTATAGGCTGGCTCCCTCACAGGCAGGTTAAATACCTTCACTCACTAAACATGGGTAAGAGAAACAAGTCTTACTCTTTAAAAACTAAGGTTTGTCACTATGAAAAGCCCCATTTCCCTTGCTGATTTCCCTTCTGTCGGTAGGAGTGGTTGTTGCACCCCATTGACACTAACAATACCATAAAACTCTCCATCAGGACACACCAACCAAGGATATGTCGGCGAGGAACTCCTGAGCCACACTCCTGCCTTTTCCATGAGTAATCTACTAGGCAGGCAGCAGTAAAATCCCTTTCTTGTATGAACACATTTTTATTTTAGCCACATTTTTACTTCGACAATAAACGCACTTTCCTGCTCCCTAGAGATACAAACACTTTACGACAGCCATCATTCTCCTGCCACCTTCTCAGCCTGCACTATAGTTAGATGTGGCCAAGGGGCAGACAGCGGTGAAACTTTCATGTGTACAAGTAGGTTTCGAGTCAGTTTAATCTCCATATATGTACACATCCTTGCAAACACACATACACATACACACACACACACACACACACTCCTGTTTCTATGCTTTTCTGGGCCTTTCTGGCAAACAGTCCCTGGAGAAAATCCTTTTATGGAGGCCCAGGGGCCTGCAAACGGGGCTGTGTGTCCACAGGCACTGCGTTCACCAGACCAGCCCTGCTACCAGCTACAGTGCAGGGCCTTCCGCCAACGCTGTCTCCTGGAACCACAGCATAGACTGCAGGTGAGAATCACTCTGAAATCAGGACAGCACGGTTCCCATGGCCAGAAAACTAAGGTCAGAGTCAACGGTGCCAAGTTATGGCGACGCCATACTAAGGTGGACCAAAACGGCACTCCACCTCTAAGGTCTGCATCTCAGACATACAACTCCAGATGAACCAAGAGAAAACGTGAGACAAATGCCAACAGTGGGAATTACTATAGAATGCTTGACCAGCGCTCCTCAAAGTCACTGAAACTGGGGAAAGGCTAGGAGACCGCCACAGCCAAGAGGACTATAATGTGATACAGGCAATTTGATGCCTAAAAGGACAAGAAAGTAAAGGCAAAGTAATGCTAATATGCCACATTATATAAAAATGAGAAATGTGTCTTTTGTCTTCTTTTCATACTGAGTCTCTGATGTTTAATATTTGCAACTGGGACAAAGCACATGTCAAGAGGTGGGTAGAGGGCCCTGTCCATGCCCATGCCCAAACATACTGCCCTCCTGCATCTGAGCCACATGCCCTCAGGCCCTGCTCATGGTCAGAGCCAGCTGCACAGGTGCCCCTGGCACCAACACCCTCTCCCAGATGCTCCTCTGAGGAAGGCTCTGTCCTGGGAAGCCTGGATGCCGGGAGCACAGATGCAAGACTGCCAAAACCTTCACCTGGTCCCAGGGTCCTGCCTCCCACTGGATGCCAGTCTCCTGAGGATAGACAGACCATGGGAGAGGGCCATGGGTCACCCAAACCCCTGAGATTCCTGACTACTGACGGGTGGCGAACACAGCCAGAGCACATGATCATTAGGAGCTGAGAGGGCCGCTGTCTCCCACTCCACATCTCAAGCCAACCAGGGCACAGGCTCTTCGCTGGGCCAACATTCACAAACGCTTCACCTGCTGAATTCTGAAGCATTCAATTAAAATATGTAAATGCATCACTAAAGGGATTAAAAAGAACTCAATTATGACAGCAGTGGTTAAATACCAGGCAGAGCTAATTACAGAGCCCCAGACACACTGCTGCCTCAGGAATAATTCCCCGCCCACAAAACACTCGACTTGGTCTGCCCTAGAGAACAAAGGAGAGGTCACTTCGAGAGATGAGCTGTTGAATCCAGCTGCTGGGAGGTGACTGCCCCCAGCACAGTGGAAGGATCAACTGTCCTCTTCTACCAGTAGGTGGGGTCTCCACCCAGGAACAAGACACCATACCCATTTTTCTGAACTTCCCAAGCCAGTCCTCAATAATTCTGGACTGCCCCAAGTGAGGGGCCCACCTGCAAGGTTACCTGTTTGGAGGTGTGTTGGGTAACATTACCACAAGAAGTTCTAAGGCAGCAGCAGAGTTGAGCTTTGGCCTTCCGGGCGTAGTGATGCTCATGACAGACAGCTCTTTCCAGGCATTGAACAACAGCAACATCCCACAAGGACCTCAGGGAGGGAAGCCAACGTGGTGCTCGAACGCAGGTAGGGCCTCCCGCTCCTGCTCTGCAGACCCAGTGGTTTGGCCTCCAAGACGGGAAAGGAGCTCTAATCTCCTTGGTTGGTAACAGCCCCAGTAGTTCCCACTCCAAGCCAACAAATGCCAAATCTTCACAGCCAAACACAACTGCAGGCAGCAGTACCCCTTACCCATTATCCTGCTTATCCAAAAGTAAACGGAAAGAACTGAAGAGAACCACTGGTACTAGCTAAGGCGGCCATCCTTTCTATTAGAGCCTTAGCTAAAGGCTTGCTGGGTCATGACTTCGCCAGCTCACACAGTTAAGGGGAGAACAGGTGATGCTAGGAGGGTTCCAGGAACCATGCATTCAAAAGGACCCAGACTCAAAACACAGGAACTCGTCTCAGAATGCGCTGCACTGCAGAGCAGAATCTCCCGTTTCTAGAGGACATCAGGGAGCCAGTGACAATTCTAAGGTCTGCACACTCGGTCTCTGCAGCCTGCATGACCTTCTCCAGCAGGCCTGCCCCTGGTGGATGCATGTGTCTCAGTGATGGGGGTGGAGACAGTGACCAAAGCAAAGGTTTGAGGATTGCTGCCTCTCCACCCCCATCACTGAGATCTGACATCCTTTGGGGAGGCCCTGGCGTGCTTGCCCTCCACTGCAGAGCCTGCAGCACTGACTCCCATGGTCTTGTGTCTCTCCCCGGGTGCAGCAGCACTTGCAGGACACATATATTCCTTCCAGTCAATGTTCAGCCTCCAGGGTCATGGATCTGTCACAGTCCCTTCAAGTTCATTTGGTCTGGGGAACTAACTGTGACCCCAAATCTGACATGTTCCCGCACCTGAATGCATTCTGTGACCTGTCCTAGAGGCCCGGGACTAAGAGACAGCCTGTAAAAAGACTCCAGAACATGACTTTGCTACCCAAGTCACCGACTCAGCTGAGACTTAGATTGCAACCTCACATGTGCCTGTGGTTCTGCGTGAAGTGTCTGTATCCGGAGCCTTCCTAAGGAACTTGCTGGGCAGCATCAACAGCTGCCCTCACTGTCCACTGCCTGCATCCCATCCCCCCTCATGCATCAACTATGAATCAACTGTGTGGAAAAGGTTGGGTTGGGCTGGGCAGAGGTGTGGGTTGTACTGTGAGTGTACAGCAGCCTCTCTGAGGGGGTGCCTTAGGAACATGTAATAGGTATGGAGATGGCTCATCAATCTCTCAAAACCCAGAATGCGTATCAACTGGTACTCTGTATTGCTTGATACTGGAAATATAAAACTCAGTTTTCAAACATAAAAATGGTCCTTCTCGTCCTCACATTTCTTAACACATCACCAGAACAGTCCAGACCAGCTCTAAGAGAATTCCTGTGATGGAATGTCCATCTCTGTTCTGTCCAGTTTGGGGGTCACCAGTGCCTGATAAACAAGGAAAACTTAGTGCCCACTGCAGCCACTGGTGGACAGTGCAGAGCTAGACAGACTCCCTCTGCAAGTTCTCTGAGAAGGACACTCACCTACCCAAGCCCTGCCCTGGGCAGAGTAGGGCAGCAAGATGGAGACCACCATTCTTTCCTGACCCGGCTGTACCACACGTCTCCTTTATCATTGCTTCTCTAGTGGCACCTCTGACATTTAGGGGCAGTTTTGCGTGTCTGGGGATGCTGAGTGGCACCCGTGGCCTCACCCACTAATGGCCAGTAGCACTTGGCTCTCCTGTATGTACAATGACCAAGAATGTCTCCAGATACTGTTGCAAAGCGCTCTAAAGATAACTTTCAAAAACAAACAAGATAACTTAGAATACCTCTGCCTTAGAAATGCTCGTAATTTTTGTAACAAGCGTCTTAAATCTGAATGCAGTTTAAGATTGCTCAATTTAAATAAAGTTATCTGAATTGCAAGTGTCAAAAAAAAAAAACAAACAAGAGCAGCAACCACGACTCAGGATCTGCACACCAGTCCACCGTACAGGATCCTGACTGTTGGCTGAGGTTCCTGTCCACGAGTGCACACAGGCAGGGTCCAGCTGTCCTTCTGTTCAGGGGAGAGGCTCCCTGAATGCCAAAATGATCTGCCTATAAAACCACCGTCTGATGCCAGTCCCCAAAAGACAAGTATCAGAAGTTCTCTCTAATCTGTGATACATAATTCACAAAGCACAAAAAAGGCATCACTGTAGGTAATGTTATTTTTTCTTTTTTTTTTTTCCTCTACTTACTATGGCATGATACCTTTATTTAATGGAAATCTAAGCTTATTACTGCGAAACAAATGAATATGATAATGTGATAATTTGGGAGAAAAACAGGTTGGGGAGATGAAGAGGAGAAGGATAGGGAAGGGAGGAATCCTAAATCTAAATCTGCTACCCTAAATCTGTGTAAGAAAAATGTGAAATCTAGTCACTTATAAATAAATAAATAAATAAATAAATAGTCAAGCAAAAGAAATACAACAACTGATCTTAAGAAGGGAAAAAAGGTAATTCAGCAAATCAGAATGGACAGTTAAAAATCCCTACGAGTATCTTCACAAAGCACTGAGATGTAACATTCTTTTTAAAGATTTCTTTCTCTCTTTCCTTCTTTCCTTCCTTCTTAGAAATTCAGATTTACAGAGAGAAGGAAACACAGAAAGATCCCACCACCTACAAAGCCAAGGACTTTAGCCACAAGGCTACTGCGCTGGGCCCAAGATGTAATACTCTTACAAATGCAATAAACAATGGGGCTGACGTGATGGCTCAATTGGCTAAACCTCTGCCTGTAAGCACCAGCATCCCATATGGGTGCCAATTTGTGTCCTGGCTGCTCCACTTCCTATCCGGCTTCCTGTTTATGGCCTGGGAAAGTAGTAGAGGATGGCTCAAGCCTTGGGACCGTACGTTCACTTGGGAAATCAGGAAGAAGATCCTGGATCCCAGCTTTGGATCAGCTCAGTTCCGGCCATTGTGGCCATTAGGGAATGAAACAGCAATTGGAAGGTCTTTCTCTCTGTCCCTCCTTCTCTCTGTAAATCTGCCTTTCTAATAAAAACAAATAAATATTTTAAAATAAAATAAGTCAAAAAAAGAAAGAAACTGACTGCTAGAAAAAAGCAGCAGTTAAACAAAAACAACAACAAAAAAGAGTGTATGGTAGTAAAAATCATGAAGAAAGTTAGAGGACATCAAAGCAACGACCCAGCCCATTGGATTATCAGTTGCTCTGTGGGCTCTCCAAAGAGAGAAGGAAGACAGAGAGGGGAGAGACAGTGATGACAGAGAAAGGCAGCAGAATCTAGACTGAAGAAACCCCAGATAATTCAATGGCACTAATACTGGATATATTTTCATGAAATCTGGGGCCATCACATCCAGTCTCCAGAGAAAAAACTCTGAGTCAGGAGGCAAGATCATAACTAGGAAAATATCCCACAGAAACACAGACTTGGGGACTCCAGGAAAAGGTGTCTGAACCTGGAATTCTATACCCAACTAAATTAACCAACACATATTTGGACTAAGTAGATATTTTCAGATTTTTTAAAAAGATTTATTTTATTTTTATTAGAAAATCAGATATACAGAGAGGAGGAGAGACAGAGAGGAAGATCTTCTGTCCTTTGATTCACTCCCCAAGTGGCCGCAGCAGTCGAAGCCAGGAGCCTGGAGCCTCTTCCGGGTCTCCCACACAGGTGCAAGGTTCTAAGGCTTTGGGCCATCCTCGACTGCTTTCCCAGGCCACAAGCAGGGGGAGCTGGATGGAAAGCAGGGCTACTGGCGTTAGAACCGGCACCAATATGGGATCCCAGCACATGCAAGGTAAAAACTTTAGTCACTAGGCTACCACGTCAGGCCCAGACATTTTCAGATTCTTAACAAAGCCAGAAAGCATACATCCTTAATATTCTCCTGGCAGACAAACTGCTTGAAGATGGACTTCAAAACAAATAGAAAGGAAATCTAAGAAAAACAAAAGTGGGGAAAGGATCCAGTAGGCAGGCCTGGCCCCAGAGTGTGGGACAAGGAAGCATGTAGATGAACGCTGGGCACAGCAGGTATGGAGGGCTATTCCACACTAAGTCCACAGTCATGGGGTTCTGGGATGCCCACGAGTCCCCTGAGACAGGAAGCATGAGGCATGGCAAGAGAAGTTCAAGAAAAGCACAAGGGCATCTGATAAGAACACTGGTCTGCCAATTTTATCATTTTTATAGACAAACCTGAATTTTGCTTGATCCCAGGCTCAACTACTATTCTAACAAAACTGGTAACATCTTTGCCACTGGATTCCCACCCTACACAACTGCTCTTGGCATCCCTGGCCCATGCACTGTCACACAGGCATCCAACACTGCCCTAGTCTTGCTTGTCAGCGCCAGCAGCTACAATCCCCGTGAGATCACACAAGAATCAAGACTGATGTACAGTAGACCAAGATCTCTCTAATCGAGGCATGGAGTCCGCCTGCCTCTGACCTGGGTTTTTTTTTTTTTTACTACTCAATGCTAAATTAGCCAACTTTCCCAATTCATTTTGAATTCAACCACCCATGGCAGGGAATCATGGTGAAACATGATTAAATCAGTGAAATAGTTAATGGTACCAACGGAAGTGCTCAGTCACCAAGATGACTAGGATTGAGGAGGGGAGACTGAGGAAGTGGCGTGGTGGGGTGGGGACAGGAGCATGGAAAGAACACTGCACAAAGCTGTGGGTCTCTCAGGGACTTGGCAATGGAACCAAACCTTCCTTGCTTTGCAGGCATTCCAGCCCTTGCCTCTGTGTGAGCTCAGGGCCCCATGAAAGGGTCTCTCCTCTCAGCATCTCTGCCTCCCACCTTTGGTCTGATTTGAAGGACAAACACACAGATGCTCAGTCTGGAATGGACATGAATTCAAGGCCCTCGAAGCTTATATTATGCGACAGATGAAAACAATTATAGACAAATTCTTCCCACCACAAATAGGGTTATATAGGAAGATTTTAAAAGAGATCTCAGTTATTGTACTACATTAGCTCCATGCAAAATGAACAGTTCTAAATGGTATTTTAAATCAAACAGCAATGAATTCTGTCTCTATTCAGAATCATCAGTTTACTTTTGCACATTTTATCTGACAGACAAATCAGAATCTAAAAGACTTACTAATTACTAAGTGATTCTTTAAAAGAGTCAAGGCAAGCACATAAAATATTCAACCAGTGAATTTTTTAAAAACTTATAATGTGTTAGAAACTGAAAAAGTACCACAGTATCTAAACACATTAATAGACCTTTAATTTAAAAATTGCTTATTGGAAAGACAGTGACAGAAAGGGACACAGTGAAAGAGAGAAAGAGCTCTACTCTAACGGTTCACCCCCCCAGTGCCAAGAGCTGGGAACTTCATCCAGGTCACCCCACCTGGAGGGCAGGAACCCAAATGTTTGGATCATCACCTGTTACCTCCAAGGCCCCTTTGCATGACACTGGACCAGAAGCAGAGTCAGGACTCAAACCCAGACACTCTGATACAGAACACGGGTGCCTCAAGTGGCAGCTTACTCCACACAGTGATAAATATCGAAAGCCTACTGTACCTCCAGCACTAGGGCCAACCAATACTAATTCCTCAGTGCCTCATGGTTGTTCCACCTTACTGCTCTCTTGAACACTGCCAGGTGAGGCCGACTCCTTGCACCTGTTTAACTCACATGAAGGCACAGAACCCAAGGCCCTGGGAATGTCCAGGTCCACCTCCTGTCCTCCCATCCCATTGCACTACTCCAACCCAATCACCGATTAAACACAAGGAAGGGAAGGCATAAAGCAAAATGCTCATCACTAAAAAGCACCCCCCCACACACACACACACCAAATACTGCCAGGGTCTAGCAAACGGCATGCAGATTTCCTAAGAACTAACCTATGTAGGGAAGAACATCTGTATGATTATTAAAGACATGTGCTACAAGCTCCCTTTGCTAGAGAACCTCCTAGTGTGTCTCATTTGCCAGGATCAAAACTTGGATCAAGTTTATTAGTTAATACCTTCACTCTCTATACACCAACTCGCTTCCTGATACAAGACAACGTGCTTGGGCAACACACCAGAGACACTCAATCCCGGACCCTTTACAGGTCACCAACAGCAACTCTCTAGGGTTAATGACTCCTAACAAAGAATCCAGCATCCCATCCTTCATATTGCCATAGATGACAAAGGCATCAATTATCGTATACTTTAGGGATGTATTGGCATTGTTAGTAATATTCCAGAAGACAACAGGGAAACAACAGTGGCTTTTTCAGCTCAGGGCATGGCATTAGGCTCCCCGCATATGCTCTTCTTGCCCCTCTGTTCTGTGAGCTGCTTTGTACATTAAGGCATTTCCTAGCAGTCTCTGCGGGAGCCTTCCTTTACCCTGAGCCCTCCCTTTCCCAGCGAGTTCACAGGACCTCAGCTCCCCTCACCCTCGCCCCTATTTGCATCTAACCCTCCTGGTGCACAGTGGATGCTTAGCAAGCCCGTGGGTTATGCAGCGAGGCAGGCAATTACAAGACTGCGGGTGTAAATCTAGATGTTTACAAAAATTACTGAACATGTACAGATGAGATGATAATAATGCTGCGACTCACTTCAAAGGAACATGAGGTTGTTAGAGGGCTGACAAAGCCAGACTTGCCAGAATTGAGCATATGTCAACACTGGATGCTAGATACACGCAGGTTCAGTATTCTGGTCTGTTTGAAAATTCCCATGATAGGGCCAGGTGCAAAAGCTCAGTGGTTAAACCTCGTCTTACATATGCTGGGATCTCATATGGGTGCCAGATGCTCCACTTCCCATCCAACTCCCTGCTTGTGGTCTGGGAAAGCAGTCGAGGATGACCCAAAGCCTTGGGACCCTGCACCCACACGGGAGATCCAGAAGAAGTTATTGCCTCCTGGCTCCTGGCTTCAAATCAGCTCAGCTCTGGCTGCTGTGGCCACTTGGGGAGTGAACCAGCACATGGAAGATCTTTCTCTCCGTGAACCTGTATTCCCAATAAAAACAAATAAATCAGGGTTTTTTTTAAATAAAAGTTTGTTTTAAAAATTTCCCTAGATAGAAATGTAAGGCTACAGAAAGTTAATAATACAGAACCATGTGATCATTATTAGATATATATTTATAAATACACTTTAAAATCTTGTAAGAACAATAAAAGCCAATATGTGACCTGCTAACAGTTCATTGGCTTTTTTCATAAAAGTATTTATACTTAGTTCTTAAAATTACTCTTTCATCAAAGAAAAACATTATCAAAATATAAACATGCTCACTTTCCTATTACTGGGTCCCACCTACTAGGTGAATGTCAGGTTTGTGAGCCCCAGGGGTAGGGGATTCAGCAGGGCTTGGGTCTTACGGCCAGGGTCCTGGGACCTGCCTAGTAGGTGGGTGTTGGGTTCCTGAGCCCCAGGGGTTGGTGATCTGGTGGTGCTTGGAACGCCTGGCCTGGGTCCTTGGATTCACCTTGAAGAACATGTCTTACTTAACGAAAAAGGCAGAGCAGTGGACATAGGCCCTGTTGTAAAAGGAGAATATGGCAGCACATTTGGTGCTGTAGCAGAACAAAATTAACTGGACAACTACCCCAAACAAATGATGACAGCAAAAGTCTCAGTGAATAGAGGCAATGGACATTGGGAGGATGACATCATCCTCGGATCATTCAAATCGGAAGCATTTCGGAACTATCCAAGCCACTTGGACAGAACCCTCGGAATATGTACACATTGAGACTCAAGGTTGATATGAGGTGGTGGCTATTCATCCCTGGATACTGGGATTTGTGGAAAGTCATGAGTGGTTTCCCCCTTTATCCCTCCCCTTCCCCCAGAAACAAGAAGAAGAAATAGCAAATTTGGAAGCAACGAGTTCACCCTAATTTTCCCTAAACCTCGATCCTTCCCACCCTGATCCACCATGTGATCATCATAAAAAATACAATTTATTAAAAAAAAAAAGAGTCCTGCTTGTACATCCAGGGGTCTGGATTTAAGGCCTAGCTCCTGACTCTAGCTTCCCAAAAATGCAGACACTGCTGTCTACACGGAGGCCCTGGATTGAGTTTTTGGCTGATGGATTCAGCCTGGCCTAGCCACAGCTGTTGCAGGCATTTACGAAGTGAAGCGCAGGCCAGCGCTCTTTCTTGATCTCTTTTTCTGTGTGTGTGTGTCTCCCCTTCTCTCTCCATCTCAAATAGTAAGTGTTAACTTCTAAGTCAAAGGTGATAATTGTGAAGAACTTGCCTGTGCCCTCTGGTACTCCCCATAGGCCACTGTGTAAATAAATCTTTCTAGAGACAGAAACTTCAACCCAAGAGCAAACACATCACTATATATGCCCACATGAATGGGCACACCACTATTCAAGTTAAAGCCAACAAGAGGGGGCAGGAAGAGAAAGGTTAATACACATCTTACTCTCCTGTTCCTAGCAGAAATACAGCTGGGTTCTCAGTGTATGTGGAGAGGAAGCGGATAAAGAATTTCTATAAATCCTGGGATTTCCTATGTAACAAATGAAGAGACTTCAAAGAACATATAGAAAAAGTAAAATTAAAAGAGAAGTTTGTTTTGAAATCCATGCAGTTTTTCATAATATGCATTCTCCATAAATTATGAAGACCTTTCATATACATGAATTTGAAAACTTATTGCACTAACAATATAACGGTGTGGGGTTTTTTTTCTAAGTATTTTTATTTGAAAAGCAGAATTATAAGGAGAAAAGGAGATACAGAGAGAGGTCTTCCATCCACTCACTGGTTTACTACCCAAATGGTCACAAAGGCCAAAGCTGGACTGATCCAAAGTCAGGAGCTTCTTCTGGTTTTCCCATGTGGGCACGGGCCCAAGGACTTGGGTCTTCCTCCACTGCTTTCCCAAACACATTAGCAGGGAGCTAGACCAAAAGTGAATCAGCTAGGATTCAAACCAGCACCCATTTGGGATGCCAGACCCAAGAAACTTATCTTTTAATTTATTTTCCACACTATTAGAATTACCCTTGGACATACAAAAGGGTGGGGCAGCTACCATGGAGTACACTGTTGTTCCCTTGTTCCATGCACCTGCTCACATAGGAGAGACAAGGCAAGTGGCTTTGCTCAAGCTCCTTCTCCCAGACAGGCCTAAAATAGATACAACTTCTCTTTTCTAGTTAGGATTGGAAAACGGGTCCTTGGCGAGCTGTTCAGCTCTCTGTTAGGGTCCTTGCATTAAACATTAACATGGCTACAGTCCTTTTCCTAGCAGAAATATTAAAAATGCATACAATGCTTCTAATTTCAATTCCCATAATGATCTGTAAAGCTTTCAAAGGATTCAGAATTTTTGATTCCTCATCTGGCCATCCCCTCCTGGCCCCTGCTGGCTCCATCTACTACATATTATGCTTCCCCAAACCCCATCCTCCATCTCCCTCAGCCCCCTTCTCCCCTTCCTAGGGGAACAAGGGCAGGGCTCAACACTCTTCAGGCAGTGACCCCAGGTGTGCAGGTTACGTGAGAAACCCCACTTTCCTAAGAAGGTAATCCTTGCTCAGATCAGTCTGTGGATGCCTCTCAGCTAAAAGACCAAGCCAGAAAAGAAGATGAAGGAGGACAACCGAGATAGCATTCAGCTCTCTGTGTGTACAGGGTGGTAGGACAAGGGAGACGGGTCAGGGTTGAGACCCTCCAGACTCCTGCAGGGTGCTGTGTCTGCACTGAAGCGCATCCAGGGAAGACCTATCCTCTGATGGCACAAACCCCCCAGAGCTGCCCTGCCATCTCGTCTCAGAAACCCTTCTCCCCATGGTGCTGCTTCCACCCCAGTTTACCTGGCTGACACCTCAACTTCAGTAGCTCAACTCTAACATGCCAGCTGAACCCAGGTTCCAAACGTCCACATGTACTGCACTTACCCTTGCGCTTAGACTCCTGTACTTCGGCACTGACCACGGCCTGTAATTCCACACTCTTCTGTAGGTTATGTGGACAACATCTGCCCCAAACCCACAGTCAGATCACTCAGTGAGGTGTTCTGTGTGTTTTATGTCATCATCACATCTTAACACCCAGTATCATGTGTGGGACAGAGAGCTATTGATTATATTCAATAGATGAACAAATTGATAGGCAGTGAATAAACATCTTGGAGCACCAGGAAAACATGTATTCATATAACTTCAGCCTCCTATACAGAAGGCCGGGGCATGGGCTGAACTGACTGTAAGATAAGAGCATACCTGTTTCATCATATTTGAAATTAGCCACGGCCATCAGCTGGCTCTTTGGGAAAACATGAAAGCAGACCCAACTTGATGGAATTTAGGAAATGGGATGTGAGTAGCGAGTGTCCAGAGAGCCTTCTGAAGTAGGTTCTCTCAACATCTTGAAAACTATCTTCTTTGTCAAAAGACTATGCAGTTTACCATTTAAAATTCTTTCTCAGGGCCTGCCACAGTGGCTCAGCGGCTAAATACTATCCTTGCATGCCCAGGATCCTACATGTGTGCCAGTTCGTGTCCTGGCAGCTCCACTTCCCATCCAGCTCCCTACTTGTGGCCTGGGAAAGCAGTCGAGGATGGCCCAAAGACTTGGGACCCTGCACCTGCATGGCAGACCTGGAAGAAGTTCCTGGCTCCTGGCTTTGGACCGGCTCAGCTCTAGCCTTTGTAGCTACTTGGGGGGTGAACCAACAAAGATCTTTCTCTACCTCTCCTTCTTGGTAAACCTGCCTTTCCCACAAATATTTTTTTTTTAATTCTATAGTCAGGTCTCACAACCAGAATGTACCACCAACACTTTGCTCTTCTAGTTCCAGAAGTTCTTGGATGCTGGAATGAAAAGACATGCTTTTGATAGTACCCTCATATCTCACTGTATAGAGAAAATGCCTGCTTCTTTATCAGAAGACACTTCAGCATCCTATTGCCCTAGACAAGTTCTAACCTCTCTGAAATAGCTATTTGTGAAACAATTCAGATTTTAGGCCTTCTGGGCCACTCTTAACCCCTTCCTACCAACACACCAGGCCCTGTGTACCAAGCCGCAGTCATTCAAAATGGTCTAGACCCTGCACAGGCTCACCTCCACCCACAATGGCTTCCTTAAGACCCCTACATGAATTCCCCCTTCCTCCCTCAGGCCTGGACTCAAATGACTCCATAAACATGTCCCCACAAACTGTTTGGCCAGACCTTCCTCCCTTTTGCTACCACTTGACACACATGTCTGTTTCTGTGCTGCTTCCCACAGGTGCATGCTGCACACTGCCCTGAATGTGAGCTCTGTTCCCTGCTACATCCCAAGTGTTTAGATGTTCCTGGCATACAGCAGGTAACTAAACAGAAAACTGCAGAAGGACCAAGTGAGTCTTCACTGTGGTGACTCCAATTCTCACAACAGCTCTGCCACAAAGCCCCTGCCCTCACCAGCTCTAAGGGCCAAACCCATGAGCCACTATAGCACAGAATGTGGAAGAGGAAAGATGAAACATTCATCAAGAAGGAACGGAGCACCACGATTAGAATGGGTAAAAAAAATAGTCAGGAACAGACAATTCACACACACATACATATTTTAAAAGTTCAATCTCACATACAAAAAAAGATATGTAAATTATAACTAGCTCACTTCACATTCACTAAATTGACAAGGATCTTTTTTTTTCTTTTAAAGCATGCACAATATTGGAAAGAACCCAAGAAAACAAGTAATATGATCCATTTCATGAATGTAAATTATTAACTTTCTAGAAGACTAGCAGACCAGCTCAGCTCTAAATATATAGATAGACAAATGGATAGATAGATAAAATATAACAGGACTTTCATTTCTAGCAACTTGTCTTACAGAAATCACCAGAGGATAGACAAAAATAGATGTGCAAACACACACACTAAAGCACTTGGAGGGGAAAAAAATGGAAACCCTGCAGTGCAGACTGGCTTTAAAAAGCTGGTCAATTCCAATCATGGAATTCTCTGCAGCCATTTACAACCACATTTAAGAAGAATGCTTGAAATGGGAGAAATGTTTGAAAAATGACTGGGGGGAACAAGACACAAACTATGATGTGTGTTTGTATCTCAATGCAGGAGAAACACCTTGTTATTGACACATGTGAATATGCATCTCACTCCAGATCCTACAGGTTTATTCAGCAGGTGCAGACCTAGGTAGGCCACTGGGACAGGAGGTAAGAACAACCTGGATGAAATGCAAAACCACCAGGACTTTACAAAGAGGCTACAAATGACAAAAAGTTAATACCTCACACAAGATTCTTCCTGGAGAAGAAAATGGGAAAAGGAGAAGAAAGAAGGACACCTACGTTTTCTCATCCCTGTTCTCCTATGGCTTTCTCCCATCTCCACATTTCTGGGCTGCATCAAAGCATGTGTGTCTGAGCTGTCCTATAAAAGCACATGTTTTTACTTAGATATGTAGCTTTGCGAAAAGAAAGACAAGGGATCAGGTTGTTTTATTCTAGTCTCAAGACCTTGGGAGCTAAGCTAGAGTTGAGCATGTAGCAGCAACAAAAACCCCGACACACACACACACACACACACACACACACACACACACACAAGATGAGGCAGAAAGAAAAACCAACACCCAAGTGTCTGCAGATGGTACCATGGTGCTGGAGCAGGCCCCAGAGTTCTAGGCAGGTGAAAAAAAAATAGGTAAGAATGTCAAGTAAAGGTGTTGGGAGTGCTGCAGGCAGGGAAGAGGGAAGCGGACAAAAGAGTGGGGACAAATAATTCCATGGCCAGAAGACCCATGCCTGCTGACAAACAACAGTTTGGAAGAATAAAGACTGTTCTACCACCTCATCAACAGAGTTCCAGTGAAAAGTGGTAGCTTCAGCTGAGGATGGAGGACA
This sequence comes from Ochotona princeps, assembly GCF_030435755.1. Classification (NCBI taxonomy): domain Eukaryota; kingdom Metazoa; phylum Chordata; class Mammalia; order Lagomorpha; family Ochotonidae; genus Ochotona; species Ochotona princeps. The sequence continues at coordinate 25,142,298 of NC_080853.1, forward strand.
CAGACCTCCTCTGAGGAGCAGAACTTGGGAAACCTTCAAGTCAAGAGCAGCAACACACACAAGGATCCCGGGAGAAAACTGAAGCCCCTGGCACCTGTAGTTCTAACAATTACACAAGATCCAAGCCCTAGCCATAGGAACTCAAGTCCTCCAGGCAAGCATCTTTTCACCTCAGTTCCTATATCCATGTCAATGAAACTGCCTCATAACACAATCAGGTGTTCAGAGAAGGGTTAATCCAGCAAGCCTGGGTTGCTCAAACCCTGCACAGGGCTACCAAATGCCTGTTTTCATAATGAACTTGGGGTGGCTGCTGGTGACAGAGTCCCCATCACCTCCTGGATAATAAGATACTTTGCATGCCTGAGGCCTTAAGTCATGTTGCAAACCTGTCCAAGGAGTTTGTCCTAACACTGTGGCTTATGGTAAACACCTGTTTTTCCTTAGGGGCTCCATAGCTTCAATGGCTGCTGCTGGTTGCCTACCAACTGCCCTCCAAAGAGCCCTAAACCCTCAAGATTGAGCCCCTTCCCGGGGAGGCATCACTTTGCTCAGGTCATCACACGTCGTTGCTGGCACACCCAGAAGCTTGCAGCTGGCTTCAGATACTGGAGGGGTGCTTGAAAGCCTGAGCCTACTTAATCCAGACTCCACCACCCATGCACTTGTTACCTTTCCTTTGTCGTCAATTCCTCTCGTACTAAACTGTAACGCTGACAAACAACCTGTGAGGCCTACGAGTTCTCCCAGCAAACCATCAAGCCTGTGAGTGGCCTTAGAGACTCCCAACATGTGGTCTAGACTGTAGCTGCATTGTGACCTTTAGGTGAAGTTGGCTCACTACATCTGTAGAGAAATGGAAAACAATGGGAAACAGGCTGCAAGTCATTATTGTTATGATTGTGGTAACATGCATGGGGACAGATCCCAGCACACCGGGTCTAGATTATAGCACACACAAGCTACACCACCAGCTTCATAGCCACTACCTATGAAAACACTGTGCCAGAACAATGCCCAACATCTCTAGGACATCTGGTCGCCAAAGTGGCAGCCCTGACTGGGGGAGGCTGAAAACCAGGGTGGGTAGGGAAGGAGTTTCACTTTGGGGCTGGACACTGGCAGCTTCCTCATGAACCTGAAGTAACATCCATTGCGTGCAGACTGCACTGGTTCTGACTACGGCAGGATGGAGTAGCATGCTGGGCTGGAGCCTGGTCCCACAACTTACTGCTTAAGAAACACGAATGGTTTTGCAAGATGTAACACACAGAGGCCTGCTCCCAAGGGGACAATCTGTCTGGCCGACTGGGGACAGGTGGCTGTAAAGTTTGTTTATCCTGAGGAAGGAGACCATCTTGCCCCTCCTTTGAATGCCAAATAGAACACCCTGGACTAAAGAGTGGACATCCCACCACCCTGAGCAGTTCGAACACACAACTGGGATACCTGTCTGCTTGGTGTGTCCCTTATCCAGGTCATGAAGAATGCTGTGATTAAAGGGGCTCCTTTTATAGGGAGCCTCCCCTGTTCCATGTTACTTCAAAGCTATAAAATCAAGGAACGGTTTAAAAAGCTGTTCTTAGGTTTGTCTCAGCTTTTCAACACGAGCCTTAAAGATGCTCATGAAATCTGACTGATTCATGCGGAATGACAAAGGAGATGGCCATGCAACTTCTCCAAACTGGGCAGAAATCTATAAACAGGTCCTGGAGGGACAGAGTGAACAAAACCAACCTGGATGGGGTCATAGAAGATTGGGCCAATTGATGAGAGCCCCTGCTGCTCGCCAACACTGAGGAATCCTAAACAAATCTGTCCCATACAGAATGCAAAGATAACCATAAGACACCTAACCCTGCTTCATGGGGGGAATAAGACAAAAGTCTGAGTGAGAACTGGAACACATAGACTTTCTGTGAACTGGCCACACACACCTAATCTGAATGAATTGTGGGGACTGGAAATTAATATCTGACTAGGGGAAGTGTCACCAATTGGAACAAAACACAGAATAAACTATGGACAAAAAGAAAACATCACCCTAACTGATGACATGTGAGAAATACAAAAAAAGTTCCATTTCCTGTGGCCCCTGAAAAAGGAAGACAGCCCTGGATGCTAAGCAGGCAGTAAAGAGGCCTGAATAAAGTGGCACCACCCATAGCGATCCCGGATATAGTTTTGACAGCACCAAAAAGGCTTAATACATACCTTAGAGTGATGGAAGAATTATACAATAAGAAGGGGGTTGAAGTTTTGAGTGTATACAAACTTTTGGACGACACCCATGGCTTACCACATGGTCAGGCAGCCCACAAGGGGCTTGTTCCTGCAGGAACTAGTGTGGTCAATTAAGTGCCTAATATACAAGGTGGTACCCATAAGAACCCTCTTCCACCAACAAGTGGACATCTGGACCCTGTGACATCAACAGGCAGAGGGGAGACAGCAGGGCAGGGATGTACTGCTTGTCAATCCGTTCCTCTTGTCTCCTTCTAAGCGCAAAATACCCCCAGGACTGCCTGTTTGTCAGCAAGGAAGGACTCCAACAGCTGCAGAGCAGACTTCCCCAGGGAAGGCCCCACATATAGCTGGCAACAACAGAGAGGAACCACCTCCTACAAATGGATCCTTAATCTCCTATAAATAGGCACTTAGTCCGGAATGACCTTTGTAACCAGGGTGGTAGATCTGACGCTCAAGACATTACTCAAGGACTGAAAAAGATCTGTGTCTAGTCTGGACCACTGCGCCACATTTCTTCAAATGTGGTACACACTTGATACACACTATATCAACCATGAGCCAAGAAAGAACCCATCAAATGGACTCATGCCACATCACCCGTCATCCTCAGAGGAGCGATCAGATCAGCAACTGAAAGACGGGACCAAAACATCTGTTGCCTGAAATGCAAGATGAGTATGTGAAGGATGGGCTCCCATACTTCCATCACCATGGGATCCTACTCTCAGCACATCAATAATACTTTTTTAAAAGTCTCGGTGATGGGGCCAGCACAGTAGTATAGCAGCCTGATCTTGTGCCTGCAGCACCACCATCCCATTTGGGCACCAGTTCAAGTCCCAGCTGCTAAACTTTCCAGCCAGTTCTCAGCTAATGGCCTGGGAAAGCAATGGAAGATGGCCCAAGTGTTTTGGTTCCTGTACCCAGAGGAAGTTCCTAGCTCCCAGTTTTAGATCAGCTCTACTCTGGCCACTGCAACCACGTGGGGAGTGAACCAGTGGATGAGCCAGAGAGAGCTCTCCCTCTCTACCTCTCTCTCTCTCTTTAACTCTTTCAAGTAAAATAAATAAATCTTTCCCCCAAAAAACTCTTCAGTAAATTCCCTACAGCTTACGATTTTTCTTTTTCTTTGTTTGTTTGTTTGTTTGTTTGCTAAGTTGAGTCTCCTTCAAACACCACTGTACTATTAACACCTGCAGACAGGTGCCACATAAAAATGTCCCCAGTTCCTGCCTCCTACCCTTGTGACATCACCGTCATTTAAGTCACTTCATCATGTGCTATATCACCAGGACATTGTTACTATGACTGATTTACAGTTAACTTTTTGGTCAGTTGAAATTAAGAGACATAATAGACTATTCTCACTGGTCCTTCTCTGATATTGCTGTCTTTTCTGTCAATCCCCAAATTTGCAACCTTCATCACTTTCCTTCTATGTGAAGGACTTTTAATATTTCTTGCAGGACAGATCTGTTATTTCCTCAGTTTCTCTGAGAACAGTTTGAGAAAAGATGACTTCTCAGGTTGAGAAAGAAGTCAGTACTGGCAGCATTGTTGCTTGATGCACTTCTGGCTTATACAATTTCTGACAAGAAGCTTACGCTAGTCCCGATCTTCTTCCTCTCTAGGCAGTGAAGGTGTATTTCCATACTAGAATGCAGCCCAGCAAAACACCTTCTTCCCAAAATATATGTTTATGGATCTCAGGAAGCTTCCAATGAGGTCAAGCTAAAGAGAAATGCAATCTAGGCAAATTAGTGATAGCTTGTGTTGATAAATCTTATGGGAAATGTCTATGAGGGGGTTTCATCTGACCTCTGCAACATAATGTTCACAAATAGTTGCACACTGTGTCAGCAAACAAATGAATCCGAACGTTCAGAAAATGCTCCACTTTGACAGAAAGCTCAGCATGCCCAGCTGGCATCTGACCACACAGACCACCTTCCCCACCAGGAGCTTCCTAAGCGCAGGTGTATGGCCCAGAACTCAAGACTCCTTAATGCCTTCCTGGGCATCTCAAACAACTAACCACTCCACAGGTCTAAAAACAAGATCACTGAGTAGAGTGATGACAATGCTCACTTTGGGTAACTGGTCATCTGGTGATGTTACACTGGTTAAAAATGTGAGTCCAGTTAACAGCTGACAAACATGCAAATCAGTAGTCTGCCCACAGTAGTTTCTAAGGATAAGGAACCAACTGGAAGATCATTCTGGGTATAAAACTGTCCTTATGACATGGGCGCACCCATTCATGCAGGGAACCACTGCATGAGGACACCTTCTTGGCTTTAACTGGATTCATTTCGCTCTTCTGACCTCCCCTGGCATGGCCTCTGCTCTTGGCCAAGGTCATCTTGTCTCTGACTCCAGCAGCTGCATGGCTATTTTGCTGTCTCCCTTGCCGCGGGGACACCAAGGCCTTGGTCTTCAAACCATAGGTGTGAGCAGTCCACTACCCCCCAGGGAGAATAACTCCAGCTCTCTAAGTCTTGGCAAGTGACCAGGGGAGGAAGGGCAGAAAAGGGTATTTAGTAACACAAACAGTGACTTGTTAACCTGTAGAATGCTATTAGAAGGGCCCAGCGTGATGGCGTAGCAGTTGAGGTCCTCGCCTTGAACGTGCCGGGATCCCATATGGGCTCTGGTTCTTTCTTTTTTTTTAAGATTTATTTATTTTTTTTATTGGAAAGGCAGATGTACAGAGAGGAGAGACAGAGAGGAAGATCCTCCGTCCGATGATTCACTCCCCAAGTGACCGCAACAGCCGGTGCTGTATCGATCCAAAGCCAGGAGCCAGGAACTTCTTTCCGGGTCTTCCATGCAGGTTCAGGGTCCCAATGCCTTGGGCTGTCCTCGACTGCTTTTCCCAGGCCACAAGCAGGGAGCTGGACGGGAAGCGGGGCTGCCGGGATTAGAACCGGTGCGTGCAAGGCGAGGACTTTAACCACTACACTATCGTGCCTGGCCTGGGCACTGGTTCTAATCCCAGCAGCCATGCTGCCCATCCGGCTTCCTGCCTGTGGCCTGGGAAAGCAGTTGAGGACGACCCAAAGTCTTGGCACCCTACACCCATGTGGGAGACCCACAGGAAGCTCCTGGCTTCGGATTGGCTCAGCTCTGACTGCTGCGACCTCTTGGGGAGTGAACTATCGGACAGAAGATCTTCCTCTTGTCTCTCTGTATATCCGCCTTTCCAATAAAAAAATAAATAAATCTTTAGAAAAAAAACAAACGCTATTAGAAAAGAACGGCATTCATGAAACATACACTGGCTGCCATTTGATAGAGACACTCCCCCGACTTCCTATGCAGCCAACTGGAAATGTGGCCTTGGTGCACTAGTGAATCTGGAACTCATGAGCCATGCTGAGTGCACTGATTGTGGATCAGAGACTTCTGAGAGCCAAATACAGACCATAGAAGGAACTATATCCTCCCTCCGAGTCTAGAAGAGACAGAATCTGCCTGAAGCACTGGAGCATGATACAATCAACAAAATAGGTTGGTGGGCTGTTTTGAACCTGTATGTTAATGCAGGTCTCCTTAATAAACCCTTCAGAGTAGAACTTGGTCAGAGACTTGTTTGTATCACTCTGGCCATGAGGTCATGGGGGAAGAGCCAAGTCCCCCTCCTCAAGCACCCCAGCAGTGATTCAACCAGGCTGAATCTTAATTAGCAGCCACGCTAATTAAGTCAGTTTCCAACAGCAGCCTGACAGGTGGATGTCACGCACATCATATCAGAAACGATTATTATTTGAAGTCTCATTTTTAATAGCTATTGTTCAACAAAAGTATACAAGTTTCCAGACTCACTACTTAGAATACTAAACAAAATACGGCAAATTATAATCACTTCCACAGGTTGGAGGGAAGTCATGCAGGCCCTCAGACTATAGTAAGGTAGGAGAGTGGGCTTAGACGTGCCTGCTCACGTGCTCCTAACAGAACGTATGCCACACCGCAAATGAACAGGCACCTGATGCTTCTGATAATACTGACTGCCAACAGCACTACCCACAAGTATCATTCCCATGGCAACTGTTGTCAGGCCAACAGGCCTTGTCAGAGGCAATCAAACCCAATGCAAATCCAAAAGCCTTTTTATATAACTCCAAAAGATGGTCTTTGGAAAACCAGGAATAAGTTGTTGCCTCTCTCTGGGACTAAGCTAAGCCTGTGGCCCATGGCAGGTGGAATTCTGAATATGAAGGAAATTCCGAGTCAGCAAGCAAAGTGGACCTACCACAGTACCTTCTCCTTCCACTCCCCAAACACTGCAGAAGAGACCACCGGACAAAACCAAACCCAGAGAGGACATCGCTCCTTCACAATGAGCAGACCTGTGGAATGGAACAGCACTGATTCCAAGCCCAATACACGCACAGAAGATAATTAATTCTCTGTCCGGGAACCCAGAGTGAGCAGGAGAGAGAAAACAAAGACAGCACCGGCAATGCAGGAGGAGGCAAAGAGCCCAGGAGAGGGAGCAGGACTGGACTGGAAAGAAGGGATGGACACAGAGAAAGAATATGGGAACAAAATGGGAAAACACTGCCTGGGGTGGGAGGCAGGGGGTGTTAGCCTGGATGACTTGATCTCAACATGAAGCATCTGGATCCCATCCACTTTAAACTCTGAAAATTTGTTCTGGATATATTTTCTGGATCTCTTCTTTCAGAAGATCAGTTAGACTATGGTCTCACCTTTAAAAAAGTTTCAAAATATAACCCTTCTTTAAAATACATCAAAACCAGTTCCTAGAAAATGACAAGTGTCAGAAACCAAGAGATAACCACAGCTAATGCGATGCAGGGCAGAAGAGTCAGCAGGTTAACCTAAACAAACGCAAGCCCCAGCGAATTAGCAACTTGCAGAAAATGAAGCTCACCAGTGGAGGTGTCAACAGCCTGTCCTTTATTCAGCCTGTCCTCCCACCCAGGTGATGGGGTTGGTGCACCTGCAGATGGACGACTGAGGTACCCATCATCCCTGGCCTGGCACATCAGGCTCATCTAGCACACAAGCACTCTCTTCTCTCTACTGTCTTACCTGGCCCTCACGGCTGCAGAGCACCTCCTGGTTTCCAATTCTATTCCAAGCTTTTCTTCTACTTTTCCAACACAAAGACCCCATAGGGATATATATCAAAAGCTTGAAAACACATTTTAAATGACCAGATTTGTATGACTGGTATGGAGAGCTGAGGTTTGACATTTAAAATAAAAATACTTGGGTCTGGTGTGGTAGCCTAGTGGCTAAAATCCTCACCTTGAATGCGCCAGGAATCCCATATGGGCACTGGTTCTAATCCCGGCGGCCCTGCTTCCCATCCAGCTCCCTGCTGTGGCCTGGGAAAGCAGTCAAGGACAGTCTAAAACCTTGGCACCCTGAACCCATGTGAGAGACTCAGAAGAAGCTTCTGGCTCCTGGCTTCAGTCTGGCTCAGTTTTGGCCATTGCAGTCACTTGCTGAGTGGACCAGTAAATGGAAGATCTTTGTTTAACTCTCTCTCTCTCTCCTTATCTCTATAAATCGGTCTTTTTTAAAAAATTCATGAACTTTTTAAAAAAGTAATAAAAGGAAACTACTTCTCTCAAATTACATCTTCAAAATGCCTCTGAGTTTCATCTTTGTAGATATGTGAGATCAGAGTTTGGTCAAGTTGAAGCAAAAGAAGAAAACAAGCACTCGCCATCTAGCACTCATCTTTAATCCAACTCCCTGTCCTCCACCTTCCTCCTCAGGAAAACAGCGGCAGTTCTCTCAGATGTGGAGGGCAAGAAACTAAACAGAATCTGTGGAATGTTCTGGATGCTATGAAAAGTAAAGATCTCCACCAGGCAGTATCTGTTGGCCACCCAAGGCACAGGGAAGTGGCCTCAGGAAAAGCAGGCTCAACCCCAGAGCACAGTGTCTTACTCTCCCATAGCCCTCTCTCAATCCCGGGCCCAGCTCCCCTGAGGGACAGAAAACAGCGGAGAAGAGAACAGGCAAACCAGGAGCCCTCCTGCCTTGTGGCGTTCCCAAGTCCCTGTGCACTGCACAAACACAGCACAGATCCTTCAGCCTCAAGTCCAACGGCCAGGGCTCTGGCACACACAAGCACAGCACAGATCCTTCAGCCTCAAGTTCAACAGCCAGGGCTCTGGCCCATACAAACACAGCATGGATCCTTCAGCCTCAAGTTCAATGGCCAGGGCTCTGGCCCACACAAATACGACATGGATCCTTCAGTCCCAAGTTCAACAGCCAGGACTCTGGCCCACACAAACACAGCATGGATCCTTAAGCCCCAAGTTCAACGGCCAGGGCTCTGGCCCACACAAACACAGCATGGCATGTGCCGCTTGATGGAAAAAGTTGTGTGTGTTTTCTTTAGGTTTGTGGAAACAACACACTGAAACCTCAAACCATTTAAAATGCACATGGGCTGTGAAAGGTTGTAAAGGCCTAGAATCCAGGCAGGGAAAACAAAAGCTCTGAAAAAGAAAATATTTACTTGCTCATAAAGTTCACATGTAAGAGCAAGTACGCGAAATGCCTGTGTCTGTCCTTGGGGAGGGACTGTGAGAATATAAACAAGAGACCTGCTTGGCAAGTCGGAGCCAGACGCTGAGCAAATGTCAGCTCCTTCGCCCCTTCCCTTCCTTGCCCTTTTAGGGGCCTGGGATGGAATTAGTGAACAACCAGAAATTGGCACTGCCCCCAGGCATGAGCCCCTCAGCTGGGATCCAGCAGCCTACCCACGCCGGAGCCCTAAGTTAGCCAACAGAAGCTGGGGACAGGTCTGCCCACAACGCAAACCCAGTGAGCCAAAGCAGTGGGTGGAGGCAGCCACTCTCAGCGTGGGCACCCCCACACTTTCGCTCTCTCCTCTTGCCTGCTGCACTGTTCAGCAGAACCTTCAGATTTGAAGTGGGCAGATTTGAAGAGAAATAAAGAATGAAGCATAAAATGGCCCATTTTTCAATTTATTGGCTACAGCATAAGGTGGAAGAAATAGCTCCTGAAAGCGAGACCGTCTCAGTTCTGGATGAATTGCCTGGCACACACAATTCTATCAAGACATGCTACTCCCCACCCCTCTCCTTGTCTCTCACTAAGTTTCTTTGGCCAATTAATAATTAGCTGATAAGAAAAAAAAGTGAGGCATAGTACAGATGAACAAAATTGCGGTATCATTCAGTTTTTTTAAATCTTCAAAATCTTCAATGAAATGCTAAGTCCAAGGCAGGAAGAAGCACCTGTGTGCTCCACCACTTACAGGTGGCTCGGCAGGCTAAACCGTGACTGGCAACACCACCGCTGTTTCATATGGGAGCAACGGTTCCAGGCCTGGCTGCTTCCCTTCCAATCTGGCTTCCTGCTAATGTGCCAGGGAAAGCAGCAGACATTGGCCCAAGTACTTGGACCCTTGTCACCCCTAAGGGAGACCTGAAGGAAGTTCCTGACACCTAAATTCAGCCCTCCCCAGAGCTGGCTGTTGCAGCCATTTAGGGAGTAAACCATGGGATGCAACGTCTCTCACTCTCTCTCAGATAAAACTGAAATTAATAACACTAAAATTTAGATCGGAAGAGATTCTTTGAAGACATATTAAGATGCCTGAATTATTATAAATGGAAAATCAGCTTGCAACACAGTACAGTGTGATCTCATTTGTAAGTGTATACATAGAGAGGAAACACCCAATAAGCACAGACACAGGAAATAAGGACTCAAGAGAGAAAAGACAGAATTCGCACCACGGAGGGGAAAGTTAAAGGCGATCATAGATGCTTCCCTGTGGAAACAAGACTGAGTGGCATCGCTGACGTAAGGAGAACAGGGCTTGGATAAAAATGCGCCCCCACGCACTGAGCAAGGACAACGCTTTCCCTCTTCTGTGGAGGCAGTGGCTCTGCCTGCTCGGCAGAACAGTGTCTCCCCAGGCAGCCACTGCTCCTCTGTAACCTGAGGCCACATTGGATCCCACCAAGTAGCAGACACATCTGTGACTGCATGGCCATCCCCCAGCCTTGGTCTCCGGAGTCCCTGGGGATTTGCATCTCCTAGCAGTCATGATACCAAGGTCCCAGGACTCACCCACAGCACCAAGAGGATGTTGTAGAAATAGCAGCAGTGACTTTCCAGCCCAGGTCCCTGGCTGGGGTGGGGGGAAATCAGGGATCCAGTGGCCATGCTGGGACACTGGAATTGCCTGTATGTTCCTACCACCAGCCAACATTGAGCAGTGGCTGCACTGCAGCCCCACCAATCTGGACTGTCATCACTCAAGATCATGGCCAGACCTATTCAGTGACCAAAGCCCATTTCCTGACCACAGAAACTGTGCAGCAAACGCTGATGGTTGTGCTGAGCCACTACATCTGGGGTAATTTGTTACTCAGCCCTGGCTAACACACACACCACGGGCTAGCCCATGAGACCCACATGGAACTTGCTGGAGCAGGACAGAGGCTGGGAGCCCCTACACAGGCACCCAGGCAGGTATGCCCCCTCCATTTTCCTACACGGCAGCCAGGAGACCAGCTGCCCTCCAAAGCTCTGGCAAACGCTCCAGCAAGGGCAACGAGTTGGGACACTGACCCCCTCCCCCAAGGGGATGCAGCACCTGAGCTCGCCAGTAGGAGCCCTGAAATCAGTCTGGGGTCACAGGATCACACAGAGCCCCAAACGGAGGGGAGCCCACAAAAATATTTCACCTCCCAAACAGTAACACCTGAAACCTCACAAGCCACCCAGCGGTGCCTTTGATGTGCTTTTAAGCTCTTCGGGACTTTTTGATATTTCTTCTTGGAGTCTCTTCCAAGCAAAATTATTTTTAACTCTCAGTATTATGACCACAATTTAAGTGACTTGGGTTAACTGCCCTCCCTGTGGGACTATAATTTAAACAGCATTTTTTCAATTTGCCCACTCCAGCCCCTCTCTTTTTTTAACCATAAACTCTCAGTAATGATCTCAGGGCAGCCAGTTACTTTAAACACTCCAAGTAACCCTTGGAAATCAAGACGGCCAGGCTTCCAAGTCAAGAAAATTATTATTGCTCAGAATATTTCAATTGCAACAGTTTCTGGATATGTTTATATCATCAAATCAAGTTAATAAACTGGAAAAAACTCACCAAAGTAGGAGAGAAGTACTTCTGATGTAACTCTTTGTAGAAATATGGAGATTTAACAACATAATTACAAGAAAAAAACACAAACCCAAGACACTTAATCTGGAAATTTAAGCAGGGAAATTGGGCATCTTCTTCCCTACACTGCCAGACTTTTAAAAAGGTGATTCTGAAATGGTCTGTATCAGAATAGATGAAGAATAATAGTTTTTGAGTTGGGAATTGCAATTGGGAAAAATATTTTAATATACAGTTTTAATGCATTTGGGGGTACAATTATTTTTTGATAGAGAGAAAATAATTAGATTGCCAGTGTGGTTTAACGGGCTGCTTGGCTGCAAAATGTCTCAGTCCCAGTCAGTCTTCAATCCAGCCTAGAGAGAGGGCTGCACCTATGTCCCCAGGCGCTAACCAGAAATGCCATTTCACTACTACATAAGGGCAAAGTTTTAGTGTCATCTAAGATATGAACAGGCTTGAAAGAGTTAAAGCACCCTTGTGGAAGACGAGTGACAGTCTATCAAAGGAATCACACCTGTATTTCCTAATCAACTGGGACAAACACTATTCTAAAAAGGTCAGGAGTCATAAACCTGACAAGAAAAATGTCCATCATTCCAGCCCTTTCCCTTTGTATAATGGAAGAGCAAAAGCTTAATAAGAATTAAATGCTCCCCATCCACTGGTGAAAAACGAGTAACAGCTACAAAAGAAAGGTGGGAGTCGTCTACAGACTCCACCATGTGCTGTGGCTTATAGTACTGTCCACACCCAGGAAGTCCTGTTCTGTTACCTACATGGCAGTGAGGTGTATACAACACAGAAAGGAAAAGAAGACCGGTCAATGGATCACAAATGGCTGAACCACTAAATACAAAAAAGTCACACACTAACATCTAAGAGAAGCTTAGAATTTGACGCAGGATTTGAACATCCTGGAAAGACTACACAGCAAGACTATTGGTTAACACTCACGGATAAGAAGAAGAGGGTGGAGGCCAGATGGCACGCCATTAATAAGCTCCCCACTGTGTACAAATGACATCAAGTCTGTTAACTCTTAGCACAATTCATTAAGTTGACAGTCCCTGGGCAGGTGCTTGGTCGGCATCAAACAAGCACCATGCCCAGCATTCACAATGCATGCTCATGCCTTGACCCACAAGCAAGAGACTTCTACAACTATGAAGTGTAACAATGAATCAAGCAGCTCCCAACTGCGCCTTGCAGCACATCTCTCTCACACAGTTCTGACAGCACGGCCCCCCCATCAGCTAACAGCCACTTAACTCATGCCAGGGATGAGAAGGGCTGCTTTGTGGTGATGATCGGCAGTTAACTGATGGAGTATCTGGTTTTAGGTTCAACCAGTGGAGTCCCTCATCCATCCAAATGTTTTCAAGGGGGAAGAAGATGATTCAACAATATGAAGGAATAAAGAACCCCTAAAATAAACATTTACTCCTTAGGGACATTTTCTGGATCCAATATTCTTCAAACTGTTGAGTTACAATATTAATTATCTTGCAAAAACATTGTTAGGAAAATGCTAATTTTGGAATTATATTCTGACCCAAACACAGAAACAAATCTTTTTGGACAGATAAACTTTTCTATGATTATCCAAGTTTAAAGAACCAAAAGCACCCATTTAATCTCACTAGATTTAGCTATGACTTGTGATATAAGAATAGTCATCAAATCTGAAGTCAGTTCATTATTGTACAAACATTTTGATGTCACAAAGGCCTTAACTAGTTTATAAGCTCTCTCTAAACAGCTTGACACTTAAGAAAGACTTCTTGATTTATGCAAAAGAGAGAAAAGAAGGGAGAGACAGAAATTTTTCGATCCTTTGGTTCATTCCCCAAATGCCTACGATAGCCAGATCTGGACCAGGCAGAAGCCAAGAGCCCTGGAGCTCCATTCAGGTCTCCCACACAGGTGGCTGGGGACCAAGCACTCGGGCCACCTTCCATTGCCTCTCAGGTGCATGATTAACAGGAAGTTGGACAGGAAGTGAACCAGTCAGTTCTCTGCTATGTGACACATCAGCACTGTGAGCCTCATAGTTCTGTCTGCCTTAGAACAAGGATAATCTGTACAGTGTTAAAAGCCATCTTTCAGGACAGTTGGCATTTGGATGGGGACTGACTACTCTAGTGCCTGTAAGTGGAGGGGTCTCTGCTGCTGTCCAGCTTTGCATGTTGCTACCTGCCCTCACACTAATTCCCCAGCAGCCTCACTGTCTCTCCCGACCAGGTCTTGGAAGTTAGGGTCAGCAGGGTACTGTGCTTGCACAGCTCATGGCTCTTTAAGAAAAACAAGGGGAAAAAAGTAGATAAAAATGTCCTGCAAGGCATCAGAAAGTAAGCAAATACAGCCATGCCAAAATATTCTTTTTAAAACATCTGTTCTAACAACAACCAATTAAAGTGATGACAGAGCCTATGAAAAGTAAAACAGATGCCCGTGCTGGGACTGTTTTCAATGCTGTGTGCAATAAATAGCACAGGAGTAAGTTATCCAGTTCACTCTGGCTTCAGCTTCTCAGTTATGAAGTCAATGCTTTAAAAGCAGCATAACTCAGCGTACACTAGGCCAAAAACATTAAGCCGTTCCACACGAATGGAGTCGGGGTGAAGGCCTCGAGAGGTAATGAAAAGGGGGGCCTCGCCCCAGAGTTAGAGTCATACATCACAGGGATCAATTAGAACCTCTGCTTGACCCCAGATCCTTTGAACTATAATGAGGCCATAGCTTCAGAATCAGACGGGAGGCTTGTAGACTCAGGATGCCACAGGAAGCCCTGCACACCCTGTCCTCCCCACCCCCAATTCTGCTGGGCAGCGGATGCCCCAATGCCCTGCTGACTTCAGGGTGTTCATCTCAGGAGCACTCACCAAGGAATGACAAGGGGATGCCATGGCCCCGACCACTGGGCCACTCTGCACGGTTGTCCCACACAGTGCAAGCCCATCATGCATGGGAGCAGTTCCCTGCTTTCGCATGCCACTGTCCTGAGGGACAGAACCCATAGGAAGTGTCACCTCCCCACCTTCTCCATTCTCCTTGGTTAGCCAAGCCAGCCTCTGTGAGCCAACTAAGAACCACGAGCAGGCATGACTCCACTGTCTCCTGCCAGCCACAGGGTACCTCCTGCAGCCTGTGGAGTGGATTCCATTACAACATTCACTGACAGCAAATATTTGTTGGCTGCCAACTCTGCGGATGGGTGCTGAGGAGGTGGGAGAATTTTAACTTTTAGTTCGTGTCTTGAGTTCATCATTTACTTACAGAACAGGAATGAGCTCTTGAGGACTCAAATGGAGTCCAAGACAATGAGGATGCAAACAAATGGCTGTGTGCCAGCAATCCACACGGACACATCATGACTGCCACTCAAATTCTAAAGCAGATGCAAGGCCACGTTAGCAGGGGAGGATGACAAGAAGGGGCACCACATTGCAGTTCTGCAGGGGAAAGAGTCAGAGCAGAAGCCTGGGGAGCGGAGCACAGCGTGTACATCTGCTGACAACTCCCACAGGCAGGCAGGGCTGCAGACAGAGCCCTCTCTGGGCTCCAGTTTGATCCTCACCCTAAGGGAAGATGAGCTAGCACAAACTGGCAGAGGGTTCTGCTGTGATCAAAGTGTTCAAGAAACACTGAGCAGCCCGTGGTGTGCAAGATGTACTACAGAGACCCCCGGCAGGCACACTGCCAACAACCAGAAGGCTAAGCCAGGTTTGAAGTGATATGGTCAGGTTCAGCAAAACAGGGAAAATGTAGGTCACTGGCCCCTAATGTTCGGGAGCTGGGTAAGGGATGAGTAAAACACTCCAAGTCCACAGCACAGGTACCCAGCCAACAGTGGCCATGGTAATGAGAAGGAACATGTCTTGGAGACAGATGAGGAACAGGACACCCAGGAAGTGCGGGGTAGCGAGGTACTGCATGACTTAGCTGACAACAGAATCCAGAGCAGGTTGGGGAAAAGAGGAAGTCAGCAGAGGAAACACTCGGCCTGTGGCTCAGCAGCGGTCACTGGCCTGAGGGAAGATCCTATAGGACAAAGCACCAGAGACCCTCACCCAGCACGTGAAGACCCTGACCCCAAATAGCCAACCCCAGAGCATCCCCATAGACCTCCTTCTCCTAAGCGCTGAGCCCTCTGGCACCTTGCTACACCATTCTGTCCATACCAACCAGTGGTGTGTGTGTTGTTCTACTGACATCTGGATTTAGTTCTACGTCTACAAGGGGGTACCCAGCTAATAAAGCCGGAAAACTGGGCAACAGTCTGATTGGACTATGCACCAGCAGCGGGCTGTGCCTCGCAAACACCCCCATGCTAGACAGAGGCTATGCCTCCAAGATACCCATTAGCCAGGACAAAGGGAAACAAACCCCTCCTCAAACATGCCACAGCTGCTAAGGTGTCCCACTGGATAGCATCGAAGCTGAAAGGAAAAACCTTCATACAGCCTCATGTCTGGCTACGCAAAGCTGACCAGCAGAAAAATTTAGTTTCCATAAGAAAGAGGGGCCTGGCATGATGGCTCAGTGGCTAAATCCTCACCTTGCATGCACCAAGATCCCATGTGGGCACTGGTTCATGTCCTGGCAGCTCCATTTCCTATCCAACTTCCCTCACTTATAGCCTGGAAAGCAGTAGAGGATGACCTAAAACCTTGAGACCTGCACCCACATGGGAGACCCGGAAGAAGCTTCTAGCTTGTGGCTCCTGACTTTGGATCAGCTCAGCTCTGGCTATTACAGCCACCTGGGGACCAGCAGATTGGAAATCTTGCTGTCCTTCTCTCTGTATATCTTCCTTTCCAATAAAAATAAATAAGTCTTTAAAAATGGAAGGAAGGAAGGAAAGAAACAAATAAGGAAAAAATAGATGGGGGAGAGAGGAAGAGAGAGAGAGAAAGAAAGAAAGAAAAGAAAGAAAGGAAGAAAGGAAGAAAGGAAGGAAAAGGAAAGAAAAAAGGAAGAAGAGAAGAAAACAAAAGAAGGAAAGAAACAAAGAAAAGAGAAGCAGAGAGAAAGGCAGTTCAGAGGGTACTAGCCTATGCGACTAAACTCACCCCACTCAGCAAGCCCACCATGGCTTGGGACACATTGGACACTGGTCTTGAGGGTTACAGCTCCTTAGAACCATATCATGGCACAGATAGTTAAGCTGCTGTCTGAAATGCTACCATCCCATATGGACACTGGTCTGTGCCCCAAATGTTCCACTTCCAATGCAGTTCCCTGCTAATGTGCCTGGGAAAGTAGGAGAAGATAGCCCAAGGTTTTGGGCCCCTGTACCCATGTGGGAGACCTGGATGGAGCTCCAGGCTCGTAGTTTCTTCCTAGTCCGGTCCTGGCCATTGTAGCCATTTGGAGAGAGAATCAGCAGGTGGAAGATCTCTTTCTCTGTTTCTTTCTCTCTCTTTCTGGCTTTGCTTTCCAAATACATAAATATGTCTTTTTAAAATGATAGGGCTTTTAGAAATGAACTGTTTACAACTCACCCCACTGTTGTGTTCTTAGGCAGCTAGGTCAGGGTCACAAGTTTGGAAGCTACACCTTCCCCACCCACATAATACTTTCTGCCCACCACTTGCCATCACCTGGAACCCAAGAGTGGGTGGTACTGCCTTGTTGTGTACCCACTCCCCTCACAAGCCCCTATAAAAGCCCATGACAGGGAGCAGCCCTCTTTCTTTGTCACGTGTTTCTGCTGCTCTTGCATTCTGACTCTTAGCCTCACCAGTACCTGCCTGCTCTCTGGTTGCCACAGACAGACTTGGAGGACAGATAGCCCCTGAGCACGGCTGGCTTACATCTGTATTCCTCACCCTGTGTTCACTACTTGGGTGAGCCAGCGAAGATGCAAATGCTAAGATGCTTTGTATTTCTAATTTGCATACTTTCAAGAGTTCTAGGAGAGATGAGACCTAGCAGTAATGGAATGTGGACAGAGAAGTCAGGAAAGGGTGAATGTTTGCAGCTTTGCGTTTCCAGGTTCTTTGTTGCATGTCTCTTAGGACAACTTACATTGCTGGGGAAGCTGGAACATAGGTCTTCAATTTAACGGATGGATTTCATGGAAATGACCATTTGTTCCTCTCCGGGTTTTGATTCAGACTGGATTGCCATATGGACTTGTCAGTTGCTAATTTCTAGTGGGCCCTGCCACCACCAAGCTGGTTGATAAAGACTCCTTAATGCATTCTAGACCTGTCTGGCGTGATCTCTCACACCCTGCAACACACTGCCATCCCATACACAGAAACCCACAGAAGCATAAAATTCCACAGATTGCCCAAATGCATCCCACAGTTAGGTAGCACTCAGCTCTCATTACTATAGCAATATCCCAAAATGTACTTGTTGAGTTTCAAAACAGAATTTAAAAATAGATAATAAAAACTGGCACTACAGACATCTGGTATCTTCAAAACATAAACACATGGACAAACATATGTTGTTCTGTTCAACAGTTTTATAAGAACCAAACACAGACAGTTGTAACACCTTCCGGGAGTTATGTTAAAAGCTATGCCTCTTGTTTTCTTAGGAAGAAAGAGCTAGCAGCCCCTGACCACACTTGCCAACTTGCACACATGTCCGATACTGGAGTATCTTGCCCTGGGCATCTCTGGGCCATGGACACACAGTCATGCCAGCTGGAGGAAGGTGTGCACTCACACCCCATAGGACTGGTGAAGGTCTTCTGCAGGTCAAAGAGTGTGCCAGGTACCAGAAGAAGAGGCATGGGAAGAAAGGACAGGACACTCAAACCAATGGGCACCAAATTCCCAGGGGCATGCTGGAGGCTTCTGTTGTCCAAAAAACTGATTCAGGGAAGAATTGTGAGTGACTGCAGTCATTAACACAAAAGACAGTGGTCATTTTACATAAGGTTATGATCTCTGACAACTATCTGAATGAGTAACAGGGCAAAGAAGAAATACCTTCACCCAATGAACAAAGGTTTAATGAAATGCCTACTGTGTGCCAGCCAGGATCCCACCTTCAAGTGACAGTAACCTCTCAAATGCCACTGCCCTTCAAGTGAGGACTTTGTGGGCATCCCTGGACATGCCCTGCCTGGCCTGTCAGCATCTTCACCCTGCAGAGCTCAGGCAGGGTTCCTGTGACAGCACTAAGTCTTCCCTCCGGGAAGAGCTGAGCTATCTTTGAACCCTGCAGATCCCCCACACACCCCACTTCCTGGAACACCTGCTGCTGCCGAAAAGCAGGCCCTGATCTGACAGGCACCAGCTGCCACCAACAAAACACTTCAGGTAGAAGCAGCACCAGCTGATGGGAAAGACACACGTCCAGGAAGCCGGGCACTGGTTTCCAGCCTCCTCGCCACCACAGCTTCCGTCATGGCCACATCCGCTCAGAATTCTCTCACACCTGCTGTGAGTCAGGAGTCCTCAGCCATTCCAAATGTCTCCCACTGCCAAGTTTGACAGGATATATTTGCTCACTGATGCTTCAAGGAACACTGGGGTCTTGTTTTCCTGTCTCTCCCACTCTCTGTGCTTGGAAATTCGGCACAAATCTCTTTTTTCCTTCAACTCTGGGTTTCATTTATAGAGGCTGGAAACTAATGTGCATTTTGGCTCATGCAATGAGAAAAAAAAATCCTTTGATTAAAACACACACAAACTAATTCCTTTTTAGAAGCAAACAAAACTCCATGTTTCTTTGAAAGAAAGCTAAGTAGACAAAGTGAAATTACCGAACTAGATCAAACTCTGCTGCAGATGACAGAAAGTGGGAAGAAAATCGCATCAAGAAGACAGTGAATTCAGACTGAAAGTCCAGCGGCTAGGGAAAGAGACTTGTCCTTCTGACAAAAGAATTAGAGCTGCCGGGTTGAACAGAATACAGGACATGCAGTTGAGTCTGAAGTTCAAATATCCCAAGAGAATCACTTACAGTAAAAAAGTACTCCTCACTTATCTGAAAATCACACTTATGGTATCTGCAACCCTACAAACAAGACATGCGGATACCTCTCCCTGCACGGGATCAGGCCGAGGCTCCAAGGGTGGGCTGTGCCCAGTGACACTCTCCAGGGACGGAGTAGGGGAGGGAAAAGCATGACTTTACAGAGGAGCGCCCTGGCCAGCACAACTGTGACCTAGTGGCCACAGTTAACATGATCAGGGTGTCCTGTGGTTGTCACACTCCACACTGTACCCCTGACATGGTGAGATTTAAAACAAAAAGGGCATTCAACTTCGGGGTGCTCAGACCCCATCTATCTCCAGAAAATCCTGCACATCTTACAGGACCCAGGGCTCATGAAAGTCATCAAGCGCAAGGGGGACTGAGACACCAGCCAGACAACAAAACACAATGCGGTGCCTGCAGCCTGGATCCTGGCATGGGAAAACTGGCGAATTCCCAACCACACGGGATGAGTATTCATGTAGCCCCTGTCGGTTTGTTGGTGTACACAGACTGCAGGGGTCATGCGAGATGGTAGCGGGGAGCTGGAGAGCTCCATGAGAGGCACAACAAACTCCCGAGCTTGGCAGCATTTCTGAAACCACCCCAAAACAAAATCCTACTTTTCACAAACTTCAAATGTGAAGAAATTAGATATAAAAATATCCAGGAATTGCATCAAACTCAAGGAAGGGGTTTATAAAAAAAAAACTAATAGTGTCAATAATCATATTACTAAAACAAGAGGGGCCCAGCGGTTAACGTCCTCTTTCTGTTCTTGACTCTGTCAATCTCTCCCTCTCTTCCTACCTTTTAAATAAATTATTTTAAAATACACATTTAAAATACTAAAACACACCCTGTAGCCTGCAGGCATTCTTTTTGACATGCCCACGAGCAGCGCACACAGCCCCTGGAGTCCCCATCTGCTTTCCAGCCCAGGCACTGCAACCTCCTGCCATCACCATGAGCTGGGACACACCAGTCACGGTATTCCCATGCCTAACATTCTTCCAGGGCTCCCCAATTTCCTGAAGAGAAGTTTCGCCACCAAGGGGTGTACATGTCAGTCCCCTCCCTGCCACCAGGACAGTGTGCAGAGGTGGAAGGAGGAGACTGGGCCAGGAGGGCTCTGCCCTGGTAGACGGGGTGAAGGCCAACACTGCAGAGCACATCCCTTAAAGAACCAAGTGCTTGGCCCTCGACGCCCTCCTTCCCACCCTGTCTGCTCGGTGACAGACAGAAGGCACCTAGTTATACAGACAAGAGACACATGCTGCCTGCAAAGGCTAGAGTTACCTGCGTTTTTCTCCTGGGACCCTGGCAAGCTATCTGTGCACAGAAGAGGTGTTCAATTTCTATGTCCTAAATGACAGGCATGGAACCTTAACACAGCGGATGTTACAAGTGTCAAGTTCACGAAGAGATGGATAGAAGAATCAAGGGAGGGAGAAACTGGGAGATGAGATGAAAGGTTAAAGGGTGAAGTGGAGGTGCCAGAAAAGTCGAGGGAGTGGAGAGCTGGAGGGGAAGCAGGGGAATTGGCCTGGATCTGGGCTGCTACCCTGCAAAAGGCACACCCCCCAACTCTACCCCAAAGTTCATCTGAGGGTGACAGTCCTGCCATTGCTTCAGCAGGTGCAGGGGGATGACCTCTTTTAAAAAAAGATGTATTTATTTTTATTGGAAAAACAGATTTTACAGAGAGGAGATCAGAGAGAAAGATTCTCTATCTGGTTTGCTTCCCAAGTGGCCACAATGACCGAGCTCAACTGATCTGAAGCCAGGAGCAAGGAGCTTCTTGCGGGTCTCCCACGCGGGTGCAGGGGTCCCAAGGCTTTGGTATGTCCTCTACTGCTTTCTCAGGCCACAAGCAGGGAGCTGGATGGGAAGTGGAGCATCTGAGACACAAACCATATGGGATCCCAGCACTTGCAAGGTGAGTATTTAGCCACTGAGCCATTGTGTCAGGCCCACAAGGGATAAATTCTATAACCCTTATGTTGAATGCTAAATCTCCCCAGCACAGGAAACACAAGGAGCCCTTCCTGTGTTTGCCCCCGAGTTTGCTGACCCCAGTCAGGAGAAACAGCAAAATGGCAGGCTGTAACACCGACATCCCACCCAAGAGCAGGGCCTGGGAAGGAAGGGGTACCCCACATGGCCGAAGTACCCCCACATGGCCAGCATCCCTATGAGAGCAGCCTCTCCAGAGACTGCCAGCACAGATGCTGGCTGTCTGTGCCTTAAGTAACAACTCATAGAAAGAAGTGCTAACATAGTAACATAGAGAACCTGAGCTCTGGTCCTGGGAAAGTTTATGGCCAGAAAACCCCTTGACTTAGTAAGGGAAGAGGGCCAGTCCCTTGAGTAAACCCACAGATTAAGGCACTCAATGACCTATTGTGCCTCAGCTCACCATGAAGCTTTTTCTCCAACACTGGTGATGAAAACAAGACTTCTTGGGAGGCCCAGTGCTGTAGCCTAATGGCTAAAGTCCTCGCCTTGAATGTGCCAGGATCCCGTATGGGTACCAGTTTGTATTCCTGCTGCTCCACTTCCCATCCAGCTCCCTGCTTGTGGCCTGGGAAAGCTGCCGAGGATGGCCCAAAACCTTAGGACCTGCACCTACAGAGGAGATCCAGAAGAAGCTCCAGGCTCCTGGCTTTGGATCGGCTCAGCTCTGGCCATTGTGGCCACTTGGGGAGTGAACCAGTAGATGGAATATCTTTGTCTCTGTCTCTCTTTTTCTCTATAAATTTGACTTTCCAATTAAATAAAAAATACATAAATAAATCTTGTGCTCACTTTGGCAGCACATATACTAAAAAATATATAAATAAATCTTAAAAACAAAAAAGACTTCCTGGGGATGCCAGCCCTCCAGACCTACCTGGAAGAGCAGCTGCCCCTCAGAAAAGCTCAGGTGGCCCAGAAGGACACCAAGGAGACCAAGAGGATAAGGCCCTCGGCACTGCCAGGGACACCTCCTCCCTGCTGAGTCACTACCCCACTGTGCCCAGGCCCAGGACCAGAACTTCCCATTGCTAGTACACTAGGAAAGCAATAAAAATGACTGTACACCAAGAACCAGAAAAGCATGTGAATGTACCAGGGCTGTCACCTCTCAGAGCCACACCAACTTATCTGGTGTGATGGGAAGGCCGGAGTGGCCAGCGGCTATCTGACATCTGCATTAAAAGGAATGCAGAAGCAAACATAGAGCAGGGAGTGGGAGGGTAATGTCTGACTTCCCTTTTATCAATTTTGAAATGTCAGCATATACAGGCAGGCCTTAGGGTACAGGTATTGCACCCCAAGGACAGATCCCATCATCAACCCTCCTCTCTGTGATCTGCCTTTTAGAGTTGAGCGGATGAGCACACACCCCTGCAGATCCCACAGCCCTGCCGTGGCCTGGTCAAGCTACGGCTGCTTCTCTAAGTTTGGCGCAGTCCCTAAGGGTGTCACCGGCTTGCTGTCACCAGCAGAGCATTAAGGCGACTCTGCTGCCACTCTCACCCACTGATACTGTCATCGCATTTGAATTGCCACCCATCTAAAGAGACGCAACAACAGGTGCTTAACCATCTGTGTTTCCCAGAGGACCAGGAAGAGCAAGCCCCTCTACCAGTGGTAAGGTCCCTTAGCATTGTTTCAGGGAATTATCTGTGAACAACCTTGACCTACTTCCGGGCACAGGGATCTAAGTAAGCCTGCTAGAGCATCAGGCATTCTCCAACATTCTCAACAAGGATACTGCCACTCAGAGGACAAAACCGAGATCTTCTCAGAAAAAAAGCCCAGGGCTAGAAGCTATCAGGAGGTCACGGCAAAGCACGCGCAGGGGAGAATGCAAATACCCATGTCTCCTTCACTTTCCCGTGTTTCCTCCTTTCTCAGACAGAAAACCAGAAGTAAATTCAGACAACACTGATTACTGCCACACTGTCTGTGCCGGGGGGGGGGAAAGGATGAAAGCACATTAAATGCCCGCCAGTTCACCAATCAAAGAACATAGTCCCAGAGTGGAATATCCCTTCTGGGGGTCCCACGTGTCCCCCTGAGCGTCCTGGCCATACGTATCCCCTTCTGGGGGTTCCACGTGTCCCCAAGTGTCCTGCCCACACGTATCCCCTTCCGGGGGTCCCACGTGTCCCCCTCAGCATCCTGCCCACACGCATCCCCTTCCGGGGGTCCCACGTGTCCCCCTGAGTGTCCTGCCCACATTGCTCTCCAGCTGAGCAGTCCACCGGCGGTGCACACCCAGGGACACCCAGGAACACAAATGCTCTGTGATGAACCATGATCACAGACACAGGATGACACGGCGGTTCATCAGCTGTCCTCTCTACCTCTGGGAGTTTGAAGGCGTATGTATGTAGGGCAAAATTTTAAAAATCAGTATGTCAGAAAAACTCACAATTAAAAGATCCTCACCCTTGGCATAAACAGAAATTACTACACTCATAAAAGAAGCAAACACCGACGCGGGGAGATGAAGCAACCGGCTCAGCACAGCTGTGGTTAGAATGGGTTGCTAACGGATTAACTCATTAGTCTATAATAATCACTCCCATAAATTCCATGGTAATCAAAGCTATTCGTAACCAGACAAATTTAAGACTGCCTGTGAAACAGATAGAGAATTGGAAGCATTCACACTGGACCCTCATGTCCTCGATTTCACGGGGACTCGGAAGTTACGGTTTCTCATGTTGTTAACATTAAATTTAAATGGATATCACCACAGAGCCTAGCTCTTCAATAACCAAAGCCCTCTTGAAAATAACCTTTTATTGTAAATGACAGATGGAAATAAAACACAGAAGCAGTTATTCATTTTCCAATTCATGATTACTCTTTAATTTTTTTCTTTTTTATTCAAAAAACAGATAGACACCAGCAAAAAAGAATAAAAACTCTCATCCACTAATTTTCTCCCCACATGTCCCCACTAGCAAGGGCTGGACCAGTCTGAAGCCTGTAGCCAGGAACTTAACTCAGGTGTTGACTTGGGCACCAGGAATCCCACAACCTGAACCCTTCCTGCTACCTCCCAGGACATGTGCCAACAGAAAGCTGGGGCCAGGAGCCAGTGCCAGGCTTTGAAAGCATGTGCTCTGATATGAAACCTGTCCCGGCCACTGGACTTTATAAGACAATAGTAAATAATAATCAATGCTCAACACACAAGAGGCTCTGCTAACACTTCAACTGACGATCTGCTACGAGGTGGCAGCCCCGCAGAGCCTGCCCCATGGAAGATCACATTTGTGAAGACTATTTGAGGCAATGTGTTCTGAAGGAGAGTCTTTCTATTAGGACCCCACTCTCCTACTCGGCAGCCCTGCCAGATGACCCTGAACAAGTCATTCAAGAGGAGGAGCACGCCTCTCCCTTCTTGCTACGGCTCTGCGGGTAATGCGTATGGGAGCAGAACTTCAAAGCTGTTCTCAAAAACGCTTCTGCTATTATATGCTATTTATTATAATCCTCCTTCATACATAACTTCATTTCCAAAAGCCAGGTTTACTTTGAGTGTAAGGCCTTTCTAAAATTTTTCCTAACATTTCTTTAAAAAAAGAAAGAAAGAAGAAAAAAGAAAATTCTTGGAACAAATGCCAAGAGCTACAATCTGCTGTCATCCAACCAGGGTTGGAGTGCAGCCCCAAGTGCTCGTGGGCACTTGGGCAAGTGGGGTGTGGCATGAGGAGGTGAAGCCTACAGAGAAGCAAGGAGGCCACTGGGAGAACTGCCCCAGCAAGGGCTGGCAGCGGCTCTCTGGGAGCTCCTAGGCCAGCTGGGGAAGTCAGCCAGGCCCCAGAAGCATGCCCTGGGCTCCTGGTCAGAGACATAATCTCTTCCCTCCACACACACCTGCACCCACCAAGCTGTCTGGTAAGAGCCAAGTCCAGGCAAGCATAACACCCTTGGATCTCCAAAACTCTGAGCAGCAGACCTCTTTTCTTTATAAAGTTAGCCTGCCTCCGGTATCTCATCACACTAACAGGCAATGCGTAACACACTAACCTAAGAATGAAGGTGGATGAGAAGTTGATGAGCTGGCATCCATCTGATTTTTAAATAAGCATGCTATTTGTCTGTTTGGCTTATACACCTCCCATATTAAGTATAGCTCATTAACAGGTAAAATTATCTGCATTTCCTAAGATGCCTTGAATATTGGAGTGGTCTTTTTACATTCAAAAACCACACTCAACTGCTACTTTCACATATTAGTTACACTTTACATCAAACTTTAAGAAAAGCTCAATTATGAATCCATTAAATTTTCTTAAATGAATTATTAAATAGGATAATATTCAGTCACACCCACTAGGTAAAAGCTGTAACTGCAGCTGGAGGTCTCTGCCTCAGGAATGCTTGGGCATGCCCGCAGAAACTCTACGTCATCAGTGAAATGGGCCACTACTTGCTCCACACACTTGTTTCCTCAAACCCCCACTGCCATGGAGTCCCCGGACATCCTTTCCTAAATTCCACCCAGCAAAATCTCCCATTTGTCTAATTACTTTTTGTCCTACCCAGCATTCACACAGAGTTCTGCCATCTACAAAGAGTTTGCCTATCATATTTCCATTGCCACTGCTTCAGAGTGATGCAAAGGCAGACGCTGCTCCTCAGATCCAAGGCAGGTCCACAAACTAAAGCGAGAACATCTGCCCAAAGGAGGGCCTGAGGCCCGTGGACCACACACACAGGGCCTTGTCCTGGGGCATAGCTGACACTATAGCCTTGATTATTACATACAAGATGACCTTCACAACACTGGAGCCAGAAGCACCAAGGCCCTCCAGGCTGCCCCGGGTCCCCTACAGACCCAGCCTGACAAAATCAGGATGAGGCAGAGCAGGAACCAGAAAGCCAAGTGTTGCCTGAAACTGTGCCAGACTTAATCCTCCCAGGAGCCAATCTACTAGAATGGAAAAAACACAGGAAGAGGCTTTCCTCTCACCACTTTAGAAAATATTTTCCGGGCCCAGCAGGATGGCTTAGTGGTTAAGTCTTCCCCTTGCATATGCCTGGATCCCACTTGGACACCAGTTCGTGTCCTAGCTGCTTCACTTTCCATCCACCTCCCTGCTTATGGCCTGGGAAAGCAGTAGAGGATGGCCCAAGTCTTTGAGACCCTGCACTTACATTGGAGACCGAGAACAACCTCCTGGTTCATGGCTTCAGATCAGTTCAGCTCCAGGCACTTAGGGAGTGAACCAGCAGATGGAAAATCTTTCTCTGTCTTTCCTTCCCTCTGTAAATCTGATCTGCCCTTCTGATAAAAATAAATAAATCTTTAAAAATATATATATTCTTCCAACTATGATTGTCCAAGTATTCTGGGGAACTTGCCTAACAACACCTAGAAGTGTTCTTTATGTTAAGGGTGGGGTCCTTAACATAAAGGCAAACACTGAAATGAAGGGACTGGGGAGTGGCTGCAATCTGTCCTCTGGCCCTGCCTTTAACACCTGCCCCAACTATTGCAGACAGCCGCAAGTAAGCTCCAGCCCAGGTGATAATCAAGCCTGCTCAAGCAAGAACTAGGGGTCTTTTTGTCCCATGCCTTCTTGGAAGCCTGCCAGCCTGCTTGTGCAGCCAATGCAGGGACAAGCAGTGCTAACAGTCCTGCCACTGAACCTCTGAGCAGATAACCCTGGGTGGCATTCCAGGCTCCAGATGGCATGGAGTACTCCAAATGAGTGGGCTGGTCACAAAGACCCACCATGCCCCACCCCCATCTCTATAAGATTACCAGGATCTGGAAAACCCTAGGTCTTCCAGCTTTTGAAGGAATGCTCTCAGCCTAAACCCTGTGCCCTGAAAGGATGCCAGGTCCCACTCAAACTGTCGTCCCCAACCTCAGGTTGCACCTTGGACTCACCTGGGGAGGTCTGTAAAGTCCTGATGCTCTAAACACTAGGATAATGACACTGACCTACTGGGGTGGGGTCCAGGCTGCCCCAAGTTCGGTCCTACAAAGAGGACCAGGACACACAGAGGCAACTCTCCCGGGGCCACTCAGGAAAGGCTAAAGACAAACCCTCTCCTTCCCAAAATGTGCAAGAAGCAGAGGGCCCACTAATAGGGGCGGCATCTAGCCCAGTTACACCAGCATTTGTTCTTAGGAGAGTAGAATCACTCCACACGGGTTCTCACTTCTCTCACACGGCCACAGAGCTTCTCGTGCTTTCCCATGTGTCCAACTTCTAAAACTAGCCAGCTGTCATTGAACACCTGTCATGCCAATCCACCTTTTCCCCATGATCTGAATGCTACCTTTATCAGACTCCCCGCTCTCCCCAGGCAACCAGGCTTCCTTTCCGGTCTTCCAGATAATCTACTCACAGGCTCGCCTACTCTGCACCTGCTTTCATTACTATTACATATCAGGCATTGTGAAACTTACAATGAACTCACCCTTGGTGAGTTCTCTTCTTTAAAATTACATTCATTGCAGACCTGGCGCAGTAATCTAGCGGCTAAAGCCCTAGCCTTGAACACAGTTGGGATTCCATATGGGTGTTGGTTCTAATCCTGATGGCCCTGCTTCCCATCCAGCTCCCTCCTTGTGGCCTGGGAAAGCAGTCGAGGACAACCCAAAGTCTTGGAACCCTGCACCCACGTGGGAGACCCAGAGGAGGTTCTGGGCTCCTAGCTTCAGATCAGTATAGTCCCAGTCATTGTGGCTGCTTGGGGAGTGAGTCAATGGATGGAAGATCTTCCTCTCAGTCTCTCCTCCTCTTTGTTTATCTGATTTTCCAATAAAAATAAAATAAAATAATTACACTCATTGCATTAAGTCTACTGAATGTATCATAAGGTACAGTACAAAGCAAAAATCTGGGGCCCAGTGCAGTAGCCTAGTGGCTAAAGTCCTCGCCTTATGTGCTGGGATCCCATATGGGTGCCAGAAAAGAAAAGAGAAACGAAAAGAAAGAAAAGTGGAGGGGCTGATTTTGTTGAATGTTCTTCAGTCACCATCTTGGGAATCTTAGTAATTTTAGCTTTGAATCTGAGGACCATGTCATATATGCCTGAGCAGAGGACACACGCCCAACATGGAGACGGACACTTCTCCCTGCTACCCGCGAGCACAGAAGTCCAGGGTCTCACACCTGAGCGTGGGGCTGCCCTGGCAGCTGCACAGGACAACAGTGTCAACGAGACACAAAGAATCAAGGAAGCCCTTCTTAGTTTTACATGCTCATGTCATTCTCTGAAGCCTGTAGCCACTGTTCAGCCTGAACATGACACAGAAAGAGAGAAGTAAGGCAACTCCTAGTTCCTTCCTGTTCATCCTTCCTCCCTCATCAGTGAACCAGAGGATGTTGGTAGGATGTACACATACCAAGATGAGAAGCAAAAATAGGTACACTCATTTGCAACATTCTAATAACAAAATTCCCATTGCCAGCACAGTGCATGCTAAGCCTCCACCTATGGTGCCAGCATCCCATGTGGACACTAGTTTGAGTCCAAGATGCTCTGCTTCTGATCCAGGTTTCTAATAATGGCCTAGGAAAGCATCAGAAAATGGCTTAAGTCCTCGGGACCCTGTATCCATCTGGAAGACCCGGAAGAAACTCCTGGCTCCTGGTTCCTGGCATCAGATCGCCTCAGCTCTGGCCATTGCAGCCATCTGGGGAGTGAACCAGCAAATAAAAACTCTCTCTCTTTCCTTCTCTCTCTCTCTCTCTCCCTCTCTCTCTCTCTCTGACTTTCAAGTTAAATAAATAAATCTTAAAAAAAAAAAGGAGTCACTTTAGTTTGGGGAAAAAATTAATGAAATCCTCCATGCATGCATGAGCGGCAAAACACAAATAGTGTCAATTTGGCAATCTACAGATGAGTTAAATTTGTATTTAAAGGTGGCACTGCATAATACAAGTGGTAAAATCATGCTAATCATTTCTTTTTTTCCCTTGTTAAAATGGCATTAAACAGAAAATAAAAAGCACCATGACAATTTGAGAGAAAGACTGCAAAAGAAAGGGGAAGGTCGACATTTTTGTCTCTTAAAGGCACATTTTGAACAGGGAGCTTGGCACCAAGCCCTGCCAATAAGCTTCCAGCACTTCAGATGACCTGGGCAAGAGATACCCGCCCCTTGCCCCAAGGCAGTGAGCCAGAGCAGGGGTCACCATCCTGCCCTACACAGCCCAGTCTCCAGTAGACTGAAGTCACCTGCAACCCTATCCCCAGAGAGCTTGAAGTCAAGGGTGCTATGGGAAACACACATCCATGGGTGAAAAGCAGTGGCTTAGGGTGAGAATGCCAAGTACCAAGCACAATCACCCACAACCAGATCCCTCAGGCAGCCCTTCCAACCAACTCTAGCATGCCCTCTGATAAGAAAACCAGACCAGCTTCCTCCGGCAGTGGCCTGGTCCTTTATCCCCAAGGATGAAATACCAAGCATGGGCCACTGGGTACTTGAGGACAATGATTAGCACTGAAGAGAAAGGATGCATGAACCAATGGAACAGCTGGTCCGGAAGCAGCTCCTTTTACCACTACCGTTTCTGGAATGGGTGTCCAGCCTCGCAGTTGGGATGCCCAGACCCCACATCAGGGTCTCTCAGCTCAAGCTCCTAACTCCAGCTTCCTGCCAGTGCAGACCCCGGGGATGGCTCTAGTAACAGGCCTCCTGCCCCCAACACGGGACACCTGGATGGAGTTCCCAGGTCTCAGTGTCAGTCCTGACCAGGGGACTAGTCAGCATTTGGGGAACAAACCAGCAGAGAAGAGCTCTCTCTCTTTCCCCTCTCTCTGCTTCTCTGCCTGTCAAACAAATACAAATAAATAAGTGCATAAAGTACTGCTCTGAATGTGGAGCCCACTGAGGGGCAGGTCCCACACCCACTGGGTTCCCACTCATACACCTCACCTCCCAGTCCCTCTGCCCCTCCCTCGCCTCTCCACCATCCTGCAGGAAGGTCACAGACCCAGGGGCAGCTCTACCCTTCTCATCCTGCTCAACTCTCCCTGCTGGCTGGCTGCCCACCACCTGAAGCTCCTCCCCAGGACACAGCCTCGGGTCCCCTGGCTCATCATCCTGCCCATCAGTTTCCATTGCTCCTCACCCAGCTAGCAGTTCAAGCCCCCTGCCTTTGCCCACGCTCTCACAGGAATGTACCGCCCACTCCCAGCTTTCAAACCTGGCCACCACCTCCTCACCCTCCTAGGCCCAGACCCACTAGTGTGCACCTGTGCAGACAACCACACGTCTCCCTGGGGCTGCTCCATTCCACACCTTTGCAAGCAAACAGCGCCCTCTCGGACCTGCCCCAGCGTGATCTCCCCAACTAAAGCCAGACCCTCCTGAAGAAAGCAAGCATGTTTTCTGTCTCTTTCTAGAACCCCTGACACAGAATCTGACATATGCAAAGCAGCCATCAAATGTTTATGAAAATGAACTAAGTGCAGGAAACTGCCCTAAGTTTTACCTATCTAGTTAGGGGTCAAGCATCAAAATTAGCCTCCCTTCAGAGCCAAGGAGACCGGCAATATGTTGTGGAAGATATAAACTCACCACACACAAGTTGTTTGCAGTTGTTCTTTCTGAAATGCCTGGCCTTTCAGACACTTGGGGCTAGCTGATTAGAGGAGCAGAGAAGGCTGGAATTCCTTTCCCCATTGTCAGGGCTTTCCTTTGTTCTGCTGAGCTCAAAGTTAAAGCCAAATGTAAGTGGTTCATCTCTATAGGTCAGGGCTGATGAGCCTGAAATGCAATCAGGCCCATATGGCTCATTAGCATACACGCCTTCCTCTTCCGACATCTGATTCCCATCAAGGTACATGAAGACTGACGCCTGTGGAGTTCCCAGGAGTCCCCAGTGGAGCGTTTAAAACCACTTTGGGCTGTGGGTTTCTTCTGAAGGATGAAGGCCTAAGGAAAAGCGGCGGCAACAGACAGCCCAGGAGGACACATGAGGAGGTGGTCCCCAACAAGGCCCACTACCAGCACAACGGGAACACAGGTCTGTACGCCAGACAGCACCGACCCTCGGACCTGACGGATGGAGACCCAGCATCCAGGGGTTCTGTGCCACGGCCAAGGTCAAGTCACAATCCCCAACACCCATCTCCCAGCCCTGCTTTGTATACATCTTCTTTTCCTTCATTCCAACTCACACAAAGGTTTTGGGGAGGAGAAAAATAAGGAAAGGAAGCAGGAGCTGCCCCAGGCATTTAGTAAATGCTCTCCAGACCCTGGTAAAGGGGCAGCGAGGGTGACCTGGAGCCTCAGGACCAGGAGAAGCCCAGGGGCTCTAGGACCTCCACACTGCACTGCTGCCCACCGGCACCCAGGACATGGCTGGGCCGGCCAATGTAGACCTGCAGCACATGACAAGCCCTTACCATCCTGGTCCCCAATGCCATCCACCTGAGCACGGGGCCTCTCATCAACAAATTGTCACACCTAACTCAGCTGCTAACTCATCACAGCCCTGGTTGGCCGTAAGGACACACATGACAGTGAGGGCCTGCCATGGCTAGCCCACTCCTGCCCGCATTCAGAGGGCCTCACTTACGCCTTGGTCTCTTACAGGGCTCTGAGGGACAGGTGTAAGGGTGACACCTCCCTGTGGGTCTCCAGGCAGCAATGTGAGGCTCTGGATGGCATCATCTGCAATGCCAAACACAGCAGAGCCCTAGGAAGATGAAGGGAAAAACACCCTCAAAGTGGCCACTCACCTCTCTGCTCACTGTGCCAAGCACGAATGCCACTCTGCCAGGACACAATCATTTCATTTTCACAGCTTAATCAGACAGTGCTTAAGCTCAGTGGGAAATGAGTCCACCAAAGCTCCACTGGCTCCTGCTGTGGCCACTGTCGTGGCTGTTGTCCTCCAGGCTAGAGACCATAGGCCTTTTATCCTTACCCACAATGTGGGCATCTCAACATAAAAATAAAACTCACATGTCAGTCAAACACCATTGCAGCCAGGAAAGGGAACCCAAGCAGTGTAGATGCTAATGATCACTGTGGTTCCTTGGTATTCTATTTATAGTTATGTCAGGCACGATCTTCCTGGGACCGTTACGTATCGTTCAAACCATAACCTAGGGCCTGGCACAGAGCATAGCGGTTAAAGTCCTCGCCCTGAATGCACCAGGATCCCATGAGGGTGCCGGTTTTAATCCCGGCAGCTCCACATCCCATCCAGCTCCCTGCCTGTGGCCTGGGAAAGCAGTCGAGGACGGTCCAAAACTTTGGGATCCTACACCCACA
This sequence comes from Ochotona princeps, assembly GCF_030435755.1. NCBI lineage: Eukaryota > Metazoa > Chordata > Mammalia > Lagomorpha > Ochotonidae > Ochotona > Ochotona princeps. The sequence goes on from NC_080853.1 coordinate 25,174,907, forward strand.
TGGGAGACCTGGAAGAGACTCCTGGCTTCGGACTGGCTCAGCTCCAGCCATTGCAGCCACTTGGGGAATGAACCATCGGACGGAAGACCTTCCTCTCTGTCTCTCTTCCTCTCTGTATATCTGCCTTTCCAATAAAAATAAATAAAATCTTAAAAAAATATATAACCTAATGAGATATGCACTGCCGGGGCATGGCATCTTCATCTCTAGGTGTTGAGACCATGTCTGCCAAGCTTGAAGGAGCTGGTACTCTAAGTGTGCCATGTGCTCCAGAACCCTGGGGAAGAGACACCTGCTCTGGCCACACCCACATCTCTCCCTGCAAGACTGTGGCTTTGGACATAGAAGAACAGGACACTTCAATAGAGGCAGGCACGTTCAGCCTGCTAATCTCCCACCTCCAATGAACACATGAAAAGATGCTCAACATCACTAAACAATACAGACTGCAAATCAAAACCACAATGTGATATTTCTTCATGTCTACTGGGATTATTACTATTAAAACAAAAAAAAAAAAACAGAAAACACGAGACAAAGAGAACTTTCATGCATTAATAATGGGAAGGTAAAATGCAGACACTATGAAAAATAATCTGTTTCTCAAAACTTAAAAAATTGTCATATGATCCAGCAACTCCACTTGTAAGTACAGACACAAAAGCATTTAGAAGAGCTTCTAGAAGTATCCGTATGCCAATGTCTATAGCACTACCATTCACAATAGCTACAAAGTAGAAATGGCCCAAATGTACAGATCAACACAGGCAGTACACAGATGCACTGGGATACCACTCAGCCTACGAAAAGAAACCTCTGACACCTGCTTTGAACAGAAGGTTCAACACGGAGGAATCTGGAAGACATTATGCTAAAAATGAGGTAAGCTAATCACAAAAGGACAAACACTTTATGATCTCGTTCACATGATCCTTAGACTCTAAATTCAAGGAAAGAAATTTAAGGATTGGAAGAAAAGGAAAAATGGGGAGTGACAATATTTTATTAAAGACTTGTGCACTCTACCCTGGGACGGGTGGGAGGCTAGGTAAGGCTTCTCCCTTTATCTCTCCCCTTACTCCAGATACAGGGGAAAAAAAAAAAAAGAGAGAGAATGTGGAAACCGTGGTCTTATCCACTTTCCTCTAACCCTTGACCCTTTGTGCCCTGATCAACTATGTAAAGATAATCAAAATATAATAATAATTTTTAAAAATTAAAAATAAGTATTTAAAAAATCTGTGTACTGTCTATTTGACAAAGGAAAGTTACAGAGAGAAAGGGAGATAAAGATTTTCCACTCACTGGTTCTCTCCCCAAATGGCCCCCCAACAGACAGGGCTGGGCCAGACCAAAGCCAAGGGCCAGGAATTCCTCCCATGTGGGTGCGGGACCCAGGCAGCTTGGGCCATCCTCTACTGCTTTCCCAGGCTCATTCAAAGCAGAGCAGCCAGGACTCAAACAGGTGCCCCCGTAGGGGAAGTCGGCACCACAGGTAGAGACTTTGCATACTATGCTACAACACTGCCTCTGGGAGTTACTGTGCGATGGATACATACAGCCTCAGGAGTCTGTGTATCAGCGCTGGTAACAGTAGTTGTCCAACAACATGAATGAAGAGTCTGCTTACAAATGCCTAACACTGTAAATTTTATGTGTGTATATATTTTCACACTTCATGACAGACACTCAGAGATAATCTCTATGCTTCATGACTGTAATTTTTATCAAGTATTGGAGGAAATGGATAGAACTTACCATTGGTGCTACCTAGGAGAAAGATTACTGTGAGCAGTATCTTTAGTGTACCTTCACGTTCTAGACATTCTAAAGAACACTGGCTTTATGTATCACATGCAACAAAGCCTGATATAAAAAGTTACTTTATGAACTCGTGAGAAAAATAACACACAGGAAAACAATTGTTCCTATAAAAATGCCTTTCTGGGCCTGGTGTGGTAGCCAAGCGGCTAAAGTCCTCACTTCGCACACACCAGGATCCCACATGAGTGCCAGTTCTAATCCTGGCAGCTCCACTTCCCATCCAGCTCCCTGCTTGTGGCCTGGGAAAGCAGTCAAGGACGGCCCAAAGCCTTGGGACCCTGCACCCGCGTGGGAGACCCGGAAGAAGCTCCTGGCTCCTGGCTTTGGATCAGTGCAGCTCTGGCCATTGCGGTCACTTGGGGAGTGAATCATCGGACGGAAGATCTTCCTCTCTGTTTCTCCTCCTCTCTGTATATCTGACTTTCCAATAAAAATAAATATATCTTCAAAAAAATGCCTTTCTACCCAAGAACACTATAAAAGCTGAAGATTGGTATTTTGCACTTAATACACTGCTTCTTGCCTGAAATCTTAAAAACAAAAAAAAATCATTATAATTACATAATAATAGCAGATTCGTCCAAGGAAAAAATGAAGAGAGTAAATGCAAACACAAACCTATACACAAAGAAAGAACAACCAAAAAGATCCCCAGCACTTAAGGCTCGAGGGCGTCTGCGCTAGGAAATGCAACTCCACAGGATGCCCGACTTCTCCCACAAGATGCCACGACCCGACCCAAGTATGACCGAGCAGGGGCCTCTACCCTCCCTGTGCCTCAGCAGCCACTCATCATGGCCAAGGCCACTACCCGGAGCTGTAGGGTGGGCAGCACGCTCCAAGGGAGCAGGGGGTGGAAAAGGAAAAAAAAGCATCACACAAGATCACACAAGATAGAGGCTTCGCTGTCAGGATCAGCAAGGGTCAGAGACTCCTTCTCACCCCACGCAGAGTGGTCTAAGCCCACACTGTGCGCTGAGCATCCTCACAGAAGGGCCAGTCCTCTGCGTTCCATTACCCGCAAAAAAAAAAAAAAAAAAAGGGAGCAGCAGTATGAGGGGCGGCTGGGGGTGGGGGGCAGTCGGGGGTGGGGGGCAGCTGCAGGAGCCAGCCGGGGAGGTCTGAGCTGCCCCCAGCGGGTGGGGTGGGGGTTGTGCAGGAAATCGGCCTCCGCCCGGCAGTGGGGGAAGAGGGGCTGCCACCTCCCTCTGACAATTCCTTCCCATAATTTTCAAGATCAATGAACACTAGGAACATAGTTTTCCAAAAATAGCTCTTGCTTTCTTCTGAGAGGCTCCTGAGACTGAGATGGAGGCGTTTCCCTGGCACTATTAGCCACAATGGCATACAGAAATCCAATCCAAGGACTTTTTTTTTTTTGGTAATAATTCAGGTGTGTCTGGATAGGGGACCTGGCTTCATACTGAACTAAAGAAAGAAGTCACCGGCTCCCTTGGGACTTGCTGGTTTCTCTTCATTAAATCACATCAGGGGCCAGTCCCACAGCTTAACAGGTTAAGCTTCCACCTACAAGCTCTGGGATCCCATGCCAGCATTGGTTCACAACCCATTTGCTCCACTTTCCATCCAGCTCCCTACCTCCTGCGTGCTACCGGAGTCTCACCACCAGTCACCACCCAGGACCCTCTGCTGCTCACCCTGGAGCCACTCACCCCTACCCTCCTTCCAAGCCCACACTGCCAGTCCAGCCTCATCCCCCTACACAAACACACATCAGAGCTCGCAGCGCACTGGTAACTCCGCAGCTCCCCACCAGTGGAATCGACTAGCAAGTGAGCCTTGCTCCACCAGGCCCAGCCACAGCGCTGGCCTTGTTGCCACACATGCTCCAGCCAACGCAGCCTCTCAGCTGTCACCCAGAGCTCTACTCCTGCGGGCCCTGCCTTCCTTCAGTCTGCACCTGCCTGGCTCCTTCTTGGCTTGCTGACCTTTGTCTCCCTAAGGCAGGCGTCACCCAACAGCATTCTCCCCATCTGACCCTGGCTTGATTTCTCTAAAACCACAACTTGCCTTGTGCTTGTGTTTGCGTGTTTCATCACTAGGAGGCAAACCCCCTGAGGACTGGGCCTGGGCTCGGCGCTGCTCCTGGATGCAAGGCTGGTACACAGCAGGCCCCCTGTGAGCATCTACTGGATAAACAGCTAAGTCGTGTGGGGGAGGCAGTGTGGGTGGATGAGGGGCCGTGCGAAAGGGACCCCAAGGATAGGGAAGAATCAACAGAAACCCAGAAGAGAGATCAAAATCATACTTACTCCAGAAACGGTAAATACTCTGTAGGCAAGTAGGCCATGGTCCACTGTAAGAAGCCTTAACCAGGTACTTAACAGGGAATAGCATACCATAAAATATGAGCCCTTAATGATTTATCATGTGTGTTCAAATACATAAAACCAGTCAGCTGCCTGTGGGAGCCACACATTCATGCATTTTATTACGCTTCAATTTCTGTGCAAAGGCTAAGATGGAAGTTGTCCTGCATTTTCATTCTAGTCCATTAATACGCTGACAGATGAGTAAGGCATTCTATGTACAGTATTCAAGAACCCAAAAGAGGGGCCAGCACTGCGGCAAAGCGGGTCATGGGTTCTAGTTTCAGTCCCGGCTGCTCCACTTTTGATCCAGCTGCCTGCTAATGCACCTGTGAAGGCAACAGAAGCTGACCTAAGTGCTTGGGTCCCTGCACCCATGTAGGAGACCTGGAGGAAGCTGCTGGCTCCTGGCTACACTGTGTAACTCTGCTTTTCTTTTTTTTTTTTTTTAAAGATTTTATTATTATTGGAAAGCCGGATATACAGAGAGGAGGAGAGACAGAAAGGAAGATCTTCCGTCCGATGATTCACTCCCCAAGTGAGCCGCAACGGGCCGGTGCGCGCCAATCTGATGCTGGGAACCAGGAACCTCTTCCAGGTCTCCCACGTGGGTGCAGGGTCCCAAAGCTTTGGGCCGTCCTTGACTGATTTCCCAGGCCACAAGCAGGGAGCTGGATGGGAAGTGGAGCTGCCGGGATTAGAATCGGCGCCCATATGGGATCCCGGGGCATTCAAGGCGAGGACTTTAGCCGCTAGGCCACGCCGCCGGGCCCCAACTCTGCTTTTCAAATAAATAAATCTTTAAAAAAAGGAAGGAAGTAAGGAGTTTTCAGCCAAAAGTCCTAAGAAGCTACAGCAGCAGCACCAGCACCTTGCCCAGCCGTGCACCAGCCCGCGGGTCAGGTCGGTCTCTCCAGCACGTTACTCCACCAGCACATGCCTCAGTGTCGCCGGCACAGTGGCCGACTGCCAGTCACATGGTCAATGCAGTAGTTTCTGCTGCTGCACCAGCTTCCCCCGCACTTCAGTAATTGTGCAGTGAAGGCACCATGCTCCAGGAACATTTCCATCATCACATCCGTCAGGGGTGCCGCAAGGCTGTCTTGCCTCTGAACAGCAGCAGGAACACGGGTTGTAAAGTATTTTTAGACCTTGGGGTTGGGAAATGGAGGGCAGAGTGGGCCAGTGAAAAACCAGCACCTGGAGCAGCTGATAATGGCCACATCAGAGTGTTTCTGGTCCAGCAGTTCTCAGACGCCAGTGTGCAGTGCACATGAGACCTGCAGAAACCTAACCATGCTGCTCTTCGACACGCCCCAACCCAGACAGGGTCTGCACGATTCCCTGGCTAGCTCCATGCCACCTCCAGGGCACCCAGTCCGCCCCTGGGTGACTATGGCAGAGAAAGACACAATCTCAGCACACCGCAGTCCCCACCCCGCCAGCAGCTTCACAGCTTTGGAGTTCTGGCAACTGTGATGGGATTGCTGGGAGAAGGGCACTCAGGGGCACACATGGACACCCGCATACATGTAAAACCTAGGGGGCAAGTACAGTCCGGGAGCCGCTGAAAGCCACCGGACCCGACTGCTACCCCATCACTCACCAGTCCCTTCTTGCAGACACGACCTCATCAGAGGCTGCCTCAGCGCAGGTGGCAGGCCTTTAAAGCCACCATCACAAGAGCTGCATTTTCTCCTGTCACTTTCAGATCCTCCTCTCTCCATTACTGAGGCAAACGTTGCAACAAGGCTTTCCAAAAAACCTCACCGCATGGCAGAACATTTTTCTACAATGACCTGCGACCATGACACACCTAATGAATTAACTGAAAGGCTAATAATTCTCCACTCACACCTGAGCCCACATGATGCTACTGCTGCTGTGCTCGCAGTGTGGGTTTGTGGAAGGATAAACCTTACCTCCCTGCCCTGGGAGTGTCAGGGCCCCTGCTCAGGTGTGACAAGTAGAGTCAACAAGGTAAGGGGTTTTCTTCATTTTGAACATACCCACAAGTTAGATGAGAAGATTAAAAGCACAAAGAATCTGCCCAACACACATACACAGGAACAAACCAATGAAGTCCTAGCCCATTAGTGTCCTGAGGACTGTTTTAAAGCAAAACAGACACCCCACCCTGGCATGGGATGAGATACTATATGTGTCAAACGTAGAAGACCAGGTCACAGCTTTAAACCTCAGAGTCAGATTCTGATAGTAGGCGGCAAGTGCTTTTCAATGTTTGCCACTCAGTAGGATTCAGAAAGGTAACATGCAAGTCAATCAAGCAATGAAAGTCTCAGGTGGCTGCCTTGCCAAGGTTTTGTGGACAGTCCACAGTGGCCTGACTTTGCACAGCTATTGACACAGAAATAAAATGCTACTGTAAAATCCATCCTTGTGCCCCTTCATCCAGAGAAAGCCAGCTTGCTTGGAAACATCTAGGTTGCTACCTGCTCCTGTCAAATGCAGAAGTGTCAAGCAGGCCACACCCCAGGCACAGCCCTGGCCTCTGCACAAACTCTGACTGCTGTGACAGTGGCAGGGCCCAAACAACCACCACCTGAGGGGAGTGCAGGTTCAGAATGGATAGAGAGGGTCTGGCACCATGGTGTATCATGCTAAGCCTCCACCTGTGGTGCTAGCACTCCATATTGTTGCCAATTTGAGTCCTGGGTGCTCCACTTCCCATCCAACTCCACTATTATCGGCCTGGGAAAGCAGCAGAGAATGGCCCAAGTCCTTGTGCCTCTGCAACCAAGCGGGAGGCCCACAAGAAGCTCCCAACTCCCGGCTGCGGATTGGCTCAGCACTGGCCATCACAGCAATTCCGAGAATGAATCAGCAGATGGAAGATCTCTCTCTCCAACTCTGCCTTTCTAATAAAAATAAATAAGTAAATCTAAGAAAGAAAGGAGGGAAGGAGGAAGGAAAAAGAAAAAGAGCACACAGGGAAGCAGGTGCTCAGGCAACTAGGATGATCCCAGCGTGGGAAGAGGGGGGGAACGTCAGTGTCACAGGCTGGGCCTTGGAAGCTGGGGTCCAGTATACCCAACACGATCATAAGACCAAGCCTAAACTGAGGGCAGACAAGACACTCTGCGGCATGCCCACTGCCATGGGGACAAAGCAGGACACTTACTGAACAGCCGTTCAGCCAATGAAGCAGACGGATGAACGGATCAGGATAAACAGCAAGGTCTCGTACTGTCCCACCAGCCAGATGGGGACTCCCGCTATTGAGGCAAGACAACAAATGAAGGTCCGATGAGGCCAAAGGAACCGCAAAGCTAATGCCAACCTAGTCAGGGAGCCAGAAAACAGGGCTTCAAAAAGGTTGGAAAAGGAAGCAATATTCCAACGGATGCTCTCCTGGGATGAGGTGCAAACTGACCAGCATGAACACAGGACTTCCTCATATTCAAATGGAACATAGATTATCCATCAAACTGCAATAAGCAGCATTCAAGAGCCTGTCTGTGCATCTGTGAGGGGGCTGCCTGGTGGAGGCAGGTCACCCGTGTCCCTGCTTGACCCCCATGTCACCTTTGGACTCCACAGCACCGGAGACTCAAGGGGCCATTCAATCCACCCCTGCAAGGAAACCGAATGGAATTGCTCTCCCCAACATATTTCTTTCCAACCCTGCACAGGCCATGGATGTCTCACTCCTGACATTCCAAGGTCCAGGCACCGGGGATGGATGCTCTTGCTATGACAAGTACACCAAGAAAATTAGACAAAGCAATGGGGAGATTCAGAGAGGCATAACATTAAAAGCTTCATACAAATCCAACGTACCATTTTTCACTGGTCAACTCATCCCAGTGGTTTGTCAATAAACACATCAGTTAACTTGGAGACATGTATTTCAAAGCTCATTTTTTTTTTTTAGCTCTTCGTAGCATTTCAATTTAGTGGGGTTTTCAATTGCTCTAAAGAAATGGGAACATAACTAATGGCAACACCATGAACCAGACAGGCCCTGGGCTCCAGGGACAAACCCCTCAAACTCAAACTTCCCTCATTACCAGGAAAGCATCCACCTGCTCTCACTTGCGAGAGGCCCAGGAAAAGACTTCTACATACACTGGGGGGAGAGCACTCAGGAAAAGACCCCCTGACACACTAGGGAGAAGGAACTCAGGATTACAAGAGCAAGCATCAGCTCCTACCCCATGAATGGCAGGCCAGGAGGTACAGTCCCCCCATGTCTGTCTGCCCATGGGAGAAGTCACGCACCAGCAAGCACACACCAGGTAGGAATCAGAATGTTCCAGAAGCATGTTTGTCCATAAAAACCTCAGCTTCTGCCCAGTGTGTTGGCTACTGCTTCTGTGCCCTGCTCCCTTGAAAGTGCCTCCTTTTTCAGCAAGAATGCCATGTTCCTCCAACTTCTCACCGTGGGCTGTTTCCAACATGAAGACAGAGCTGGGTAAGTGGGCAACTCGCTGGCCACCTGGACGAGCCCAGTCTTGGCCTGCAGCAGCCATGTCAGCCATTGACAGAGCTCTGATGCTCCTACAAGAATGTAGCATTGGAGGTACCAGTTTGAAAAGCACCACTGTCTTCTGTTCATCCCTAAAGGTCAACACAGTCATAGCTAAGGACACATGCCAGGTCTGCCTCCCAGGCACAGCAGCAGGTGAGACTGAGAGAGGTGTGCCCAGAGAAGCCAGAGGGCAAGCAGATGGAAAGATAAACCGTCAGGACCTTGTGACCAAGGCAGCGTGGGGGTCAGAGAGTTCCAGGAGAGGAGGTGCCCCCGACTGAAGGGAAAACCCCAAGGCAGGAAAGAGCTCCACCTACTCTGAGAATGGGGAGGACCCCAACTGGGGGAGGTACCAGCCAGGAAGGAGATGCTGATGCCTTGGTGCCTGTAGCTAGCCTGTCACAGGGAAGGGGGGACAGTACCCCTTTCTCTGCCTCACAGTGCCCAGCACACCGCCACATAACAAAGGGACCCAATACAACCACACTTCCACACACAAAGGCACACTCATGCAGACACAGGCACACCTGTGGATCTGCTGTTCATTTGTGTCGATGGCTTCAACAGGCCATATTTATACACAGCGAGGATGAAGCAGCTTGCAGTACAATGGGGAAGAGAACGCCTGGTAGATACATGTGAATCCTGCTCTTCCTATCAACACCAAAGCAAGCAAATCAGCACTGGCTCCAAAAGGAAATGCCTTCTCGTTGAGAAGATGGCCAGAGGCAGAGGCCAGTCCCATGGTCACCATGGCCTTTCTGTGCCTGCTCGCTGCGACCCACTAAGGACCTGTGCCTCAGACTCCAGGGTCAGCAAACACATGGATAATGGCAACTGACACAGGACAACCCATGCGCTTCCAGAAAACGCACCAGAGCCCAGCACGATGGTTCAACCAGCTAATCCGCCCCTGCAAGCCCTGGTATCCCATATTGGCCCTGGTTTGTGTCCTGGCTGTTCTACTTCTCATCCAGAGCCCACCTATATCCTTGGAAAGCAGAGGAGGATGCCGCGTGGGACATGACAACCAGTTCATTGAGTCCTGCAAAGGACAGTTCCCCCAACAAGTACCTGGGCAAATCGAGACTCTAAGGTAGACTATGTCAGCCAATGAACCTTGGAAGGATTTCCTCAACCTTGAAGCAACAAAATGAACAGCATCTCAGAATTATCAAAACTACTTACGCAGTAGCCTCAGAACATGCTCCACATTGGTAGCCTTCCCTGTTCCTGGGTACTGAAGCAGTTAGCCTGCTGGGAGGGGCCCTCTCTCCTTCTCTCTCCACTTACACCCTTTACCCTCCCCACCCTAACTGATGGTCCACATGGGCATGCATCCCTCTCAATTATGTAAACATCATCAAAATAAAATTAATTTATTATTTTTAAAGAAATAATTATAGTGTTATGTTAATGAGTTAACACAGCCATTAAAAGTCGTTAAAAATAAATAAATAAATAATGCAGGCTAACATATGACAGAGCCAGCATCCCATATGGGCATCAGTTTATATCTTGGCTGCTCCACTTCCAATCCGCCTTCCTGTTAATGACCTAGGAAAGCAGCAGAAGACAGTCCAAGCATTTGGGCCCCTGAACCCACAGGGGAGATGTGAATGAAGCTCCTGGCTCCTGGCTTCAGTCTGGTCCAGCCATGGCCATTTCGGTCATTTGCAAAGTGAATCAGCAGATAGAAGATTTCTCTCTTTCTCTACCACTCTCTCCATAATGCTTTCAAAATAACTGAAAATATCTTGTTTTAAACCTGCCATTTGGATATTGGTGAGTTTTTGGTTTGTCTTCTGGTTGTTTTATTGTATACGTTTTAAGATATACTACTTTTTTATTATTGTCATTTAGACCTGGCATAGTGGGATAGCAAACAAAGCATCTACCTATAGTACCAGCATCCTATACGGGCACTAGCTCACAAACCATTTTTTAAAGGATCCGTTGTTGTTGTTGTTGTTGTTGCTGTTGCTGTTGTTGTTGTTGCTAAGTGCAGTGAGAGAAATCCCCCATCTCTTGACTTAATTCCCAGATGCCAGCAAAAGCTGGATCTGTGCCAGGCTGAAAGTCAAACAGGATCCCTCATGTCCTTGAGCCATCAGCTGCTACGTCCCAGGGTCTACATTAGCAGGAGCAAAGCTGGGATTCAAACTCAGGTACTATGATGTGGGACACAGCATCAACCAGGCCAACCATTAGGCCAAACAGCTTTACCATCATGATGACCTGAAATATACATACATGGGGAGGCCCAGCACAGTAGCCTAGTGGCTAAAATCATTGCCTTGCACACGCTAGGATCCCATATGGGTGCCAGTTAGTGTCGTGCCTGCTCCACTTTCCTTCCAGCTCCCTGCTTATGGCCTGGGAAAGCAGTGGAGGACAGCCCAAAGCCTTGGGATCCTGTACCTGTATGGGAGACCCAAAAGAGGCTCCTGGCTTTGAATCAACAAAGCTGCCACTGAGGCCACTTGGGGAATGAACCAGCAGATGGAAGATCTTTCTCTCTGTCTCTGTAAATCTGCCTTTCCAATAGAGATAAATAAATCTTTTTTAAAAATATACATACATGGTCACTATGGCCACACAAATGACACAGCCATCAATGGACATTTAATTACCGTGTGTGTGCGTGTGTGTGTGTGTGTGTGTGTGAGAGAGAGAGAGAGAGAGACAGAGAGACAGAGAGAGAGAGAGAATGTTTGTGGTCTAAGTACCTAAAATTCACTCTCTGGGCAACTTTCTGGTCTGCAATACAATACAGTCAAGTCCTCAAGTTGCACATTAGATCTGCAACCTTACTTTCCAGAGATAATTGTGTCTTGGCATCCTTTGGCCTGAACAAGCAAGCAGGGAGCACTAGCTAACTAAAAAGAAGGTGGACAATCCTAGGGGTATACTGTGCTACCCGTTAGGAACTGTTAGTTCCTAGAAAAAAATATTTAGACTGATAAACACACACCCAATTAAAATTTTTCTCCACATAGAGTTAAAGCAGAATAATACATCAAAACCAGAGAATACTGATCAAGTTGATCCTGAGGAGTAGCCAGAGGCAAGAAGCTAACTGGGAGAGAGGGCGACCCGGAAGACAGGGCTGCAGCGACTCTCGGTGCAGAAGGGCCGCGGTGGCTGAGGGGAAACTGTGGGGAAGGCTCAGGAGGCGCAGACAGCCCAGCGAGCATCTTCACAGAGCTGAGCAGGAGGGAAAATGAGGCACTTCTTACTGCAGGCACCCGAGCATACTAACAAGCCAGGGCACCTGTGCGGTTGCCCAACAGCTTAAGCCACTGCTTGTAATTCCAGCACCCCATATCAGAGTGCAAGCTCAAATCCCAGCTGTTCCACTTCTGATTCAGCTTCTGCTACTACACCTGGGAAAGCAGGGATGGTGGCCCAAGAGCTCGAACCCCTGCCACCCACATGGGAGGTCCAGGTGGAATTCCTGGCTCCTGGTTTGGCTCAGACTGGCCTTAACTATTGCAGCTATCTGGAGAGCAAACCAAAAGATGGAACAGCTATCTATGTACCTATACTCTACTTTGCTCCACTTTCTCCAGTGCTCTGCCTCTCTAATAAATCACTTCAAGTTAATGCTAATGATAAGCTAGCAGAAATAAAGCATGGGCCCAAGAGCTAGCCCTATCAAGAGGACAGAGGTGGCTGAGAGGGCAGGCGGGAAGGGTGCGAGCCCAGTCTAGCAAGAAGGGGTGTGGTGACCTCCAGAGGTGTTGCATTCATGGAACCTCCCCAGACCTTGTACTCCCATCTCACAGCAAAGGGCTCCCCATTTTCACTTTCCACGGGGCCCCCAAAGTTGTGCAATCACTGCTAGCCTGGGCACAGAGGCTGGCCTTGGCCAGGGAAGACCAGCTCTGCTACTGCAGTGGGAAAGCAGAGCACAGTCTGTCAGCCACGATGAGGAAGGACCACAGCAGGGGAGACAGGGTGGCAGGTCCCACAGGGCGGAGGACTCTGGGAGACTCCCCCTGCCTCGAATGACAAGGTGAACAGCACCTGTCCAGAGACACAGCCACACCTCGTGCCTCCTGAGAGGAGCACCCCAAAGGACACAAGATCACATTGGTGCTATTTGCTCCCTCTCCCTGCCAACATGCAGAGTCTTAAAGTCATCACAGGAAGCAAAACAGCAAGCTAGTCTGAGGGTCAAGATCAGGGAAGACCAGGAGAGACTGAGGAACTGCCCAAGACTTGCCACAGACAAAGAAGAAATGACAACCAAAGGCAATGTGGGATCCTGCATTGTCCTGGGGCAGAAAACGAGCATCAAAAGATAAAAACCTGGTAAAATCCAAATGTGTTTATCAATGAAATTAACACTACTGTATCAATATGAATTTCAACGTCTTAATTACTGTACTATGGCTATATAAGATACTACACTTATGGGATGCCAGGAACTCTTTTTCTCTCTCAAATGACTTTGAAAGACAAAGCTCCCATTTGCAAGGCTACTTATCATTTGTGACTGGTTAGAAGCTACTGGTAATTCCAGGGCCCTCCAGCACCATTCTGTCACGCCAGCATCGCCACAGCAGCCATGCCCCTAGGTCTCCCCTGACACGAGGCATCGGTTACAAGCAAGAACGCACCCGGTCCACGTGAGAACACGACTGGGAAGCAGCCAAGCCTCCGTCATCGGCTGCACCCTTGCCCCTCGTGGATCCCAGCAAGGGAGGGAAAGGACAGCAGAACAGCCATGTCCTTTCAGCCTCACTCCTCTGCCTGCCAGGCCCACATCTCCATCAAGTGCTAATTACAGCCTTGAACAGGTGTATTAAACCTGCATGAGGGCATATAAATGCGACACTAACACATTTCCTTTCCAGATCTTAATTACCTGAAAGCTTTTTTTTTTCTTTGAAAGCTCACAGAGCTGGCAGTAAATCCAGGTCAGAGAATGCTTTAGCAAAATGAACACAGAGCTGTGCGTGGCACATCTACCCACACCTGGGACAGGATGCCACATGGACAAGACTCTGGACTGAATGTGGGTGGCCGTTTGTCCCATGGAGAAGGAACACTGCAGAGAATATGGGTAACAGGATGTCACACGCAAATGACACACTTGGAGAGAACATGTGTAACAGAATATCACATAAATGTCACGTGCGCAAGATACACCACAAAAGATGACTTCCAAACCAGGGAACTATCCAGGCCTGGGCCATGGCTCTGCTGCCACCCAGTGGTGGGCAAGCTCCATGGAATCTGACAAAGGAACAAGGGCCCAGAAGGGGCTGAGCAAACGTTGACCAAGAATCCGAATAGGGAGCAAGGGAGGTGGACTGTCCCATTCTGCTACAGCACTCATTGCTGGGGAAGTGAGTGTTATATAAACAAGGATATCAGGGACTAAATCAAAACTAAGAGAGACTTCCGTGGCCCAGGACCCAGACCCCAGCCCCGCACTGGAGGCTTACCTGCTTTGGGTCAGAGGTGGCAGCGCCAGGTGCCGGAGATTCCAGCTCTATGGTCACAGGTCCGTCGTTCTGAATGTGCACTTGCATGTAGGCACCAAACTTGCCATCTGAAAGAGTATTTTGAGTAGTTACAAGGGGTGTAGAGTGAGCAAGCTCACTGTCAACATCATGCTCACCTAAGGCACCTAAGTGAAATGGCAAAGCCAGGGAGCAGAACCAGCCCCTCAGCGAGGGGAAAGGAAGCTGACACCACGACCAGGGGAGAATGGCAAGAGCAGAGGAGCTGCCGCTGGCCCAACACAGAGGGAGTGAGAAGGCACGGGCACACTGCGGGGAGAGAACTGGGTTTTTTTTGTTGTTGTTGTTGTTGTTATATTATTTTTTATTGATTACATTGCATAATGTGAAACTGTCTCATAGGCTCTGGGATTCCCCCAACCCCTCCCCATACCCTCCCCCACGGTGGATTCCTCCACCTTGTTGCAGTATTACAGAGAACTGGGTTTGAAAGAAGACAGACCATGGGTTAAGTGCAGTAAGTCATAAGATGTCACACAGGTTAGGTACACCATCCCAACCTCATGGAAGGCCACCTTAGTGCTGTATCCTACAAATCCTGCCCCTCCCCTGGGCAGGTGATCTGCTGCCCGGCCTCGTGGACTCCAGGCTCCTCTCCTCCACAGCCCTAGGATGCACATGACCTCCATCAGCCCTGCTCCCATCCCCACAGGTCCCCCATGGTCTCTTCCCACTGGTTTACCCGCCTGGCAAGTCTTCCCCTTAGCAACAGAATAGACCCCAGGTTGGATGAAGGTTGGTTGACTTTAGCCAGCAGGCAGGAGCCCTGGAAACAGTACTGGAGTGGTCTCACTGCTTGCCACTTGCTGGGCCAAGGGGTCGTTCCTACTGGGTCGCCAGATCTGCTCAAACAGTGGTGACCCCACACATGGCCTCCGGACAGATGGACGTGGCCATGCGCCCCAACGGGGCTTTTGTGTCATCCGTGTGGTGTCAAACTAGGGAGAAAGACATCAGCTGCGAAGGAAGTCATGTGTTTAATTGCATGCTAAAATTATGGCTACAATTAGGAACAAATTTCAGTCGCAGGCAGGCTCAGGAGAGAAGGAATTATTTCCGACCTTGAACTGCTGTTGCCAGGATAGACAGCCATACCTCACCATGTTTACCATGCCAAGGAGCACGAAATTTATTTGCTTTGCTTGTTTTTCGTCAGCTAAGAACAGAACTAGTATCTGCATCTCCATTTGTACACACAATAAATCCACACAAGCTTTAAGAGGTCTTAAAATGGCAACATTTTTTTCCAGTTCACATCAAAGGATAAACCCCCCAAGGGCGGGGGCGGAGGGGGACCATGCATTGGCCAGGGGAAAAAGAAATATGTTTTTATGAAAGAAGACAAGACAAAAAGCCTATCAACAAAACACTTACATGGGCTGCTCCAGTGACATCACTGAGTTATTCTTAAACCTAAGTCGCAGGCTTCTAACCCAGAGCTGCAGGCTAGGCACGTGGCAGGCAGCTCAGTGCCACATGTCCCAGCAGGATGCCTCCCAGCTGGGCCCACTCAGGTCCCCAGAGAGCACCTCACCCCTGAAGCCCACTTCCCAAGGAGTTCTGGCCTGCTCCAGGACAGTGAACCAGGGATGACAAAAAGGGTACACATGAGTCAGCATGGCGAGTGTGCGGGGACTTCTAGCCACTATCACCATCATCCCACATGCCACTGGCCATGCCAGTCTAGGAGCAAGTCGAGGGGACATACAGCTATACCCAAAAAGCACAGCACACTGTTGACAATGGGGAGAACAGGTGTGTACAATGGTTGCTTTCCAGGGGCATCCCCCAGGGGCAGCAGATGAGGGCTGTGTCAGTCTCTCTGGACACAGAACCTCTAGCCAGCTGTATGAGGAGGCCCTCCCGAGGGCGAAACTCCTGGGAATCCCAGCATGGGACACGAAAAGCAAACAAGTGGGCTCAGGTGAGACTCAAAATAAGCCACAAGACTGGAGGTTTGGCAGAGCAGTGCAGGAGCCACTTGGTGGGCCCCTACCCCACACTGTGGCCTGACAACACCCTGCTTTACTGTACCTGGGTTGCCACCACCCATATGGGACACCCAGCTAGAGCCCCTGACTTCAGACAGGCCCACCCAAGACTGCTGTAGGCATGTGGGAAGTCAACCAGTGGTTGGAAGATTTTTTTTTCTCTTCTACTCTTTTCTTTCACACAAACAAATTTGAGAAACAAAATAGGTCAGTAAAATAAAATGAGCCCATGGACAGGCCAGGGCCATCACTCCAGCTCCAGGTGGCCTTGAGGGCTGAGCAGGGAGCCCCCACGGCCAGAGCTAGCATCTGCCATGGCCAGGGGCCACAAGCTGCTGTTACCAAGGGAGCGGGTCCTCATGTGGCGACCTCTACCCAGGCCCTCTGCTGTCTGCACCTCTATTTTCTTTCAGTCTCTGTTGCTATTTGTCTCTCTCTCCCTGTGCTTACACACATACACACATGCACATTTGCTCCTGTAATTACTGATGAGCAGTGACACAGCGACCCTAGGGCCAGTCCTGTGTGTAGCAAATGAAACCTCACCGTCTGTGAAGTCATCATCCCTTATGGGCACAGGTTTGAGTCCAGGTGCTCCACTTCTGATCCAGTTCCCTGCTAATGCACTTGGAAAAGAATAGAAGATGGCACAAGTGTTTGGGCCCCTGCACCCACACAGGAGGACTGAATGAGGGCCCAGGCTCCTGGCTTTGGACTGGCCTGGCCCCAGCCACTACGATCCTTTGGGGAGAGAATCAGTAGATGAAAGACTTCGCTTTCTCTCTCTTGCTCTCACTCTCCCTCTCCCCTTCTCTCTAACTTGAATTTTTAAATAAATAAACACATAAATCCTTAAAAACAGAAACCGTGATCCTTAAGCATTTTAAAATTATGTGATTCGATGACTATAGGACATACACACCCAGGGTTGGTACGCTAGCTCTGTTGTGTTGAAGTGGTCAGAAGGGAGGCCCCGCTGGAAGCAGGAGACCCTGCGAGAGAGAGGCTCCACCACCACTCAGCTGGGGACAGGTGGCAGAGGTGGCACTCTGCCCCTCAGAACCTACAGAGAACAGGGGCACAGAGCAGGATTTCCTGACGGGCCAGATATGGGGAGAAGGTGCCACAGAAAATCTTTTGAGGCTTGAGGTTATTTTTTTCTTCTTTTAACCATTTTTTAAGATTGATTTATTTTTATTGGAAATGCAGATTTACAGGGAGAAGGAGAGACAGAGAGAAAGATCTTCCATCCACCGGTTCATTCCCCAGGTGGCTGCAACAGCTGAAGCTGAGCCAATCAAGAGCCAGGAGCTTCTGGGTCTCCTATGTGGGTGCAGGGTCCCAAGGCTTTGGTATGTCCTATACAGCTTTCCCAGGCCACAAGCAGGGAATCAGATGGAAAGTGGAGCAGCCGAGACAAGAACTGGTGCCCATATGGGATCCTGGCACTTGCAAGGGAGGATTTTAGCCATTGAGCCATCACACCAGGCCCCAAGGCTTGGGTTTTTGTTTTTTTTTTAAGATTTATTCATTTTATTACAGTCAGATATACAGAGAGGAGAGACAGAGAGGAAGATCTTCTGTCCGATTATTCACTCCCCAAGTGAGCCGCAACGGGCCGGTGCTGCGCCGATCTGAAGCCGGGAACCAGGAACCTGGAACCTCTTCCGGGTTTCCCACGCGGGTGCAGGGTCCCAAAGCTTTGGGCCGTCCTCGACTGCTTTCCCAGGCCACAAGCAGGGAGCTGGATGGGAAGTGGAACTGCCGGGATTAGAACCGGCGTCCATATGGGATCCCGGGGCGTTCAAGGCGAGGACTTTAGCTGCTAGGCCACGCCGCCGGGCCCAAGGCTTGGGTTTTAAGCGCATTGATTAGAAACTGAATGTAACAGGACAGAAAAAAAAAAAAAAAAACTAAATAAACCACAAACACACTTCAGTGAACAAGCTGAAATGAAAACAGTAAAAACAAAAGCAAAATAATGAATGATTAAACAATACAAATAACTAGACTTGCATAAGGGTTAGTTTTCTGGAGAAAAAAATATTAAAAACCCAAACTCTGAAGGAGAAAAAGGGAGGAACTAGAACTAAGCCATAGTGAGAGAAGAGATAAAACCATGGACAAGGGAGCTCTTTCGACATCACACAAACATCTGCCTCTGCATCCTGCAATAAGGGGAAGGCAGGAAACTAGAGTGAGCTCTGCCCAGGTGGACCAGGGTGCTGGGAAGCTGCCCAGGGCAACAGCCAGGAAGTCTGACCCAAGGGTACTCATTAGCAAGTTTTATTTCAGCAAACAATTCCAAGGGCCAGCGCTTGGCAGAGCAAATTAGGCCAGCATTTGCAATGATGATATCCCGAATGATGGTTCGAGTCCTAGCTCCCTGCCTCTCATCCAGCTCCCTGCTCATACACCCTAAAAAATCAGGCAGACACCTGCTACCCACATGGGACACTGAAACAGAGCCCCTGGTTCCTGGTCTTGGCCTGTGGTGGTCTATTTGGTAAGGGAACCAATGGACAGAAAATTTTTCACTTGTAATTCTGCCTTTCAAATAAATATATCCTTAACACATAAATAATTATCTACAGGGTGGGCATTTGCCCCAGCAGTTACAACTCCAATTAAGATGTCCACGTGCTGGGTCTGGCACAGTGATGCACCAGGCTAATCCTCCACCTGCAATCACTGGCATCCCATATGGGCACCGGTTCATGTCCTACCTGCTCCACTTGAGTGCAGCTTCCTGCTTGTGGTCTGGGAAAGCAAGAGAGGATGTTTCAGAGAGTTCTTGGGTCCCTGAACCCATGTGGAAGACGCAGAAGAAGCTCCTGGCTTCTGATCAAGCTTAGAGCTCAGTTCAGGCCATTGGGGCCATGTAGAGGGTGAACCAGTAAATGGAAGATCTTTCTCTCCATCTCTTCAAATACAAGTAAATTTTTTAAAAAAGATGCCCATACCCCACATGGGCATGCCTGAGGTTTGAATGCCACCCTTGGCTTCTGATTGCAGCTTCCTGTCAGCCTGGGAAGCAGCAGGTAGTGGTTCAAGTAACTGGATCTCTGGCACCCACACCCACACAGGAGACCTGGACAGAGATGCTGGCTGCTCTCGTCCCCGGAGCCTGGCTCCTCCAGTGCAGGCGGCTGGGGAGTGAAGCAGCAGCTGGCAGCTGTCTCCCTATCTCTCACACTCTCTGCTTCTGTCTCTGTCCTTATGCCTCTAATCAAAATAAGCCAATGAAGAAATGACTTCCATATTGAACCAGTCTAGGCTTAGAAAAGATTAAAAGCTTTCTAACATATTGTGCAAGACTGGTATCACCTGAACATTAAAAGCAGACATTAGAAAAACTGGTAAATTTAAAATCACACAGGTCAATTTGTCTTCTGAATACAAACAGGAAGATTCAACATGAATGTACAGGAGGTCACCCACAGTGTACACTAGGACCCCAGCAGTGGCCAATGAAAGCTTAGTCAGCACTGCTCAAAGTTGGAAAACACATTCGTGGCACGCACACTTGGAGGAAAAGACACTGGGAAAGATCCACTTCTCTTTCTATTGAAAAATGAAATCCCATGGCTGGTGTTGTGGCCTAGCTGGCAAACCTGCTGCCTGCAGTGCCAGCATTCCATATGGGCACCAATTCAAGTCCTGACTGCTCCACTGCCAATATACCTCCTTGCTAATGTGCCTGGAAAAGCAGCAGAATATGGCTCAGGTGTTTGAGCCTTGTCACATGGGAGATCTGGAAGAAGCTCTGGCTCCCAACTACAGAACAGTTCAGCTCTGACCAAGGCCAAGGGCAGGAAGTGTGGCAGGAAGCCACAGCTGCACAGATGCAGAAGCAGAGCAGGTGTGCAGCTGGCGCTAGAAGGAGGCTTCAGTGTTGCTAAATCCGGTCAAAAAAACTTCAGCCTTTGTAATGGAGCATGCTAGGACATGCTACAAGACAATTACTGTCACAGCCAGTACAGTTCACCAAGCTATAACCTAAAGGTTATTAAACTAACATAGACTACTTCCTGGAAGTTGACGAGCTGACTTAAAATTTAACAGAGAAAAAAAAGGTGGGGGTGGGGGCAGCACCATGGCATAGTAAGTTAAGCCTCTACCTGCTGTGCCAGCATGCCATATGGGCACCAGTTCAAGTCTAGGCTGTTTCATTTTAGATCCAGCTCCCTGCTAATGCATCTAGAAAAGCAGCAAAAGATGGCCCAAGTGCTTGGACCCCTGCATCCACATGAGAGACCTAAAAGAAACTCCAGGTTCCTGGCTTTGGACTGGCCCAGCTCTGGCCTAGAAAGCATTTGAGGAGTGAACCAGCAGATGGACAATCTCGATCTCTCTCTCTTTCTCTCTCTCTTCCTCCTTTCTCTGTAGATCTGTCTTTCAAATAAAAATAAATGAGTATTTAAATGAAATGAAAAGAAAAAGGAAGGGGACGGCAAGACGTTATGGAGCTATGTGAAAGAAAGTCGCCCTACCTGGGCCACACGGGCAGCAAACTTACTAAGCCACACAGTGCGTCACAGCCTCTAAACAGAAAGAACAGAAACAAGACGTACAAGTTCACAACACGCAAAAGAAAACTGCATACGAGGTGAGGCCGGACTCTCCAACTAGCGAAGTAGATGTTTTCTTTTCTTACATTCCTTTTTTTAAGACAGCTTTAAAAACAAATGATTGTAGGACTCCATTCAGTAAACACCTGGATGGCAGATAAATTTTACACCCATGCTTCATGTTTACCCAAGATAAACTCAAAATAGATCAAAGGCTCCAAAGTTAAAAAAAAATGAAAGCATAAACGCACTGGGTGGCGGGGGAAGTAGGAGAAGAGCCATATTTCTCTCTAATCCTGGAGTGGAAAATGTAAAAGGAATCACAGAAAACTCAAGTTCAAAATCCAGCAAACATTTCACAAAATTGTTTCGATTCTGTTGCTTCTGTCAATCCCTGAAGCAAGGTCAAAGGGCAAACCACAACAGATGGAAAGCATCTGACACAGCACAGAGGAACAGCTCAGAAACAAAGCACCTGACAAACAACAGGAAAAGGGACAATGCACACGGACAGCTCACCACAAAGGAAACCAAAGTCACTCACCCACATCTAAAAGATATCCAACACACTGAGGACCTTCAAACCACAAGGAGAGGGCTGGCCCTGTGGTGCAGTACCTTCAACCACCACCCGCCATGCTGGCATCCCCTATAAAGGTACAGATTCGAGACCCAACCGCTCTCCTTCACATCCAGCTCCCTGCTAATGCTCCTGGGAAAGCAACAGAGCATGGCCCAAGTGCTTAGGCTCCTGCACCCACTTGGGAGACCCACACAGGGTTCCAGATTTCCTAGTTTTATTCTGGACCAGACCTGGCCATTGCAGCCATCTGAGAAGTGAACCAGCACATGAAAGATGTATCTGTCTCTTTCCCTCTCTATGTTTCAGATAAAGCGAATCTTAAAAAAAAAAAAAAAAAATACAATCAGTAAAATATCTGTAGACATCTGTAGAAAAATATGAGTGAAATATGTCAGATGGGCAAAATTTTAACAGTTTAAATATAGTGTGTGGCAAGCAGTGAGGCAGTGGCTGCTTCTTACAACCCTCTCCCCCGGTTGGATCTGCCAGCACGTGAAGTAGTCTACATACAAATACATCTACTGCACCCCTGGTACCTAAAGAAAAAAAAAAGACGTTGGGCCTGGCACAGTGGCCTATCAGCTCAAGTCCTCGCCTTGAACGTGCCAGGATCCCATATGGGCGCTGGTTCCAATCCCAGCGGATCCACTTCCCATCCAGCTCCCTGCTTGTGGTCTGGGAAAGCAGTTGAGGACAGCTCAAAGCCTTGGGTTCCTGCACCCCCATGGGTGATTTGGAAGAAGCTCCTGACTCCTGGCTTCGGATCAACACAGCACGAGCCGTTGAGGAGTAAATAATCGGATGGAAGATCTTCCTATCTGTTTCTCCTCCTCTCTGTATATCTCTGACTTTGCAATAAAAATAAATAAATCTTTAAAAAAAAAAAGACGCACAATGGAAAAAAGCGCTGAACAAAGCAGCACAAGTACTAAGTCGGCCAGCCTAGGCCGCCCACGCACACACAAAGAACTCACAAGAACTGTTAAAACAAAGAGACGTGGCAGAATCTCTGGGACACACCATGAATTTAATAATTTTAAAAAAGTCAAACAGTGTGTCATATGCTACCTTTTGAATAAATTACAGATTCGTGTTTGCTCATAGTTTTCTACATGGATAGAACAAAAACTAATCAAAATGATTACTTCTACACAATATGAGAAATGGGTTGGATGGGGGTGAAATAAGAGGCACACTTCCCGGTGTGGACCTTCGATCATCTGACGTCTGCGTGACCTGATCATACCATCCACTCCAAAAGGAATGGAAAGCTGAAGGATTCACGTTGCCCAACTTCAAAACTCACTATGAAGTTCCAATAATCGAAACACATAGTTCTGGCATAAGAATAGACACCGAGAGTACAGACTCAGAAATAAGCCTGTACACTTACACGCAGTCACTTGATGTCAATTTAAAGAAGAGGACACTTTTCAACAAATAGTCATGGGATGCCTGGACATCCACCACTAGGTGTGCCGCTAGACCCTGACCTCACCCCACATACACAGATTAACTCCAACTAGAGAGGTTTTTTTTTTTTTTTCAAAGACTTATTTTATTTTCATTGGAAACTCAGATATACAGAGAGGAGGAGAGACAGAGAGGAAGATCTTCCGGCCTTTGATTCACATCCCAAGTGACCACAACAGCCGGAGCTGTGCTGGTCCGAAGCCCAGAGCCTCTGCCAGGTCTCCCACATGGGTGCAGGGTCCCAAGGCTTTGGGCCATCCTTGACTGTTTTCCCAGGCCACAAGCAGAGAGCTGGATGGGAAGCGTGCCTGCTGGACATGAACCCTGCTTCTCCATAGGAAGCTCCTGGATCCTGGCTTTGGATTGGCTCATCTCTAGCCGTTGCAGCCACTTGGGGAGTGAGCCAGCAAATGGAAGATCTTTCTCTCTGTCTCTCCTTCACTCTGTACATCTGCCTTTCCAATAAAAATAAATAAATCTTTTTTTTTTTGGAATATTATTCAGTGTCAAGAAGAACGATATTATTCTATTTAAAACCAGGTGGTCCCAACTAGAAACCATTATGCTCAGCGAAATGAGTCAATCACAAAAAAATAAATAAATCTTTAAAAACAAAACAAACAAACAAACAACCATGCCTTCTGAAGCAGGCATTTGGCCAAGTGGCTAAGCCACAGGTTAGAACATCCCTGACCCACGCCAAAGCACCTGTGTTCAGTTCCCAGCTTGGGCTCCTGCTTCCTGCTGATGTCGCCTCTGGGAGGCAGCACTGACGGCTGAGAGGTGCCCCGACAGCACGTGGGAGACCTGGACAGGGCTCCTGGCTGGGCCCCCCAGCTGCCGGTTGCATTAAGGGAACAGACCAGCAGACAGGAGCTCAAACAGTTATCTCTCTATGTCTTTCATCTCTCTCTCTCTCTCTTTCTCCTTCTCAAATAAGCTTTAAAAAACGTAATCAGGCCTTGACATCACAGTCCTTGCCAAAGTATACAAAATGGAAAGTTCACTCACATTGTTAACATGATTTAAGTATAAAAAGAGTAGAAAAATAAATCCATAGAAATTAAGAGCTAACCACGAAGCAAGAGCTACAGGTGGTCTCACGGCTCCCGGAGAGTTTTGTTTCCATGAGCAGCTGGGAGGGCCTGGGGAAGGTCAAGGCCATCCAGCACACGGGCAGTGTCTGAAACTGAGATGTCCGCCACTGCTGTTGCCCCAGCTCCATGGCGCTTTGTGCTGCTCTAGAACATTCCCCGCCTCCTGGCTTGTCCGCCTCCTCTGCTTTCCCTCTGCATCTGTCAGGCCTCCTGGGCCTCTCCTGCCTCCTCAGCCACGCTCAAGGACATTCGCCAGGGTTCTGGATGGACACCAGGTTAAAGAGAAGAGAGCGGCATAGCTGGAGGCCTGATCTTCCTTCACCCTGGAACCAAGATTGAATGCACAGCTATAGAATTGTTTCTGCTATGGGATGCTATATGGGCTTGCCCTAAAATCCTAACTTGGTGGCAGGTAATCAAGCCCTTGAGCCATCATGTGCCTGCAAGGGTGAATATGAGCAGGAAGCTGGATCTGGAATGGAGGCTCAACTTGAACCTGGGTGCTTGACTACAACATGTGCATGTTGTGAGCAGTATTTTGACCGCTCTTCTTAACATCCCACCCACATGGGACTCTCAGATTGAAATCTTGGCTCCTGGAAGAAGCCTGGCCCAGGCCCAGCTGTTACAGACATCTAGGGAGTGAACGAGCAGATGGGAGCTATCTCTGTTTCTGTGTATTTCTTTCTAGCTTTCAAATAAAATGAAGATAAATAAATGAATTTTTAATTTATAAGGGGGAAAAAAGGGATTCAACAAGATAAAGAATGGAGAGGTCTACTTTGTAACAGGTCGGAAACATACAAAGCCCAGATGGGGTACCCCAGCAGGTCATACAATGATAATAACCACAATTTTGAGAGTATTTGAGGACAACACAGTAATGACTTTGTCCTCCAGGGTTCCTAATCCACACGGAACCAAGAAACGACTGGGGACAACATCACCATGGAGACCATAACAAACAGGAACCGAGGCAGCAGGCTCTGTTGTGCAGCCAAACACCTATCGCTGGGTCTGTGCAGGAAGAACTGGGGCTGGAAAGGGAATGCCAGAACCATGCGTGCCCTGGGTGGGGGCGACAAGGAATGCAGAGAAGAAACCAAAGCGACAGCAATCATCTCTCTACTCAGACTTCACAATAGATAGGAAAAACTAACCAGAAACGCAAAATAAAGTTTCAACTATAAAAGCAAAACTGAAAAGAAATATAAGGCCTCAGGCCACAGGGTCAGCATTGTGGCATACAGCACAGAAAGCCACCACCTACAAGGCCAGCATCCCATAGGGGTGCTGGGAAGGCCTGGCCACTCCACTTGTGATCTAGCTCCCTGCTAATGCAGCCAGGAAGCGGCAGAAGATGGCCCAAGAACTTACCCTCCTGCACCCATGTGGGACACCCAGGTGAAGCTCCTGACTCCTGCTTTTAGACCCACCCAGTTCTGAGCACTGCACCATTTGAAGAGTATATCAGTGGTTGAAAGATCTCTCTCTCTATATATATAACCCTCCAATCCAGTACCCTGCTAATATACTGGGGGAAAAGTAAAAGATGGAACCTGCTTAGGAGACCCAGTTGAAGCTCCTGGCTCCTGGCTTCCACCTGGCCAGTCCTAGCTATTGCAGCCATTTGGGGAGTGAACCAGCAGTTAGATCTCTCTGGCTTTCCCTCTGTCTCTGCAATTCTGACTGTCAAACAAACAAATAAATCCTTCATTTCAAAACTAATTTCATCTGTTCCTTTTTACTTGTTTAACACAGCTGCAAAAAATTAAAGGACAAGCGCTGGCACAGTGGCTCAACAGGCTGATCCTGCGGTTTGCAGTGTCAGAGTCCCATCAATTCTTTTTTTTTTTAGGATTTTTTTAAACTGGAAAGGCAGCTATATAGAGAGGAGAGACAGAGAGAAGATCTTCCATCTGCTGGTTCACTCCCCAAGTGGCTGCAACAGCAGGAGCTGAGCCAATCTGAAGTCAGGAGCTTCTTCCAAGGTTTCCCACATGGGTGCAGCATCCCAAGGCTTTGGGCTGTCCTTGACTGCTCTCCAAGCCACAGGCAGGAAACTGAATGATAAGTGGAGCAGCTGGGATATGAACCAGTCCCCATATGGGATCCAGGTGGGTATAGGCCAAGGATTTAGGCTGCCATGCTAGGCCAGGACATTAATTCTAATCCCAGTTGCTCCATATGTGGTCCAGCTCCCCAAATACAGCTTAGGAAAGCAGCAGAGGATGGCTCAAGTCCTTGAGAGAACTGGAAGAAGCTCCTGGCTTTGGATCAGCTCAACTCCAGGCACTGCAGCAATTCAGGGAGTGAACCAGCAAATGAAAAAGATCTTTGCCTCTCTGTCTCTCCTTCTCTCTATAACTCTGCCTTTCCAATAAAAATAAATAAAGCTAAAAATATGTACATATAAAGGACATTATGGCTCCTACTGAGGCTCACAGTAAACTCCTCTTCCACATGGCTGACGAAGCAATCCAAGGGACATCATTGTATGAGAGAGACAGTGCTAGATTACTGCAGACTGTCACAGTGTGCCAGGCACAACCATGGGACAGCGTTTAGCACTACAGCAGCAGCCACCACAGTTACAGAGTGAAACAAGTCACGAGCATCAACAACAACTCTCCTGGGAAGGAGACACCGAGCCGCCAGCTGACTCGGCCCTCCACTCCTGGGGCAGCTGACTCGGCCTACCTTTGATGAGCTCCGGCCGGTACGTCTTCCGCAGCTGCTCCAGGAAGCTGTTGTAGAAGCCTTCCGCCTGCTCTGAGGGCATGGCCAGGTGGAAGTCAGGCTTGTTGCCCTTGAGCACGCACTTCAGGGTGAACTGGCTGACGCACAGCACCTCGTACTGCTTGTCCATCACGCTTTTGGACCAGTGCTTCCCGCTCTCATCCTCAAACACACGCAGGTTTAAGATCTTTCGGACCCTATAGGGGTAGAAATAGCGGTGGGAGGAACCCAAAGAATAAAACGCCCTCAATACACACCCCAGGAATTGTACAAAACAGGAACATAATGATGATGACTACGTGGCTTACAGAGGAACGACCTTAGCAGAGTTATTCGGCCAGCCCAAGGCGCAGTTTTCCCATCTGTAATATAGAAGTCCTATTTCCTGGAATGATTTGGGGATTTCCCCCTTTCCTGCCAGGCCCTCTGGGTCACGATGGCTATAGGACTGGGAGGGTCAGCCCTTTAAAGTGCAAGACGTGTCACAACAAGGGCCCACTGTTAATCTTCCATGGAAGAATTCAATCTTTTTTTTTTAAGATTTATCTATTTTTATTGGAAAGTCAAACTTACAAAACAGAGGAGAGACACAGAAAGATCTTCCATCTGCTGGCTCACTCCCCAAAAGACCACAACGGCCAAAGCTGAGCTGATCTGAAGCCAGGAGTCAGGAGTTTCTTCTGGGTCTCCCACATGAGTGCAGTGTCCCGAGGTCGTGGGCCATCCTACACTGCTTTCCCAGCCTATTAGCAGAGAGCCATATAGGAAGTAGAGCAGCCAGGACATGAACTGGTGCCCATATGGGATGCTGGCCCTTGCAGGCAGAGGATTAGCCAGTTGAACTATTGTGCTGCCTCTGAAGAATTCAGTCTTGGCACAGGGACACGTGAGAGTCCATTTCTACACCCTTTCTCGGAGCTACTCCAAATGAACGATCCAGCTAGTACTCTGCAGGAAAACTCGTCACTACTAAGCAAAAAAACGTTTGGGAAAAGGCACCTTGACAACTCTCACCTGCTCCCCAAGCCAGAGGGGAGCTCTCTCCATCGCATGGATAATGACACAGCCCCCTTGGCAGGGAAGCGGCCCAGGCCGAGTTTACAAGTTCAGCCTTGAGAAGCACGGTGAAGAATCCACCTGCCTAACAGCTGAAAGCCTGCTTTGGACAATGCTGGCGACAGACACTCGCAAGAACTTAATGGCTCCTATCCCCCAGACTCTTTCTAAAGGCTCCCTCTGTGCCAGGCACCACTCATCACCCCCACACCACAGCCAGGACCGCCTTAAGTTGAGTCACATCTCTGACCCATCTCTATTACTATCCGGTATGTCACAGTCGCAAAGATCAGACCCAAAGCCCTGTGTCTAAGCACTGCCCCCTCTACTGTGTGTCCAGGGACACTGCTGCAGTGACACAGCACTGTCCTTATCAGTGACCACCACCTCAGGGAGAAAGAGGTGCCACGGCTGACTTCCTATCTCATACAAAAGGGACAGCTGAGGGCCCGGCAAAACAGACTAGTGACTAAATCCTTGCCTTGCATCCACCTGGATCCCATACAGGCGCCGATTTGTGTCCCAGCTGCTCCACTTCCTATCTAGCTCCTTGTTTATGGCCTGGGAAAGCAGCAGAAGATGGCTCAAAGCCTTGAGACCCTGCACCCGTGTGAGAGACCTGGAAGAAGCCCCTGACTCCTGACTTCATGTCAGATCAGTTCTACACGTTGTGGTCACTTAGGGAATGAACCAACAGATGGAAGATCTTTCTCTTTCTCTCCTTCTCTCTGTAAATCAGTCTTTCCAATTAAATATATACATATATATATATATATATTTTTTTTTTAAGGACAACAGAGTCCAAGGCCCCAGGGGCAGCATAAACAGCTTCTAGCATCTCAAGTCAATGTGCCAAGAAGGGCTGAGGAGCAAGGAGAGCACAGAAGAGGCCGACTAAGAGAGCCAAGCACACAGTAGCAATGGCAAATGCCTGACCTCAGTAAACAGAGCACCTGCTTCAAGATCAGAGAGCCCATATTCCAGGTCAGCCTCAGGCCTCCGGCTGAGTGGGTGAGCAGGACCTGCAGCAGGGGTTTGTCTATGCGGTCCAGGTCCTTAGGCATACATGCACAACCGGGCATTTGGAAAAGCCAATAGAGTGCCCAGATCAGGACTGGCATGGTGACGTAGTAAGCTAATCCTCCACCTGCAAGCACTGTCATCCCATATGGGTACCAGTCCGGGTCATGGTTGCTGTACTTCTTCTGGTCCAGCTCCCTGCTCATGGTCTGGGAACGCCACAAAGGATGGTCCAAGGCTTTGGGCCCCTGCTACCACGTGGGAGACTAGGAAGAAGCTCTAGGCTCCTAGCCTTGAAGCAGCCCAGCTCTGTCCATAGTGGCCATTTGGAGAGTGAACCAGCATATGGAAAATCTCAATCTCTCTCTCTCTGTCTTCCCCTCTCTCTGTAAGTTTTTCAAGTAAAAGAAATAGATCTTTAATTTTAAAAAAGAAAGAGAAAGAGGGGGTGGAGAAAAAGTATCCAGATCACTTTGTGTCCAAATTCAAAAGTGAAAGCACGTATAGGAAAAGAGGCTGGGCTTTTGCATTAAGAGAAAAAGAGGCACAGTCCTCACCAGGAGGAGCCAATCAGAATGGAAATTAAACGGGCCTCCTCTTTCCCTACCACTGTCCTAGTAGGGCAAGTTTTCAGACTACCTTTCAGTATCCAGATCTGAAAGTGGACCAATAGATCAAGGAGACAGGGTTTGCCACCCAGACACAGAGTCCCAGCATGATCACCACACACCCCATTCCAACTCAGGGACTGAGAAACGGCAATCCAAAGGCCAGTGTGGTGGCATAGCATGGGTATTGGTTCATGTCCCAGCTGCTCCACTTCCAATCCAGCTCCCTGCAAAGGTACCTGAGAATAACAGTGGATGACGACCCAAGTGTTTAGGCATCTGCTACCCAAATGGGAGATGCAGACAAAGCCCCTGCTCCTGGTTTGGGCTTGGCCTGGTCCTGGCTGCGGTGGCTAGCTGGAGAGTGACCAACAGATAGAAGATCTCTCCCTCTCTCTCTGCCTCTTTCTGTCTCTCCCTCTCTTTGATTTTCAAAACAAATAAGAATACATTAAGAAAAAAAAAAGAGGCATCTTACATGTGCTCCAGTTCCTTCTGTGTGTCTTCCAAAGAAATCCCCAGCAGCACACAGATGCCCCGTCCAATGGTGCTGATCTGCTCACCTCCAACTGCAAGGAAGCACAAGGCGAGGAAACTGGGAAACGTCCACAGGTACCTACAGGAAGGCCTTCAATGCCACAGAGCTGCCTCACAACCCCGGCAGTTCACATCGCTGGGCACTGAAAACTGAGAGGAGTCCAGAATGCCGTGCAAGGTCACTAACACCCACCCACACCACGTAAGGCTGGGAAAGGATGGGGGCTGCCGAGTGAACAACCGGCACACGGCAATTCTATCCACGTCACCTTGGGTGAGACACCTGAAACTTCACACAACTGAGCATGTGTCCACCAAAAAAAAAACAAACACTGCTTTTCTTCCCCCTTGGGAACCCAGTTCAGCCTCATCAATTCTCATAAAGGAGAATTCCGTAAGCTCGAAATATGACACAAGCAGCACAAAACAGAAAAAGTGATGCATTTCCTTCCTGCTGCCACCGAGAGAGACAGCTGCATGCAGACTGGGCTGCCTGTGCTAAGCTTTGCCTCAACACACTGCTCTCGTGCCCAGGCCAGGTGGCAAGGTCACCCACTGAGCCAGGGCTGTCCAAAGCTGTGCAAACCAGGACTGTCGCCCACAGAACACATCTTTGGGCACACACTGCTCGCCTCTGGGTGCTTAGCCAGATATGCATCCCACTACCCTCAGACAGCACCTGGGAAGAGATTCCTCACGATAGGGTGAACTAAACCCCATATTTCAAATGGAGCTCTAGATGGCTTTTGAATGTCTGTGCCAACTTCTTGCCAAGCATTTTTACTGTGTCTTATTACTCATGTGCTGAGCTTACATTCCACTCAGTAATAAAAATGTCCTCTTCGTCATTTTCCTGCTGTTGGTTTCTACTGGACAGTAAGGTCATAGATATGCAGACCCGGCATATCTATGTATATCTATGTACTGGGGTCCCAGTAGCCTAGCAGCTAGAGTCCTCGCCTTGCACGCACCAGGATCCCATAGGGGGCCAGTTCATATCCCGGTGGCCCTACTTCCCATCCAGCTCCCAGCTTCCCAGCACAGCTCAAAGTCTTGGGACCCTGCACCCATGTGGGAGACCTGGAAGAGGATTTGGGCTCCTGGCTTCAGATCGGCACAGCACTGGCCGTTGCAGTCACTTGGGGAATGAGTCAACAGAAAGACCTTCCTCTCTGTATATCTGATTTTCTAATAAAAATAAAATAAATCTTTTAAAACATATATCTTTTTTATTTATTGGGAAGGCAGAGTTACAGAGAGGGGGGAGAGAGAGAGAATATGCTATCCCCAGTGGCTGCCATAACCAGGGCGAAGCACTTGGTTTTCAAATAATAAAATGTTACACAAATTTTTAAAAAAATCACTCTATCCATTGCAGCTATTTCACAGGTTTTCAGTATTCCAGGGCATCAGGATGGGGGAGGGAAGAAAAGCTCAGCATCTAAATGTATGGGTGCTGACCACACACAGCGGACTCCAGTATTCTCCTCAAAGCAAAAGCTGGCTTTCATTAGTGAATGAGTTCAAGTGTTTAGGTGCTTCAAACCCTTTAAAGTCCCACTGACCCTCGTGCTATCCTAGGCCCTACTGTTTTAGGACCATTTCCCACACGGAGGTTACCAGAAGTCATTGCATAGGGTTGGAAAAGACAGCCGAGGGATGGTGGCCAAGCATGGAAAGCCATCACCAGCAATGCCCACATCTCATATGGGTGCTGGTTCGAGCCCCGGCTGCTTCACTTCCAAAACCGCTCCCTGTTAATGCACCTTAGGCTCAAGAGTTCAGGAGCCCTTTGACCCAAATAGGGGCCATAATGGAACTCCCGGCTCCTGGCTTCAATGCGACCCAACCCTAGCAGCTGTGGCCTTTTGGGAATGGATCAGCAGGTGAAAGAGCTCTCTCTATCCCTCCCTGTAATTCCGAAGGGAGGCAGAGGGACAGGGAGGCCCAACAGACGCCAGGTCTCCATAGCACATGGTTTGTTGAGGGTATTCTCTTTTGCGTGTAGGTTACACTTTGTGGACACAGGAAGGCATGCTTGATACAGATCACTTTGAAAGGGGAAGATAACTGGAATGATGTGAATGGAAACAATTCCAGCCATAAAATTTTCAGGAAGACAAAACTCGTCACTCAAATTTTTCAACAGTGGTCTTTCTACGATGACCTGGGGTTTTTTAATGACTGCAAGTTTCTCTACCTATCGGCTAGACCCGTGCCTCAAGCACCCAACACACCGGAAAGGGATGAGTAATGGCGGGGCATTTCTTGATGCTCAGGAAATCACGGGGCCTGGGAGTAGTATTTCCTCTTGAATTCTTGGGGCGTCCAGGCCGGGGAGCGGGGTGGGTAGTGTTGTGTGTCATCAGGGTGGTGGGCGCTGGTCACGTGAGGCATGCTGGCCGCCCGTGCGTCTCACCGGCCGGGCATCAGGCTCCTGGCAAACTGGGCCAAATGGAGCATTTAAAACCGAGAGCGGCAACCGGCGGGGCTCCTCCTCGGGGAACGCTCCCCGCGCGTGTTCGTGCACATGGCCAGGGGATGTTCTCAGGTGCACAAAAACCCCAGGCGGGAGAGGGTGGGTCGGGGGCCGCGCCGGGGCCGACCAGGCACCGACGACGAGGGCGCTCTCCGGCTCCCGAGGACAGCGAGGGAAGGGGGTCCCCCAGGCGAGACTGCCGGTCGCGGGGCTCCGGAGCCGCCTCACTGACCTGTGACGCTGGCCCGGGTGACGCGCTGCACCACGGCCTTCATGGCGGCGCCGAGCTCCGTGCGGCCTCGGCCTTCGCGGGCGGCTCTGAGGCAGGCGCCCTCTGGGGGTGACGCCCGGAAGTGCGCGCGGCGGCCCCGTCAGACCCGGTTGGCCACGCCCACCCCTGGCGGGGCTCCCAGCCCTCCCACGTCCGCAACCCCGCCCACACGGGCCACGCCCACGCCGCCTAACCGTAGCCCCGCCCCGTGCTCCGCCCCCACGCCCTGTCCTTGCTCCCCAAGAGCGGCTGAACCCCAGCTTTGTCCTAAGTCCCATTCCTGACTCTGCTCTTGCTGTTTCTATTCATCTGTCCCCAGACTGTCCCAAATTCTTGCTGTCCCGGAGGCTTGTCAGATATTAGACCACAAAACGGTCAGCTGCCTGAAAAAGCCAAGTAACTTTTATTAATCTTAGCCATTTCATGATAGTAAATAGGTTTCCGTTCTAGAATTGATTCTTCCTGTAACACTGTGGCTTTTACCTGCATCACTTGTGAGCATGGATAGCAGCCCCTGCTACGCCACTTCAGATCCAACTCCGTGCTAAAGGCCTGGAAAAAGCAGTGGAGACAGGTCCAAGCGTTTGAGCCCCTGCCACTCATGTCGAAAGACCAGCATGAAGCGCCTAAGATCTAAATCTTTTTTTCATTAAGTCAGCATGTCCAAAGATATTGACCTAAGATTCCTCTATAGTCTTAAAAATGATAAATGAGGACCAGACTCAATGGCTAAATCCTCACCCTGCAAGCGCTGGAATCCCATATGGGTGCTGGTTTGTGTCCTGGCTGCTCCACTTCCCATCCAGCTCCCTGCTTGTGGCCTGGGAAAGCAGCAGAACGTGGCCCAAAGAGACCAGGAATAAGCTTCTGGCTCCTGGCTTTGGATGGGCTCAGTTCGAGCCATTGCAACCATTTGAGGAGTGAACCAGCGGATGGAAGATCTTTGTCTCTTCTCCATAAATCTGACGCCTTTCTCATGAAAATAAATGTCTTTTTAAAAAAAAGAATTGATAAATGGAGCCACACATGTAACTTTTTATGTAGGTAACATCTAAAGGCATTGATTAGCAATTCCAACGGAGGGAAATTAATAAACATAGATTAATAAATACACTTAATGCCAATAATAATATATCTCTTGTGAATGAATATCAGAGCAGTGAGGCTCACGTGGGCAGCACAGCCCTCAGAAAAACTCCATTGAGCATGCTTGGAAGAATAAGAAAGTACAAGACGATATGGGCTGTAGATCATGTGGAAGACTGCAGAGTCGGGGGATGTGTTCTGCAGAGCACACTGGCAGCACTCACAGATTTGAATCAATATTCGTCTGATCTGGATGGAAGAGTCCATTTCTGTCTTTCAGAAAGCACTTGCTGACATTTCTAAAGGTAAAGGGACATGGGATCTCCAGTGTACTCTCGTTTGTTAAAGCTGAGAGGGTGAATAACAAAAGGAAAAAGCATCTAGCATCTGTCCCCCATTCCCCAGGAGCTTCCTCCACTGCACTGTGAGTTTGCGGGATCCCCTGGGCTCAGGCTGGGCCCTTGGTTTTCCAGCCTCGCTCATCAATCTCCTCTTGCAATCCCCTCCTTTGCGCGCTTGACTCCTCCATTTCTGTTTCCACCCTGGACAGTTCTTCCCCAAATGCCTTCTGGACATTTCCACTGCCAAGAGTGGCAGGCACCACAAACTGAGCAAGTCTAAAGAGGATTCAGGATTGCCACCTTGCAGGTTTATGACCTGGAGCTTCCACAAGCCTGGAATTTTCTAAGTGAACTGAGCCTCGGTCCCTAATGCCTTTGAGGTAGACCTTCCCCAGGGCCACTCTCTCTCCCCACACTGGCATTTCCTGTGATAGCTCCTAACTAAAGATCAGCTCACTGAAGGGCGGGCATGTGGGCCAAGGGCTGATGCTGGACAGGATGCCCAGGTCGCCTGGCAAAGTACTTGGGTTTGACACTCAGCTCGGACCCTGGGAGGCAGTGGCAGTGAGGTCAGTATATCAGATTCTGCTGCTGACACAACAACCCAGATAGACTGAGTTCCCACTGCTCAGGCTCTGCCCGGCCCAGGGCCATGTGGGCACCTAAGGACTGAACCAGCATCTGGGAGCTCTCAGTCTCTATCTATGCATGAAAGATATAGATCCCATATGGGTGCCAGTTGTAATCCCGGCAGCCCTGCTTCTCATCCAGCTCTCTGCTTGTGGCCTGGGAAAGCAGTCAAGGACTGGCCCAAAGCCTTGGGACCCTGCACCAGCGAGGGAGATCCAGAAGAAGCTCCTGGCTCCTGGCTTTAGATCAGCTCAGCTCCAGCTGTGGCAGTCACGTGGAGAGTGACTCATCGGACAGAAGATTTTCTTCTCTGTTTCTTCTTCCTCTCTGTATATCTGACTTTCCGATAAAAATAAATCTTTAAAAAAAAAGTCTGGGATGGCCTCAGATGAGGTTTCTTTGGCGATTCCTTACCAACTGAGCTGCTGGACTCAGAACCCTAATCATGGAGAGAATTGCACGTTTCATGGTCTGACCATGGAGTGTATGTGTCAGAGCTGGGCCTCCTCATTTGCTCAGGTGGAACAGTGGACAGCATATTCAAATGTGCATGGAAGATATGGCAGCACATTGGAGCCTGGTACCATTTCAGAGGACGCAGGACAGAACAAACTGATCAACCACCCAGCCGAGCATTGGCAGCAGATATCTGGGCACGCTCTAAAGTGAACCATGGCAGCCAGTGGATTCTGGAGTTTCATTGTGATCGGAGTGGCAGATTGACAGCAATTCAGGACTGCTGAACTATCAAAACCTTTTGAGATCTTCATGGCATTGTAAATTTCTATTTTTCTTCCTGTTGTTGATTTTGTATTGTGGCTTTTCACTTAAGGGGATGTGTGGTGACTATGATGTGGAGACTATCATATCCAAATGTGAGGATACCATACAGTAGGCATCTCTACTTCCAGATCAGAGATGGACTCCCAATGAAACTGTTCACTGTATCTTGACAATAGGATGCTGGACTCTGCCATTGTCCATTCCTGCAATAATGGACATGACTGTGAAGAACTATGCTATTGTAATAATATAAGGGAACTCAGGTGGGGATTTGGAGTGGGTATAAGGGAAAACCCAAGGTCTATAGAACTGTATTATAAAATGATAACTTTTAAAATATAAATTTAAAAAAAGTCAAGCTGGCTAACTTGGATGTGATCTACAAATAGCTCTTAGCTACCAAGCCACAGTTCCTCAGCCTTTGCCATTTGTTTCTTTGGGGGGTCCCTAATTGAGAAAACTGTGCTCTGTAAGCGTTGTGTCATTGTTCCCATCTCTCCCATATTTCCAACTGATTCACTTGCTTCTCTCGGCTCCCCTAAGCGCCATGTAGGTTGCATCTTGCTCAGCTTCATGCCAATCACAGCGGCTCACTGGGGTACACCACTTACTTGCCTGGCTCATCTTTTAATGTGTATTTTCATCTACTTGAAAAGCAGAACAACCAAGAGCAAGATACATGGAATCCCACCTCGGAACTGACTGCCCAACCACTGTTGAGGACACCTGTTTAGGAAGAACTGGCACCAGTGAGAAGTCATGGTAAGGGTTTTAAAGATGAGGAACCAAAGCCTGCCTGATCCAAACCCTTCCCCAAATCCCTCTTCTTTGTAGGATCTCAACTGGTGATAAAGAGAAATGCTAGCCAAATGAGAAACGTTATGACCAAGCAAGACAGTACTCAACAGCCTATACCAGGCCAACACTGTGCTGGGGAGAGCAGAGGCCGATGAGATTTGCATTCATAGCTGGGAAGGAGCAGGCTGTGTGTAGGAGCTACAGAAAGGGAGGAAAACCAGCTGAAGAGCAGCAGGCCAGCCAGGCAGGCTCTGAGTGGTATTCACATTCTGGTTCCTAACATCAGGCCCTCTGCAAACCCCACCACGCCTGATCTGCTGCAACACCCTGTTCATAAGGATCCCCTTTCAAAGCAAGCTCACCTGGTGAGTCTGCTGCCTGCAATCTGGGACGACCAGCTGGGAAACCATGAGGCAGTTACACAGTCGTCCTGACTCAGCACTCCTAGCACCACAGGCGACCTGCAATCCAAGCCCACTGGAGAAACATGGAGTGTCTGTCCTGGTCCCGAAGAACAGATCAGGAGTTACAACCTCATGGGGAACCCTCTTATGCAGGACCCAGATTGCAGCTGCACATCCCGAGTGCAACATGGAGATGTGCTGCCTCTAACCTTAAGAGGCTCGCTAAGGCGGGGTCTAATGCAAGCACAGAGCGGCCCTCGCCAGTTCCCAAAAACTGGCCAATGGAGGCTTAGAGTGCAGTTCCACGTCAGCCTCCCACTCTAGCACATACAGAGGAACTCTCCCTGTCCAGTCTCTCGAGGGAACACCCATGCCACCCAATGAGTAAGAATAATTTTTATGGAAAAATTACAGTAGGTACTTTACACAAACATAAACTGGAAATCAAGTCATTTATCAAGATTCAATGCTGAACCCAAGTTCTGGTTTTCAGAGTCCAGCAGTGGGTCATGACCCTGGCCCACGGCCACCAGTCCATGATTTCCAATAATTGAGGATTTTTTCAGTGATTGGAACAAAATCTTCGTGAAAGGTGATAGCCGTTTCCACGTAAAACCCTTTAGGAGGCTCCAAGATTTCGCTTGTTGGAAAAGAAGCTTCTGGTGCTGGGACCTCCTTTGGTTCCACTTTATCATCTTAAAAAGAAAAAAAAAACTGATTTATTATAGAAAATCAAAGATTTTTTTAAAAAAGATAAACATAACCACTATCGTATTAAAATGTTTTCCATAACTTCATAACACCCACTCAAACCAACTCCTTGTTTCTACAAAGTTCCAAAAAACAGGAAGATTTTCCTACTTCTTCGCTGCCGAAAGTCCTGTAAGCTTTTGATTGCTATGTGCAACAAGTGTTCTTGAACCGGACTCAGTGTGGGAGGGCACGCGTGCAGCTGAGCGGGTGCGATGCCCAGGTGTGATTCCCAGCTCGCTCCGGGCTCCGGCTTTCGGAGGTGGGAGGCGGCCACGGTCCCAGCCCTGTCCACGGGACTCCTGCTTTTAGCTCGTCCCGGCTTGGCTCAGGTCTGACCTGGCCACTGACGGTTCTGCAGAATTAACGTGAGGTTTACAGCCCGCAAGACACCTCCCCACCACCTGTACCAGTGCGGGTTCAAGGGCAGGTGCCGGCAGAGAGCCCTACCTGCAAACTTCCTCTTGCGGTTAAGCAAATACACCGAGCCCAGCACGGTCCAGGCTCCCACTGCGTAGACCACAGACATCCGCCGGTACCAGAACGCTGCCTGCCTGGGTTGCATGTCGCCTCGGGTGGAAGGCCTCTGTCCTCCCAGGACCCGGCAGGAGGCGGGACTACCGGCTAGCGCGTCTCAGCAACCAACGGGAAGCCGGCCACCGATGCATCTTGGGAAGTGTAGTTCCAAACGTGGCAGTCCCTGGCTCCAGGGAAGCTAACGTGGGTAGGGAGACCCTGCCTACCACGTGATGGGCACCAGATGACAGCTTCTCTGGGCAAACACTTACTATTTGGGAAATGACTATGCCAGCTTAACGAAGCTCAGATGGGGTTTGAAAAGGTCAACTCCGTCTCCTTTTGGCGGCTCTCAGATCTAAACCTCAACGTTTCTTCTGCCGTGTTTTCCTTCCTGGGCGCATGTCTGAGTGGATGTTGGATTCCCCCCAAGGTTACCAGCAGTCCTTCCCCCGGGGTCTGGGTCCCTTTGCTTTGCCTCCAGCATTGATGCCTAACTCCTGTCCCCGCCCATTTCTCCTGATTGACGTTGGATCCTTCGCCCCGTGGGCCCGCCCACCTTTCAGCTCCTCTTCCTCCACCTGGCTCTGCATTCCTAACGCATCTGACATCACTGACACTGCCTGCCCCATCCCCACCCCCCGTGGCTCAAACTATGAAAAAAAAGACTATCTTCAGCCCTACGGAAGTCCACACCTACACAAACGAACTCTAAATGGACCACTGACTTCAAATGAAAAAGCTTTAGACATTAACTAGGAAGCAAACATAGCAGAGAATCTTTGTCATTGTGAGGTAAGCACAGACTCCTAATGATACAGAAAGCAAAAAAAAAAAAGAAAAAAAAATGATGGCGTGTTTTAGAAAGTGAAACTTTACCCCTGTGAAGTTACAGCCAAGGAAAAGACGAGCCATAGGCATATGCAAAATATGCATATGTCCAGGATATAGGAGGCGTCCTTACAATTGGATCAGAAAAAGGCAACCCAACTGGAAAGCAGCACGTTTGGACGGAATGTAAGCTAGACATATGGCCAATAAACACAGGGGCCTGAGTTATCACCAAATGTGACTTCTGTATTTGGGGGCCTGTGTTATGTTGCCTACAATGCTGGCGTCCCATGTAAGAGGGCCAGTTCTGGTTCCTGCTGATGCACCTGCAGAGGCAGCATGACCAAACAAGTGCTTGGGCCCCGGGCACTCACGGGGGAGACCTAGACAGAGCTCAGGGCTCCTGCCTCCTGGGGCCTGGCCCAGCCCTGGCTGTTGTGGATGTTTACAGAGCAGACCTTAGTTAGAACATCTCTTTTTCTCTGTCATTCTTCCTTTCAAATAAAGCAAATCTTAAAAAAAAAAAAAAAAAATCAGCATCTTAGCATTTTATAATGTGAAACAACCACATGCCTGTTGGGATGGCTAAATTTGGGTTAGGAACACCAGGAGTTGTAAGAATTTGGAGGAACTACAGACACTCACTAGTGGGAACATAAAATGTTATCTTTTTGCAAAACTGTCTTTCTTTTTAAAAAAAATTATTTATTTTTATTGCAGTCAGATATACAGAGAGAAGGCGAGACAGAGAGGAAAATCTTCCATCCAGTGATTCACTCCCCAAGTGAGCGCAGCGGCAGGAACTGCATCAATCTGAAGCCAGGAGCCAGGAGCTTCTTCCAGGTCTCCCATGTGGGTGCAGGATCCCAAGGCTTTGGGTCATGCTTGACTGCTTTCCCAGGCCACAAGCAGAGAGCTGGATGGGAAGTGGGGTGGCTGGGATATGAACCGGTGCCCAGATGGGATCCTGGCTTGTTCAAGGAGAGGATCCTAGCCGCTAGGTCACGACACCAGCCCTCTGACACCACTTTATGTGCCTATTTTTTTTTTCTTGAAAAAAAAATTTTTTTTTTACTTGAAAGATTTACAGGGAGGAGAGACAGAGAGGAAAAGATCATCCATACAACAACCAGAGCTGAGCTGATTCGAAGTTGGGAGCCAAGAACTTCTTCCAGGTCTGCTGTGCAAGTATAGGGTCCCAAGGCTCTGGATCACCCTGAGCTGCTTTCCCAGGCCACAGGCAGGGAGCTGGATGGGAAGTGCAGCGTCCAGTAATAAATTGGCGCCAATACGGGATTTCGGCACTTGAAAATGCAGAATTAGCCTGTTGAGCCATGGCGCCAGCTGCAATTTATGTATTCTTCATGAAGGATCTCAAATAAAAACTGTGCTGCCACAATGAAACTAATTCTACACAAACGCACAGGAAATAAAAGCTTTTTGAAATAAAACGTAACTGTTCCCCACTCAGGAAGGGAAAGCCAGAACATTGAGCACAGAGACAAAGGGGCAGCATACACCTTTCTTTATCCCTTTTAAATCTTTTTTAGCTGTGTTTTTTTTCACTATGTTGTGTTTTTTTAGCAGATACAGCTTCAGACAACAGCAGAATGCATCCAGATGGTCTAACACGTGGTCAGTGAGTTTCCAGTTTCCCCCTCCACATATTACCTCTGACACACCATTTACCTCAAACTTTTTTTTTTTTGACAGTTTTTCCTAGTGAAAACATAAACCCCAGAATAGGAAGTTTCTATTGGCTATATTGGCTATATTCCCAGTGCTCCCAGTGCTTTATTTTTTGTGAACAAAAAATAAAGTTTTGGGAGAAAATTATTTGGGGCCTAAACTTGGACCTAGCAAAGCTGCTGAGTGTGAAGACAAAGGACTTGTTAATAAATATACTTAGATCCAGCGCATTACCTCCAAGGTCCTTTTTTTTTTTTTTTTAAAGTATTTGTTCTAGGCAACCAGCATGGTGATGTATTTCTTTTTTT
This sequence comes from Ochotona princeps, assembly GCF_030435755.1. Taxonomy (NCBI): domain Eukaryota; kingdom Metazoa; phylum Chordata; class Mammalia; order Lagomorpha; family Ochotonidae; genus Ochotona; species Ochotona princeps. Next base: position 25,215,648 of record NC_080853.1, read on the forward strand.
TTTTTTTAAACATTTATTTTATTTTTATTACAAAGTCAGATATACTGAGAGGAGGAGAGATAGAGAGGAAGTGGAACTGCTGGGATTAGAACCAGAGGCCATATGGGATCAAGGCGAGGACCTTAGCCACTAGGCCACGCTGCCGAGCCCTCCAAGGTCCTTTTTTTGGAAAAGTCATTCGAGATGACAATATGGCTTAAGGGATAAAAGGAAGAGTGGGACTAACCCAGGATTCTAAAGATTCCTGGGTAATAGCCATATAACAAGCCTACAAAAACAAAAGCCTGAGACTAAGAGGGAATACCAGTGAACTCTAGATAAAGAACAGACTCCATAGAACAAGATGGGATTTCTAGGGTCCAGCACGATGGCTCAACAGCCTAATCCTCCACCTTAACCATCAACAACCTATATGTGTGCTGGTTCATGTCCCTGCTGTTCTGCTTCCTATCCAACTCTCTCTGCTCAAGGCCTGGAAAACCAGCAGAGGCTGGCTCAAGTCCTTAGGCCCCTCCACCCACACATGTGAGTCCCAGAGGAAGCTCCAGGTGCCTGGAGTGAATCAGTGAGCAGAACAACTCTGACTCTCCTTCTCTCTATAAATCTGCCTTTCAAATATAAATAAATAAATAAAAAGAAATTGGAGGTCTGGCACAGTAGCCTAGTGGCATGTGCCAGGATCCCATATGGGTGCATTTGTATCCCAGCTGCTCCACTTCCCTTCCAGCTCTCTACTTGTGGTCTGAGAAAGCAGTCGAGGATGGCCCAAAGCCTTGGGACCCTGTGTCCAAGTGAGAGACCCAGGAGAAGCTCCTGGCTCTGAATCAGCTCAGCTCTAGGCATAGCAACCACTTGGGGAGTGAATCAGGAGATGGAAGATCTTTCTGTCTCTCTCCTTTCTCTGTAAAATAAAAGCAAATAAGTATTTTTAAAAAAAAGAAAAGAAAAAACAGAAAACAAAGTTCTCTCTGAGGAGGAGGTCTAGATTAGGGAGGCAAGCCTGATGGTATCTGTTCTAATAACTCTTAGAATAAGGTGTTCTCTTTTGTTTGGAGTGTGCTTTTTTTGGATCATGCAGATCCCTGACTTTGATGCCCAGGGTAACAGGTGTCACTTTGCTGGAACCGCTTATGTTGGCAGCCACGCCTGAGGTTCCCTGGCTGGGCACACTGCACTCGAGTTGGGGTGTCTCCAGCAGCTCTGCCTCAATACACTCGCATGTGTTTTGAATTTCCTGGGTTTCTTAACATGTAGGTGGTAAATGAGTATTAACTTCAGGAAATGCTTCATGAAAGTGTTAAAACACTCACACACTTCTCAGAAAATCAAACTTGTGCTTTTTTCAGATTTATTTCCATTAGGACGATTAAGCTTTTTCATTTAAACAAGCTGCCAAAATACATGACCTCTGATTTTATATAAACTATAAAAGTTAGGATCCCAAAAACAACATAAACATGTACAATACCACCAGTTATGACCTTATCATCTCACGGCGCAGGAAAAAGGGCAGAGATCAGGAATACAAATAAATTATCATCTAGGGTTGCATTCAGAATTCCCTTTTATGACCTACTAAAACCCACCAGGAAAGTGAAAGGAATCTCATTAAGCCTTCCCAGACAACTGTGAACATCCTCCAACGGGTTCCTCCCACTCCCGCTCCCATTTTGGCTCAAGCGGCACTGGACACAGCCAGCTTCTTCAGGTGATCCATGAACACCTGCAAGCTGACGTCATCAGTGAGGATGGGCGCGCCGGTTTCCTGAAACATCAAGAGAAAGGGTTACTGGCTGGAACTGCACAGTGGGAAGGCTTCTCTGCCACACACCACTGACGGGACTGCAATAGCCTGGTTTCCTCCCCAAACACTGACCAAGTTCTTACCTGGCCCCAAGCAAACAGGTTATTGTGTGTCTGAGATGGGTTCACTTTGGATAGAAGAAATCGAGCCTTTAAAAAAAAATTCAACATTAAAGGTGACATTAACATCAGCACAGTAGGAAAAAACACAAAGTCTTTACATTTCTTTGGTTAAGTTGGAAATTCTGTTTAAGGCACAGGAACCTATTTCTTTGGGGAAGCCTACTGTCTTGCCTTTTTGTGAAAGAGCACAAAACATGAAATAAGTACTAAATGCCGCTTATATCACTACATAAAACAGTAACTACCTGGCTGGCTCTGCAGCTCCACTAACAGACGGTGAGGCACAGGGCTGTTGGAGCCAGGCAGCTCACTCACCTGACTGCCGCCGTGCTCCGTGTTGATGTAGCGCGGCATCGGGAAGCGTGCCTGAAGGATTTCCTGGGCATCATCCAGGGGAGCCTGCAGCAGGTGCTTGAAGTTTTCGTACTCTGGCATGTCCTGGTATCCAGCTTTCCGCCACTGGGCTATGGTCTACATCAACAGAAAACCACCAAAACTGCTGGGGGAATGCTGCAACGACACAGCCTCCAGAGCCACCATTTCCAGCGAGGAAGTCTCCCACCAGAAGTGACCCATGACCGAGGAAAGCAAAGCAGAACTGACTAGGAGGAGCAGCTGGACCTGGCAATGACAGTGCACCTAGGACACATCACCTGCATGGCTCATCCATCACTCACACCTGCTGTTGCCTGCCGACCTGTATGGACCAAGGCGTTAATAAAGCTCCCGGATCAGTCAGGCCAAGCACTGGTGGCCTTCCCGCTTCCACTGCTCCCCATCAGTCTAGTTTCTTGCTCCACCCCTTGCAGCTAGGGGTCTCACCAGCACCCTGCTGGAAACTCCTGCCCTTTGTCTGCTAACAGTGCACACATTACACTCCACACCCAGAGCTGCTGGCTCCTCTCACTGAACCCTGAGATGGGATTCTCTTGGCAGAGGAGATAAAAAACCACATAGATTAACGCCATGAATTAAGCTATGAGGAAGAGGCATTGGAGTAAAATGTGGAATGTATACACTGCTTTTCTCTCCAACTAGACTAAAACATTTTATATCTCATTCCTCAACAACTGCTCCAGGAAATATCTTACACACACAGGAGACCAAGAGATATTCATTAACCGATTCATGTGTATTTGTAATGAAACTGCAGTGTATTTACATGTGATGTCAGCAATACTACAGAGGGCAAGGGAGAGGGAAAATGGGAAACTGACATACTAGTGTGTTCTAACAACACAACGACTGACACACACTCAAAAGCTTGTGCAAACTGCAAGTAACAGTAAGCTTATTTCAGCGCAAAACTTTTTTATATCCCTGCGTGTGGTCTCCAAAAAACTTCAGGAGAAATGTAAATTATGAAAGAACTATCCATGAACTTCAAAAAATATTTTGTACTGAAATAATTATCTTCTGCTTTCAGCTGTCCATGGAGTTTCTGCAGCACGCTCATGGATACTATATCTCTTCGGATGCTCCTCCTGTGGTCAGCTTTCCCTTTCTGAGCTGCCAGTTGCCTTTTCTAAGTATTTTTTCTGCTTCAGAACCCCTTACCTGCACTAGGGACTTAGCAGATGTGTGAGTGCGTGAGAATGAATGTCAGAGCTGTCAACAGGAGGTGTGCTGAAGGCAAAGCAAGCTAATGTCATCTGCACTGCCATCCAAGAAACAAGTGGGAATGGCAGCTGGTCAGCACAGGGCTCTCAGCCTGCCCTTTCCAACAGTCTAGCACTGGGGGCAAGTGGTTGGCATCATTACTACCTAACATTTTGGGGGAAATTCTGACACACAAGCGGCATTTTGTCAGGACATTTGAAATCAGTTCTTTTTTTTTTAATGATTTATTTTTATTGGAAAGTTGGATTTACAGAGCGGAAGAGAGACAGAGAGGAAGATCTTCCATCTGATGATTCACTCCCCAAGTGGCCATAACAGCCAAAGCTGAGCCAATTCAGAGCCAGGAGACAGGAGCTCTTCTTGGTCTCCCACGCAGGTGCAGGGTCCCAAGGCTTTGGGCCATCCTCAATTGCCCTTCCAGGCCACAAGCAGTGAGCTGGATGGGAAGTGGGGCTGCCAGGATTAGAACTGGTGCCCATATGGGATCCCGGTACATGCAAGGTGAGGACTCTAATCACTAGGCTACCACACTGGGCCCTTGAAGTCAGTCCTAATGTTCAGGCACTAGAAAGCTAAATGAATCCCCAAAGCAATTCATGGGGTAAAAACAAGAACAAACATCACTGAGAGTAACACTCAACTAACAGGCTTTTGTTTTTCTTTTCCCCCAGGATGATGCATCATCATTCTAGGGGCGTCATTCCGTTCTCAGACCATGAGGGCCCCTTAGGAAAGAACTGTCGCTGAGGGCACCGGAGCCCTCCTAGTGCAACACTCCTGGGGTCACCTCATATCATCAGAGGAAGACTTCACCCCAAGTGCCACTCCAACTGGGATGCCAGCAGCAGGTACAAAAAGTTTACTGAGGGCCCGGCGGCGTGGCCTAGCAGCTAAAGTCCTTGCCTTGAAAGCCCCGGGATCCCATATGGGCGTCAGTTCTAATCCCGGCTGCTCCACTTCCCATCCAGCTCCCTGCTTGTGGCCTGGGAAAGCAGTTGAGGACAGCCCAATGTATTGGGACACTGCACCCACGTGGGAGACCCGGAAGAGGTTCCAGGTTCCCGGCATCGGATTGGTGCGCACCGGCCGTTGCGGCTCACTTGGGGAGTGACTCATCGGACAGAAGATCTTCCTCTCTGTCTCTCCTCCTCTGTGTATATCTGACTTTGTAATACAATAAATAAATCTTTAAAAAAAAAGTTTACTGAAAAACAAACTAATTTGAATAAGTACTTAGCAAGAAGAAAGTACTTTAAAGGACCTTCCAAGATTTCTTTTACAGCACATATTATTTATTAAACACACAAACACCCTAAGGGTGTTTGACAAGACTTTATTAACAGAATGAAAGCCAATGAATGTACTCACCATAATAAATTCTGGATTTTCTAAGCTCAAATTCCTGTTTCAGATGTCATTTTGAAAAGAGCTCTAAATCAGTAACTAGGAAGAAAATAAGACTCTCCTCTCACCTCTCCAAGGTAAATGACAATCTGGAAGAAGGTGTCCATCAGCAAAATTCTGTCTGCCAGGATACTGCTGCTGTCCAGGAGCACAGGCTGAAGACAGAGAGAGATGGCAGGCATGGCCCGGTGCTGAAGAAGCCCGATCCACAGGGACGCCCAGTGGCCCCGTCCCGAGGCCCGATCCACAGGGACGCCCAGTGGCCCCGTCCCGAGGCCTGATCCACAGAGACGCCAGCACTGCCTCACACCCACGAGGCTCGATCCCCAACAGAGGTGACAGCTCACAAGTGGGCCCCAACACTGGGGTGCCCCTTTTCCACACTGCCATCTTCTGACCTGCAGCTCAGGGGTTCTAAGTGATTCCTTAGCAAGCAGAAGGGGCAGCATAGTATCTTGTCATCTGGGGCCTGGAAATCACTGCAAACACTGTTGTGTGCTGAAAATACGTTTAATCACTCGGGAACATTCACTTCCTCTCAAATCTACCACAGCTGTAAATAAGGGGGAGAATAGGGACGCCAATATGGAAAATAGTACTTACTACAAGTTCTTCAAGTTTACTATGAAATGTATTTTTCATACATTTTGTTACTTAAATAACAAAAGAAACCAGCATACATTAAGTAAAAATGGAAAATATGTACTCATGTATAGTAAATAGTGACCTGACATTTCCACATGGTTCTCTGTTTTTGCAGGTTTCTTCGAAAACACCACTTACAAAACTTGCTATTTTTATTTTTTCAGGTAACTGTTTGCTAAATTTTGTGACTATAAGGTTACTTATTTCTTTGTCTACTCTTGACCACTGTATTACCTAATTCTCTATTCTAATTGTATGCAAATAGCCTTACATGTCCTTTTCTGCCTGTGACTATTTCCAATACTCAAAAACAGGGCTTAACTGCTATAGAAACTCAACCTTTTCTCTTTTTCTTAAATAACGCCGATCTAAAAGTAAATTTTCCAGGAAAAACAAAAAACATAAGCAAAATTAGATGATTTCCAGTCTCCAGAAAGCCTGTGCATTCATGTGTGGGAGCGTGCACACACTCAGGTGCACACGCACACACGTGCACACACCTACCTCAGGCGGCCCCTGGAAGGAGTAGGAGTAGAGAATGGGCTGGATCATGATGAGGGACTGCGTCAGGTCCTGCCGGGCAAAGTGGTGTCTGTAATAGGACGACTCGTCAGGGCTGTTGTTAAACACTTGAAGGAACGGAGACCTTCTAAGGTGGAACATGAACTGCAGGCGCAGAGGAACAGACAAGTGCACAGAGCTGTAAGCTGCCAGTTCACACGCCTCAGCGCTCACACAGCTCAGCCCAGCCTCTAGGAGAGACCTCTAAGCTGAAGCTTCCATGCGAAAGCAGATGGACTGAGCAACACTGACTTCCAGAGACCTGGGGCTGCTCAAGAAGTCAGGCTACATGGAAAGAGGTATCTGGGGCGTCTTCTCATGTTAAGCAGTGGTGTGGGGTTAGGTTTTGGGTGGTGACAGGCCAGCACACTTCCCAGAGCTATGGAGCCAGGGTAAGGACCCTGAAAGCCACATATCAGGGACCACACGCATGGGAATGCAGAGGGGAGCTCAGGACCCCAGCTGGCAGCCAGAGTGACGGGTATACAGGGGAGACAATGCTGAAGAGCTCACGGTCTTCACCCCAAGAATTAGATGGTGGTGGGAAGAGTGGGGAGACTTTCAGCTCACTCGGCAGAACAGCCAGACGTGAAAACAAGCTTCTTCGAGAAGCATATACCTTCCTGAGGCTCAGAACACAAACATGAAATACTAAAGCGCTGGCATTTAATAGTATCTATGTGCAAGGTACAGGGTGCTAGCCCAGAATTATTTAATTCTTCTAACAAGCCCTCAAGCCCCTTAGTTACAGAAGAGGAGACCCTCGCACAGAGGGTTGGCCAATGCAACTTGCCCACAGTCACCACGCTACTGAGAGGTAATGATGGGCTCCTCAGCAGCCACCTGGCTGTGCAGCCAGGGCCCTCTGTCCTGACAGATTGTACCTTCAATTCCTTGGGCAAAGCTCATCTGCTGGTGGGAGCTGTGCAGAGCTGGCGGGTGTGGGGGGTGCATGAGCACAACCACAGCAGCACCAGGGGCCTATGTCTTACGTGCTGGCTCTGCAGGAAGACCCCTTGAGGAGAGGATGGCCAGCTCTAACCAGACCACCTCTCCAGATCAACACCCTCTTTGGGCACAGGAGGAAATGGGAAAGTCACGGGGTCGGGGACCTCATTTGAGACCAGCAGGGTTGGGGCACGAGCTGGAACCATGTCCTGACTCTTCCCACCATCACACCTGGCCTCTACCTACTGCGCACAGGCTCTTGCTGTCCGCTGACTCACTTTACAAAGCACTGGACACATGTGTGGCAGCCCACTGGAGACTGTGTGTTTGGAGCCCTCCCAGCCACCTGCGGAGCTCGGCTCTCCTTGCTCACTCAGGAAAGTTGGACACCCACGTTAATGGAGCAGCCTTCTGCTCCACCTACTTCTCTTCTCGTCCCATGTCCAGAGGCAGCCATGCGATTGGCTCACGCCCTGTGCAGTTACCTTCACAGCCTACTTAGGATGCAACCCACAACTAGACACATTCCAAAGTGCCTGCCACATTCCTATCTGTCACACTAATAATGATTATTTCACTCTGCTACACTTATCTTTCTCAGTTTACTGCCAAGGGAGCTAGCTGCTCACCCAGCACCTCTGCAAACCAGAGATTTGGTGTGACCCTCTTGGCCTCCTGTGGCACTCCATGCACCCATGTTCTCTTCTCTGCCTGCTGCACTGTCTGCTGCTGGGCGTGGGGTCTGCCTCTTCAGTGAATAACCTCCACTGACGGAGGCTGGAAATGGCACACAACTTCACATGACCCTGAAAACACAGAGCGTCACGTCTTCTGCAATCTACTTGCTCTGCACAAGTTCGTAAAAGGAAGTCTTACTTACCTGAGGATACAGAGAGAAGGAATCTGATAACCTGAAGGAAGAGGGATCTTCTTTGTTATATTGGCCAAATTTCTGACACTGTTGAAAGAAAATAATTTAAAAAACAACATGTAAAAAAAAAAAAATCTGAGGTCAGTGCAGTGGCACAACAGCATAATCTTCCTCCTGTAGCACCTATATCTCAAATGGAAATCGCTTTCAGTCCTGGCTGCTCCATTTCCCATCCAGCTTCCTGTGTTTGACCTGAGAGAACAGCGAAGGGCAGCTCAAGTCCTTGGGACCCAGCACCCATGTAGGGGACCTAGACAGAAGCTCCTGGCTCCTGGCTTTGAATCAGCTCAGCTTTGGCCATTATGACCACTTGCGGAGTGAACCAGCAGAAGGAGCACCTGTCTCTGTCTCTCCTTCTCTCTCTAACTGCCCTTCAAACTTTGCCCTTCTTTTTATAAAGAAATCAATGGGGAAAAAAATATGTCTCAAGGTTCACTTCCCAAGGCTTTGCCAACCTCTTAGAAACTCAATGTCTCCTCTTGGCAATTCTAGGAGCAGTTTTCAGCTTGAGTTTGAAATGTTGACACTCCCTGAAAAACGATTTCATGCAATGGCAAGGGTAACTCTTGAGCCAAACAAAGTAAAACAGTTTCGCTCATGAGGCTTTGCATTGCCTCTGACCATGAATATGTGCTGCGAATGTACCAGAGGCGTGGAGTGCCAACTGGAGATCTGTTGTCTCACGGTTCCAAATTCACCCCTTACGCCGGCTGTGAGATGATGCGGGCCTTTGACCCATATGCCTCGGCCAGCTGCCATGTATTGCATTTTGCAGGTGACAAGGGGCCATGTGCTCACCGGCGGCTCCTCGCTGCTAGGTGCTGGCTGCTCCACTCCCCACCCAGCTTTATGCTAAGCGGCCTAGGTCCCAGTGTTTGGGTCCCTGCCACCCAAATGGAAGACTCCAGTGAAATTCCTGGCTCTTCAGCCTGGCATAGCCCTGGCTGTTGTACCTGGAGAGTGAACCAGCAGGAAGGGAAGGTTTCTTTTTGTCTCTCCTTCTCTCTAAGTCTGATTTTCAAATAAACAAATATATTTCACATGCACAAAAAAGCAGAGCAGAGATCAAGTCTGAACGTAATGCTCTTATGCCCGACTTACCAGTCGGATGAGCTGGCGGTCCAGCCACCGGAGGACATCGGGCCCCTCCTCAGACTCGGCCCGGAAGACGCCAAGCCGTGCCATCAAGACGGCAGCAGCCTCCTGGTCGAAGGAGGCTTCAATATGCCTGAGCTGACTCTGTGCATCTGCCCAACTGCCGACGCCAGCGTCAGTGTCACAGTCATGTGCAAGAGACAAGAAAGGCAGATCTCCATTTAGACAAAGAAACACATCCTGTTCCTGCATGACAGAGCACACAGATTTGAGTTTCACTTTCACCCAGGAGTCACAGGGGCTCTCTGTACATTCTCAGCGGGCCTTACGTGATCTCTGACAGCTGGACACTCCAAAGAAAATTACAGAGGAGCACTTCCCCGTGGGCCACAGGACACCATGCAAGCCAATATTCAGTGCAACATTGCTAGTTCCATTTTTTTTTTCTGCTTAAAAACCTGTTTACAAATCCACCAAATAACTTCCCAGCATCACACTCCAGGAAAAAAAAAAAAAAAGAATCAACACATACAGAAGTTTTCCAGGTGAGTAAATACACCACAAACATAGATAAAAATCAACATTGACCAGAAACAGATGTGGGCAGAAAACCTAATAATAAACTATTTCCAGAATAGTTTCTGTAAAGTAGTAAACAAGAAAAGGAAACCTGTTTTGCAAAATGGGCAAGGCTATCAGACGAAATACATATGGACAATAAGCATGAATGAGGACACAACTTATTGATAATGTACATAACTATTGATAAAGGGGAAGATACAAGTTACAATGAGATGTTGCTTGCTATTTGTTAAAGATTGAAAATACCCATGGTTACTTAGGAGGCAGGGCACTTTCCTTGCACTATTGGGCAGAGTATATACTGGGACAATTTCAACTTCTGTGAGGGTGACCGGCTGGCAGGATGCAAAATGTCCTTCCAGAGGAATGATGCATCCATGCATGTTATACAATACAAGGCAGCCACTGAAATATATACATACACATATAGATGGATACAAATACAGATATTCAAACATTAATAGCTGTTGCACATGTACAAGGTTACCTCAAAAAACTTGTGGCTGGGCCCAGAGAAGCAGCCTAGCTGCTCAAGTCCTCGCCTTGCACGCACCAGGATCCCACTTGGGCACCAGTTCATATTCCAGCCACCCCACTTCCCATCCAGCTCCCTGCTTGTGGCCTAGGAAAGTAGTTGAGGATGGCCCAAAGCCTTGGGACCCTGCACCCATGTGGGAGACCTGGAGAAGGCTCCTGGTTCCTGGCTCCTGGCTTTGGATGAGTTCAACTCTGGCCGTTGCAGCCACTTGGGGAAGTGAATCAATGGATGGAAGATTTTCCTCTGTCTCTCCTCTCTGTTTATCTGACTTCCCAATAAAAATAAACACATCTTTAAAAAAAAATTGTGACAAATGGAATAAAAATAATAAACTTATTTTGGTATAATTTTTTTTGTTTGTTTAAATCCTACATGGCATTTTCATAACATGCACTTTTCACAAACTCTGAAGCACCTTTCTCTATATGGATGTATGGTAGGTAACTTTAAGGACTGGTGGAATCATAAAAGCGAACTAACAGAGGTTAAACCAGCTCTTCAGAGGACAAATGTCAGTCGGGAGACTGCGCATGCTCACTTTCGGGCAATGGTGGTCACGCGGATGCGTCTCTGGGTGCTGGAATGCTGATACTGTGTGATGAACTGGATGGCGCCTCTGCCTCCCTGGGGGATTGGGGCGTTGTGCTGCAGGATAAAGGAAAGACACCTTGTAACAGTTCCAGGTGGAACTCAAACACAGCCCCAGGCCCGCCCACTGGGTGCTTAAGGGATGGCCACAGCCAGGACAGCATGGTTTTTATGCTCTTTGAATGATGCACTTAGGATCTGTGTATTTTTCATACACACACACACACACGGCACCAACACATTTGATACTGAACTCAAGAGACTGATATGTATGTTGAAGTGTTAGGGATCAATTTGCACTTATGATTTCCAATTTACTTTGAAATGCATTAAGTAAATATAGTGAGATGCTACAGAGTCCAGACTGTGGGCACGTCAGCATAAACTGTACATCTGTCTCAGCCTTCTGTATAATAGTAATTTTTCGTAAGAAAACATTGGAGAAAGACTGAAACAAAGCATTAATTAACATTGCAATGGCTGGCATGAGTCATTGCTCTCCTAAGTTTATGGTTATGCCACAAATATTTGAATGAACACACTCAAAGAAAATAACATATTATGAAGAAACTACACACAGATTCTAGATATTTCTGCACCAAAATAAAACTCCTTTTACTTCCAACTCACCTGATTGACAACTTCAAAGTAGATGCCAAGGGTAGAGGTAGGATCCAGGCCACAGATCTTCCACTGACTTGTGCCCCCAACACCCAGCTCCTGGGAGGGGCAAAAGAAGGAACAGACACATGTCAGCCTGTGGTTAACTCCAGACGCTTGAAGGACAGGCAACTTAGAACATCACTTTTCAGGGGAAAATCTACGTCTAAAACATTTTTTTTTTTTCTGAAAAAATACAATTACAGAGCAGAAAAAGGCCTAATACTTGGATTTATAGTATCTAACCATGGAACCTCTCGTTATGTTGATGGTGTGGCCAGTCTCCACTGTGTCATATATTACATAAATGGTATCTAACACTGAAGTTCATAACAAATTAAGTCAGGGTTGGGAGAAGTAAACAGTAGGAGAAAGGATCATCTAGTAAGCTTTATGTTTTATGCATTTCTTTCATCATCACTATCAGAATAAGAAAATAGTTACACAATATTAGCTATAACTACTAAATTTCTACCCAATTCTTTCAGGTTAGGTGAAAGCGATCTATAACCTGGGTGTTAGACACAGTGGTTTTGTTACGGCAGTTAGCAACGTGCACAGCCTGTATCTGAGTATCTGGGCTATGTCTGGGCTCCTTCACTCCAGGTCCAGCTTCCTGCCAACGTGCACCTGAGAGACCGCAGAGGACGTTAAAGCACCAGAGACCCTGCCATCTGTGTGGAAAACCCAGATGGAGTTCCAGGCTCCCAGTGTCAGCCTGGCTCAGTTCTGCCTACTGGTGGCAGCTGGGAAGTGACCTAGAGAACAAAAGATCTTTCTCTGGTGAGAGTAATGTTTTAGAAGTTAACTACTCTTGACGTTCTATGGTAAGTATACAGAAATTCATCATACTCTTCTAAATACGTTCCTGAATGTTTGAAAACTTACTTTCCTTCTCTTTGCATCCCCAAACCAAACATTCATGGCTGAATACCTCTGAAACAGCTGGTCAATTTGCATTAATTCAGAAAAATGTCTTAGCAGGAAGTAGCCAGGCCGAGGTTAAGTTCTTCATCAAGCCAATTTTATGTTCTTAGAAAATACTTTGGGAAAAGGTGCTCTTCCAAAGCCCTGCCAGGAAACACACACTAGTCCCTTAGCACTCAGTGTAACAAGTGAGTGAGTGACTATCAATCTATCCATCCATCCATCTGTTTATCCAAAATAATTCAGAACATAGAGCTCTGCATGCAAACTCTTGACTCTGCCACCAAGTCGTCAGGTAGTCCTTCTTAGTTTATTATTTCATGCATTTTTATTTCTTTGAGGCTGGTGTTACAGGGCAGCAGGCTACAGCAGCATCCCTTAAGAGTCCCAGATGCTCCACTTCTGATCCAGCCTTCTGCTCCTGCATCTGGGAAAGTAGCAGAAAATGACCATAGTGCTTGGGCCCCTGTTGCCCATGCAGGAGACCCAGCTGAAGCTCCAGCTTTGAATGGGGCTGTCTCAGCCATGGTGGCCATTTTGGGACTGAATAGATGGAAAATATTCTCTCTTTCTCTGATATTTTTTCCTCTCTTACTGCTTTTAAGTAAAGAAATATCAAAAAAATATATATATATAAATAATATATATATATACATATATATTATATATATATAATATATATATAATATATATATATATACATATTTTTAAACTTAAGAGTCAAGGAGAAGTGAAAAGAAACATGGAGAGGAAATATCTCCCATTCACAGGAACATTCTCCAGTGTCTTCAAATTCTTGAGGCAAGAGAAGCTATGTTCAGAGCTAAGAACTCAACCCAGGGGCCGGGATGATGGCTCAATGTTTCAACCTTCACCTTATGAGTGCCAGGATCTCATATGAGCATCAGTTTGTGTCCCAGCTGCTCCACTTCCCATCCAGTTCCCTGCTTAAGGCCTGGGAAATGCAAAAGAAGCTCCTGGCTCCTGCAGCTCTGGCCGTTGTGGCCATCTGTGAATTAACCAGCAATATGGAAGATCTTTGTCTCCTCTCCGTAAATATTATCTGCCTTTTCATTATAATAAATCTTAAAAAATAATGATATTCAGGTATTCATGTGTATGTGTGCGTGTGTGTATATATATATGTATATACATATATATAAGAATTCAATCTAAATCTGCCATGTGGGTTGCAGAAATCCAACTGCTTGAGCTACTACTCTTGCTTTCCCAGGCTCTGCAAGGAATCAAGCCCAGGCAGTCAATGCAACAGGAGTGTTCCAACCCATGCCGTAACCACTAGGCCAGCTGTCCACTCTAGTGCGCTTCTGGGTGCACTTGAGGTGGGCTACTGGGCAACACTTTGAGTCACCCAGGACTCAAGGAATGCTCTCTGAAACTGTCTCTGTCAAATTCAGTAAGTCTAATCTGTATAGTCAGGAATGCTTATTGTGATGAAGACAAGGTGATGCCATGAAACATGGTACTCCGGGTATGCTGCCAACGTGCTGGGTGCTGCCCTAACTGCTTCCCCTCAACAATCTCCGTAATCCTGCTCACCATGCTATAGAATAGACACCGCTATCCCAGACAATGACTTAGAGAACCACCAAGTCTGTCCTGGCCCACAGAGCTAGCGAGTGGGAAACCTGAACGCTCCCGTGCCTTACAGCTCAACTTTCCCCAGAGGGTAATGGGGAAGGGCATGACGCAAGAACGTGGCCTGCAGAGGGAGATCGCACCAGACCAAATGGCTCATAGCCTGGCCACTGAAGTACATGCAGCAGGCAAAGGCTACTGCAAGGCCACCAGCCTGCCCTGTGTTCACAGACACTCAACACATGCCATTGGAGAACACACCTGTGTGTACACACAACTGTAACCTCTGCTGGGAAACAACTCAGACTGCTCTCTCTGGACAGCTCATCATCAGCCAAGAGCAGAACAAAGGCATCATGTCAAGGCTTAAGAACAGACAAGCTTATTCCTGAAGGATTTTGTTGAATGCCTGCCTGCTACTGAACATAACACCCTTGACTCTCCAGCCCAGTAACCCAAACATCAGTGGAGGAGTCAGGGGAACCAGGGCTGCAGCTCCTGGGTCAGCTCCAGCCCTAAGCAAAGACGCTTCCCTTCCCCATGCCTCCTTTCCCCCGACCCTATAAGACAGAGAGCCAGACAGATGGACCAATGCAAACAACCTTGGCTCTCAGCCCTGTGGTGGTCCCAAAGGATCAGCCTTTCTCTCCTCCCTTGGACACACTCCACTGGTGACATATTGCAAGGCTTCACCTTCCAACACCTCTAACAGGGCAGGAGGTAAGAGTGAGGATAGCAGAGTTTTCCTTACATTTTCTGACACACACGGTCCTTTCACGTTCAGAGATACACATGGACCAATGGCTCCAGCAATCTTCAGTTCCCGAGAGGTCTAAAACAAATTACAGAAGAGTATAAAGTTAAAGCTCACCGAGCCTCACTCTGCCATCCTGGTGGCCACAACACAAATGCAGAAGGAAAACATGGGAACATTATCATTCTACCAAGAGAAAATCCCAAATGGGTTACAGAATAATAACTGTGCCACAAGCTTTTCTAAGGTCACAATGAGCTGACTAAAATATGAATAAAATCTGCCTTGAGAAACCACATGAATACGATACGGCATTCTCAGCTCTGTCAATGCACTTTAAATTCTAAAATTATTTAGATAAAGAACAACTCAATCAACAGTATCTTTTCTCAATCCCATGTATATTCATAATCATTTACATATTTCTAATCAGTGAACATATTTTTTTGTATTGCTAAAAATACTGAATTCATGACCCTCAGCATAATGACAAGGTCACTCAGTGTAATGAGTGAGTGAGTGACTATCTATCCATCCATCCATCCATCCATCCATCCATCCATTTATCCAAAATAATTCAGAACATAGAGCTCTGCATGCAAACTCTTGACTCTGTCACCAAGTCATCAGGCAGTCCTTAGTTTATTGTTTCATGCATTTTTATTTCTTTGAGGCTGGCGTTACAGGGCAGTAGTCTACAGCAGCATCACATTTTAAATGTGAATTCATTTTAACAATAACCATTCCACTTCATATTAAAAAGAAAAAAGAAGTGGGGTTGGCATTGTGGCATAGCATGCAAACCTGCTGCCTGAGATGCCAACATCGCACCTGAGTGTAGATTCAGGTTCTAGTCCAATCCTGCCCCCTGCTGTGGAAGGCAGTGACGGACGGCCCAGCTGCTTGGGCTCCTGCACCCATACGGAAAACCTGGATTGGGCTCCTGCTCCTATCTTTGGCCTAACCAGGTCCTGTCTGTTGTGGCCATCAGGTGGTGAACCTGGGTGTGTATGATTTCTTTCTCTGTCCCACCCTTTCTGTCTCTGTAACTCTGCCTTTCAAAAAAACAAAAGTCTTAAAAAATTCAAACATTTATTTAAGTTTAACTTAAACACTTTAACAGTTATCACAAACTCTGTAAGTACTAGTTCCAATCAAATGTTCTAATGGCCCCTTTCAATGTTTTCTTAGTTGACTCAGAATCAACTATAGAGGGCCAGGAGTTCCCTCAGGAACAAACTCTCAATGCTGTGTATTCTTCTATAGGCACTGAACACAAATCCCAGCTCTGGGCAATGTGTGTCCCCCAATGCCGGCTTGGGGGACACTGGCCACAGCGAAGTCCCCTATCCTCTGGTCTCAATGCTGCTCCTAATTCCTACCCCATCGACAGCTCTCCTAGAACAGAGGAAACAGACGGCTCCTCTGGCTCCACAGCAGGGCAGGACCTGCAGGGAAACCAGCCCCTTCTTGGCTAGACTATTAACACTGATGCTGGCCAGCCTGGACAACAAAGCGACGATGTGACTAAGAAACTTGACAGCCACTGGGGTGGCTGTCAGCAGATCTCCCAACATCTGTGTGCTGCCGGCAGGTTGCCAGAAGGCTAACTCCTGAGTGAACAAGCACTGCACAGTCAGCCCTCGGATCCATGAGGGATTGGCTCCTGGCTCCCCTCCAGATACCAGAACCTGAGGATGTTCAAGTGCCTTGTAGAAAATGGCACGGTATTTGCGTATCATCTACGCATATTTCCCCATATACTTTAAATCATTTCTAGGTTACTCTAAACCCCAAACAACGTAAATGCTAAATAAATAGCTGTTACACTATATTACTTAGGAAACAACAAGAAAAAAAGGCCAAATAGGTGCAGAACAAATAAGTCTTCCCCCAAACATCTTGGATTCAGTTTGTTGATTCCATAGATGAGCAAATGCAGACACAAAGGGCTAACTTTGATGCCATGAAGATTTTAAAGTCTGATTTACCTTTACTTCTAAAGTAGCACCAAATGCCATTCGAAAATTTCCATTAAAATCTTTACTAAAAATTCTTTGGAATGTCTGTTTGAAGAGTGAAGTGTTGAAAGAATCTCCCATCACCATGTAGCCTCTAGGTAAGACAAAAGAAAGTCAACACTAGCATGAAGGAAGCCATTGAAACTCCCCCTCAGTATTTACAATTACAGCCTAAAAACTACACATGTAACACTAGTAAAACCCAACTTAGATTCTATATCAAATATATTATGAAGTATTCAACCACACATACAGAAACATGCCAGACAAGAGGTATTTTGATAGAGAAAATTAGAGTAGTTTAAACATTATTTCTACAATTACAGGACTCGAACCTACTTTCTTTTTTAAAGAACTACCTATTTTTTATTGGAAAGCCAGATTTGCAGAGAGATACAGAGAAAAATCTCCTGTCCACTGATTTAATTCCCAAGTGGCTGCAATGGCCAGAGCTAAGAGTTGATCCCAAGCCAGGAGCCAGGAGCCTCCTCTGGGTCTCCCTCACAGGCGCAGGGTCCCAAGGCTTTGTGCTGACCTCGACTGCCCTTCCAGTGCTGCTCCTAATTCCTACCCCATCGACAGCTCTCCTAGAACAGAGGAAACAGACGGCTCCTCTGGCTCCACAGCAGGGCAGGACCTGCAGGGAAACCAGCCCCTTCTCAGCTAGACTATTAACATCGATGCTGGCCAGCCTGGAGAAACAAAGTGATGATGTGACTAAGAAACTGTGACAGCCACTGGGGAGTCCCAACATCTGTGTGCTGCCGGCAGGTTGCCAGAAGGCTAACTCCTGAGTGAATAAGAGCACTGCACAGTCAGCCCTCAGTATATGAACCAGAGCCCATATAAGATCCCGGCGTGTGCAAGGCTACCACGCCAGGACCTGGACTGCATTTAAGATGCCGCCACTGCGAGAAAACAGATGAACAAAGTGGGAGGATCATCTGTATTCTCTGAACATTTATAACTTGTGATTCTGTAATTACTTGCAAATAAAAGTTAAAGAAGCCTCAAATTAACATACCCTTCAGTTTATATCTTAAAGGTTTATTTTGTTTGAAAGGTAGAGTTGCAGAGATTAAGATTTTCCATCTATGCACTCCCTCCCTACACAGCTACAACGGAGAGGCTCATGGTGCAGCATTTTATAAGCTCTCTGGCAGGACTGGGGCCATAGAGCTATTAAACTCTGCTCCATGTTAGAATCACTAGAAAATGTTTTAACATGCAGATACCCAGGTCACACTCCATGCTAAGAAATCAGAATCCACGGAGGACAAGACCCAAAGCAAGAGTAGTTTTCCAAGTTTTCTAAGGTTCTAACATGCAGCTGACTTTAGACCAGTGCCCAGTCCCCGTTATCATCACTACGGTTGCAGGTGTATGTCATCCTCCTGGACAGTACATCCCACAGCATCTAATTCACAAGCACTGGCACAAAGGCTGAGGAGCACACGGCTAGTCAGCTCTCAGGAACCCCGAGGCTGTTGGTCCAGGCACCCTGCACCCCGAGAGCCCCTACATTCTACCGCAAAGTGCTCCTAGGTGACCTTGTCTACACCCTGTCCCCATCACTGATTTCTGCTTTCTTCACACAGCAGTTCCCTCTCCCCACAGGTCCGCTGGCAACATACCCAGTAAGATTCGTACAACACTTCATCTCCAGAAGCCCGGTCTGATCAAGGGCACAGGCGTAAATATCAATGCAGTGGCCGTTGGCAGCAGTTCGATTAGCGAGCATCTCGTAATGCTATGAAGACAGGAAACACACTTTAGGAAACATTGCCATTTTTCCAAGATGTGCTTCAATATACCAAAGAATATGGAAAGGGAAAAATAAGGATTTGGTTTCCAATTTCAAAACACTTTCAGCAGTTCTAAAGCTGTCACTCCAAACAAGGTCAGACAGGGGGAGCAGTAATTGAGCAGCAGCCAAGGCCTGGAACAAAGTCTCAGAATGAGGAACTTTCTGGCTGGCAGCTGCCACTCTGGAGTAACCAAATGCACCAGGACAGCCCACACTCACGACTACCCACCTTGGTCGCCTTCTTCATAAAGCGTGCATTGTCTTTCTCAATGTCATGCCAGGAACGAATAGGAACCTTCAGCTCATCACCGACGACCATGCCGGGCCCTTGGGTAGGCGGACCACCCGTGAACAGCATGATCCGGGCTCCCATGTTGGGGAAAGTACCCTGTAACAGGCAGCAGCAAGTTAGGGGTACACGGCCTGCCTCCAGGTGAGCTACATTGCCAACAAAAATGCTGCACGACCCGTCTTCTTGGATGATTCTCATCTTGATCAAAGTACAGAACGATACAGACACAGATGCTGATGTGGGGTGGTGTGTGGGGACAGCACTGCCCATCCTCCCAGCTGATGGTTCTGTGCATTTCTAGTAGCTTCCTGTGAGCCCTTCCCATCGCTCTACCTCCCTTGTGCTTTTCATGAACATTTTCGGTCTTTCCCAAACATCGAAGGGCTCCTTCAGTGTGGATAATACCGACTTATATTAATACATGCAGGTCACAACTGATTTCCAAACAAGGCCGGCAAATCAAATTCTGGCCACAGGTTTCCCAGTGAATTGTGAATTACCTCCAACAAGCCAACAGCGATGGACAGGGCGACACCAGTGGAGCGCAAGGGTCTCTTCCCCTGAGTTACCGGCCATGGGTCCCTCTGCAGCTCGCCCAGGAGATCGGTGAGGGTCATGTCAATCTTGTGAACCGGCTGCAGAAACCTGAGAATGTTGAAAAGAAACGTCCATCTTGCCTTCACAGAGGACTCTGGTCTTCAAATCCAGGGACTTCTGGAGGGGACAGCTACTGCTGTCTTCAAGGTTATCTCTAGCTACACGCACAACTCAAGGATTTGCTAGGGAATGTAAAGTCTACTTTTTAGTAATTTATAGTGTAGCAAGGAAAAGAAAATGTCACTTTGACAGGAATAAATGGGTGCCACTGGCAGACAGCAGAGGAATGCTAAGGAGACGTCTATGAGAATTGAGCGCCCGGTAGCTTCATGGTTCTAACGCATTTTCTTCCGTAAGAGAACAGAGGCCAATTTTGGCCTTCCTGACCCCCGTGGGCCATCTTGCAGGTCCACAACAGCATGTGACACCGTGCATAGGGGCCTCACCTGCTTGAAACAGAAGGGTGCTCCTGTGCTTGGGCAGGTCTTGGCTGTGACATGGGCATGGCCGGTTTGCTCAGGCCCAGCATATCCTAAAGAAAACAAAGCCAAGAACTCATTTCCTAGAAACCACGCAGAGGAGAACAAGTTCACTTCTAAGAAACAGCCAGGCTTCAGCTTCAGCAGGACACAAACCTGGATCTGCTTTGCAGTTAAATCCTTGGTCCCCCGGAAGACGTAACTTTTGGAGATTCCTTCGCAGCTTAGTTCGTGCACCTGCACCATCCTCCCAAAAGTGATGAGGCCCACCAGGGCATCTGGTGGAAGGAGACTCAGGGACATCTGCAGGGACTCTTTGAGTGCTTGAAGGTCATCCTCCTCCAGGCATGTGTCGACCACGTACAGAAAGATAAGGGGGGACTGGGGACCCCGCTTTCAGCAAACAGAACCAGCACAAGGGTCAGTGTCAGATACACATTACTAACTCTTGTTTAAGCACATCAAGTGTAAGAATATCAAGTCTTCAATTACATTTAAACTCCGGACATAAGTGCATCTACATAAACCCTTCTTTACCCTATTAAATGCCTTAGATGCTTTCATGATGAACTACACATAAAAACTGTTTCCAACGATTTTTTTTAACATTTTGGGGATGACACACTTTGTGCGAGGCAGCCTGCCAGGACCTGGACATGTTAGTCAGTGCCCAGAAAGAACCAAGACTCCTGTCTGCCTCAAGGAGCAAGTTTTCTGGAAGGCAGAGGGGGACAGTGCTATCCAGGAGGGCAGCCAGGGGGCAGCTTCACGCACTAACAGAGGCCAGGCAGCCTCATCAAGAAAGGCGCATTCAAGCAACAAGCTGGACGGGAAGGGAACCACAGAGACAGAGGGAAGTGCTAGCCTCGGGCAAGGGCTGAGCAAAGGCCATCACACGTCGGGGCCCCAACAGCTGGACAAGGACAACAGCAGGAGCTGAGGTCAGAGAACACACACACAGGGCTGTGACACCTGCCTTCCACTTTGGCTGGAAAGAAGAGCTCTTCGCAGCACTGAAGGTTCGGAACAGAGAGCTAACAGAGCTGCCAGAGAGGTACCTCGGGACAGAGAGGGAACGTGATATGCTTCTTAGGGTTGCTTTGCTGCTGGGTTAAGGATCAAAGACAGACAACGGCAAGAACAAGGGGAGCAGTCGGGAAACAGCTGTAAGTGCCTACACCCCACAACCCAAGCTTTAGGAACCTGCCGCACCCCCAGCTTCAAACCCTCTGGAAGGAAAGATACAGGATTTTCAGAGAAAGTCCATATTTAGCAATGTTCATTAAAGACACAACAAAGAAGTTACCTGTACCACGTACTCAATGGTAGAAAACTGGGGCATCAACTCGGCAGGTTGATTCATCTCAGATATGCCCGTATAAGCCGGAGGAAACTGAAAACAAAGCACTGTTTTGTTAGAACTGAAAGATACTCACTCTACACATTTTACTTTCCAGTTGTGAAAATGGCTAATGACCATTTTGAAAGTGCCAAATATGAAATAATGGGGGACAGCACCGCAGGGCAGTGGGCTAAGTCACTGCATATAGTGCCAGCATCCCACACTGGAACACTAGTTCCAGTTCCAGCTCTTCTGTTTCCGGTCCAGCCTCTCAGTAATGTAGCTGGGAAGGCAGCAGAGGATGGCCCAGGCCAAGCACTTGGGCCCCTGTGCCACGGGGAGACCTGGATGGAGTTTCAGGCCTGGTCCAGCCCCACTGTTACAGCCATTTGGGAAGTGAACTTGAGGATGAAAGACCAACTTTCCATTCACCCTTACAAATAAGTTAGACAATCTTTTAAACAAAATGTATCAAACATTAACTAAAAATTAAAGACTATCACCTAAAACTTGCAACTCTCTCTCTTTTTTTTTTAAGATTTATTCATTTTATTACAGCCAGATATACAGAGAGGAGGAGAGACAGAGAGGAAGATCTTCTGTCCGATGATTCACTCCCCAAGTGAGCCGCAACGGCCGGTCCTGCGCCAATCCGATGCCAGGAACCTGGAACCTCTTCCGGGTCTCCCACGCGGGTGCAGGGTCCCAAAGCTTTAGGCCGTCCTCGACTGCTTTCCCAGGCCACAAGCAGGGAGCTGGATGGGAAGTGGAGTTGCCGGGATTAGAACCGGCGCCCATATGAGATCCCGGGGCATTCAAGGTGAGGACTTTAGCCGCTAGGCCACACAGCCAGGCCCTGCAACTCTCTTTAAAAATTTCACTAATTACACTTGAAAGTCAGAGTTACAGAAAGACAGTGAGACACAGACAGAGGTCTCCCATCTCCTGGTTCACTCTCAAATAGCCACAACAGCCAGAGCTGGGCTGGGCTGTGCCTGTGCTGGGAGCCAGGGGCTTCTTCCTGGTATTCCACTTGTGTGTAGCAGCCCAAGGACCTGGGCCATCCTCCAGCGCTTTCCCAGGCCAAGAGCAAGGAGCTGGATCCAATGTGGGGCAGCTGCCAGTGCCACAGGTGGAGGTTTTAGGGCACTATACCACTATGCCACCCAGTAAACTTGTCTTATATTTGTATCTTATGTAACTTCTAAACTATCTATTTTTCAGAGCAATTTTAGGTTATAATTGCTTAAAAACACACTGTTAAAAACCATTTTTCTGTCCTACAAATTAAAGGCTGAGATTTTTACCTGTCTTAGCAACAGTCTACGTGGAAAGGCTACCATCTTTATCTGGATTGTTTTTATTTTGGCTGTTACCAGTAAGAGAATATATCCTCAGGGTAGGAAACTTGACAAGTTTAGGAAAACCTAAAAAAACAGAAGGTAAAAACCCAAATCCTGTGTGAACTAGAGGCCAACCTTGGTTATTGGAGACCTTGGTTATTTCTTTCAGATGTTTTCTACGGAAGCAAAATTGAGACCATGACACATATGCAAAGCTGAGTCTGGCTTTTTACACTTAAAAAAGTATGGGAGAACACCAAGGTCAGCCCAGCCACACTGGCCACATCCCAGCAACCGGGAGAGGCCCAGGTCACCCACTGTGAAAGAGGGGAGAAGAGGCTGAGCCCACTCGGACCCCTCCAGGGAGCAGACCCCCTCCAGCACTGTGCTCATTTAGAGGCTCGCTTCTGCATGTCCCCCACCCCACCAGGATTACAGATGACTGTGCCTGCCTGTGGTGACACTCGGCCTTCCAGAGCACATTTCGTCAGCTGGCATATGGCGATCGCAGGTAAGCACTGGATATTAAGTCCAGAGCACGAGGCGTCAGGCACTGCTCTAACCCCTGCACGTCCATCAGCTGCATGTAATTCTTAGCAATGATCCCATGAGGTAGGCAACACCACTGCCATTTTCGGTGTAGACAGCAAGAGGAGACTAAGCAACCTCCTCAAGGAGACAATGGAAGTTAAGCAGAGGATCTAGTGCAACCCAGGCAGTGTGGCTAGAGTCCTGGCTCTTGATTATCACTTTGCTTGACACCTTTAACATCAAATTATTTAAACATAGACATCATCAATTCTGAATGTAGCAATATTGTGTGTGGGGGGGTGTATTCTTAAGCAGAGACAGAGAGCTCCTGCTAGCTAGCATGGTATACAACTGCCATGGGAAACACAGGCACCTTGACCGCTAGGCTCAACACCTGCCTGGACGGTATACTGAAGGAGGGACGTATTGAATGGAATCTTCTTAGTTTCTGAGTATGCAGTCAGTCAACAACTGATCATTGTCTACTTCATCACTGCCTAGGTCCATGTCTGGGAATACGATCGTCAAATAAATGAATAAATACAGGCAGGCTAGCAACAGTTTAGGCTCTGTTCAAATGGTGTACTTTAGGATGTCCACGCTTTTTTCCAACAGCTTTCTTGAGGCACAATTTATGTATTATAAAATTCACCCATCTGAAGTGTATAATTTGATGACTGAGTAAACACACACAGAGGTGTGTGACCACTACCGCACTCCAGTTTGAGGACACTACCATCACAGGTACAGGTAATTTTAAAGAAAAGTCTCGCCTGATTTTTGAGCTCCCAGTTTCGTAGTTCAAAAAGTTTTTGAATTAGAAGAAGCTCAATATTGAGACTTGAGTCCTAAAAGATCAGAAAATAAGAATTTAGTGACATCCACTATCTACTAGGAATAAACTGAAATTAAGTGATACACAAACTATACATCTGTTACTAGGGTAACAGACTTCCTGTCTTCAGAAAACTTGCAAGGAAAGAAAATTTTATACTTCCTCCATGCAAATGACGAGGACTCAAAATAACGGATCCAGCCAGAGAAAAATGACAAGTGGCCAATGTGCTTAACCAAGGCTGTCACCTGGAGTTCAACAGAAACTGCTTGTTACCAGTGACACACAAACACAACCACACAAAATTTTATCTTTCGCAGAGTAGCACAACTAATAATCCAACACATTACAATAATTCACATACCTGATTTCTTTGGAAACAGAAATTGCAGGCCCAAAGTTTTGCTCGATAATCAACCTGACTGTCAAAAAACAACAAAAAAAAAAAGTCACAACTAGGTCCTTCATATTTATTTGAGGGACAGAGTTCCTGCCCACTGGTTCTTTCCAAATGACCAAAATGGCCAGGGTGGCAGGAACCTAGTCAGCTGGGACATTCCACTGACACCTGGAGTCTACATTCTCAGGCAGCTGGAGTCAGAAGACGGAAGTCGATCCCAGATCCAGGCACTCCCATACGGGCTGTGAGCACTGGAACAGCTAGGCCAGACACCCACTCCACACTGAGAAACATTCCGATGTATGTTTCAAGCTCAGTAAGGAGCACGGCCACGTTCCTGTGTGTGGCCCCATGCCAAGGCATGCAGGATGTACACCGCGCTGGAACCCTGGCTAGCTGGCACACCAACACATCTCCTTCCAAACGTTGCACTGAACAAGCAGCACGTGACTTTTCCATTCTTCTAAATTCCTAGGAAATGTTTGTTAAATTTCATGATTTATATATAATTTACTTCCTTTTGCCTATTAGTTTTGTGATCAAAGGCTGTATTTCCCGATAACTCAACTGTTCAGCTATGTGACGTGACTGAAAAGTACAGGATAAACTGCCTTGGCTTCAGCCTCACGTGGCCTACTTGAAGCAATGGCGGGCAGGCTTGTTTCCACACTATTTTCTACAATGGTCTAAACAGTGCTTCATAGCTTGCCTCTCCTTTCAATGTCTAACAAATTAAAAAACAGAGTAGGAGCATCCTTGAAGATGGGTGCATTAAATTAAGAGGGGAATGAAGTGAAAAAGGTCCCCTTATGTGAAAATTGTACACTTCCCACCTGCTTCAAAATTCAAATAGCTCCTACTTATAAGAGAAAAATCATACACTAGTCTTAAGATTTAAAAAAAAAAATTACACTAACAAAATCATTAAGAGCTAAAATATCTTTTACCAGTGCTTCCAGCAATACAGGTAAAACAGGAAATGTTGTTCTAAAGCTTTTGAAATTTCTTGAAAAACACTTTAAAAGGCACAGATGATGTCTACAGCTAAACCAAAAGCAAGTTAATAAGCAGCAAAGTGGATGACCAGCAATGCCCATAGGAGAACCATCTCACCTGGAGTGCTAATCAGGGAGATTCCACAAGCTCTCACCTTCCCAGAACCGAACCACCTGCTCCTCAGATATAAACCTACAACTGACCCAGATCGGATGGCTTATTCAAGAGTGACAGAAATGTAGGTGATGAACAGTATTCAGCAAGCAGACCCACATGGGAAAAAAATCCCTACCAGAGAGGGCTGAGCACGGCCTTGCACGTCGGCCTGCTGCACAGCACGGGCTCATATTGCACGGGTGGCAGGTCTGGACGTTCCTTCAGGGGAGTTAGGAGACAGGCCAGGGGCACCACCATCCTCGTGGCCTCCAGGCGGCTGGAGGGCCACACGTTCCACGTGAACCGCACGCCATCGCGCTCTTCATTCTGCTGAATGAACTCCAGATACGTGGCTGCCATCGTCTGCAAGGGAACTGAAGACAAAGCTCTGATCATTACATCACATTCCCAACTGAAACCCTGGAAGACGGCCTCTAACATGTGAGTCTGGAAGAATAGGTCACCTCTTACTCCTACTTTCCTTCTGACCCCCAAAAGGCAGTTAACTCCCAGCTGATCAGATTCTTCTCCAACTCTCCCCTCTACCACTTAAGAAATGAAACAATGGGGCCCAGTGCAATGGCTCAACTGGCTAATCCTCTACTTCCAGGCACCAGGTGGGGTCCCAAACTGGCACCGCTTCGTGTCCTGGCTGCTCTACTTCCCCTCCAGCTCCCTGCTTGTGGCCTGGGAAAGTAGTGGAGGATGGTCCAAAGCCATGGGATCCTACACCCATGTAGGAGACCCACTAGAAGCTCCTGACTCCTGGCCCTGGAATGACTCAGTTTCAGTGATAGTAGTCACTTTGGGAGTGAACCACCAGATGGAAGATCTTTCCCTCTCTCTTGCAAATCTTTCTTTCCAATATAAATAGATACACAGACAGGAAGGAAGGAAGGAAGGAAGGGAGGAAATAAGGCGGCAGGTTTAGAACTGAATCTGCAGGCAGTCCAAACTACTGATTTAATCTTCTCCCCATGTGGTTATCTGTGAAGAATTGGAAGCAGATCTGCGAATCCAGTTCACGGTGGGAACTAATTCAGAGCCGAAGTAGTTGCACGTGGAAGTGACGCAAAAACAGAGGGGCCTTCCATTCTGCTGCCCTCAGCCGACCTCCCTTCACCACACTCACTTCCAGGCAAACTCAATGACTCCGCTCAGGGAGACAGTCCTTCGGACCATGCTGTCAGCCCCAGACAACCCCATCTTAAGTGGGAGCTTCAAGCATCCTTTGTTCACACCCTAAAAGACACACCCCAGGCAGTGGGGTGCAAGGCAACCAGCAGCTAAAATAGATAGATAGACAGATAGATAAAAAGGTAAATGAAAGAATCTACGCTATTCCAATGGGCCAGTGTCCACCGCACTCTGGGCCTGCATACAATTTCCAGAAGGGCCCTGCTGCAAACAATCCAGATTAAGGCAACATGACTAAGCTGGAAAAGCCAAGGAATTATTAGTCTCCTGCGCGGAACCCGGATCACAAGAACGGCAAACATTTGCTCCATCCAAGTCTCTAAGTCTCTTTGCCAGTCATTCTGGCAAAAGCGGAACCAGGAGCACAGGGAACAGAGGAGGCACTTCTGACTTGGGGCAGGGTAGGAGAGTGGGAGAATGCGGCTGGGAGTTCTCAGCAAACACATCTTCATCGGATAACCGCCATCTGCTCCAGCCAAGTTCCTTAGTAACGGTACGGGTTCCACTCCATGGCCCCAGGTCTCTCCGCAGTAACACCTGCTCTTCCCTTTGTCCACTGCCTCCTCCGGGGCAGTTTCTTAACCTGGGCCTGCATAAACCACACGGCACTTCAGAGGGACCACTTCTGACTTTGCACAATGGACATCATCCCCCCCGCCCCACCAAGGGAGATGGGTTATACCAAATTCTCCCAAGGGGCAGGGCATCGAAGACGTTCCCCGCCGAATGAATAACTTTAAATCCTTTGACCCAGTTTTGTCTGTGACGGACGACTGCTGTCTTCCGCTTGCGCGCACACCCTCTCCCAACTCTGAAGGCTCAGGAAACCCCAAAACCTGTCCTCCTCCTGGCGCGAGGGCGTACGCTCAGCCGGCTCGTGCGCTATCCATTCCCTCCGGTTTCCTCTCCGACCACGGCGCCCCTGGCAGCACCCAGGACCCTATCCTCCGCCCTCGGTACCCCCCCGACCCCACTCACCAGCCCGCAGCCGTAGGAACGCACAGCTGGAAAAGCCGGGTTCTCGCTCCCACCACCAAGTCCAGCTCAGCTCTCAACGGATTGGCCAGCGCCCTGTGCGTCACGCCGGGACGTCATCCACTGACCAATCAAAGAGCGACTTCTGTGCGGGCTGGCGGAAGCGCCCCCGTTAGGGAAGCCACGCCGTCATCTTGGATCGGGCATGGCCGTCACGCCTCCGCGTCGGGGGAACAGCTGCCTCACGTTTCCCCTAAACGTTTCTGCTTCAGAGAACCTTGCAGACTCACTCCCATAGTCGCTGCCGGCACGCCCCCGGCGTTCGCCCACACACCATGGCACATCCATGGCAAATCCCTCTCAGCGCCTTAGCGACCAGGAAGCAGAACAATGACGTGTGAGTGGGAGGGAGGGGCGCCGCGGAAGCGACGGAAGTGGCCGAAGGAGGCGTGGGCGCTCCGTGGGGGTGTGGCGCATGCGTGTTTGCGGGCGGGCGCGGACTGCACCTGCCGGTACAGGTGTCGAAGGCTCCTCCGAAGCTGAGGTTTCCTGATCACCCTAACTGTGGTGGCTTCGTGCTGTCAGCAGGACGCCCAGGACTACACCGAACACGGCTTTTACGACATGTTTCACATGTTTTCACGCTTTCTGTCAGAATGAGCGCACGAGCAGAAACCATGACCTTCAAATTAGGCAGGGGGGCCCAGGGGGCTGGAGGGGGGGGCGGGGACGCGATGGCTCAGTGAGTAAATCCACACCTTGCACCAGGATGCCATGCCATCGCCAGTTCCTGTCCCGGCTGCCCTGCTACCCTTCCACTTCCCTGCTTGTGTCCTGGGAAAGCAGTCGAGGATGGCCCAAAGCCTTGGGATCCTGCACCCACGTGGGAGACCCGGAGAAGCTAAGGCTCCGGCTTTGGATCAGCTCTGCTCCAGCCTTTGCAGCCAACTGGAGACTGAACGAGCAAATGGAAGATCTTTATGTCTCTTCTTTTTAAAATAAATTTTAAAATGATTCATTTTTATTGCAAAGTCACATATACAGAGAGGAGGAGAGACAGGATCTTCCATCCATTGATTCACTCCCCAAGTGACTGCAACAGCCGGAGCCGTGCAGATCCGAAGCCAGGAGCCTGGAGCTTCCTCCAGGTCACCCATGTGGGCATAGGATCCCAAAGCTTTGGGCCGTCCTCGACTGCTTCCCCAGGCCACAAGCAGGGAGCTGGATGGGAAGTGGAGCTGCCTGGATTAGAACCGGCGTCCATATGGGATCCTGGCGCGTTCAGGGTGAGGACTTTAGCTGCTAGGCCATGCCGCCGGGCACAGTAGTAGGGGCAGTGAAAAAATAACAACCACAGCTAATAATAGCCAAACTACCAAAAGCTGTTTTGAGATAAGAAGGAAAAACAACATGGATTTACAGAGTTCCCAAATAACATTCTGCATTTTTGGAATTAAAAACATACTTTTCTAAAACAAAAACAAAACACATACCTTTCTTCAGAAAGACCACTTTCACTAAATTTTAAAGTGGCAACACATTCTAGACATGAAAGGGTGGGGGAGAATGAGGACACTGGTAACGGTTAAGTTAAAGGGACTTTACAGTTGTTAGAAACTGGTAAGGTTTGTTTTGGTTGCATCCTATGGCAGGCATAAGGAAATCCTGACATAACTAACCTATCCTGTATTGACGCTCTGGAACTACAATTCCCAGAATGCCACAATGCAGACTCCCAGCAGCTTTGCTGTTTTGACCCAGGGCTCCTCGGGACCAGGCTAGGAGCACTTGGACCAACTTACTACTAATGGCTTCTCCTAGCAAAGCAGTGATTGTTCCTGGAAACGGAGGCGGAGACGTGGCCACCCATGGCTGGTACGGCTGGGTGAAGAAGAGGCTGGAGCAGGTAAGAGTTAGGGCTCACGGCCGTGGTAATTAGCCTGGGTCAATGAAGAGTCAGGTAATGAATGTCCCCATGTCCTCCACAAAGCGTGTCTTCCTGTGTCTCTCCCCTGCCACCCTCTTTTAGACTCCAGAACTAATGAGTTTGGTGCTGAAACTGCCTGGAAGACCTCCCTGGCGGCTCAGGGTTAGGGTGAATGCAATCACTTGTTGGACGCACAGTGCGTTGCCACCTGCCCGCCCTCTAGGTGCAGCTGGCTATTTGGGGACTTTCCAGATGACTTTTTTTGTCTGTCTTCATTGTTTCCTGCTTCAGATTTTCTTTTTTTAATTCCACATGTAGCAGTGAATGGATGAAAAGGATACATGTAACACGTGTGTGAATTCTGAGGCTTAATCTAATGAATGCCCAAGGTACAATGGGGAATGTTTCCAGTATCCCTGAGAGTTAGAGAGACAGAGAGCTGCTATCTACTGGTCTGCTCCTCACATGTCCGTAAATGCAGGATTTATTTTATTTATTTTTTTAAAGATGTATCTATTTTTATTGCAAAATCAGATGTACAGAGAGTTGGAGAGACAGAGAGGAAGATCTTCCGTTTGATGATTCACTCCCCAAGTGACCACAATGACCGGTCCTGCGCCGATCTGAAGCCAGGAGCCAGGAAGTGCCTCCAGGTCTCCCACGCGGGTGCTGGGTCCCAAGGCTTTGGGCTGTCCTCAACTGTTTTCCCAGGCAAATGCAGGATTTAGAGGGGATGGCGGGAGGGAAGTGGAAGGACACCCCATTGACCACTCCAGTTCTCACCACTGCTTCCCAGGGTATGTGTTAGCAGGCAGCTGGAACTGGCAGCTGGCACTGGGCATCCAACCCAGGTACTGTGGGACAGGACACAGCCCACCCTCAAACACCCCCACGAAGTGTTCTTAAATTAACCTATGTATTTCATCCATCGCTGTACCTGCCTCCTTAAAGACTTGTTTTTATGTGCTCTTCTTTTTCACAGTATTTCTACAACCATGGCCAGTGTCCTTCAAATAATAGATTGTTTAATTTGGATGTTTTGTGAGTTTTGTAAAAGGGGTATTCTGACTGGGCTCGTTGTCAGAACCTAGTGGCTAAATCTTTGCGTTGTATCATCCAGGATCCCCTGAGGGCACCAGTTCATATCCCGGCTGCTCCACTTCCCTTCCAGCTCACTGCCTGTGCCCTGGGAGAGCAGTTGAGGACGGCCCAAAGCCTTGAGACCCTGCACCTGCCGTGGGAGACCTGGAGGGATAGGATCAGCTTGCTCCGGCCATTGTGGCCACTTGTGGAGTGAGCTAGCAAATCGAAGATCTTTCTTTCTGTATCTCCTTCTCTCTGTATATCTGCCTAGTAAATAATAATAATAATAATAAATGTTTTTTAAAAATGATGTTCTGATCCTGATTATCAAGTTCATCATCATTTTTTTTTTTGCGCTTTCCACAATCTACCAGTGCAACTATCAACATTTATTCCTCTGTTGGATTTTCAACAGGAATAAATTCGAGGCTGTAAAAAAATTAAATAAAATAGTGGTGTATGTTTGGATTAGGGTGTGGCTGAAAAGCAACCCACCAGGTTAAGGGCTTGAGCCATCCAAGACAGTGGCATCTCCGACTTCCTGTCCCATGTTCTACCTGTCCCCGAGCAAGCAGCCTGGCTCCAGATCGGTTTGCGTGGAATATGTGAAGCCACCTCCTCTGCATACCTCAGTGCCCGTGTGTGTACAAATACACACAGATGCAGATGCAGATCTGCATAGAAATCTGCACAGCTGCATAGGTGTAAGGAAGCACTACAACGTATGGCACCGTAAGAGATAAGTATACTCTGGTACTTTGAAGTCCATGTCTAGTTTTTCATAATATTCATTTTCCATGAACCTTTTTGTAGACCCCCTCCTAGGCATAGACTTCAGAATTTTTAGCCCCAGAGTAAACACCTATTGGTTTCATTTCCGCAAAAGTGCCCTTGTGGGACTGCAAGTGCAATTTAGGAGCAGGAATTGTAAGATTGTGTGTCAATCTACAGCGCTTCTTCCAATTCGTTTCCAGATATAAACAAATGCTCCACTGTGTTGATAAAGATCCTCTCTGTATCTTACTCATTAGCAAAGCGTGAGCTGTAATTGAGATCTTTATTTTAGTTTTCTCCCCTCTTCTCTTATCACAGATTCCTGGTTTCCAGTGTTTGGCTAAAAACATGCCTGATCCATGTAAGTTATGATTTTTGTTTTTGTTAAAGATTTACTTATTGTTTGAAAGGCACTGTTAGGAGGAGAGACAAAGAGACCTTTTATCCATGGATTTATTGCCCCCCACTCCACCCCCAGGTGGCCAGTGTGGCCAGGGCTGGAAACCATTGGCCTCTTCTGGGTCTCCCATGTGGGTGCCGGAGCAGAATATGTGGAATCAAGTGTGAATAAGGCAAGACACTTGAGGAGGAGGGTGTGAACCAAGACTATCCTGCTGAACTTAATTTATTCAAGTTGAGTTCCTGTTGAACTTGGCAAGTGTCTTGATATCCCCGTCTGTATGTCTGCAAGCATTTTAAGGCCGAACTGAGGCCTTATGCTAGGAGCCTGTTTTTTTTGGAAAGGAAGAATTTTAAAATGTCCTGAAGAGGTTTCTTGTTTGTTGTAATTGGAGAAAGAGGAAGAAAGAAATCCCATTCATTGTACCAAATGCACGCAAAGGCGGAAACAGAAACTCAGTCCGTGTGTCCGGTGCTGGAGCCATCACCACGGCCTCCCGGGGCTGTATAAGCAGGGCCTCACAGCCCAGCCTTCAGATGTGGGACACCAGAGGCTTCCCCTGTGAACCTTTACATTTGAAATTTACACCAAATTAACATCATATCTCATTTATTATTCCTTCAGTATTTTCTCTTTTTTCCAGTATTTTCCTGAAGTAATTTAGTTAGCCTTTTTTTGCAATTGTAGAATCAGCCGAAAGTTCATTCTGTAAAATAGAGATTAAGTTTTCCAATTAGCCAAGCGGAAGCAGCTGGTTTTCTAGACAGGAAATGC
The DNA here is from genome assembly GCF_030435755.1 of Ochotona princeps. Taxonomy (NCBI): domain Eukaryota; kingdom Metazoa; phylum Chordata; class Mammalia; order Lagomorpha; family Ochotonidae; genus Ochotona; species Ochotona princeps. The sequence goes on from NC_080853.1 coordinate 25,248,355, forward strand.
CTAAAGAGAGCAGAAGCTAACGAAATAGTGGCCTGTACTTTTTTTTTTTAAGATTTATTTACTTTTATTACAAAGTCAGATATACAGAGAGGAGAGGCAGAGAGGAAGGTCTTCCGTCCGATGATTCACTCCCCAAGTGACCGCAACAATCCGATGCCGGGAACCAGGAACCTCTGCCGGGTCTCCCACATGGGTGCAGGGTCCCAAAGCTTTGGACCGTCCTCAACTGCTTTCCCAAGCCACAAGCAGGGAGCTGGATGGGAAGTGGAGCGGCCGGGATTAGAACCAGTGCCCATATGGGATCCCGGTGCGTTCAAGGTGAGGACTTTAGCTGCTAGGCCACGCCACCGGGCCCTGGCCTGTGCTTTAGTATTTTCTGATAAGAGTGCTATAAAACATAAAAATGAAGCCACATGCGAAGATGACAGATTGGGGCTTTCAAGCAGCTGTGTGGGTCTCCTTGGTTCCTTTGGGAGAGCCCCATCGCTCCATGTGGTCCTGCAGGGTCACTCTGAGGATGGTGGGGTGGCATTGAGCTGTGACTCCTGTGACGTGACAGCCCCATCTCCCCAGCTCTTGGGAACTGTTGAAACAGGTGTCTGTTGGGATGGCAGGAGGCATTGAGCTGAGGGCGCCTGTCACATCACACCTCCTCCTCTCTCCCTGAACCTTAGTTACAGCTCGAGAGAGCATCTGGCTGCCCTTCATGGAGACAGAACTGCACTGTGACGAGAGGACCATCATCATTGGCCACAGCTCCGGGGCCATCGCGGCCATGAGGTGCAACCTTCCCTAGATTGCTGCTTGCTCTGCAGGCTGCAGGCTTGCTGGGCAAATCCGGTGTCTATCTCAAGCTTCTTCTTATGATCTATTTATTTTGGGCCCAGCACAATAGCATAGTAGCTAAGGTCCTCTCCTTGCACACGCCGGGATCCCATATGGGTTCCGGTTCTAATACCAGCGGCCCTGCTTCCCATCTAGCTCCCTGCTTGTGACCTGATAAGGCAGTCGAGGATGGCCCAAAGCCTTGGGACCCTGCACCCATGTGGGAGACCTGGAAGAGTTCCTGGCTCCTGGCTTTGGATTGGCTCAGCTCCGGCTGTTGCGGCCGCTTGGGGGGTGAACCATCGGACGAAAGATCTTCCTTTCTGTCTCTCCTCCTCTCTGTATATCTGCTTTTCCAATAAAAATAAATAAATCTTTAAAAAAAAGATTTATTTAATTTTATTGCTAAGTCAGATTTACAGAACAGAGACAAAGATATTCCATCTGCTGATTCATTCCCCAAATGACCACAATGGCTAAAGCTGAACTGATCCAAAGACAGGAGACAGGAATTTCTTCTGGGTTTCCCATGCAGGTGCAGGGTCCCAAGGTTTTGGGCTGTCCTTGACTGCTTTCCCAGGCCACAAGCAGGGAGCTGGATGGGAAGCAGGGCTATTGGGATTAGAACCGACACCTGTATGGGATCCTGGGTGCATGCAAGGAAAGGATTTTAGCCAGTAGGTTACCGCGCTGGGCCCTAAAGGACATTTTTAATACAACTGCAGAGAAATGCAGCACTGTTGGATTTGCTAGGTGTATTCGTGTGCCTAGGATTCTGTAAGGCAGCGGCCTTGTTCTCTCCGGAGGTACGTGCTAAAGTAGGGATGAAATGTGAACAATCTAAGTGCATATTGCTCTTTCAACTTCATAGATTTGGTTGTTTTTCAAAATCAGTGATTGGGAAGACAGACATAGCTATAAAATACCAATCCTATGTCTTCACACCACGTCTTTTCTTAGCCTGGTGTTTGTGGAGTGAGGGTACTGCAGGGACAAGCTGGGTGTCTCTTGCCTGGGCACTGGGCCAAGCACTAGGGATGCAGGGTTACTACCCACTTGCCTCTAAGGAGCTGGTGCTTTATTGGGAGAGGCACCCAGGCATGCTACAGTACAATGAGGGCGTGCATTTCTGGTTTTGTGGTGTTTGTTCCAATAGAGTTCATGGACAGCTTGCATCAGAATCTCCACGGTTGTGTGTATATATGTATGCTTGGGGAGGGTGAGTCAATCAGGTCTTTATTTATTTATTAAAGATTTATTTATGTTTATTGGAAGGCCAGATATACAGAGAGGGAGAGAGACAGAGAGGAAGATCATCCGTCCAATAGTTCATTCTCCAAGTGACGCAATGGCCAGAGCTGAGCAAATCCGAAGCCAAGAGCCAGGAGCTTCCTCTGGGTCTCCCACGTGGGTGCAGGGTCCCAAAGCTTTGGGCCGTCCTCTTCTGCATTCCCAGGCCACAGGCAGGTAGCTGGATGGGAAGTGGGGCTGCTGGGATTAGAACCATCACCCAAATGGGACCAAGGCGAGGACTTTTAACTGCTGCGCTATCGCGATAGGCCCCAATCAGGCATTTAAATGTCGATTCCTAGGCCTCAATTCCAGCCCCCTGAGTCCATGTTCTGAGGCTACCCCTAGGCATCTGCATGTTAGCCAGGGAGGTAATGCCCGTACAGATTCAAGGTGGCTTGATGCACATATTGGTGGGAATGGTGACTTTTCTTGTTTTTTTCATTACCAAAGGATTTCAGAAAAGGTCGCCAAGATTGGATTTCTAGCTCAGCACTTTCCAGGGTATTTTTTCACATCAGCCTCCATAGCACAGAGCATGCATGTCCTGAAAGCTCAACATTGAATCAGGTTTTTTAAGTGGCATGTCGACTGGTTCAGGATCAGAGTTAACCTCCCGTATCAGCCTATTTCATGTTTTTCCTCGCAGGTATGCAGAAACACATCAAGTGTATGCTGTTGTACTCGTGTCTGCCTACACGTCAGACTTGGGGGATGAAAATGAGCGTGCAAGTGGTAAGTCTGGAAACAGAAACCCCCCGGGAAAAGCCATTCCTCAACAAGTGGGATTGCCCATTGAGGTTAGCACACACTGCTGTCTTCTTAGAAAGGCTAGAAGGGAGGGGCATTTGGAAGACGGACTCCCGTGTTTTGGGGACAAGCTAGGCACTTCAGGAGGTGGTAGACCTCTCTCCAAGGGGAAGTCTTTCCAAAAATATGGTTTTATTTGAGCCAAATCTTCCTTCTTCACCAAAGGCCATGGTCACAGTTACACACCTACCAATCTGAAGGCAAAAGAAGTGCTTGTCTAACACACACTTGGGCCGTGACTCTTCGCATGTCTGCCTGCGACTCTACTAGGTGTTCTAGAAGACACAGGATAGACTGCCCACGGGCACTGATAGGTCGTATGTTCCCCCACAGGATACTTCAGCCGTCCCTGGCAGTGGGAGAAGATCAAAGCCAACTGTCCTGTCATCGTGCAGTTTGGCTCCACAGATGACCCTTTCCTGCCCTGGAAAGAACAGCAAGAAGTGGCCGACAGGTTGGACGCCAAACTATACCAATTCAGTGACCGCGGCCACTTTCAGAACACGGAGTTCCCTGAGCTGATTGACGCAGTCAGGTCTATGCTCAAGATGTCAGAATAGACACCTGCTATTTCTGCCTCCCAGCAGAGTGGGTGGAGTCTTAATACGGATCATCAATGACTAGACGCATGAAGCATCCAATTCCTAAAGTGCCTGGAAAATGGACATGTGTTTCAGTGCTCATAACCAGGTTGGGAACAGCGTTTGCATTTTGTATAGAATCTGAATGTCTTGGAATTGCCGTGTACAGGACATAGCACTTGTCCCGACTGCAGCAGGAATGGAACCAGGCCTCCCCTCTGTCAAATCAAAGTTAAATAGGTTTTGGTTTATGTTGTAGGAGTTGTACTCTTTGAAATGAAGCCTTTTCATTCTGGGTGAGACATGAGCGAAACTCCAGAGTATTGGCTCAGAGTTCAAGATACTACGCTCTTGTTAGGAGCTAGTTATTAATCCCATGCCAGGGTATTTCCCTTGGATGTTCCCCACCTGCCCAGTCCTTCAGACATCATGAGTCAGGGGTCTGCGGGGCCAGGCAGGGGCCAGAGGCACAGGGACTAGATTTGTAAGAAGTGTCTTGTCTAAATTGTCACTATATACAAATGTGGCAAGGGGTTGCCAATTTTTTTTGGGGGGGGGGAATGTTCACACAGTGGTTTTTGAAGCTGGAGAATTGTCATCTCTGTCTACACAGTCCATGTACACATGCATTGTACGTGGGCTGTGTTAGTTGGGAACAAGCAGTGCAAATCAAAAGATTCACAAACAAAAGACACACAAAGCCCAAATCGGCCCTTTCTGTGATCTTGGCCATGAGAGCCAAGCCAGGTGTTTTGATTAAGTCAGCAACCTTTCCAGACTTCAGATTTTGTTCTGTAAACTCCAACTTCTTAACGTCCTTAAGAGCTGCTTAAGTATCATTCCAACAATTTTATTCTCATCATAGCTCCTTCAGATAAACCCTTTTTCATTAATTCCAACATCTTGGGGCTCTTATGATCCCAAGTAGCGCCTCAGTCTCGGGTGACTGCCCGCCTGCGTTGCAGAGCCTGAGTTTGCAACAGAAATGCCTTCCCACAGTGTTACGCTGCAGGGCCAGTCAGAGCTACCATTTTAACTTGAAAAAAAAACAGATGACATAAGTTTTCAGGGGCAGTTTCTTTGGGGGAGTGGGAATTTTCAAAGTTATACCATGGTGAACACACCCATTTTACTTTACTTAGGTATAATTTAAATTTGCTACATTGAACTTAAGAATTTTATCCATTAAAAATAATTAAAAACTTGTTTGACAAGCTAGCATAAAGCAAGTTAGATAAGTTGGTTGAATTGTAGTATTTTTGGAAACTATTGGACATTGATCTGACCAAGCCTATACTTTCTTTTATTATACTTAAATCTCAATTAGTAATGAATTCTTTATTCTCTGTCCTTTTTTTCTCTGAAGTTCTTTAAAAATTTATACAAATCACAGTTCCTGATAATTCCTTGTCATCTTCCACGCATATTCAATTGAGCAGTAATTACCCCTGATACTGCTCATGCCTATCGATTAAATTAAGATGCACCTAGGATTACAGAGGTACAGCCTAATGCTCTACCCAGCAACCAGAGTTAGCTGTCAAGTGTCAACATCCACCTGGTGTTATAAGAGCTGTATTTCAAGTGTTTCATGGTCACCAGTGGCCAGTGGTTAGCTTACTGGACACAAAATGTTTCTATCATTATAGGAAACAATTGAATAGCAGTGGTCTAGGGCATATATGTTTTATTTACTTTTTCTCACCCACCATGTAATGGATAGTCCAAAGTGACACAATTTGAAATGATTTTTCTTTAGTTTCTTTACTCACCATCAAAGTTATAAGCCTCTAAAATCTGCTTATCACCAAGGTAAAACAGGGATTTCTTGTGAGAATCCACCAGAACATCTCATCAAAACCAGACTTGTGGACTCTGATTATCTCACATGTTTCTATGGAGAAACCTCAACCCACCTGGACAGTATCTGTTCTCGGGTGAGTAAACTACCTAATATTAACTGGAAACCTAATATTAACTGAAAGAGCCGTGTCACCCCTTCTGCCTGTGAAGACACTGAGAAAACAGCTGTGTGGACCAGACACTGACTCCTTCCTGCCTTGAACCTACACTTCCAGCATCCAGAACCGAGAAGTAAACGTTGCTGAGAAACTGCCCAGCCTATGGTATTCTGCTCTAGTAGACAGAACAGACAGCGTCTAATCATTTAGCTAAAGTGAAAAATAGATCATTCCGTCCATTCATGCTGCAACTCGGTGATGGAGGTGCCATTTTTGTCCCCTCAAACTGTATTACTGTTTCCTTATTCTCTAAAAATCATAGCTGATGGATCTAAGCAGAAACCCCGGTACGGTGGCCTAGTGGCTAAGGTCCTCACTTCGCACACGCCAGGATCCCACATGGATGCCGGTTCTAATCCCGGCAGCTCCACTTCCCATCCAGCTCCCTGCTTGTGGCCTGGAAAAGCAGTTGAGGACGGCCCAATACATTGGGACCCTGCACCCGCGTGGGAGATCTGGAAGAGGTTCCTGGCTCCTGAGTTGGGATCGGCACAGCACTGACCGTTGTGGTCACTTGGGGAGTGAATCATCGGACGGAAGATCTTCCTCTCTATCTCTCCTCCTCTGTGTATATCTGACTTTGTAATGAAAATAAAATAAAGGTTAAAAAAAAAAAAACAGGAGCCTCTTCTCCCATGCAGGTGCAGGGTCCCAAGGCTGTGGGCCGTCCTCAACTGCTTTCCCAGGCCACAAGCAGGGAGCTGGATGGGAAGCGGGGCTGCTGGGATTAGAACTGACACCCATATGGGATCCTGGTGCGTGCAAGGAGAAGACTTAAGCAGTTAGGCTACCATGCCAGATCCTTAATTTTTTTCTTAATGAAATCATTAAGAAAAACCAACAGAAATGGTGGTACTGAGCCAATTACAAAATTTCCAAAGGAAGCTTTAATAAATAGTGTAAAATGAACTCCTACACGCTCTAGTTGTTAGCAGAGTACTTGGTCAATATGGATTTGACTTCTTTCTTCGAACCATCAAAAAATCTGAAAGCTTCAAAAGATATAGTTCTCCAGTTTCAATGTGTTATGTTCAACAAAGAATTTTACTGTGAGTTTTATCTCTTCAGTGTTGGCCACTTCACCAATATAAATTCAGTCTTCACAAATAAAAATATAATTTCCATAGCAGCAGATCTGTATGCATTACTGTGAAGTTTACTTTCAGGGAAATCTTATGTTTCATCATGAATTCAATTATCTGCTCTCAAAGGAACTTCACTTGCAAAATGTCAGTCAAATCTGTCACTCTCTTAAAATTCAAGCCATTCTGTCATGTAAATACAGTTAGATGGTGAAATTTCACCACCTTCATGGCAATCATCAAATACCTATAAAAAGGAAAAAAAAATGCTGTTATGAAGTTTTAAAATATTCGTGACCCAGCCATTTAAGTGCAGCATTAAAATCTGCACTTGAAAGAGCACTCTGAGAAGGCTGGATGGCCTACTCTCTCGGTCATTCCCATCTGGTGACAGTCAAGGTCAAGGGCGGCCCCCCAGCCCTCCACACTCACCGGGCAGAGTCCGCAGGGTGTCCGCACCAGACCTGTGGGTGGGATGACCGGGCTGACTGCCCGGTACAGCTTCATGTGGCCTTCCACGCTGCCAACTGTGCCCTCCTTGGCAGCAATGATTGTCATCTCCACTTTGCCATCATAAATGAGGGTGTTCAAGATGGTTTCAATGTCCTCCATGGACAATTCCACCTACAAAAGGGCTGTGTTACAAGGACACAGAGGGCTGGGGGACATGCTTTGGCAGGGTGTTCTGAACCCGATGACACAGGCAGCAGGGGGCTGGAGAAGGGGTGACTGAAGGACACGGACGGTCCAAGTGTGTACAAACCACGCACGCGCTACGCAGACGTCTCTCCTCATGTGAGGTCTGACGCTTTGTGCTGTCTTCAACTAAAATCTACACATGTCAAAAATAACATTCCTTCACCCAATTTTCCCTGAACCTCAATCCTTCCCTGATCAACCATGTAATCATTATAAAAAATTGATATATATTTATATATATATGAAACATTCCTCTGACGAACATTAGATTGACATCTGATAAAATGAGGAGACAGCATTCTAGACTTCAAACAGCGCCAAGGTCCTGGTTCCTTATGAGAAGCCTGTGACCGGAGGAATGAAAATGACTTGTGGAAATGCGCTCAGCCTTGTCTGCAGACTGAGGAAAGCAGCAGGGCCCTTGGGGATGGCACCGCGTACGAACACACCCATAAAGGCCAACTGACGCCAGCGCGCTGATGTGCAAATACACTGAAATGTCCCCGACAAAGTCAAGAACTTCCAGTTTTTGGGTTCAGGTGGTGAAGTGTAGTGCAGCTCCAACTCCAGAGCAGGGACCACGGCATGCAGGATGGCAGTACTCACAGCCAGGATACTGACAGGGGCCTGAACTAGTGCGTGTGGAACACACTCGAGCATGTCCTGTCAGGAAGAAGGCCTTTGTGAACCACAAGTAAGAGTCTAAGAAGAGGTGAGAAGCGGAGTTCCGACCTTACTGATCCCCAGCTCGCAGATGTACTTCCACACTTCATGCGACGAAGCAAACGAACTGTTCCTTTGGATCATCGGATTCTGTTTGCTTTCTCGCGCTGCTTCTCCCTATCGGGATTGAAATACCAGGGGGAGAGCAAGAATCACGGGGAATAGTTCCTGAATTCACCCACCAGCAGAACAAAATCTTTTATAATGATCTACGTCCGTATTTTCAGTCCTCTAGAATATGACATACAAGATCAAAAACACTCTGAAAAAAAAAAAAAAAAACAGAAAATATTTGTGATGATATTTCCTCAATTATGCCTCACCTTGCTCTGTAGAAATTTAAAGCACTGCTGGTTAAGCACCTCTACAAATTCTGATTCAAAATCCTGGTCGCTGTACCAAGCCCCTCCAGTGACAGACCGGTCCGGCTGCAGGTTATACAGCATATACACCTTCTTTTTTGAGGCCTAGGGGAAAATTAAAAAAAACCAACAGTCATATCTTCAGCATGTACGAGTATACGAGTATGGGATTCTGCTTAAACTCACAGAGTCAGGACTCATCATCAACTACAGCCTATATTCTACTTAGGGATTGTTAATCTCCCCTCGTGTCCCTTTTCTCTCTATGCGGGACACCGCATCACATGCTGCTGTCATCTCTTCTCAGCCGCCTTTCGGCTGGGATCCTTTAGCTATAATGCTGCCACAAAGCTGTGATCACAGCTGTAGCAGCTTTGCACACTGGAGCTTATCAGATGACTCCTGCATGACACTTGTCGTTGTGTGTGTGAATATTCTGGTGCCTTCTTATTCTGTGCTGCTCCAAGATTTCAGCACCATGTTATGTGTGAAGGAATTCTGTACAGGTGTGTTCACTACTCCTTGGGTAATGCTGCTTCCAGGGCTGCTAAGGTGAGAGAGAAGATTTAGACTAACCCCAGGACATGTAAGTATCCAGGTACTTATCTACGTAACAGCTGCATTTATCTCCAACTCTCATCCACTTCCACTTGAACCACCGCAGCCTCCTCCCCTCATTTACCTGTAATTCCCAGTCCAACAGTGAGAAACCTGAATCCATTACTGTTTAACAAAGATCGATGGCCGCTGACCCTGGCTCCTGGGTGCTGGCCTCTCCACCTCTTGAATTTATCAACAAGATGCTTATCACTCATGTTGGGCCCTGGGACCCCTCGAGGGTAGACCTTTTACAAGGTGATGCATGGCAGGCCCTGAGTCTCAGGCCAGGAGCTCTCCATGCTGAGAACCACCACCATGTGCACTTTCAGCCACAGGACATCAGCCCAACTAATTGGGAGGGAAAGCGGACTGGAGACGGAGCTCAATCATATGGCCAAGGATTCCATCATGCCTGTGTAATGAACCACCCCCAACCCCCCCCAAAAAAAAACCCAAACCTTGGGACATGGAAGCGTAGCTGTACTTCCATTGCTGGGAATCAAACATCCATGCACCAGCAAGGTGATGCATCCTAGGATATGGAGGCGTCCTGGCCCCTCTCCGACCTTGCTAGCTCTTCAATTAGCTGGTTCCTTGCATCTTTTGTAACAAAACTGTAATGGTAAGTGTGGTGCTTTCCTGAATTTTGTATCATTCCACCAAATTATTAAACCTGTACAAGTCATGGGAACCCCAAAACTTGTCACTAGATGGTCAAGGCATGGCTGTTCAGGGGACCCATGAACTGTGACAGCTATCTAAAGTAAGGGCAGCACTTTGCCTTTGATCAGTGGCACTTGCGCTGAGTACCTACTGTTGGAATTGCACTACAGCCAGCTATTCTCATCCATTTGCTTGAATGCTCCCTTCCGGTGTGCTGTGAATAGTGGCAGCAGAATGACTAACTGAGCTCCTCAAGAACGATGTGGTCGCCCTGGGTGCTGTTCTCATGTCCACTGCCCTTTGCCTTCAGTCTAATGAATGGCTCTCACTCCCACATTACTAAGGTTGGTGCCTCTCCAATGAAGTTCTTCTCTACAGTGATAAAAAATTTAATTTCTTTTTTTTTTAAGATTTATTTATTGTTTTTATTGCAAAGTTAGATATACAGAGAGGAAGAGAGACAGAGAGGAAGATTCTCCGTTTGATGATTCACTCTGTAAGTGGCCGCAGCAGCCAGTGCTGCCCCATCCGAAGCCAGGAGTCAGGAACTTCTTCCAGGTCTCCCACGCGGGTGCAGGGTCCCAAGGCTTTGGGCCGTCCTCGACTGCTTTCCCAGGCCACAAGCAAGGAGCTAGATGGGAAGTGGGGTTGCTGGGATTAGAACCGGCACCCATATGGGATCCTGGCACGTACAAGGCGAGGACTTTAGCTGCTAGGCCTCCACAATGGGCCCAAAATTTTAATTTCTTTTGTTACATTCTGCATTCCACTCTATGCTCTTTCTACTTCCTAAATGGCATTAAAAAAATTCGTGCACATAAAGATGTACTCTTTGTGCTGTGGCTTCTGATACATCCTCAGTGCCAACACAATATGAAAGTTTCTCTGCCCTAAAAATACCTGCTGCCCTTCACCCTTCCAATTTTCCCCACCAGTCATCCCTAGCCCCAGGTCTTTTTTTTTTTTAAGACTTATTGTATTTTTTTAATTGGAAAGGCAGATTTGCAGAGAGGGAGATATAGGCCACAAGCAGAGAGTTGGATGGGAAGCGGAGCAGCCAGGACACAAACTGGCACCCACAGGGGATTCTCATTCAAGGCGAGGACTTTATCCACTAGGCTACCGCATCAGGCCCCCGTATTTTTTTTTAATAGCATGTCTATAGGTTTGCCTTTTAAAAAACATGCAGGGTCCGGCGCGGTGGCCTAGCGGCTAAAGTCCTCTCCTTTAACACACCAGGATCCCATATGAGCACCGGTTCTAATCCCGGCAGCTCCACTTCCCATCCAGCTCCCTGCTTGTGGCCTGGGAAAGCAGTCAGGGACAGCCCAAAGCCCTGGGAGCCTGTACCTACGTGGGAGACCTGGAGGAATTTCCTGGCTTTGGATCAGCATAGCACCGGCCATTGCGCTCACTTGGGAAGTGAATCATCGGACGGAAGATCTTCCTCTCTGTCTCTCTTCCTCTCTGTATATCTGACTTTGTAATAAAAATAAATAAATCTTAAAAAAAAAAAAAGAAAGAAAGAAAAAAGAAAAGCAGTGGAGTTCGGCCCAAAGCCTTGGGTTCCTGCACCCGCGTGGGAGACCTGGAGGAAGTTCCTGGCTCCTGGCTTCGGATTGGCTCAGCACCAGCACCACCATTGCAGTCACTTGGGGAGTGAATCATCAGGTGGAAGATCTTGTTCTCTGTCTTTTCTCCTCTCTGTATATCTGACTTTGCAATAAAAATAAATAATCTTTAAAAAGAAACAAAACAACAAAAAAACAAACATCATGCAGTACATAGCCCTGCAGACTCACTCAGCAGTGAGGGCGACTCATGTCTATCCATAAGAAGGATCTGGGGAGGAGACACCAGGCCGCCCGGGATGGGAGCTCTCCCAGAGCTCTGGGATTTGCACCTGAGCACACCTGAGCACCTAGTGTCTGCCCATCGTCAGCAGACACTCAGCAGCTGACTGTGCCCTGAGACAGGTAACAGGCGAGAACCAACTCCATCTCTTACATACCTCAGTGCCAGCAAAATGCTTTAGGACTCCAGAAAGGCTTCACCGAGGAGAGTAGAGTCGTTTTAGATTTTCGAATGGATAAGACACCAAAAATTAAGTATTTAGTGACAAATCTAAGCAGCATCTCCAAACCAATCTAATATGAGCTAAAGGCTTAAGAAGTCTTTTTTTTAACCAGTAGCTATAGATCATGACATGGCTCAAAGAATCCAAATTAGATATGGAGCAACAGATAAAAATGAGCATTTGGGGGAAGAAAAATTACTCACTGCGACAGATTTAACAGCTTTGATAAGCTTTTTACTTTCCAGATTCTTTAGAATTTTATTGATTTCTGTTAATGGCAAGTTACTTTTATATCGGATATCTCTGCTCCATATTCCTACAAGAAAGGAAAGAAACAAACTGAGTGTTGGAGTTCATGGATTTTGATTTTCACCCCTTGCCTCACATCACCAGCAAACCTGCAGTGCAAAGTTGACAATAAATCCTCCCACAAGCTTTCTGTAAACAGGTCACAGGAACACCAAGGGACATGGGGTCTTACACCCCTGGATAAAGCCCTACATGTATGCAAAACCATGAATTTGTCCTATGCTTGACCTCAACTGCAAATTTCTTGGAATCTTTTGAAAAAATGAATAGAAACGGCACTTTCATATTGAATGCTACTGAATTGTCATCTCTGCCATTCCCTTGTGTATTGCGATATTGTCACTCCAGGTTGTAAATGTGTAAAGCGAAGTTAAGCCTGAGTCAGGTCAATGACCATGCTCTGCTGGGAGCAGCGGAAGCTTTGGGCACGTGTATTCATTCACCACATAACACCGCAGCTGAAAACTGCAAACAAGCCTGTGAGGCCCACAGTCCTAAAGCTGTGTGTGGGAAGAGGATATGTGGAAAACACTTGGCTTTGCTTCCAATGTAGAAATAGAATGAAATAGGAAGTTTTCTTCTTTTTTTAAATACAGAGAATAGGTTTCTCATAAAATTATTTCTAAAATGTTAATTAGAAGGGCCTAGTGCTGTAGCCTAGTGGCTAAAGTCCTCGCCTTACACGTACCATAAACCCATATGGGTGCTGGTTTGTGTCCCAGCTGCTCCACTTCCCATCCAGCTCCCTGCTTATGGTCTGGGAAGGAAGCAGAGGACGGCCCAGAGCCTTGGGACCCTGCATCCATGTGGGAGAGCTGGAGAGGCTCCTGGCTTTGAATCAGCTCAGCTCTGGCCACTGTGGCCACTTGGGGAGTGAACCAGCAGATGGAAGATCTTTGTCTCGCCTCTCTGTAAATCTGACTTTCCAAAAATAAATAAATAAATAAATAAATAAATAAATAAATCTTACATAAAAATGTTAATCTAAAACTTAATCATACAGTTTCGATCACATAATATCTCAAGCTAATATCAATGACTCAAGAGATTGGAGATAATAACTGCAGTCTTGCTACAGTTCTGGGGGAGAAGGAAGCCACAGCTGTTGGCAGTAAACACTGCAGGACGGCCCTGATGTGCCTACCTGGCTTCCCTGTGGTCCGTGCCAGAACCAGAGCTGGGGCCACACATCACCATTCACAGGCCTGAAGGAGAAGCCATCACCATCTAACCCCTGCTTCCCCCCAACCCTGAGGTAGCACTGGCAAGGTCGCCCAGCATGTGACAGGTGTGCTGCGTGTCCCCCCTTTAACACAAAGGGCAGGCACACTGGTCCGCTGTCCCCTGAGAGGCCAGGAGCTCAGCGCCTGGGAGGAGGCCTCACATGCTTACCTTTATTTCCTGCATCCTCTATGATTTGATAGACTAGTTTTTCTTGGTTATCCGATCCCTTCATTTTACTGCAGGGGAATAAAGCAGAATGAAGAAGGCACAGGGGTATGGGGCAGTCTAAGACTCTACATCACTACTTCAATGAATGAGCAGACAACGTCAACACACTGACTTATTGACCAAAAGAAAGGCTTACCTTAGAAAGAATGAGACAGAGCTGTATGTACCAACATGAAAAGATGTCCAAGATATAGTAAGTGAAAAAAACAAGTTACACAACAGTACGGATAGCATGACCCCATTTTGTTTCTTTTAAAAAGATTATATATAAATACATAGTATGTGAGTAGATAACCACCTTTGTGTATTTATATATAGCTAGAAGAACGTGTATACAGCAAACTACTAGGAGCAGCCCACCTGGGCAGTGGAGTTTAGGACAGCAGCGGGCAGTGAGACGCAGAACAGGCTCGTATTACGCACTTCTGCGTGAGCTCCTCCTCCTAACACATCTATTACTTTTGTTTTCATTAATATGCTCTTAGGCTTAAAAAACAGGTGCTTACCCAGCATTCTGAGAGTCCTTTATTCTATATAAAAGGCCTGTGTTGCTCCGTAAGAGATCCAATTGGCCCTAGAGTGTTTGTGTTTTTTTAATAGAAAACAAGAGTCAGTTATACTGGAGACAAACCGAGTGACTTTTCACATTTTCATTATATGAACTGAAAGAGTCTACCTCCCACAGTGACTGTCAGCTCTCACCTGATACACATCTTGGCCTATAGACTGGCACTTATCTGTCCAATCTTAACACATGGAAACAGGGGCCCTCTCAGCCACAACTCCCCAACTGTCAGAAGCCCAGTGGGACCACCTTTGGGGTTCTCCTAAGTTCCCAACCAAGGGATTTCAGAAACATGGCAGAAAACAGCTTGAATGCATTCTGTATAACCACTACTGCTGTAGGCCAGGCACAGCTTATATTCAATTAGACCTAGTCCTGGTCCATGAAAAGCTCAGAGTGGCAGAGGAGAGAGGGTTGGCCAGATGGAGGTGCTCTGGGACGACTCTGTAAAATCAGAGAGACGCTTCATGGGCAACAGCCAGACACCAGCAGCAAGAAGCAAATCGAAGCCAAGAACCATGCGCAGTCCCGTGGTGACCCTCCACAAGGGGTGGGGGCCTGGGAAGCAGCAGGGAGTGGCTCCAAGGCCTGACAGCCACCAGCATGGAAGCCAGCCTAAGGCTTAACAAGCAGCAGGGTCCAGGAGGCAGGGGAGAACAGATGGCCACATCCACCGTCCTCCACCTCTGTGTCCTCCTCAGACCCTCGGCGGACTGCAGGGCGCGCCCCACCTGGAGGAGGGTCCCTGCTTCCTCGGTTCACCAAGCTCAATGCTGTCTCCAGAACAGTGTCAGGCCAGACCTCTCGCAATCCCATCCTCGAGTCACGTTGCTACGTAACAGGAGCCAGCACAGCTCCGTCATCGAAACACTGATGACTCCAACACAGCTCGACTATCCCTAATTCAGAACCCAAAACGCTCCAAGTCCTGAAACCTTCTGAGTGTCCACCGGAGGCTCCAAAGTTTCAGATCGTGAAGTGCTCTGGATCTGCAGCTTAGTTCAGCCTTTAGTGTATGTGGAAATATTCCAAAGTCCCAACAACTACAGGGTCTGAGACATTTCTGGTCCCAGGTGTTTCAGATTGAGGGACCCTAACCCTATCGACAAGGAATCTCGGGAACTGGCTGGAGTTACCTTACCATGGACAAGAGTCTGTTGATGGCCACCGCCCTCTGCTGGGCTTCGATGTGAGGCATTTCATTCTGAATCACCTGGTCTGTGATTCCATGCGGCAACTGCTGGCATAACTCTAGAATCCTAGAAACAGAGGCAGGGTGGGGTCACCCTTCTCTATTTTCCAAAGACAGTAATCAAGCACACATAAGCCACAGTTTCTGTTGTTTTTTACATCTGTCAAGTAATCCAGGTTTCTACCTAGTTTGGAACATACATACGATAGAAATTGAGGTCGATGATATCTGAATATATATTCACATTATTAATATTATTTTAAGGGCGGTATCCCCTTCCTTCACCAAGATGAACTTTCTCTCTCTCTCTTTTTTTTTTAAAGATTTATTTATTTTTATTGCAATGTCAAATATACAGAGGAGGAGAGACACAGAGGAAGATCCTCCATCCGATAATTCATTCTGTAAGTGGCTGCGACAACCGGTGCTGCGCCGATCCAAAGCCAGGAGCCAGGAGCTTCCTCCAGGTCTCCCATGCGGATGCAGGGTCCCAAGGCTTTGGGCCATCCTCGACTGCCTTCCCAGGCCACAAGCAGGGAGCTGGATGGAAAGTGGAGCTGCCGGGATTAGAACTGGCGTCCATATGGGATCCCGGTGCATTCAAGGCGAGGACTTTTAGCAGCTAGGCCACCGCGCCAGGCCCAAACTGAACTTTCAATTAAAACAAAAGTTTAGTAAAAACGCAGAAGAACGTTTTGCAGCTAAAGCATCAGCTTTTCTAGACAAAAAGAGGAGCCGAGGTGGAGTCGCTCCAAGCACAGACTGGCAACAGGAAGCCAAATCCTTTTTATTCGAAAGGCAGAGTTAAGAGAGCGAGAGAAACAGACAGATCTTCCATTCACAGGTTCAGTACTCTCACGGCAAAAACGGCCAGTGTTGGGCCAGGCTGCAGCATAAAACCAGCAGTTTCTTTCAGCTCTCCCACATGGGTGTCAGAGGCCCACGTACTTGGGCCACCTTCTGCTGTTTTTGCAGGTGTCCTTAACAGGGAGCTGGATTGGAAGTGGAGCAGCCAGGACACTAACCTGTTGCTCCTAAGATGGTGACATCCCAACCAGCAGCCTTACGTGCTATGCCACAATGTCCGGGCCTGAAGCCAAAAAATTAGGGGGACGGGGCCCGATAGGGTGGTGCACAGGCTAGTCCTTCCCCCTGTGGCGCCGGCATCCCCTGTGCTCGCCGGTTCGCGTCCCGGCTGCTCCACTTGCATCCAGCTCGCTGCTAATGGCCTGGGACACTGACCTAGCTAGAGCCCTCGTGGGCATCTGCACAGTGAATCAGTGGACGGAAGATATCCTCTCTCTCCCCAGTTCTGTCCTGTCTTCTGTAGGGCGTCCAGAGAAGGAATCAAGCCGCCCAAATGCCTGGCCGCCAACCACGCATCCCGCGCCGCTCACCTGTTTTCTATCTCGACGGGGTCCGCGTCAGGCGGCTGCACCTTCACCTTTACCTCCGCCATGACGGTGCAGCCCCCGACTCCGCGGGGGACAGAGGCACACACAGCCACGAGAGGGCGAACGACCGGGGAAACCAGCCGCCCGAGGAAAACAGCACAGCGCAGGGCTTCAGCGGCCGCCTTCTTCGTGTCGCAGCCGGTCCTTCCTTGTCTGTCAGCTTGGGGTGGCCAAGTCACGCCTGTTCCAACACTCGCGCCTGCGTCTTTACAGCTCGTGGTTCTTGTTTTCTAGAAGATGTCTGTCTGTGGGGTGAAAGGGCCTGGATTCTTCCTTGTAACTCTTGGAAACCATCTTTTCATATTTTGCACCCTCAGAGAAGGAAGGCATATTTTTGGACGCCGAAAGAAAAACCTGAGGAAAGGTTCTTCAGGCGCCAATGGGTCGCCCGCAAGGGGCAGGGGCGGGGCTAGTTGCCAGGGAGCCAAATTTTCACCAATCAGCGGCTGAGCTTCAAGTGGGCGGGTGCGGCTCGCAGCGTCTGTGGTAACCTGGGCCCGGGAGAAGAAAGGGAGCGAAGCGGTGAGCGGCGGCTGGTGACCCTGCTGTGGGAGGCGCTGGTGGTTGGTTCTGATCTCAGTCTTGTTGGCTGGAGGAAGAGGAGGTCGTGCCTCATTCCAGCCCAAGGGGTGTCCACGTCCCTGGCTGTCCTTGAGGGAGAGAGCCGGGAGTAGCGGGGTTCTGGCTCGGGAGGGCGGGGAGGCGGTCCCAGGGGAGAGAACAAAGAGTGGGTGACTGTAAGGTGCTGAGGACCGACGCCTCCGTTTACACCCAGCTGGTCGGCCTTGTTCTCTGTCCTATTGGCGAGGCCCCATTGGCCGGCCCAGACTCCCAAGGACCTCCCAAGGACAGCCACTGGTCGCCAGGTGTGACTGCCTCCCTGGATAGTTTCATTCCTAACTAGTTTTTCAAATTTTAACTGTATCCTCATTTGAATGGAAATGGGAGTATGGACCACTGCCGCAGGTCCAGCTGCACATCTACAGGGACGATAGCTGTGCTGTATCTACATTTGTATTCTTGGCTCTCGATCTGGGATCTGTTCAGCAAAGACATTAGGTTTAGTTTTTCTATTGTTATTATTATTATTATTAGCAAGGCAGAGTTAGAGAGGAAGAGAAAAAGAGAGAGAATCTTCCATCCACTGCTTCAACCCCCAAATGGCCCCAACGACAGGTCCAAATCCAAGAGCCAAGAGTCTCCCACGCGGGTGCCGGGTCCCAAGGCTCTGGACCGTCTTCTACTCTTTCCCAGGCCACAAGTAGGGAGCTGGATGGGAAGTGGAACAACTGGAACTTGAATGGGTAGCTGCATAAGATACTGGCTTTACAGGTGGAGACTGAATGTGCTACACCACAACACTGACCCCTAGTTATTCCGTTTTTGTAGAATACAGTGTTTGGTATCACTCATGCAGAGAGGATACCCAGAGCAGGACTGTTAGAATTATAACAATTAAGGGTCACCTCAGTAACTCTACTAGCTAACCTTCTGCCTACAAGCACCAGCATTCCATATGGACGCTGGTTCATGTCCCAGCAACTGATCCACCTCCCATCCACCTCCTAGTTTGTAGCGGATAGCCCAAAGCCTTTGACCCTGTACCCATCCACTTTGGAAACCCAGAAGAGGCTCCTGACTCCTGGCTTCAGATCAGCTCAGCTCCAGCCGTGGTGGCCATTTGCACGGTCTGGGATGGGTGGGTGTCTTTCCTTCTCTCCATTAATCTGATCTGCATTTACAATAAAAACAAATGAATAAGCCAATAAGTGTTTCTTACAAGAATTGCAACAACCAGAACCAGAAGATAATTGCAATAAAAAAAACTAGGAATAGCCTAAACTATAAATTGAGTTCTCAAAAGGCCATGTGAACACATGAGAAATTGTAGATAATACAATGGAAGTGCAAGAAGCAGGCTGCAAAGATTGAATAGATGTGTAGATTATAGATTTTTTTTTTAGGTTAATTTTTCTTTTATTAGGATTCAGGTTCCAAACAAAGTAAAAAGCAGTGGCAAGAAGGGTTCGGGATAGGTAGGAGATGACCAGGGAACACCAGGCCTAGCTAGGTGGGCCACTGCCAGAGGCCAACTGGGAACCTGGGGTTGAAAGGGATCGGGAACAGGTTGTCAGGGGCCGGCCTAAAAGAGCAGACGAAGGTTAGCGGATGGTGTATCGGACATAGGGGACTTCGACGTCCTCGCCACTCTCGTCGTTGCAGCACAGCTCAAGCACCAGCGCTCTCACATGGCAGCCCAGCCTTCGCTTTGACACACGGCTCACAGTCTCTGTCATCGGCTGGTCCAACCACTGCTTGAGCTTCGCCGCTGGCATGAAGAAGGAGTAAAGCATGGATACACTCTGCGACAGCATGGTGATCTCCAATTTGTGCTCTGTCTTAAAATAGTCAAGGAATTGTTTGAGAGTCATCTCCTCACCATTGGGTTGCAGTCCCTGAACCTCGAAGCGATCCCACAGTGTCCATTCTTGGTTATAGTACTGGTGACGTGGTGCAGCCAGCAGTTCAGAAAAAACGAAAAACGGTAGGGCCAAGTTAAGGAAACCATTCTTGTAGGATTCGAGGTGTCAGTGCCCCTGCACTACCTTGTACAGCTCCAGACACACAAGGCCAACGACAGCTGCTGTGGTCGTGGCAATGGCCGGGACGATCTAGGCCTAGGAGAGCAGTGGAGGATGATCCCAAGCCTTGGGACCCTGCATCCATATGCAAGACTTGCTCAGCTGTGGTAGTTGTGGACATCTGGGAAGTGAATCAGCGGATGGAAGATCTTTCTCTCTGTCTCTCCTCTCCATAAATCTGTCTTTTCCATAAAAATTTCTTAAAAAAAGATAAAAGCAACAAAATCTTTAAAACATTGAATACTATTTGCAGGTGGCACAGGAACAGTTTTTGCTTTTCTATTTTATTAGTTTTGCTGCGTTTATATGAGGCAGGGTGCTTTGGCTTTTGTGTCTAGATACCAGTGCCTCTTGGGATGTCTTATTCTCTGATGTTCTTGATGTCAGGAAAGAAAATGACGGCTGGTTCAGTGTGTGTCCCTCAGATCATACCACTGCGAGTGCCTCAGCCTGGAAGAGCAAACCATGAAATCGATCACAACACTCTCTTGGAAATGAAATCAGGTAGGAGTCGCCGGTGTTTGAAATGGTTGAAAATGACATTATCCTCCTCTGTGTTCATCTGGGGGCAGATTGCTCTCTGTGTGTTTTCTTTTAAGATTTATTTTGTGGGAAGGGGGCATGCAATGGCTCAATTGGTTAATCTTCCACCTCCAGGCACCAGCATCCTATATGGGAGCTGTTTCATGTTCCGGCCGCTCTACTTTCCATCCAGCTCCCTTCTTATGACTTGGAGAAGCAGTGGAGGATGGCTCAGGTCCTTGGGACCCTGTATCCATGTGGGAGACCTAAAAGAAGATGCTGGTTCCTGGCTTTGGATCTGCTCAGCTCTGGTGGTCGCAGCCACTTGGGGAGTGAATCAGTGAATGGACGATCTTTTCTCTCTCTCTTTCCTTCTTTCTCTATAAAATCTGTCCTTCCAATAAAAAATAAATAAATCTTTAAAAATATAGGTGTCCAGGAGACACTTTCAAATGAAAAAATGCAAGACTGGTGAGTTGAGACTAGGAGATGCTGACTTTATCCTAATAAATTAGGGAAGAAAAAGAAAATTGATTTTTTAAATTTTTCCCTACATTTTACACTGTATTCCTTTTTAAAAGATTCATTTATTTTTATTGGAAAGGCAGATCTACATGGAGGAGGGACAGAGAAAGATCTTCCATCCACTGATTCTCTCTCCAAATAACTGCAATGGCCAAAGCAGAGCCAATCCGAAGCCAGGAGCCAGGAGCTTCTCCAGGGTCTCCCACATGGGTACAGGGTCCTAAGGCTTTGATCCATCCTCTACTGCTTTCCCAGGCTACAAGCAGGGAGCTGGATGGGAAGTGGAGCAGCCAAGACATGAACCAGTACCTATATGGGATCCTAGTGCATACAAGGGGAGGATTAGCCAGGTAAGTCATCTTGCCAGGCCCTATCAGTATTAATTCTACATATTTGTTTTATAGATACACTCACAATTCTTTATAAAGATATCATTTTTAATTTTTTAAAAGTTTATTTTTAGCTTGACTGATGTGTACCAGCTGGTACAAAATCAGATGGAGTCTGTCAGCTGCACTGGCCAAAGCACGTACTGGTGGATGCAGCTGCCTGTTCAGTTCTGCCCCAGCCCCATATCTCACACAAGCTGACAGGTGCTGGGGTCCAGCTCAGCCAGCCCTCCACAGACCCAGTCCTCATGCATACCAGTGGATGCTGCCGCCTAGTCAGGGTAACCCCCAGTAACCCGCACCAGGCCTATCCCTAGCCCCAGTTTTTGTGTGTACTGGCCTGTGCTGAAGCCTAACCTGGTGCACCCCAGCTCTCATGCACACCCATGGGTACTGCAGCTTAGCTCAGCCTGACCCACCCCCAGATCTGGTCCTCACGTATGCCAACAGGCACCACTGCCTTGTCTGGCCTGGCCTGCCCTCAGCCCTGGTTCTTGGGCTCACCAGTGGGAGGTACAGCCTAGCACCAGAGTGCCAAGCACCAGAGTTCCCTTGCCAAGCATGTTCCCAGCCCTGTATCTTACACATGCCAGGGGATATTATGGTATTGCCTGACATGATTTGTGCCCAAACTTGGCACTTGCCAACTGATGCTGCAGCCTTAGCCTGGCTGGCTAGTTCTCACTATCAACTGCAGGTACTAGAGCCAGTCTGGCCTGCCCTTCACCCAGCCCACACCCATGCCAATGGGTGCTATAACCTTACCCAACCTGGTCCATTCACAACCCCAGCTCTTGTACTCACTGGTGGGAGCTGCAGCCCATCAGGGGAGTCCCCAGAGTTCCCCTACCATACCTGTTCCCAGTCCTGCGACTTGTGGGTGCTTTGACTCAGCTTTGCATGGCACGCCTATAGTCTCAGCTCTCACTGGCAGGCGGTGCGGTCTGGCACAGCTGGACCTGGCCCACACCCTGTCCTGGCTCTCCTATGTGTCAATAGGTGTGGAGGTCTGGCCCAACCTGTCCTGTCTGCAGATGCGGCCCATACAAATGCTGACAAATGCTGCAGACCTGCATGGCCTGTCCCCAGACCCAGCTTTTGTGCTTTCCAGTGGGAGCTGAGGCATAGTAGGGGAGTTCCTGAAGCTCACGCATGGATCTCACATGTGGATTTCATGTGTGGATCTCATGCATGTCAGCAGGGACAGTAGCTCTGCTTGGTATGGTCTGTCCTTAGTCCTGGCCCCTGTGTGCACTAGTGGGTTATACAGCCTATCCCTATTTGACCTTCTCCCAACCCCAGCTCCTGCAGGTGTCAGGTGGAATTCTGTGGTCCACCCTGTCTAGGCCCATTACCACCCCATGTCTCTGTGTAAAACTGTGAGTGCTACAGTCCCACAGAGACAAACCCACAAGTCTCCTGCAGAATCTGCCCCCAGATCCAGTTCTTTTGTGTGCTAGTAGGTGTTGTGGTCCAGCCTGATGTGTCTCACTTCCTTCTTCAACACTCACAGGAGGGTACCGTGGACTAGCACAGCCAGGCAGGCCCTGCATCCCTGCTTTTGCAAGCACCGTTGGGTGGCAGGCAATGCTATTTAGCCCAGCCCAGGACTGCTACGTGGATGGAGGCCTTGTCGTGACCCAGACATACCCTCCATTTCACCCCTCTAAACCACTTCATCTGCTCCCTCATCTGCCTGCAAGAATAGTAGCCCAGTAGTGGAAAACCCCAGAAATTATTCCTTCCCTGTCAAACGTACTCCCACTCCAGTAAATTCCAGTGCCCCTTCCTTGGGCAGTCTGAAGCCCCCTACCTGGGGACTGAGCTGGAGTGTCCTGATCCAGACTTTCCCGCCGTCCACAGTTAATCTTCACACACACACACACAAAAGAAGTAACTATGCTGGTAGAGTTTGCGTACACAAATCTGGAACTAACTAGGCCCAGAATGCCCACTAGCCACCCGCTCTGCTTTTCTCCCAGCGGTGTAACACTTGCCTAGGTACAAGGCAACCTGTGCAGTTGCCTACAGCTGGGGATATGAAATTATCATTAAAATGCTTATCATTGCAGAAGAAAAATTTTAAAATGAAGAAGAAAACAGCTTTAAGGGTCCGTCTGTAGGAAACTGAATGATTTTCATTTACTCTGCGAGATAGTGACACAGACGTAACAGAGACCAGAGAAATCCCAGTAAAAAAGCATAAAGCATTCTCAAGAGATACTCCAAAATTAAAGATTATCTTCTACTTTGTATGGGAGGATACTATTTGAAAATCAACTTGTATTCTCTCTGTATCCATACCCCATTGGAGAGGCACAAGAATATTATGTTGTGAGAGTGTGGAATATGGGGCCAAATTAGCAGAAGTTGAACTACAACCTGTTTGTTATTTAGCACATTTCATAATCTCTCCAAGACTCAGCTACATCACCTGTAAAATGGATGTAAGATGGGACCTATCCTATGGGCATGCACAGATAGCATGAACCAGTCCATGCAGTGCACAGTGCTGCCCCCCCAGATGGAATGATGATAGTTATTATTATTTGTTTCCACCAGGTGTAGAACATCTTGTGAAGTCGCTGACCCATGGGCATTATTCTTGGACTTCGTAGTTTATTGTTCTTTGCAGTTATCTTGTTTTTATTTTTACTTTTTTCCCCAGATACCCCAGATGTCCAAATATACTATACCCTAGATGGCAGCAAACCTGAATTTCTAAAGAAAACAGGTTATGGTGAAAATAACACATTGAAGTATACAAAACCTATTACTCTGCCTGATGGAAAAATACAAGTGAAGGCTGTTGCCGTCTCTAAGTAAGTGAAGGATGTGGTGATTGAGTTATATGTAGCTCATTGATGTGTTGTTCCAGTTCTTCCTGTGAGAATCAGTACTACATTAGAAGAGCACTAACAGTTATTTTTCATTTCAGAATATATGTGCGACTTTTGTCTTTTTATTTTTTAAAATATTTTATTCACTTGAAAGGCAGAGGTTGCAGAGAGGGACAGAAGACAGAGAGAGGGAAAGAGAGATATTCCATCTATTGAATCACCCCTTAAATTGCTGCAATGGCTGGAGCTGGACCAGTCTGAAGCCAGGAGCATGAAGTTTTATCCAGGTGTCCCACGTGGGAACGGGACCCAAGCACTTGGGCTGTCTTCCTGCTGCTCCCCCAGGTGCATTAGCAGGGAGCTGATTTGGAAGTGGAGGAGCTGAAATTCAAATTGGTGCCCACATGGGATACTGGCATTGCAAGTAGCAGTTAAACCTTTTATAACACTACACCGACCCCTGTTACTCAGGTTCTTGACAGAGGGCTGAAAGATGGCTGTGCTTTGGCCCAATTGAAAATGGGCCAACATGCCTTGGGCCTCACGTGATAGCGTAGTGGCTAACGTCCTCACTTCGAATGCGCTGGGATCCCATATGGGCACTAGTTCTAATCCTGGAAGCTCCACTTCCCATCCAGCTCCCTGCTTGTAGCCTGGCAAAGCAGTCGAGGACAACCCAAAACCTTGGGACCCTGCACCCACGTGGGAGATCTGGAGGAAGTTCCTGGCTCCTGACTCTGGATTGGCACAGCATCAGCCGTTGGGCTCAATTGGGGAGTGAATCATTGGACGGAAGATCTTCTTCTCTGTCTCTCCTCCTCTCTGTATATCTGACTTTGCAATAAAAATAAATAAATCTTTAAAAAAGAAAAGACATGCCTTGTATTTGAAAAGCTTGTGCCTGGGCAAGAAATGGCTTCCACTCTTTCACGTTCTTTCCCCAGAGGTTCCCAGCTCACACTTTGCAAAGTCCAGGAATAGTTTGGGCTGCCACAGCTGGGGCGAGAGCATGCCAGCAGTGCCTCATATGTATAGCCAGGGACACTGCTGAACTTCTTCCAGTGCACAAGTCAGCCTGCACAAGAAAGAACTTTCAAAAAATTGTATATTGATTTCTCCAATTTAAATTATGAATTTAAAAGCTAAAGGGTTTCATAAACTCAGCTTGATTATTTGGTGCCTTTTCTTTGAATCTCTATGTAATGCAGATTTTTTTTTCTGAAATGCTTTCCAGAGACTGTAGACAGAGTGGGGTGGTAACAAAGGTGTTTCAGGTAGACCATGAGCCACCAACTACGGCCTCTTCTGAAGAAAACACTGAAGATGTTCTCAGAGTTTCTTCAACACAGGCAAGTAACAAATGCAAGACATCTGGATGGACATCCTCTTCTTGGTTCCTCTTTCCCACTGGGCGTATTTTCTAGAACTGAAGTTCATATTAGCCATCGCACCCCCTCTGCGTGGCTGTGCAGTCAGTCTCTCCTCCAGCTGAAGATTTGGGTTCCTGCCTAGTGTCACTGTCTTCAGCAACCCTCCGTTGCAGGTGGTCCCATCCTTCCACTCCTTCTGCCCTTGTTTTTCTTCCTTGGCTTTGTCCATGACCTTCACTCTCGTGAAAAACTGTGTATCGAGCTCCATTCCTGCTCCATCCAGGCCTTCTGCTTTGAGCCTGTGATCACGTGGGTTCTCCTCTGTCTTCCCATTCTGCACAACCTGTAGAGTGGCTTCCATGCCCTCCTCGGTGCCTTTTCATGGGACAGGTGGGAGAGCGTGATGAGTGGGACCAACACAGTGTGTTCAGGCATGGAGTGGCTCTAATGGCAGCCCAGAGGTGCTCAGCAGGTGTTTAAATTTGAAGCAGGTGTAAAAGGTAAAGTTCTTGGCTGAGACAGTTGTTCAAATAGGAGAGTGTCTAAGGACTGCAGGTGGACAGGTGGTGTGCAGAACCACCTCTTGGTCTGTCCTCACCTTGCCCCTGGAGCTAGTGGTCCTACGGTTTCCTCAGAACTCCCTGGAAGGCGCAACATGTGTGCCTCCTGCCTGCATCTTGGCTGCTTGACCTGGCGGGGTATACCTAGCAGATGTGCCACTAAGCAGCCATCCACCTGCAAAGCTATGAGGCAGGAGTCACTGAAAAACTGCTCTAGATCCTTTCAAGTAGAAAATGAATGGCACGACACTACCTCTTATCATGTAACTTCTAATATTCCCATTTCAAGTGTACAGGATCAAGTGATTGTTAGGCAATGTCTTCATTCCTAGGAGCTAAGAAATGGGTATGTTGGATCAAAACTAAAGAAGAAATACAAGAGCACGGAAAACAAATCTAGTTGGAGTGTGAACTTTAGAAAGGTCCCAGGTAAGTCACAAGAGGGCAGAGAGGTTTCAGTTTCTGAACCCACCAAACAGGTTCACTGCATGTATGTTGGACCAAGGAAGCAGGCTGTAATTTGCATGTTACTGCTGTCTTGGCCAATAGCGTAAGACCACAAGAGCTAAGCAAATCACTTAATAGTCAGATTTGTTGAATCATGCAGTGCGTGAGGGAGACTGTATGCCAAGGAATTAGGGGCAGCTTACCAAGTAAAAGAAAACGTGGGAGTTGTGGAAATTCCAAATAAAAGCAGAGTTTGGATAGGGTCAAAGCAAAGCGAGGCTGTGTATGAGAAGAGGATCAATATCAGGTGTAGACTAAAGGAGACCCCATACCCCCTGCCCCACTGCTCCCTTGGAGCCCACAGACAAATACATAAACAGTTTCGTTCGGAAGCCCTTCCTGGAGCGCTGAGCCTGGGCTGTAACAGAAGCTGCTGCTGTAATCTGGTTCTTACTGAAATCATCACCAGCAACGTAATTTCTGATCACCAGTGTTGGAGAGAGCCAGGTTTCCTAGCTGGAGAGCCGTTGTCACTCAAAGGGTGATGTAACTTGGAGTGAGTGCCCACCAGAGTTTGCAGAGGTACTCAAGCCAATCCCAGCACCTAACCTCAGGAATTCTGATGGAAGTTAGAATGTGGAATTCTTTTTTTAAATTTATTTATTTATTTATTTATTTATTTATTTATTTTTATTACAAAGTCAGATTTACAGGGAGGAGGAGAGATAGAGAGGAAGATCTTCCGTCCAATGATTCACTCCCCAAGTGAGCACAATGGCTGATGCTGTGCCAATCCAGAGCCAGGAACCAGGAACTTCCTCCAGATCTCCCACGTGGGTGCAGGGTCCCAAGGTTTTGGGTTGTCCTCGACTGCTTTGCCAGGCCACAAGCCGGGAGCTGGATGGGAAGTGGAGCTTCCAGGATTAGAACTGGCGCCCATATGGGATCCCGGCGTATTCAAGGCAAGGACTTTATCCACTAGGCCACGGTGCTGGGCCCAAGAATGTGGGATTCTTGTTCTGTTTTGTTTGCATTTGTAATACATCCGCTAGTGATTCCAACCAGCAGGCCTGGGTAAGATGCACAGTTGCCAGTCCCACAGTAAGGAGTGTGGATTCTCTTCTGTCAGTAAAGGCTGTATTAGGAGAATGAGCTCTGATCACACTCATTAAAAGGTTTCCTCTCTGGCTCCTGGGACATTTCACAGCTTCCCTGTGTCCCTGGGAGGAATGTTTGTTGCTAACCTGCACTTGGATTTTGTCTGTTTTCCCAGTCTGATGCGGGATGTGGTAGCATCCAATAGGGAAGAGATTATCCTGCCTGGGCTTATTTTTACTTTCTGGGTTCCAATTCCCTGAACAGTGGGAGAGGCTATTTATTTATTTATTTTCTAAGATTTATTTTTTTAAAGTTAGATTTTTTAGAGAAAAGGAGAAACAGACAGAATGATCTTGCATCCACTGGTTTGTTCCCTAAATGGCCACAATGGCCATTGCAGATCCTGAGCCAATCTGAAACCAGGATCCAGGAGCTTCTTTCAGGTCTCCCACATGGGTACAAGGTCCCAAGGCTTTGGACCATCCTCCACTGTTTCCCCAAGCCATAAGTAGGGAGCTGGATGGGAAATGAAGCAGCTGGCACAAGAATTGGTGCCCATATGGGATCCTGGCACTGGCAAGGGGAGGATTAACCAGTTCAGCCATCATGCTAGCCCCAGGAAGGGCTCTTATTATTATTCCTTCTGAGGAAAGAAAGTGCTGACTGTAATCCCTTACTAAAGCTGTCAGACCAGGAAGTCGTAGGAGGACATGAACGGTGACCTAAATGCTCACAAACTATGTTTCCATGTAATCACAGACCTTGGGGTGGATGAAAGAACAGACCCAAAAGTTCTGAGAGCTCTCAGCTTCTCCAAGAGCCCACCAGAAGTTCCAGCTTGCCGCAAGGGATCAGGGTTCAGCCCCGTCCCTCGCCAGTTCCAGGTAACGTCACAGCAAGACCTTCAGGACACTGAATTATATCCCGTGTGTTTCATGCTGCCAACGAACCACTTCAAGGCAGTGTATCTGTCCCAGCCTTTGGCTCCTGGACTAGGGCCTGGGCATGCCAAGGAGGTTGTAGGTAAAAGACCTCAGCAAAAGTGATTTCAGGGAGGGCAAAGTGAGGATGCTGTGGATCGGGCGTGGTGTGCCTTGGTGCGGGGGGCTTGGGGTAGGATCATCCTGAGCTCCAGGCTTCAGACAGCATGATGCATTGCAATCACCCTGAGCCACTCCCAGGATCCACCTTAGGCACGCTGACTTCATTGTTGGGATGTGGGATGTGGGAATGGGTTTGGCTTTGTCTTAATAAGTCACTTGTGGATTTATTGAAACAAATTTATTAAGTGATCTTCCATCTGCTCTCCCAGTGCTTTTGTTGAACATGAAGCCCAGGCCAGAGACCCACAGATCATAAGGCCTGCTTACCAACTTGCTGCACAAAGGGCAACAGTTCCTATAGGGGAGCACTGCCCTGCCCCGGCTTCTGCAGAGACTGATTTTTCTTCTGCTTACCAAATGGACTAATGAGCAGTAAGGAGTCCACACCAGTCTGGCCCGAATAAATGCATTACAGACAAAATGTGGAAGAGTGAGTTGCATATGGCAAAACTCAAGAGCTGTTTCTTTGAAAGTCTTACCTGTAATGTCTAGAGATAGTTATTTTCTTTGCGCATGAATAGTTTGGACACTCTACCCACTTGGTTGTTTTAAGAGTTACTATTTCCAAGGGGAAGATTCCAAGACTCAGAATCCCAAGAGACTAAGAACAGAAGGGACAAAGAATTTGGAGAATCTGACTAGAGTTCCGAAAGCTAAGGAGACCAGAAAAGGGCTATGACACTTCTTCCTTCTGTTTTTTTTTCCCTCGTTTTGGTAATATAGTCTTATTCTGAATCATATGTTAACAAAGAACAGAATTAACATATGGAGAAGTTGTTACATCAGCAGTCTCCAGGGAGATCAGATATCTGTGAGCAGGTGTCTGGCTGCCAAGTATACCTTCAGGTATCATGTAGCAAGTAAACTTGTGATGCAGTGCATATAGCGGACAAATGACAGCTGGCACTTGATGTTAGTTAGCATGAGAGATCAAGCATCATGCATTCTCCGACCATGTGGGAATCCTCATTCAGCTTAAAGGGTCAGTCCACTCAGCTCCAGCCAACCACTGCCAATGCCAACTGCAGGCTGAGAGTTGCCACAGCTGCTGAATTTTCATGAAAAATAACCACAGAAACCTACACCTTTATGTGTAGTAGCCTCATTAAAATGTCAATGAGTTATCGGGGCCTGGTGTATATGGACCAGTGAAACCCAATGGAAGACTGCACTTGGCCAGTGGACCACCACTTTGTGACTTCAGTTCTAGGATGTGTTAGGTGTGACACAAAAACAATGAAAGATCTCCATTTCCTGCAGAACAAATCTAAAGTCCTAAACACAGAACACAGGCAGTTGATATTAGAAGACTGTGAGGGTCAGGCAGGCCAACTTCAACACCTGTACTGGTAACATGAACCTAAGCAAGTGACTCAAGCTTTCTGAGACACAGTGAGGGTTATATTCTACACACCTCTTGGTATGGTACACTAAGATAGACACACTAACGTTTCTCCCAAATTCATGCCAAAAATCAGAGTGAAAAGAATCCTAAGAAAACTGTCGAAAGCAAAGAAATCAATTGAAAGGATATCATGTGAGTTAAGTGACCTATTATCTTTTTAAAAATGTGAAAAATCATGAAAAATAGAATGAGGAACTGCTCCAGAACAAAGGTGACAAAAGGGACCTGATGACTATTAGTCAACTTTTTTGTTTCTACAATATACCCGAGGAAACTAATGCATGAATGGAGGAGAGGGTTCTTTTGCTCAGTTTTGGGGGTTCAGGTCAGATCAGGTAGCCCCTCTGGTGAGGCACCTGATGATGGGACAGATGGCAGTAGCAAAGCCTGGGCCAAGGACAGATCAGATGCGGAGTTAGGAAGCAGAGAGAGCTGGCCCAGCTCGGGCTTTCATCAGAATTATCTTCGGCGACACATCCCCTGTGACCCAGGGATCTTTCTGCCTCCCACACACCCTCATTGGATTCAGTTCCTACTCTCTCAGGATCTTCTGCATAAGTTCTGGAGCCAAACTGTGTTCAAAACCACAGCAGTGATTACATGTAAAATGTGCTGTCGATGTTCTCACAGGTCAGTTTCCTAGAAAGAGAGAATCTGAGAAATCCTAAAATATGGGTGACTCGATGTTAAATTCATGTATCTTTTATGGCTACTGTAAACTCTCGTGTTTAAAGGAATATAAGATTATGGATAGTACTTTATGTAATTATTTTTAGATTTAGATATTGGAGTAATAATGACTTTTGACCTTCCCCATTACAAAATTAATGGGGTGAAAGGTAGATATTAAACTTCAGGCATTAAGGTGAATTTTTACTGGGTTCAAACATCCCACAGCCTTTGCCACAGCTGCATTGCCTATCTACATCTGTATTCTTAATTCTAGTCACCAGCTTTTGCACACATACCTGGCCAGAAGAGTTTGACAAGCACGGAGATCATGAGAATTCAAAGAGAGACGGACTTTCTTAAGTAAGTATCAATTTCTCTTTGCTGTGTCTCAGATCCTTCCATTACCTGTGGTCAGAGAGACTTTAAAGACGATATTTTTACAGTGCATTTGCCAAGCATGACTTTTTAAATTGAGCTTTTCCAGCTTTTTTAAAAAACTTTTTTTAAAAAGGAGATTTATTGGAAAATCAGATTTACAGAGAGAAGGAGATAAAGAGAAAAAAATCTTCCATCTCCTGATTCATTCCCCAAATGGCCACAGTGGCCAGAGCTGAGTCAACCCAAAGCTAGGAGCCAGGAGCTTCTTCTGGGTCTCCCAAACAAATGCAGGGTCCCAAGACTTTGGGCCATCCTCTACTGCTTTCCCAGGCCACGAGCAGGAACCTGGAAGAGAAGTGGAGCAGCTGGTATATGAACTGGCACCCATGTGGGATCCTGGTGTGTGACATTAGCCATTAGGTTGCCATGCCAACTCACCTTTACAGCTTTTAAAGGTTTACATTACATAAAATAAATTGCATGTGTTTGGAGCATTGAATTGATATGCATGTAATCATGAAATTATTCCCACAACCAGGAAGCTGAACAAGCTCATCCCCTTCAGAAGGCCCGCTTTGTCCCTTTTTGGGAGCCTTCTTTTTCACGCCCTCCATCCCATGTTTCTCTCTTGTCACAATACCTTAACTGTGTATTTCATTTTATATATAATCTCAAGTGATTCAATATCTGTTCTTTTCTTTGCCAGGATTCTCAGTGTAATATTTTGAGATTCAGCTATTTCTTTTTGTCTGTTGTATGATAGTTCACTGTATGAACACACCAAAATTTGCTTATCTACTCTCTTATTCATGGGCATGTGTGGTTTCCAGTTTGAGGCTGTTGCACTGATTTGGATATGTATATGTAAGTCCTATACAGATATGCTTTCATTTCCTTTGAAGTGGAATGGATAGGTCCTGTGATAGATGCAAGCCTGTTCTACTTTTAAGGAACTGTCCAGCTGTTTTTGCAAGGCGACTATAGCGTTTTATGCTCTCCCATGAGTAGTCAGTAGTGTGTGTAGTCTTGTGAGATTACAGTGTTGTCTCACTGTGGCTTGAATTTGCATGGCCTTCCTGATGAATTATTTGAGCATCTTTTTGTGTGTTATTTAGCATCTTTTATTTTAAATATTTATTTATTTATGTATCATTCAGACTTACAGGAAGAAAGGAAGTTACACACTCACACACACATGTGCATAGAAAGAGATTTTTCCATCCACTGGTTTACTCCCAAAATGAATGCAACACCCAGGTCTGGAGCCATGAGCTGCTTCTGGGTCTCCCACATGGGTGCAGGATCCCAAGGCTATGGGCCGTCCTTGACTGCTTTCCCAGGCTGCAAACAGGGAACTGGATGGGAAGTAAAGAAGCCAGGACACAAATCAGCACCTATATCGGATACCAGTATGTGTGAATTAAGGATTTAGTCACTAGGCTATCATGCCGGGCCCTAGCTCTTGCATTGTTAAAAAGGATTTATTTCTTCTACTTGAAATTCAGAGTTATATGGAGGGAGTAAAAGAGACCCGGAGAGAGAAAAATCTTCCATCTACTGGTCCAGCCCTGAAATGGCCACAATAACCAGAGTAAGACCAGTCTGAAGCTTGGAGCCAGGAGTTGCCTCTTGGTCTCCCACATGAGTGCAAGGGCCCAAGGTCTTGGACCATCCTCTGCTGCTTTCCCAGGCAATGAGCAGGGAGCTGGATTGGAAGTGGAACAGCCAGGAATAAAACCAAGGCTCATGTGGGGGTGCTGGCCCCACAGGTGAAGGATTAGCATGCTGTGCCACCATGCAAGACCTTGCTTTTACCTTTTCAATAAAACATGACCAATCATTTCTACACTCTAGCTAGGGTATTATAAGTCACTGGAGTCTAACCAATGTACTAGTTCGTTTTTTCCACTTAGGCTGGTATAAATGTGGCCTTCCCAGCCTCGTGGGTGAGTCCTGGGCTGGGTTGAGGAGGCCTTCTCAGCCTCATGGATGAGTCCCAAGGCTTGTTTTCTCTGACCCACTTTCACAAATGGTCTCTCCCATTTCCGGCCCTGCCTGGCAGTGCCCAGGCCTGAGGGGGATGCCTGGACCGTCCTGCAGCTCTTCTCTGGCGTTCTGTCCTCAATACTCCACCTGCTGGGAAGTCTGGGATGCCGGCTGCCTGCCTTCAGCTCAGACAAGAGCAGCGATGCCAGGCAGGTCACCCCAAGCATCACTGAGCAGGCTTTCACGGCTTTGAGGTTAGGAAGGGGGAAGCTGTTGCTGACCAGGCACGAGCTGTGGTGAACCAGTGATAGCATGCTCTAGTGAGGAAGAACTGGATATGGTGAAGAGTCTGGGAAGTGCACTGCACTGTACTGACTGACAATGGCTGGGAGGCCATGGGGAGGACAAGTCGAGAGAGGGTCCGGTGTCCGAGGGCCATGAGGAGGACTGAGTGAGCAAGGACCTGGTATCCGAGGTCCATATAGGGGATGGAGTGAGCGAGTGCCTAGTGTCTGAGGGCCGTGGTGGGGGGATGGAGCAAGCGAGGGTCCAGTGTCCGAGGCTCATGGCGCCTAGAAGCAAGTCAGGTCAGGAAGTTACAGGATGATGGGCTGGAAAGTTACTGTAGTCACACTGTACCCTCACCCCAAGAATTCTGTTACTCTCAATGGAAGCCAGCACCCAGTTAAATAGCTGGGGCGAAATTATGAAATCCAGCTCACACAAGGTCTTGGAGCTCACCAGGCAGGGGAAGAGAAACATAGGGCTGAACACATGCCAGCCCGGAGTGCCAGGCAGGGGAGCTGCCACTCAGCGTGGGCTCAGTGACCTGGCCAGAGGTCAGAAAGTCTTAATGTAAACCTTCCTGACATTCCCAGGGCTCACCCTCCAACCTAACACATCCAACGAGATGCCGCCTCTCTGAGAAGTGTGGTGGAAGCTGCTGACAGACTGCCCTTGACAGTCAGGGAGTGATCCTGGCCTGGTCTACAGGTACAGGACCCAGAGGCTCAGCCCCAAGGCTACACCGTGTTGATGTCATGCAGCAGCCACTGGGAGTGGTTTCGCTTTGTCTCAAGAACTGTTTGATCACGTTTCAGTGTCCACCAGCCTTCTCAGGCACTGAGAATACAGCCAACCAGGAACTGTCTCATTGTAGGTGTGCCCACTGCCTGGCCCCCCGCCCACCTGATCCCTTTGCTCGTTTCTGTCAAGAATGTGGCTCTCCTGTCCCACCCATATTGGGCTGTCGTCTCCCACCCCCAGAAGGAGCCCAGGTGAGCAACAGACATCTTAAAAACATCATGCGGCGGCTTCTCTGATAACCGATTGTAGCAGTTACCACAGCGCCAGGTACCCAGGAACCACAGCCAGGACTCCTGGATGAAGGTGTTCCTGCCGGATCCGGATCCATCTCTTCCTATTTAGATTCCCAGTTCACAGTGGAGACATTTGCAATTCTGTTTCCATTGTGTATCCCTGCACTCGCAGGGCTCAAAGAGTGAAATCTTTTAATTTTAGGAGAATACAAGAACGAAGAATTGTTTCCTGCCTATTTGGTTTTGGGTGTAATGAGAAAACATGTTCTAGAAATAATTGGAGAGAAGTACTAATTACTGTGTATCTTCATATGTTTTTTTTTAAATTTTATTATTATTATTGGAAAGCTGGATATACAGAGAGAAGGAGAGACAGAGGAAGATCTTCCATCTGATGTTTCACTCCCCAAGTGAGCCGCAATGGGCCGGTGCTGCGCCGATCTGATGCCGGGAACCAGGAACCTCTTCCTGGTCTCCCACATGGGTGCAGGGTCCCAAAGCTTTGGGCCGTCCTCGACTGCCTTCCCAGGCCACAAGCAGGAAGCTGGATGGGAAGAGGATCTGCCGGGATTAGAATCAGCACCCGTATGGGATCCCAGCGCGTTCAAGGCGAAGACTTTAGCCGCTAGGCCACGCTGCCGGGCCCTTCATATGTTTTTATATCTCTGAGATGGACCATTCTGTCTAAAGAAGCTATAGATTGGCTAATTCCGTTTAAGTATAAGCTTGCGCTGATTTGTGTGTATCTGATGATTGAGTTTGTCTTACCACTGATTTTAGTATTTATCTTACCAAAAATGGAAAGCTCACTACAGTGTATTCATTATTGTAAAAGGACTTGAAATATGGGGTTGTTTTGGGGTGGAATTTATTTTATTAAAACAATTTACAAAGGGATCTGTGATGTTAAGTGAAAGCTGGTTTTACCAAAATAATCAATAAGAAAAATATTCAAATATGGCGAGTTCTCAATTTTGGTGTCAGTCATGCTGAACTCCTGTGCTTTGCAGAGATAGCCTCTTGAGGAGTCCCACCAGCAGCCAGTAAGCAGCTTCCCGGCAAGTCTCGGCAGGCTCCTGGGGGGGGGGGGTTCTACACCAGTATCACCAGTCTGGGGCATTGTTCGGCAACAGATTTTACTCTTTATAGAAATAAAATGAGCTAATTGTTTGAAAAGTTGTCCTTACAGAAGCAGGTTGAATCTTCGTATCCTGAAATCTACCCACAGCTTCTGTTTTTACATCCCGAGACAGACTTGGCCTTTTCCTCTCTGCAGATGGGCTTGTGTGCCGAGTGCGGAAGCCTGGTGCCCATGAACACTCCCATCTGTGTGGTGTGCGAGGCTCCCCTGACACCGCAGCTACGGCCACAGGCCAGCCTCCACTTGAAGGTAAAGAAGTATCATTCTGTAAAAACACTAGTGGAATACCTAGAAATTAACATCTAACAATTAGGTCTTTCTGCAACCAAAAGAGTGGGCTAACTGTTGATAAAACAATATTTTGTGAACGAAATCCATTCTAACATTTGGGAAGGGCGTACCGCCCAACCAAAGGTTTAGCTTTCCAATAGTAAGAGATCTGTGTCAGAATGTATTTCCTGAACAAATTGCTATGTATTCTGCCCTGTAAGAATCTGTTGGAATAAATCAGAATTCCCAGCAACGCCAAGATTTTCACAGTTAACCTGAGCCAGTAACTGGAGTGCTGGGGTTGGATGATTTTTAAAGAGGGCTTGGCAAAAGCCCCCCGGTGTAGCCCATGGGCCGTGGCTGACACTGAGGGTCCGCGTGGGGTCGTCAGTTGAAGCACATGTACCACCAGTATGGGATGCCAGCCCTGGGGGGATCTTGGTGACTGTGGTGGGGTGAGCATCTGTGATTTCTGTGCAATTTTATTTGAACCTAAACCTACTCTGAAAAAATAAAATGTGTTAATTAATTAGAAGTTTTTAAAAGGGTGTTTTGCAAGAAAGATCTGGGAGTAGGTCAGGTTTGGATTGGGAGGAGCTGCAGCTTGTTGAGTTTGATAAGTAAGAAATTTAAAAAAAAGTTTTTTCAGTATTGTACCTACAACCCTCAGATCCTGGTCTGGAAAGTTGAACTTAGCGTTTATACCCTTTCCCACACAGTCTTTCCACTCCTTCCATTTTCAAGTGAGGAACTACATAACAAACTTAAGTCCATGGTTAACACCAATTCCCCCGGAGGAAAGAACCAGGCTGCTTGTATACACCTACTAGAAAAACCTCTGCTGGTCCTGCGTCTTTCTGTTTCCTGTTTAAACTACAAAAGCAACAGCCTTCTGACCCTGAAGTTTCCCACACTGGAAAATAAACAAGCCCGCACCTAATGAACATAAAATTTTCCATGTGTCCTCCCAAAACTGCATGAATACTTTAAGTGTGTCTGTTTGGAGTCGTAATTCTTTCAAAACTGTGTTCGTGTGTCTGACACTGGATTGTGGTCATTACTAAGCTGATTGGGTATTCAGGGTTGGGTGCTGTGATAGGGTGCTTTGCACGGTTATGGAGTGTGTGTTTCTGTTTCTGTTGTGTCCAGGAGAAAGCGGTCTGCCATAGTTGTGGCACGGGCAATCCCGCTCACCTGAGATACTGCGTCACGTGTGAGGAGGTCCTGCCTTCGTCACGAGAGGTAGGTGGACTGCGTGGCCCAGTCCTGTGTCTCTAGTGGTCACTAAATGTTTGATAACATTTCTGTTACTGACCCATAGAAATACAATCCATAGGAGAGAGACCACAAAAAGCTGCTTATGGTAAACTGAAAGTAATGTTTCTCTGTGTGGAGAGGACTTTATACACTCAGCCTTAACTTTGAAAGGATGCAGTAAAATTGTACCATTTTTTAGAGCTTTACTTGGAGGCCAGTAGAGCCTTCAGGGCCCATCATAGCTCTTGTTGAGGCAGGTACATCTTTGTTGATTGTGTGCACCTGCTGCTTTTTGAAATCAAGAACCTGGGAGCCACTCATTTCTTAGGTTGATTGTTGAAATGATGAAACAGGAGCACATGCTGTTGAAGTATGGGGATTGGATTTGGTTTAGATGATCTGTTTTATGTGTATGCAATGTGCCCGATAAACTTTAAAATGACTTCGTATTGACTCATGCCTTTGCCTAACAGTGCCAAGAAGAAGTTGGTTTTGTTTGTTTGTTTGTTTTTACTAGATGGCTTAAAAGGAAAGCAGGCACTTCTTTCTAGAATTTACTGTTGGAGAGGTTGCTCAGGTGAATGCGTCGTGTGTGCCATGTGGCTCATGTCAACTGGGAGAGTTCTAGTTTCCTAGCTCTGCTGAAATAAAGGGCTGACAACAGAAGCCTTTCGCCTCTGTGCTGGTGGCCTCTATTCTGAAATCAGGGTAATTGCAGTGCCATGCTTGCTCCGTAGGTACTGGGGTAGGAACTGGCAGCCCCATCTGTTCTGGCTGTTGGTAACCTCATTCTGTCCCAGGCTTTGAGGGACATCCCTCCCGGCTCTGCCTTGGCCTTCACTCCAGATGCTCCTGTGTCTTCACATCACCTTCCTTGCAGCTGTGTCCACTTCTGTGTCCAGATGTCCCTTTTATCAGGACGTCAGTCACACCGCCTCAGGATCCACACCTAGGACCACATTTTAACTTGATGACCTCTGTAAAGACCCTATTTGCAAATAAGAGCACCTTATAAGGTACTGATGGTTAGTGAAGGCTTTAATGGGTCTCTTTTGAGGGAGGCACAATTCAACCCATGCAAAGGTTGTGGACAAGATACTCTTTAAGGTTGTTCTAATCACTGACAGTCGAAGACCAGTGGAGTTCAAAAAACTATTTTTGGGGGATGGGGGGCAGTGTTGCAGCATAGCAGGTAAAGCCACCATCTGTGATGCTGACATCCCCTCTTAACAGTGGTTCAAGTCCTGGCTGCTTCACATCCCATCCAGCTCCTTGATACTGCACCTGGGAAAACAGATAATGGCCCAAGTGCTTGGGTTTCTGAACTCATGTGGGAAACCTGAAGGAAGCTCCTGGTTTCTGGCCACTTGGGGAGTGAATCACCAGACGCAAGATCTTTCTCTCTGTATCTCTTTCTCTCTGTATATCTGCCTTTCCAACAAAAAAATAAAATAAATTTAAAAAAATTTTGTAAGTTTATGTGAAAGGCAGAAGGGAAGAAGGAGAGAAGGAGGGGAGGGAGGGAGAAAGAGAGACAGAGAACTCCATCCACTGGCTGTAACAGCCAGGTCTGGGCCAGGCCAAAACCAGGCGCCAGAAACTCCATTCTCCAGGCGCCAGAAACTCCAGGCGCCAAAAACTCCAGGCACTGTGCCATAATTCCCAGATACATTAGCAGATCAGAAGTAGAGTATGGGGACCTGAACCTGAACCCTGATACAAGATGCTGACCTTGCAAGTGGCAGCCTAAACCCGCTGCCCCACCAGTCCCTGTCTGATTCTTCTTAGACTCAGATTCAGCTCATTTTATTCTAGGATTTCTGGTTGCTTGTAGTTCTCCTGAAATCAGGCATAGATTATTATTTCCAGCCACAACAAAACAAACACGGCCCTGCTAAACAATCCTTAGAGAACAGCAACAGAACTCACAGATATCACAGTTGAACAGTCACAGTGCTGGGCTTCAAGCTCGAATCCCACAAACTAAGACAGAAATCTTGGTCTCAGTCATTTAGTCTCCAACCAGATGTTTTTGACTGAGCTTCTTTGAGTGTTCTGGGGTCTGTAAGAGATGTCAGCCCCCCCCCCCAGGATTTGAGGGTCCCTCTGTGTCTGTCTTTTCTCGGTGTCTCCCTAGCTCTTCAGCCACCAAGCCTAGCTGCAACTGTCACGTCTCTAGGCTGGAAATACTGCCTTTGGTCCCTTCCTTCCAGGGTACCATGCAGATCATGGGTAGCTGGAAACCACAGGGAGCGGGACACATTTGTGCAACTCCCATCCTTCTTTCCATGTACGTCCCCACATGGCATGAGCAGATTTTTAGTTGTGTTCTCCATGGGTGTGATTGTTATTTCCAGAAGGAAAAAAGATATGCCTGTATAGTCTCTTAAGTAGCTAGCTTCCAGAACTTCCTATGTGTTCCTTTTTCAGAACTGAGATTTAAAACTTAGCAACAAGCTGTAATCAGAAAGCTCATGTATTCCTGAGTCAAATCACAGTTAAAGTTGAGAGCAATCTTTTGTTGATGGTTGTTTGAACATCTGTGTAGTCAT
The DNA here is from genome assembly GCF_030435755.1 of Ochotona princeps. Classification (NCBI taxonomy): domain Eukaryota; kingdom Metazoa; phylum Chordata; class Mammalia; order Lagomorpha; family Ochotonidae; genus Ochotona; species Ochotona princeps. The sequence continues at coordinate 25,287,536 of NC_080853.1, forward strand.
GTGAGTCCAGACTTGCAGTCAGTCTCCCATCATGAACTTGCCCTCTGTGATTTTCTAAGATACCAAAGAGAGAGACCGTGAGATTCAGAGAACATAAATGGAGAAAACAGCAGCCACTGTGGGATTAGGCTTCGGATGGTCTTGCTAAGAGATTTTAGTAAATTGCCAAGCATTCTGGATTTCTTTCACAAATGTTAAAAATAATCTAGATGGATTTTATTAACTGTCAGTGGTGGCATTTTCTGAGTCTTATTCATCCATATGATGGATGTCTATGGGTCTCATCAGTAAAACTGTTACAGTCACAATTGCAAAACTGGCTGTGTTTTAAAAATTGTGCGTCTCCATGTGAGTGGTATATCAGAGTTTAGATGTTAGAATTTAGATGTTATAATGAAGGTACTATAGCAATAACAGTGCTTGGTCCATCTGATAGGTTTGTGTCTTGTCTTTGTTTGGCAGCATTAATACGATGCGGTAAGGTAACTTTTCTTTCTTTAAAGCAATGTTATATATTAGTAGTCCACTTGAATAGTAGCTGCATTTTGAGAAAGGGTCTGAAGACAAATTCAGATTGGCAATTTTGTTTGCCATTAAAAACCTATTTTAACAACACAGTAATCAGGAGTTGGGACGCAGGATGGGTTTCACCAATTTACATTTTCACGTAAAAATGGCTCCGTTTCCAGGGCTTGCTTTGTTTTGGTTCAGGAGCAGGAGGGGATTGGAGACCATGGCCCTGGCTCTGCCTGTGAATGCTGTTTTCTTCTCCAGGGGATGTGCAACGGAGATAAAGGCCCTCCCCCATCCACTCCGAAAGGGGAGATCACTTCCTGCTGCCAATGTGGTCGCCAGAACCTCCGGCAGGCGAGCTTCTGCGACTGGTGTGGAGTCACGGTGGGTCGCCTTGTGCTGAAAACCTCCGTGCTGGCCCTGCTCTTTTGTGGCCTTGCAGAGGCCACTCCTGTGCCTTCCATCCCTGCACCTGTTGCCCGAGGAACCCAGAGAGAACCGACTCGCGCTGCCATTCGGTTTGCCTTTCTCTGAGATTTAGTGTGTTTCACCCATTTCTTGAACTATTGGCATTTCTTCTCTTAGGAGCCATGTTTGTCTACCTCTTTAATAAGACAGCTTTGTTTATGTATGTCTGCATCAAAGATGCAGGGGAGGACTTCCTGTCCCACTCATCTCTGTGTCCCAGTGTTCCCCACTGTGTGGCGTGTTCTTAGTAGCTGATGCTCACTGCATACGCCCAGCGAATCTTTACACTTCGCAATCTCTTTTTATTAACCACTTTATTCTTTTCAGTGGCTTCATAGTATTTCATTGTCAGTATCTAGGTACTGTGATATTTTAAGGCTATCCCCTATAGTTGGATGCTTGGGTTATTTCCAAATGTTTCTCCTAAAGCCACGGAGTGGCAGGGGATGGCCTGAGCTACCTATTTTTGAGTACTTGTCCATCCATAGGATAAATTCCAGAGGGAAGCATTGATGGATCAGGGAGTATAGGCATCTGTTGTTTGGATAGCTAGAGACGAGGTGGTGTAGGAAAAGGATAATTAAGATCCTACACGTGCTTTCTTGTCTTCCAGCTTGGCATTCCCTCTGCTTACTCTGTGTGCTCCAAATGTGGGGCCAGCAATCACCTGTCTGCCCGATTCTGTGGCTGCTGTGGCATTTACATGAAGTCCTTGGCAAGAGTTAGCTTGGATGGCAGTCGCCCATTTTCTGAGGTAAGACCACCTGGATAGAAAGAACTGGGGCCCTGGGAGAAGATGTGTTCTGAGCACGTGTGCTCTACAGAAGGGAGCAACCCAGCATCAGAGCCACACTGAAACCCTTCACGTGGCTTGAAAACAGAAGTGTGTAGCTTCTAAGTGCTTGAATGATTTCTTCAGCACTCAGTGACATACTCTGCATTTTCTGTAGCAGAAGGAGGTCTGATTACTTGTACAAGGCAGTGGATTACCACTGAGGAAAAGTAGAGCTTTTGAAATTAAAAAATTGTTTCAGAACTTATTTTAATTTTATTTGAAAAGCAGACCGTCAGAAAAAAGAGCAAGACAGACACAGAGAGTGAGCAAGAATGAGAGAGAGAGAGATCTTCCATTCACTAGCTTATTCTCCAGATGTCCCCAGTAGCCAGGGCTGAGTCAGGCTTGAGCCAGGAGTCCCAACCAAGTTCACTCTGGGTCGCCTCGTGGGTGGCAGACACCCAAGTACTTGCACTGTCACCCGCTGCCTGCCAAGGTGCACTTCAGCAAGAAACTGGATCAAAAGCCAAGGAATCAACACTTGAACCAAGCACTCCAACAGCCCAAGCACTGCACCCAATAAGCATCCCCCAGATGTGGCTTGTTAAGCACCTGGGACAGAATCCATTTCTGTTAAATTTCTTACATAGCATTCTGAGAAATTTTCTCTTGTTTTTATATATGAGGACTCTTAATAAAAGTTTGTGGGAAATTTGAATTTTAAAAGATAAGCATATTTTGGCAGCCAAAATTCTTGAAGTTTACACTTAGGGTTCACATTTTCCAGGATGTTTTTGAATTGCCCCCATATTCTGGAGAACATCTGTTTGGCATGGAAGATTGTTTCTGCCTTTTATAACAGCTAGACACAGCTTTAGGCAAGCTGATATGAATGTTTTCAGAAGAATCAAAGCACTACAAACAGGTTTCATGTTAGATTTTAAAAATTAAAGATTTATTTACTTTTATTTGAAAGGCACATTTACCAAGAGACAGAGATACATATAGAGAAAAATCTTCCATCCACTGGCTTACCACCCCAGATGGCCACAAAGGCCAGAGATGAGCCAGTTTAAAGCTGGGGGCCAAAAGTTTCTTCCAGGTCTCCCACAAGGGTGCAGGGGGCCCAAGGACTTTAGCCATCCTCTGCTGCTTTCCCAGGCACATAAAGCAGAGCTGGATGGGAAGTGGAGCAGCCAGGACATAAACCAGAGCCCATATGAGATGCTGGTACTTGCAGGTGGAGGGTTAGCCCGTTGAGCTTCTGCGCTGGCCCCTCATGTTAGCTTTTTATGTATTTCTCTGTGCTAGCCAAAGACTTTCTAGATGTCTTCCTATCTTTCCCCTGTAAGAGTTTGAAGACTGATAAGTATTAGAGAGAAGGCATATTCATGCACTGTAAGGGAGTTGATATTGTGATTTAAAGAGTTTTCTATACATAATGAGAAGGATTCATTCTGTCCTGCTCATCTGATGCCTCCTGCCCTGCTCCCAGCCCCGGCATGCCTGGCTGCCCCTCAGTGTTCCTGCACCTGCACCTGATGCCGGCACTAAGAAGGACATGGGCACACAGACCGTTGGCTTGTTCTACCCGTCTGGCAAGCTCCTGGCCAACAAGGAACGGGAGCTGGCCTCTGAGAAACTGAGGCAGGAGAAGATGAGTGACCGTAGGCCGCTGCTCACGGCAGTCAGCCCAGGCAGAGGTGAGGAGGAAGGACACCTTCGGCAAGTGCACACTTTCTTAGAAGGAACACTGCATCTTTTCTTCCTCTTCGGTTTATTTTTATCATTATAAACTCATTCCCTTTTCTCCGTTTACTTTGGGTCAACAGTAGCCCTTTAAGGTCTGAGTGCTCTAGTTGTAGCTTTGTGGTGTGGTCTGTCACATCGCATGCCAGAGTTTCTGCTACTTTGGGAAGCACATTGTTACTGCCGTCCACCAACGTCTCTTCTTCTGGTGGTACTGTTTATATAATGCAGAAGACACCACCCTAAACTGTGCCATTTAATGACTTGATAATATTACCCCTACAGTTTCTAGAACACTGCCGTCACCCTAAAAGTGAGTTCTGGACTCTTCCAAGCCATCCCTCCCCATGTCCCATCTCCCATGATAGGGCCCGGTGACCCTGATCTAGCCTGTCTTTATGGGCATGCCCATCCCAGATGCTTCCTAAATGGGAGCCCACACTCTAGAGTCACTTTGTTCAGTGATGTTTTCAAGGTTCTTCTTGGCTGTGGCATGTTTCTGAGTAACAAGCCATTGCATGAACACGCAAGTGTGCCATTTTGTTTATCCATTCTTCAGCTGATGAACATTTCCCTTCTATTTCCTGTGTGACTGTTTTGAATAATGCTGCTGTGAATATGTGCTTCTCCATGGGAATGTATTCCCATCTCTCTCTGCTTTCTATCTAGAAGCAGAGTGGCCGGGTCATATGGTGCCTGTAAGTTTGACTTTTTAAAGAACTGCCAGACTGCTCTCCAACATAGCTGCACTGATTTGCATTTTGACTGACAGGGTACAAAGGTTCTGATTCATCTATACCCTTGGCAACATTTGTTAGTATATAACTCTTTGGTATAGGCATGCAGGTAAACACAAAGTGGTGTCTTATTGTAGTCTTGGTTAGCATTTCCCTGAAGGCTAATGATGTCCAGCATAATTCACATGTGCTTTATGGACCTTTTCTGTATGTGTGTATAGCTCTGTGTGTGTGTATACATATGAGCATATATACACAGAATATATTTTAAATATATACACACATACTTAAATATACATGCGTAAATATGTATATAGCTATATGTGTGTATACATATGTGTATATATACACAGAATATCTATATTTTAAATACAAATATAGAAATATATTTATACATAAATTTAAAATTTTATATATTTTTTGAGAACTCTGTCAAATACTTGAGCCATGTTTAAAGGTGATTGGTTGTCTTTCTGTTGTTGAGAGGTAGACGTGCTTTGCCTATTCTGGGAACTAGAATCTTACCAGGTACATGACTTGCAAATATCTTCTATCATTTTGCAAACTGTCTTTGAACCTGCTTAATGTGTCCTGTAAAGCGTGAAAATGCCAAATTATCATTTAGTCCAGTTTATCTGAATTTTCTTTCATGCTCATGTGTTGGATCCTACCTAAGAACTCATCACCAAATCCAGGTAACAAGTATTCACTTCCAACTTTTCTTCTAAGAATTTTATGGCTTATGGCTTTAACTCTGACACGCAGGTGAGACTGTGAAGAGCTCACCCTCATTTTTTTGCATATGGCTGGCCACTGGTCCCAATACTATTTGTTGAGAAAATATTTCATTCTTCCCTGAGGGGTCTTTGCATCCTTGTCAAAAATCAGTTCACTGTAAATACCGTGAGTTACTTTCTGTTCTGAGTCCAGAACCACATGATTGGTTTTTGCTACTCTGTAGTTTGTTTTGAGGTGAAGATGACTAAGTTTTGTACCTTTGTTGCTCTTCTTCAAGATTATTTTGGCTGTTCTGGGTCTTAGAGTTGTTATGTGAGTTTTAGGATTAGGTTGCCAGTTTCTAAATAAATAAATCCAGTTGAGATATGACAGATTGTGTTGAACCTAGGGACAAGTGTTGCCATATTAACTATACTTAATCGTCAGTTAATGAACATGGAATATACTTCCCATTTGTTTAGCTCTTTTTCCTGCAGGCATGCAGCTTCCAGAGCCTCAGTTCTTGTAGTTTTGTTAACTTTATTCCTTCTTCTAGTTGGCTCCTTTGGATCTATGGATTTACCCAATGCAGATGGAAAATGCTGGGAGGAGAGTTTGCGGGGTTGGGTGACCACAGAGTAGTGAGGAGGCAAAGGAGGTTGCTGGCTCCAGTGCAGTGTACTTCCACCAGCCTGGGAGGTGCCAGGGTAGCCAGGCTCATGTGAAGTCCCTTGCATCATTTAAATGGTGCCAGCCGATTTACATGTGTTTTAAACCCCATGTAGACAGAAAGGGGGCACACAGGAACTTTCTAGAGTGGTAGAACTATTCTGTATATTGATTGGGATGTGCAGATTTGGCAAAAATTCAAACTGTACATGAAATATTTTGGGGGAAAAGAAGAATGACGCAAGTTGTGTATGGGATAGAATGATGTAAAAAGAAAAGACTTGATGTGTAGCAGTAAAAGTGTTTTCTTTTGAGAATCTGATAATCTGTGGCTACCAAATGTAACAAGGAGTCAGGGGCAGGAAATGGAACTTACTCCTGTACATAGTTGAGGATTAGTAAGGAAAAAATCATCACAGTGTTTGATAAAGGACAGTAAGCTGAGAATGTGTGTCCCAGGCTAGCACCTTCGTTTCCTAGCCTCAGAAGAATTATCTGTATGGCTTGTTTTTGTTTCTTTTTTTAGGATACTGGCGAAAGCAGGTGGATCACATCTCTGCCCACCTCAGGTCTTATGCTCAGAACAACCCTGAATTCCGGGCCTTGATCGCAGAACCCAGGATGGGAAAGGTGGGTACGCCGAGATGTCCAGTCCAGAGTGTCCAGATTCCACCTTGCTTGGCTGCTTTGCCACATTTCCTTATAGTTCTCTCTGCTGAGCTTTGCCACTGTGAATCTCACACACACACACACACACACACACACACACACACACACACGAGTTGTCTCTGGGTCTGTTTCCAGGGCACCTGACCTGAGGCAGTAAGGTTCTGAATGTCTTGTGTTGTAGAAATCCTGGTGGTCTGAGCTGAAAGACCCAGAGCAGTTCCATCAAATCGTGTATTTAAAACATACACCATTTATATATAACCCAACAGTTATCGTAAAAGTTACCATGTAATGGTGCACTCATCATTGTCACTTAAGGCTTCATAGCAACACTATAAGGAAGGAGTATCACCTTCAGGGCAGTTTTTTTTTTAATGGTCACAGATTTTCTGCTGAGGAAATTATGCCCCCTCACCTTGAATCTGGATGGGCTTGTGACCAACTGAGAATATGTTGAAAATGATGCTAAAGGACTTCCAAGACTTGCCCACCTAAAGTTGCGTGGCTTCCTCTTGTGTAACACGTCCTCATGCAGCCCAGCTATTCCCTGTGGGAAGCCAAAGCCACCATGGTCACGGGTGCACCTGTCTATAGCCACAGAGGAAGCCGGTCCTTGAATCATCCCACCTCAGGAGCCAGGTGAGTGGCCTGGCTCTGTGTGGGTCATTCCAGCCCCTCCGTGTCCAGCCACTTGTGGCAACTGAGGTCTTCTCAGCTGAGGCCTCAATTTGAGGAATAAAGACACAAGCATTGGGGCCCGGTGGCGTGGCCTAGCGGCTAAAGTCCTCGCCTTGAATGCCCCGGGATCCCATATGGGCGCCGGTTCTAATCCCAGCAGCTCCACTTCCCATCCAGCTCCCTGCTTGTGGCCTGGGAAAGCAGTCGAGGACGGCCCAATGCATTGGGACCCTGCACCCGCGTGGGAGACCCGGAAGAGGTTCCAGGTTCCCGGCATCGGATTGGCGCATCAGCCCATTGCGGCTCACTTGGGGAGTGAATCATCGGATGGAAGATCTTCCTGTCTCCTCCTCTGTGTATATCTGGCTGTAATAAAATGAATAAATCTTAAAAAAAAAAAAAAAGACACAAGCATCACCAAGTGGCAGTTTAATGCCACTACAGCTAAGCTGAAGTGGATAATCAGAACAGCCTTATTGAAACGCAGGAAAACTGGGACTCAGATAGGTCTGGCCACCTGTCCAGGACTACACCGCTAGATTTCAGGGGATTTTGGATCTGGAGAAGGTTCTGGAAGACCTCAAATCCCCACCCTTCGGTACTACACCACTGTAATTGAGAGAACTCTGCATCACCACTCTGCAGACAAAAAGGACCTATCCTCTGTCACAAGACTAGAAGGAACATTTTAAAATCAGCCTGTCTGATTCCTGTTTAAGCCAACTCACTTCCCAGATTAGACCTGCTGCCTGGTTCCATCAGTAGAGTTTTATTAGACCATGGCTCGACCCATTTGTTTACTTATTTTCCTTGTCTGGTCCGAGTATTTAGGGCAGAGACTGTATGGCCCCTAGCGTGTTCTGCATCCTACTCTTCCTCCAGGCACTTGCTTCCCTTTGGTTGCATGTGGATTCCTCCGTCCACTGACAAAGCTGCTCAGCTGTAATACTTCTTAATTGCCAAGGCCTCTACCTCACCCTTCAGGACACCTTTCCCGAAGTGATGGGTTCCAATCATGGGATTTGATTAGAGTGTGCCTCTTGAACAAAGTATACATTTCAATTTGCCTTTTTACCCAGTCCTGTTGTCCCTGCCCTCTGATTGGAGAATTTAGTTCATTTTTAATTAGTAAAGAGTTATAGTTGTAGCTGGCTTTGGATCTGTCACTTTACTACTTACTACTTATCAAGTTTTTCCTCACCTCTGTTTTTCTTTCCATACCTGTTTTTGCATTAATCAAATATTTGATTAAATTAGGGCTTAACTTCTCATTGTTCCTAGGCTGTTGTTCAATGAGTCCCATGCCCACAGTTGTGAATTCTATTTCAAACTCTTTTTAAAAGCTTGTTTCTGCTACTGTCCACGAAGATGGTTGTGAAGTTAGCATCAGACTGAATTATATTCAAGTCTCAAACAAGGTAAGTGAACCTTTCGCAACTACTCATTTGCTATCTGATTTACAATTTATAAAAATGCTTCTCCTCAAAAAGAAAAGTATCAAATATTAGGAAACTCATCAGTAGGCAGTTAATTTCATAGCATTAGGTAAATAAAGGAGCTAAAGCTCCAGAGAAGTCAGGTTTCAGGTTCAGAAAGATGTAGTAACAGCAGGAATTATCAGGTTTGTTTATACTTAGTGGACAGTCTGTCTGTGACGCAACAGATTTGGGGAAAGAGTGAGGAAAATGATTGTTCATATGCACCTTAATTTACTTGTCTTACATAAAATAAACCAGACTTTGTGACCATGTCTCTCTTTATTCTCCCATGCTGGCTGGGGCATTGCCACAGAGCCTGCAAATGTGATGACTTTATATTAGAGTTTTTGTTGCACCAGACATGTTGGAAGAGACAGATCAATAACTAGCAGGTTGAGAAGATGGGCAAAGAAGGCAAAGAAAAATTGTCATTAATCCGTGGCTCTGTGCCCAGCACAGATGTTAATATTAGAATAGATGTTAATATTGATGTTAAAATAGATGTTAATATTGGAAGAGAAACCTGGGCCCCATCTGACTCAGCAGGTAGTGCACACCACTACCTTGTGGCAGAGACCAGTAAGTGCCACAATTCTGTTGGTGTAGCTGGGACAGAGCATCAGGGAGGCCCTTCCAGACATGGCAGTGAGGGAAGCTGCGGAAAGGGCTGAAGGAGCCAGTGGTTGAAAGTCAAGAGTGACTGTAGCTCCATCCACGGGGTGATCTCTGTCTCTCTTCTCTCTCTCTTTCTAGCTGTGTGTATCTCCCACTTTCTCTGTAACTCTGCCTTCCAAATCAATTAATTACTGTTTAAGAAAGAGGAGCACATGCTAGTCTCTGTTGGGACATGGCGGCCTCATCATTTATGGTGCTTCAATTTCCTTATTGGCCAGAACCTGTACCTCAGCAAGGCGGTGGCGTTCAGCGACTACTTCCTGAGCACCGTCCCCGAGGGTGCTGACAGGCTGTGTGGCAGCAGGTCCAGCTTGGGTGAGTTGCATGCTTCTGGTGCTTTGGAAGTTGCCATCCCAGTCATGCCTCTGGCTTCAGGTTCTTATTTGCTGTGGCTTGCCTGAAATCGGGGGGAGCTTTGGAAGTCTTCAGAGAACTCAGGGAGACTGCTCTCCAGGCATCAAGACTGCAGTCCCTCTCTTCCTTCTCACTCGAACTCTGCTGATGAATGCAGGGGTGGCCCTAGGAGTCCTTCCTGCCAGGCTCAGCCACACAGCAAATGTCACATAGCAGGGGCACTGCCCAGGGGGCAGCCCTGTGTAGGAGGGTGGGGTGGGCATGGCATCACCTCGGTCCTGGGCTCTGCCGTTTCAGTAAGTGACCACAGCCACAGTGCCTCAGACACCGCGGAGAAAGCCAGGAGAGCGAGGAACTGTAAGGCCAAAGCATTCCGGGAGAAGAAGCAGCAGCTTGCAGTAAGTGCATGCCACATTCCCGACAACTGTCATCTTCAACCTCTCATTTTAATGCTTGCTTTGGCCTTAAATGGAGGAATAAAATCTCATGTCCTGTTACTTAAGAAAATGCATTTATTTATGTTTATTGGAAAGGCAGAGTTATCCAAAGACAAGGAGAGTCAGAAAGAAAGACCTTCCCTCCACTGATTCATTCCCTAAATGGACACACTGGCTAGAGCTGAGCTGATCTGACGCCAGGAGCAAGGAGCCTCTTCCAGGTCTCCCACATGGGTGCAGGGGTCCCAGGACTTGAGCCATCCTCCACTGCTTTCCCATGCACAATAGCAGGGAGCTGGATGGGAAGCGCAGCAGCCAGGACTTAAGGTGCTGGCACTGCAGGCTGGGGCTTGCTGTACTACGTTTTGGTGCTGGCTCTTCAACCATCATTTTTTGAGCACAAACAACAGGCACAGTTCTAGGTGATGAGAGTAGAACACAGCCTTAATGAGGCTGACATAGTACGTTTTCCCATAAGGAATGGGATTCAGTATAAACAAGCGTGTGTGTGCACACGTACACAAACACACACACCCCAAGACCTCTCCTGAGGCTTACTAATTAGGGGAACTTGTTCCAAGCCAGTCATCAGATTGAGGCAGTAGGGGGCAGGGCAGACACAGCCAGGAAGCAGCATCTTTGTGAGCACCTGTCCTCTTGAGGCTGGCCTCCAACAGAGAATGCAACATGCACCTTTGGTTACAATTGGTTGCTTTCTCTAGGAATTTGTATAAGAGAGCTAGTTGCTGGGTTTTGTGATTTTTGTGAAGTTTCCCATAGCATCCTTTGTCCTTTATAAACTGAGGCAGTGTCGTAGGGTCCTTGCCCAAGGCCGTGCATGTTGGTGCTATGGGCTGTTGAAATCTATGCGCATACACACACTCACAAGGGCACACACAGACCCACCAGTCCCTGCAGCTTAGAGATCAGCTGTTGATGGGGCCGCTGACCAAGGAGCAGAAGCCTCTGCCTTGAGTGCTGGGCCTCAGGTGGTGGCAGTGACCGTGTTTTCTGACCCTGCAGCCAGAAGACAGACTCCTGCTGAAGGAAGTGGGACCGACAGGGGAAGGGAGAGTGCCTGTGGTTGAACAGCTGCTGGATGAGGTGAGTGTGGCCAGATTGCGGCCTTCCATGGGGGGCAGGCTGGGTCCCCATCTGCCCCTCTGTGTTGACTGGCGACACGGTGCTGCCACTAGTGAAAACTGGGAATGCAATAAATGGCTTGACAAAAGCTTTCCATTGATTGTCACTTTTTAAAGTTTTAATTTGTTTATCTGAGAGACAGAGAAAGGGACAGAGTTCCCACTTGCTGCTTTGTTCCCTAGATGCCTGCACTGAGCCCGCAGTCAGCACCTTCATCAGGGCCTCCTGTGTGTGCAGGAATCTGACTTTTTGAACCAGGAAGCTGGAATCTAGACCAAGAGCCAGCACTGGACATTGAATTCCAGTGTTGAGATATGCGATGAGGGTTTTTTCACCAGCAGCTTAACCTCTGCTCAAGGTCCATGCCAATATTTTCTGTAGTGGAAAAGATAAGCAGACAGGCACATGTGAACTGCATGGAGGAAGCTGGATAGAGTCCCTGACTCATGAGCCCATGAGACCTTGAGCCTGGGTTGTTTTTGTTTTTGTTTTGTTTTTGGAAGATTTATTTATTTTTATTGGCAGTCAGATATATACAGAGAGGAGGAGAGACAGAGAGGTACCGTCCGATGATTCACTCCCCAAATGACCACAGTGGCTGGTGCTGTGCCATTCCAAAGCCAGGAGCCTGGAACTTCCTCCAGGTCTCCCACACGGGTGCAGGGTTGCAAGACTTTGGGCCGTCCTCGACTGCTTTCCCAGGCCACAAGCAGGGAGCTGGATGGGAAATGGAGCTGCCGGGATTAGAGCTGGCGTCCATATGGGATCCTGGTGTGTTCAAGGCAAGGACATTAGCCACTAGGCCATGGGGCCGGGCCCAAGCCTGGGTTTTCTGAAGAAGCAAGGCTGTCAGGGTACCTACCTCTTCTGTTGCAGAGAATGGAAGTTCTGTCTCCAAGGTGACTGGCAACCTGGACCATCGTAGGCTTGACTTTGCAGTTCCTGATTTTCCTCTCCTTTGATTTTCTTTAAAAAATATATGCGTGTTTTATTAGAAAAAGTTGATAGAAAAGGAGAGAGAGAGAGCTTTATCCTTCTGTCAATTCACTCCCCAAATGTCCACAACAGCTACGGCTGGGCCAGGCTAAAACCAGGAGCCTAAAACTCAATCTGGGTCTCCCACATAGCTGTCAGGACTGAGTTCTTGCAGAGCCATCATCCACTGTCTTCCAGGCACTTCAGCAGGAAACCAGATAGGTAGCAGAGTGGCCCTCTGACTGGGGATAGCGGCTTCCCAGGCACCAGCTCAATTCATTGCACCATACTACCCACTCCTCTTTGCTCTAAAATCTATTTCATGTCATTATCTCAGTAATAGGATGTCCTGTTGCACTCAGGAGGGTAACGGCTGGTCCCCATGGAGTGCGGGGCCTCAGGCCATGTTTGTCCTTTTCCTTACGCCACAGGGAGCAGACCCTAACTGCAGTGATGAGGATGAACGACCTGCTCTCACCGTGGCTGTTGTCAATAAGCATCATGAAGCAATCCCGGTCCTGGTGCAGAGGGGAGCAGACGTCGACCAGCAGTGGGGACCGTGAGTGGACATGTGGAAGGCGGAAGGAACCATGGCAGCGTGTGGTGCCACCTGCCGCTCGGGGGCTCAGTCTACACACTCTCAACCCGGTCAGCCTGAACCACTTAGGAAGCCACTTAAAGCTATTTTGCCTTCATAAGAGGCATAATGGCTTCTGTCTTCCAAAACTTGGACATTTTAAATGTGCCATGGTTACCTAACATAGCTTTTATGAATGATGTTACATCTTGTTAACTCACCAATGTATACTTTTTAAAAAATTAGTTGTTTGAAAGGCAAAGTTACAGAGAGAGAGAGGGAGAGCCAGGGACCTTCTGTATGCTGGTTCACTCCCCAGATGGCTGCAATGGCAAAGGCCAGGCCAGCCTGAAGCCAGGAGCTTCTTTCAAGTGAGTGGCAGGTGCCCACATGAGTGGCAGGTGCCCAAGCTCTTGGGCCATCTTCCATTGCTTTCCCAGGCTATTAACAGGGAACCGGATGGGAAGTGGAGAGGCCTGGGCATGAACTGGTGTTATATGGGATAGCAGCATCCCAAGTAGAAGTTTAACCTACTATGCCACAGTGCCATCCCCCAGTTTATACTTGTATAAAGTCATAGATCCTTGAACTGTTGAAAACGGTGCTAAGACAGGTTCTGGTGTATTCCCCATGGAAATGCACCCATGCTCTGAATCATGTTGAAGGCTCTGTGACTGTCCCAGTCTTGGTTCAGCACCGCCTCATGACACCTTAGGATTCTTTTGTAGCTCCTTTGCTACTGACTTGGAAAACCTGAGTTGGAAAGCTTAGATATGGGTCGTTCATGTTGACTCTCGTTTCCTGCTGACCAAGTTGTTGAAGCAGAATTCTTTCTTATAGGGATGTGGCAGGCATCCAGCACTGCTGCCTCCTAAACTCTTAACAAGATCAGTTCTTACTGAGATGAGAGCTGAGTAGCAAGGCATACAGCCATTTTTGCCAGACTTTTATTATTCTCTGTTTTTAATTTGTCTATACACAGAAGACCCATGTTAATTCTTCTGTGTGTATTTTAATAAGCTTCTGCCCCAAAGGACAACTACATCAATAGATGCTAACCTCCTCCTTTAGGTTTATTTTATATCAAAATGTTTTACATGTTAATAGAAAGCTTTGACGGCTGGAATTTATTCAAGTTTCTTCAGGGCTTACATTCATCATCTTGTGTCAAGTTCTTCATTTATCCATGCTTATATTACCATGATTTTTAATGAAAACAGTACTACCTTATTGTATGTTAAAGTATACTTTTTAAAAAGGATTTATTTTTACTGGAAAGGCAGAGTTACTGAAAGAGAGAGGGAAAGACAGAAAGGAGGAGAGAGCAGTTCCATCTACTGATTCACTTCCCAGATGGCCACAGTGGCAGGAACCAGGAGCCAGGAGCTTCATCCGGCTCTCCCACATGGGTGCAGTGGAACAGGTACCTGGGCCATCCAGATGCACTAGTAGGGAGCTGAATCAGAAGCAGAGCAGCCAGGTATTTGAACTGGTGCCCCTGTGGGATGCTACCATCACAGGTGGCAATCTTTATCCTTTATCGCACAATAATTGGCCCCACTTTGTTTTTAGAATATAAAAACACACTTTTCTTACAGCATTTAAGCACAAGGGTTTATGATGGTGATCTTTTCCATCCTGCTTTTCTTGTTGTGACCATTCTGTTACTATATTTAGTTCCTTCTAAGATTACTGTCATAACTATAACAATATGCCTAAACCCACATTTTTACCTTCATTTTTCAATAATATCTCTTGGCTGCCTTACACGTAAAAGATGATCTTAGTGCTTCTGACCAGTTCTTCTACCTGTCCTTACCCCTCCACCACACACCTTCTGATAGTGTACACTTCCTTATTCCGGAGTTGGCCACAGTTAACTCACTTATAATAACATCATGTAGACCTCTGTTCTTTGTCAGACATTGATTCCAACAGCTGAAAGCCACAAAGGATAATTACATTATAATCGCTACTTAGGTTTTTTTTAAGATTTATTTATTATTTTTATTGGAAAGGTAGATATACAGAGAGGAGGAGAGACAGAGAGGAAGATCTTCCATCCAATGGTTCTCTCCCACAAGCAGCTGCAACAGCTGGAGCTGAGCCAATCCAAAGCCAGGCCCAGGAGCTCTTACGGGTCTCCCACGTGGGTGCAGGGTTGCAAGGCTTTGGGCCGTCCTCGACTGCTTTCCCAGGCCACAAGCAGGGAGCTGGATGGGAAGCGGGACTGCTGGGATTAGAACCAGCACCCATTTGAGATCCTGGGGCATTCAAGGCGAGGACTTTAACTGCTATGCTATTGCGCCGGGCCTGCTACTTAAATATTTTTACTGCCGAACCAAATAGTGTGCTAGGATTACGTTTTCCTTTGTGTGGCCACTCAAGGTGGAATTTTCGTGGTGGAAATGGCAAATAGATTTGCTTTATATTCCATAAATCATTCAGCATCATGTCACATTTTACTGTCTTTGCATTCACCACATCCCTACGGCTACCGGGTCTCTTGCTTTTCTTCATCACTATTCTTTTTAGACGTATTCTTCTTGGAGAACACTTCTGTGCAGATTCTGCTATTATCATCAGGGTTTATGATTGTCATAAAATTCATTTGCATTGGAATCTACCTGTAGTTATTTTCCAAGTTTTTCTTTTTGGTTTTGACTTTTGTCAGGTGTGAGGATAGCTTTGAATAATTTCTTCAGAAAGGTATGTAGCCAGGAATGTTCTGAATCCTTAAAATGTCTAAAAATGACTTTGTTTTGCCTTCACACTTGATGAATAATTTGACCGATAATTTCAGTATTTGAGATCATGCCCTCGAGTTCTGGAAAGCCTTGATCTGTTGATCCCTAGTCTGCGAGAATCCTGGAGGACATCCATGCGTTTGTGGCCTGTTTGATTCGTGTGGTTTTTAGAGAACAGTGACCCTTTCTGCCATGAAATTTTGCTGTTTTTCATTCCACTAATTGGTCCTTTGAGCATGAAAGTCATGTCTTGGGGGCACTTGTTTGGCATTGTGGTTAAGCTACCATCTGGGGGACCCACACCTCGTATCTGAGTCCCCGCTCTGCTCCAGACGCCAGACTCCTGCAAATGGGTTGCTGCTGCCCACATGGGAGAGTGGGCTGCGCTCCGGACTCCTGACTGCTACGTTTGGGAAGGGACCCATGGGAGAGACCTGTGTCTCTCTGCCTTTCAAACCCCAATTTTAAAAATGTAAAAGTTACGTCTTTTTTCACCTCAAGAAAAAAAATCTTCCTATTATCCATTTGGCATTTCCTTTCTGTTTTCCATTTCCATTTTTTTCCCTATTTTCTTTTTCTATGACTACTACTTGGTAAGCAGAATGCTTGAATTAATCCCTTACTTTTTTCACGCTTTTCATCCTTTGTTCTTTCTGTTTTAGATATTTGGAACTATGTTGTCATCCTTTGCACTGAATAATTTTGATTTCAACAGTCACATCTTTACTTTCTAAAAGGCATTTTTTGTTGGCTCGTTCCTTTGTCATAGCCTCATCTTGTGCTGTATTGTCTCCAGTCATTCTGAGGACTCCAGTTAGGTTTGTGGCTCACTTTAAGTATCTTGTGCTGTGTCTCTTGGCTTTCCTGCTGGGTGCTGCATTCTCCATTGTCCACCCATATGCGGAGTGAGGAGTGCATTGGGCAAGTGGGATCTCTGTAGACCCAGTGGAGCTCAGCAGCTGAAGGGGTCCCCCAGCACCAGATCCCCGCAGGTCCCTCCCATGAAGAGCTGAGCGTGTCTGTAGACTCCTCACCTTCTGTATAGTGCATCGCTCACCCAGCTTCACAGTGTTCCCCCGGGGGTGTGGGCAAAGAGGGGAGACTTGAGGTTTTTTCCCTAGGTTAGTTAAATAGGTCAGTGAGCCAAACCAAGTCCCCATTGGGTGGCTTCTTCCATTTGCCCAGGAATTTTCTTTCCCCTCCTCTGACAGGCTCCGGAATACTGCTCTCCATGAGGCAGCTCTGCTTGGCCTGGCAGGAAGGGCGAGTGTCGTCACGCTGCTGGGGTATGTTCCCCAGCCTCTGGTGGCCTTCCCAGGGCTGTAGCCACGTCCCCTCACTGCCTGGATGATCTCAGAGAGGAACCCCAGTTCCTGAGGTGCTGTCCCTGCGCATGAGCACTACCATGCCACCATGACTCCCAAACACCGGTCATTGAAGTGTGATCCCCATGAGGCACACATGGTTGGAGGGTTCTGATGCAGTGGGTGCCAGGGACCAGGTAGAGAGCCCCTCCGAAGGTCTGAGGATAGAGTGGCGCCTGAGGTAGGACCGGGACAGGGCCCGAGCTGGCCTCTGAGGCGGGAAGAGCAGGTCCTAAGGTCATATGCCCAGGTACTCACTTGCGCCTCCATGTCTCCATTCCCTTTGTAGATGCAACGCAAGCGTCAGAAAGAAGAACACACAAGGCCAGACTGCCTACGACCTGGCGCTGGAAACTGGGGACGACCTCATCACCTCGCTGCTTGCCACTAAGTCTGGCCAAGATCTCAAGGACCACGTGAAGCAACACAGGAAACTCAGCCTGGATGACCAGGCGCCCTGAGGTCTTCGTGCCCACATCCATCCAGTTCTTGCTAAGGGTCTAACTGAAGTCGGGTATCAAGGTTGCAAGGAGTACATGAGATTTTTTTTTTCCTCTAAAGCTGTATGACAGCATAAATCACTAGTACCACGTGGGCAGCACCCAATATACTCTGAATTGTGGAGAACTTCATGTACTTAATGGTTATCGGATTTCAGGGGGATTTGTTTTTTTTTAGTTTTTATTTTTCAATAGATGGCAATCACATATGATTCAAAGCTAAAATGCATCAAGCACTGGGCAGTGAAGTGGCCCTCCTGTGCCTGTTCCCCAGCCACCACTTCCCTCCTTAGCAGCACTAGTGTCACTAGGGCCAGCGGTGGCCTTCCAAGATATGCACATCCCTGTGCGGAATGTGGTACATGTGCATGTACAGTACAGTGATGCCAAACAGAAATACATGTAATGCTTAGCACATGTTTCTGTGTTTTTTTTTCTGGTGGCTTCAAAGTAATACATAGCTTACTTAAACATTTATTTTTTTGTATGTTGAACTCATCAATTTTCCTATTAGCCTGGCTTGATTTTGATGGACAAATCAGCCTGGAATAAACTATTTGCAGAAATGTGCAATTTTGCCTCCTTCTTCCTTCATATAGTTGTGTCAATCTCTGGGTGGTAATGCTGGATTTGCAGAGTCCCTCATAGGATATTTAGTAGTTTAGAATAACTAATTGAGTACTCACTATCTGTTCTTTATTTCTTTTTTTTCGGGGGAGGGGGTCCTGTCTGCAATTTGGACAGGGGTGCAGAATCAGGAACACAAGCCTCCCCCTCCCCCCCCCCTTAGACAATGAGTTAAAAACTAGAGAGAGCCTTGGCAGCTGGGAGTGAGGAAGTCCCTCTGATGAGGCTCGCTCTGTTTGTTATGGGGGTGAGCCTCAGCCTACAGCTGTACCTCATATCCCCAGCCCCGTGCCTCATGTCCCCAGCCCCGGGCCTCATGTCCCCAGCCCTGGGCCTCTTGTCCCCAGCCCCGTGCCTCATGTCCCCAGCCCCGTGCCTCATGTCCCCAGCCCTACAGCCATGCCTCATGTCCCTGGTCCCACAGCCATGCCTCGTGTCCCCAGCTCCCATGCCTCGTGTCCCCTGCCTGTGCCTTGTGTCCTTATCCCTGTGCCTTGTGTTCTGGCTCTGTGCCTCTTGTCCCCAGCCTCACAGCAATGCCTCATGTCCCCAGCTCTGTACCTCATGTCCAATGGGGTCCTGTGCCTCATGTCCCCAGCCTCATGGCCATCTCATATCCCCAGCCCCAGACCTCGTGTCCCTGGCCCCATGCCTTGTATGCCCAGTCCTGCAGCCATGCCTCTTGTCTCATCTAGCTAGCAGCGGCACCCAAGCTGCCTAGGGCTCAACTCCTCTTCCTCCCGCTTCACATCCCCTCATCAAGCCCTGTGGCTCGCATCTTCTAGGCTGTTCCTGGTTCCTTGTCTTCCCCCTTGCTTCTGAAACCACTGGCTTAGCCTACATCACCTCCCTCGATTTGGTGAAATCACTGCCCTTCAGCTCTCCTCTCTCCAAGCCCTGTACGCATCAGCTGTGGCCCCCAGAGCTGATGAGGGGTCAGCCACCACTTAAAAGCTTCTGTGGTTTTCCTCCACTCGAGCTGCCTCACTGTCAGGATGTGCAGTGGTTCCCCAATCAGCCAAAGAACTTGCACAGCTTCCTAAGGCAAGTCCCAGCTGTGTGCAAGGTGGAGGCTTACCCAGCTCTGCACAGCACTGGTCACAAACTGGCAGCAAGAGAGAAAGCAAGCAGACCTACAAGAAATGAATGCCTTCCTTCCTTTAGTCTGTAAACTCATGTTTATTCCTGGGTTTCCCCCCGTGGAGGAATCTGGAGAAGCCAGGTTTGGTAAACTGGCAGCCATGTGCCAGATGCCAACTAAATGGGGTTAGGGTACTGAGGGTCCAGGCCTTCGTGGGCCACATTCACTATGAATGCAAACAAAAAAGAAACCCCAACACTAAGCACGAACTTATAAGATGCTCCAAAAGTATTTATGCTAAGCATGATGTATTTGGGTGTGTGGATTCTCTACAGGAGTTCCAGATCTTCATAGTGGTCAACATGATTTTCATTGAGAAGCCAGCTGCTAGCCCTGTTCTGCATGTCCACGCCTGACCTTGGGATTTCCGTGCCATCCCGTCTGCTCTTCGCACAGCCATGCTTTGGTCACAGAGCACACCCTGAAGGTAGTGTGCAGGGGGTGCTTTCTCTGAGGGGTTTAGAGTGCCCTAAGATGTCTGAGGAGTGGGATGTTTCGCTTTTCAGCAGCTAAAAACTGCTTGGGATAAGCCAGATCATCATTCAGATGGGCCTCTTTGAAAACTCAAAGATGTAGCAAACCTTTCACAGACCTCGCGAGTGCTTGGTTTACCCACAAGTCACCTGTGTGTTCCAGAACCTGCTATATTGGTAATATACCCAGAGACCACTGTATTCCAAATCCTTGCGTCTAGGAGACCAGGAGTGCCAACATTGCTGGGTGACGCTGGGTGATCCAGTATCAGTGATGTCCCTAACGACACCTGGGACCCCAGCATCAACAGCCCAAGCTTTAAGGCCACCAAGAAAGCTTGTCTCCCACAACAAAACCTTACCAGAGCTCCCAGCTCCTGGCTTGGTCTGACCCAGCCGCAGGTGTAGTGGGCATCTGGGGAGACGGATGGAATTTCTGTCTCTCTGACATTCTGCCTTTAAATAAATAGATAAATAACAAATCTAAAATACTGTGTAATTTCCTTCATGATTTATTTGACCCACTGGTTCAATAGGGGTGTTACAAACTTATGAATTTTTTGGTCTCCCTCTGCTTAGATTCTTCCACTTATAGTTGGGAAAATGTACTTTGTATTATTTCAGACCATTTAATGTTTAGACATGACATGACCCGACGGATCTATCTGGAAAAACTGTTTTTGTTCATGGATAGCAAACTGCAGGAAACAGTATGGTCTGTGAAGCTGCTGTACTGCCCTGCTGCTGTGTCAGTTGTTTCATCACTGTCACAAGTGAGATGCTGAAGACTCTGATGACATTAATCAAACTATTTTCCTCCTTCATCCTATCAACTTTTGCTCCATTTATTTTGAAACGCTATTGCTAAGGGTGTATGTCTGTGATTGGTGTACCTTTCTAAAGAACTGGCCCTTTTCCCATTATAAAATGTCCTTCTTTACCTCTAGTAATATTTGACTTAAAAGTCTAATTTTCTAATAACAGTATGACCACTCTAGCTTCACTTGAGTTGTTTGCCTGATGTATCCTTTTAGTTTTTTTTTAATCATTTTACTTTTAATCTATTTGTGTTCCAATCTGAAGTCTATCCCTGACAGGATATAGTTAGACCAGAGTTCATAATCCTTCATTTTGATCTGTGGCTTTTAACTGGAGAACAGTCTATTTGCATTTCATCTAGCTCTTGATAAAATGTCTACCACTTTGGTAATGTTTTCTTTTTTTTGTTTTTTTTTAATCTATTTTAAAGGTAGAGTCAGAAAGGGAGAGGCAGAAAGATGAGAGAGAGAGAGAGAGAGAGAGAAAGAGAGAGAGAGAGAGTGCCCCCCGCCACACACACTGGCTCACTCCCCAGATGGCTGGCCAGGTCACAGCCTGAGCCAGGAGCTTCCTCTGGGTCTCTCACAGGGTGGCAGGACTTCCACAGGCCATGTAATTCAGAGTGCTAGCTGGGCACTAGGCCACTGGCAGGAACGGAGTCAGAAGTAGAGGAGCCTGACTCCAGCTGGCACTCTTAGGGGATGCTAGAGTTCACCTGCTCCACCGCGACACCAGATCCTTGATACTGTTTTCTGTATGTCTTACGTTCCTGTTTCTCCATTACTGCCTCATTTTGTGGTAAATAAACATTTTTTGCAGTATATCATATTTTTTTAAGATTTATTTAATTTTATTGTAAAGTCAGATATATAGAGAGGAGGAGAGACAGAGAGAAATTTCTTCCGTCCGATGATTCACTCCCCAAGCAGCTGCAACGGCTAGTGCTGTGCCAGTCGGAAGCCAGGAGCCAGGAGCTTATTCCAGGTCTCCCTGCCTGGGTGCAGGGTCCCAAGACTTTGGGCCGTCCTCGACTGCTTTTCCAGGCTACAAGCAGGAGCTGGATGGGAAGTGGGGCTGCGGGGATTAGAGTTGGTGCCCATATGGGATCCTGGTGCATGCAAGGTGAGGACTTTAGCCACTAGGCTACTATGCTGGACCCGCAGTGCATCTTATTTTTAAAAATATATTTTTCATCTACTTGGAAGGCAAAAGAGAGAAAGGAGGAGGAAAAAAGATCTGTCCCATTCTCTGGATCACTCCCATGCAACAGCTGGTACTGACAGAGGCAGAGCCGATGCCTAGAACTCCACCCCAGTCTCACGTGTGAGCGGCAGGACCACAGATGAGCTAACATCTGTTGCCTCCCAGCATACATCAGAAAATTGGATTAAAATGGAAACACTAAGACTCAAACTGGACTTCCAGTGTGGAATGTGGGCATTCAAAATGGCAGCTTAATCCACTGTGCTACAGCACCTGCCCTAATATATCCTTTTAACTCATTAATGTTTCTCGTAAATTCAGTCTGCTAACAACAAATTCATGTTGTGGGCCCGGCACAGTAGCCTAGTGGCTAAAATCCTCATCTTGCATGTGCTAGGATCCTATATGAATGCTGGTTCATGTCCCAGCATCTCCACTTCTCATCCAGCTCCCTGCTTGTGGCCTGGGAAAGCAGTCGAGGACGGCCCAAAGTCTTGGGTTCCTGCACCTGCGTGGGAGACCTGGAATAAGCTCCTGATCCTGGCTTTGGATCGGCTCAGTTCCTGTCATTGTGGCCACTTGAGGAGTGAATCAGTGGATGGAAAATCTTTATTTCTGTTTCACCTCTTCTCTGTATGTCTGACTTTCCAATAAAAATAAACACAAATCTTTTTAAAAACTGTGTGCGTGAAAGGCAGATAGATCAAAACACACACACACGACAGAGGAAAGGAGAACGCACGCCTACTAAGATCTATTGCTTCACTCCCCAAATGCCTGCAATGGCTGGGACTGGGCCAGGCTAGAGGAACTCAATCCAGGTCTCCCAAATGTCTAATACAAGCCCAGTCCTACAAGTCATCACTACTGCATCCCAAAGTCTGCTTTAGCAGAAAGCTGGAATCAGGGGCTGGACATTAAACATAAACACTGTGTCTGGGACATTGTACTTTAACCACCAGGCTGAACACCTCCCCAGTCCTACACTTTTTAAAGGATAATTTTGCTGGAGTTTTTGGTATTTTTTTTAACACTTTGTCATTCCATTGCTTTTGGTCTTCATGACTTCCTGTTTAAAAATAATCCATTCTTGGGCCCGGCGCTGTGGCCTAGTGGCTAAAGTCCTCGTCTTGAACGCCCCGGGATCCCATATGGGTGCCAGTTCTAATCCCGGCAGCCCCACTTCCCATCCAGCTCCCTGCTTGTGATCTGGGAAAGCAGTTGCGGATAGCCCAAAGCCTTGGGACCCTGCACCTGTGTGGGAGACCTGGAGAAGGTTCCTGGCTCCTGGGCTGGGATCGGCACAGCACTGGCCATTGTGGCCACTTGGGGAGTGAATCATTGGACGGAAGATCTTCCTCTCTGTCTCTCCTCCTCTCTGTATATCTGACTTTGCGATAAAATAAATCTTTAAAAAAAATAATAATCCATTTTTAGTCTTACTTAGAGCCCCTCGTAAAGCAGATTCTACTTCTCTCATTTCAAGATTCTTATTTTTTGAAAGTTGGATTACATGGCATCTCGGTGTGGATGTCTCTGAATTAATCTTACTTGAAATTCATGAAGCTTCTTGGATGAGTATTTTCCTGCCTTTCATCACCTTTAGGAAATTCTGGCCATTCATTCAAATGTTCCTCCCATACCTCTGTCTTACTTGCTTCTGCCTGGGGCATTCCTAACATACAAATGGTCCACTTCATGGTATTTCTTGGGCTCTGCTTATTTTTCTTTGGTCTTCTTTGTGTTCCTCAGACAACTCTATATGCAAGCCCATTGCCCTCTCAAATCTGCTGTGGAATACCTCTAGTGGTCTGTTAACATACCTCTTAGCTACAAAATTTGTGTTCCTCACTATAACTTCTCTGTTAAGTGTACCTGTCTCCTCAATCTACAAGTGTTTTTGAATTTTATAGTTGCTGTTAATCTGAAAGGAACAAATGTTACTGTGTGGTCTTCATTATTTACCTTCACTTATGTTAAGGATATATTTTTTAAATGAAAATGTGGATGGCCTTCCAGAATCTTTTTTTCCTGAACTTATTTTCATGTTAACCGATTGGATGTTGAGATTTTGAGTCCTGGTTAGAAAACTCAGCCCCACATTGTGAAAGCATTACAGTATCTACTGCTGTACAACAACCCTAAAATTTATCACTTAAAAGACAGTCTTAGCCTCACCTGTTACAGTCCTATTGGTTGATCAAGCAAAGCTGGATGGTTCTCACTCGGTTCCCTCACGTGGTTGCAGATGCTGGCTGGAGCTTCAGTTATTTGAAGGCAGGACAGGACATCCACAATGGCTCACTCACGTAACTGCGGCTGATGTTCACTTGGGTTTAGTTGAGCTGTGGCTGATGACCATGGTGCCTCTGTAAGTTGCATGGCACAGCAGCAAGGATCAAAGAACAGTCGCTGTAAGTCTTCTTAGGAAGGTCTCAGAAGTCCCATGATATCACCTCCGCTCTAACTCTCTGGAATTCTAAACTCTAACATTCAGCTGGAACCCTGCCACCAGGTCCTTGCGTACAGCCCTGGGAGTGGCTCTCCAGGCTAGTGTCTGCATTCTGAACTATCGTTCCTTTTTCACCAGTCTATGCTTTCCTGCCTCCCCAACTATGCAAAAGTAAAGGCTTTTGTTTGTTTGAGACTAAGCTGTTACTTCTATTACAAATACCACGGGTTCCCATTAGACAAAATCACATTTACAAAACTCTTCATGATGAATCTTGCCCTGGTGTGGTTGTTAAAGTGCCATGAAAAATACTCTTAAAATTCACATTTTACATAGTATACAAGCCTCCCACTTAAATCTTTCAGAAGCCTTATACTTTGACCTTGAAGACCACTTATGCTGAGCAAAACCACTTGGGACTGGAGCACAATGGAGAATTAAGGCTAAGGCTCTTTCAACATGGTGCAGTATTTTAGCCTGATGGGGGAATCTAAGGGTTGTGGCTCTGGGACCTTAGATTTGTTACTTAATGGTTGGCATTGAGCTAACTCCTGAGAAGGAAGCATGTCTTACAGTCCTAAACCCTACAGGGCTGATTTGGAAGTGTAGCTTCAAAGATCTTCATTATTGGAGGGCTAAGAGAGACACGTGGCTAAAGACTGCTATAGTTAATGGAGTTCCAATGAGGTAGTATTGCTGTGGGTTGGTGGGAATTATCCATGTCCCTGGTGGTTTGGTATGGATATGATGGAGACCCAGGGCTCTTGAGACTACAGATAGCTTGATAATAGCTGACAGACAAAGCTCTGGGATTGGCCTTCTGGGGACAATGTATTGGTGAGAGTCCCAAGATGGAAGAACTAGACACCAAGGCCCAAGAAATGCAACAGAAGTGGTAGTTGTTGTTGGGGGGTGACTGAGCAAAGAAAACCTGAGGGCTAGAAAGAGAAGCAACAAAGGGAGCTGTCACAGAAGCCAAGGGGAATGTAGCTCCACAGGAAACTAGAGAAAGTCACATTTTCTGGAAGGTTTCCCTCCCTCAAATGAAATCACTGTGTTACGTTCCCAGATTCTCTCCTGCACAAGAAGGGTCTATGAACAACTTGACACTTACATCTTCCGAAGAAGTGAATTCTTGTAGAATAGCAGACATTGAAGCATTCAGAGTACCTGTGTCACTCCTTATTCCCTATCTTCATAGATGAGTGAGAGGTATACAGTCAAGGTTACAGATGTGTAAGGAAGATTTATTAGAACCAAAGGCCACAAAATGTGGAGAGGACTTCGTGTGGGGAAAGTAGACTAAGTTCAATGTCTCTAGAACATTTATGGAATGCAATCTTCTACTCCACTGCATGTTTCCTGGAAGTGTAAACATGTGGGCAGCTGGTCCTCATCACCACCTCTACTTTTCAAAGAGAGTACGGGCGACCAGCAGGCTGCCCCGCGTGGGCCTCAGGGCGCAGTGGTGCTTTGTGGTGGATGGCCTTTATCTTCCGATGTTTGCGGAGGTGAGACTTCTGGCTAAAGCCCTGCCCACACATCTTGCACATTTGAGGCTTCTCACCCTTTTGTGCCAGCTGATGTAACGTGACCTGGGACTTTGGGATAAAGCTTTGGCCACACTCTCCACCCAGGCAAGGTTTCTCTTCTGAGTGGACCCGCTTATGTGTGATTAAAGTTGACTTATTGCCAAAGCCTAGTCCACACTGCCTGCACGTGTACGGCTTCTCCCTTGAGTGTTTCCTCCTGTGCCTGATGAGCCCAGCCTGGTGACTGAAGCCCCGCCCACACTCGCGGCACACGTATGGCTTCTCCCCTGAGTGTGTCCTCTGGTGTGCAAGGAGGTTGGACTTCTGACTGAAGCCACGCCCACACTCCTCACAGACCATGGGCTTCTCCCCTGAGTGTGTCCTCTGGTGTCTGATGAGATTGGACTGCTGGCTGAAGCCCCGGCCACAGTCCTTGCACACAATGGGCTTCTGCCCAGAATGTATGTTCTGGTGTCTGTTGAGGTGGGACTTCAGACTGAAGCCTCGCCCACACACCCCACACACATATGGCTTCTCCCCTGTGTGTGTCCTCCGGTGAGAGATGAGGGTTGAATTCTGGCTGAAGCTGTGCCCACACACTCCGCACACATAGGGTTTCTCCTTGGAGTGCGTCCTCTGGTGGTTGACAAGGGTTGTCCTTTGCCTAAAACAACGCCCACACTCCTTGCAGGCATAGGGCTTCTCACCCGAGTGTGTCCTCTGGTGGGAGATGAGGTTGGATCTGTCACTGAAACCCAGGCCACAGTCACTGCACACAATGGTCTTCTCCTCCAAGTGTGTCCTCTGGTGCCGGACAACAGCCGACTTCTGGCTAAAGCCTTTGCCACACTCACGGCACACGTATGGTTTCTCTCCTGAGTGTGTTCTCTGGTGTATGATGAGGTTGGACTTCTGACTGAAGCCCCGCCCACATTCAGTGCACATGTAAGGCTTCTCGCCAGAGTGCGTCCTCTCGTGGATGATGAGCGTCGACTTCCGGTTAAACCCTCGCCCGCACTCCCTGCACACGATGGGTTTCTCCCCTGAGTGTGCCTTCTGGTGCCTGGCAAGGCTCTTCTTCAGACTGAAGCCCTTCTCGCACACGCCACACACATAGGGTTTCTCCCCTGAGTGTATCCTCTGGTGACTCAGCAGGTTTGCCAGCTTGCTGAAGCCCAGCCCGCACTCTCCACAGTTGACCGTTCCAAATCCCAAGACTTCTATCCTTTCCAACAATCTGTTCGTTTCCTCCGGGTTTCCTGTCTCAGACGCACTCGCCTCAGCCTCCTCCCTTCCAATGCCACTCTGAGAGCTGACCAGCTGCCCTTGGGGTGGCCTGGAACATGCTCCCAAAGCCCTCTTCTTTGTCCTTCCAAACAAAGGCCTGGTGCGCCGTCTCCCGTGATCTTCTGCTCTATTGCTCCAGATGTGTCCATCAGAGGCTTGCTGCGGCTCCTGTTCCCCAGGGGCCGGCTCCCCCGGCTCGACGCCTGGCTCGACGGCGTGCGTCTCTGCACACAAGCACGAGAAGATCCAGCGGGGAGGATCACCCAGTGGGTGTTGCATGGGGAAGTTCTGACTGGAGAGACCGGGAGGGCAACAAGGACCAAGGCTGAGTTCTGGTTTTGGTTCTGTTGCAGAGACAAAAGTCGGAGTCACAACTGAGTCCCGAGAGGCAGCCTGAGCAGTTCTGCCTAGTGTGATGGGGAGACTCGATTCCCTGTCCTCCAAAATACTTCCGACTCAAGTGCCACCTAACCACGACTTCCTTTTCCCTGTAACTTACATGATGATCTATCTTCCATCCTATGACTGCACCTCACATCCTAAGATTTATTCATATAAAACATTACAAGAAGTTCCGAGTGTGTACTTAGGGCTCACATACAACACAGGCAACTGTCTCTACAAAATGACTACTATCATTACCTTCTAATTTACAACTCCTCACACAAGCCATGTTCACAGGATTTGCTTTTCAACTGAAAGAGCCTTAGCCATAGGACCAACGTGGAAGTGTCCAACATCCTTTCCCTCTGAGGACAGGGATGGACTGAGAGAGCAGTCATTCAGATGGGACGGAGAACCCCTGGTGTAGGGAGAGGGTGCTTAAAGAGAAAGAGTGTGGGAGGCAGCTAAGTGTGCAATCTCACTAACAAATATCTGTTACAGGACTACAGTGTGCCAGGATTGTTGTGAGGCAGCAACACAGCTTAGGCCCCACTGACCTACGACGCTCCCTGCTCGTGCAATGTTGATTTTTACACTTGGTGTAAATAAAAGTTTCCCCTGAAATGAGTGTGAAGAAGTTTTCAATCGGCAGCACCTCTTCCAACATTGAATGTGCTGATTCATGAAAACCTGCTGCAGGTAGCAGAAGGTAATACGCGATGAAACAATTTAAGTAACCGGATATGAGCTTACACGGTTTATCTAAACATTCTTTTCTTGGCCAAAGAAGAATCTAACTTATTTAAACTAACTCTGTATGCTCCTACATCTCAGGATAAGCCCATTCTACACAGAGTGCTGCTTTTCAGCCCTCATTATGAATAGTCTAATCCCCTTGGCTCATCACTGACTCTTCCCACTGCGCAAACCACCTGGGGAGTGCCTTCGCCTCACCGCGTCAGGACGGAGGGCAGGACGGAGGCACAACTCCTTCCTTTCTGCTAACCTTGACTTGGAAGGCTGAGAAGCCACAAGGATCCCTACGGCCTGTTACTCAGCAGAGAAGGAAATCTGTTTCCACTGCTTCTCAATGAGTTTTGTTTGTTTAACTTTGGTTGTTTGGGGCTCTACAATTTAAACTGATTTTGTATTTCCATTTCTAGCCAGCGTTGAGCTTTGTGGAAGTCTGCACTTCAGTTTGTGGTGTAATTTTCTCTTGGCTATGTTAAAGGAGGGAAGCAAACACTGAGGTGTTGCTGGGGGCTATGTCAGACGTTAGGACACAGACACATTAAGTGGGTTTTGCAGCAGAAGGTACTGTGACTTTCTTCTGGGGTAAACGTGTGACTTTGATAAAGGCAATCCTTCCACTTATGCTTAGAACAGCCCTAACTTCTGTGCCTTTATAAACAGTGGCAGGTTTGAGAAGTATAGCTCCCTCTGACCCCCGCATCTTTCCCTGCCATTGCCACTTTCTGGGACATTTCAAAACAGTTACATCTACTCAGGGTGATAGAAGACAAACAGAATTAGTTAGTATTTTAAATGTCGGTATTTAGGGCCCGGCATGATAACGTAGTGGCTAAAGTCCTCGCCTTGCACACGCCGGGATCCCATATGGGTGCCAGTTCTAATCCCAGCAGCTCCACTTCCCATTCAGCTCTCTACTTGTGGTCTGGGAAAGCTGTCGAGGACAGCCCAAAGCCTGGGACTCTGCACCCATGTGCAAGACCCAGAAGAAGCTCCTGGCTACTGATTGGCTCAGCTCTAGCCACTGCGGCCACCTGGTGAACCATCAGATGGAAGATCTCTCTCTGTTTCTCCTCTTCTCTGTATATCCACCTTTCCAATAAAAAAAAAATTAAAAATCTTAAAAAAAAAAATTTTTTTTTAAATAAATGCTGCTATTTAAATCTTTATCTTATGATTTCATCTTCCTGAAAGACAGAATGACAGAGATCCTCTATCTACTGATTGACCTACTCTAGCCAGAGTTGAGCCAGGTCAAGGCCAGGATCCTGGAACTACCATCTGGGTCTCCCACATGGGGAACAGAGACTCAAGCACTTGAACATCACTGTTGCCTCCCAGGATGCATTAGCAGGAAGTTGGGTTGAAAGCTCAGGAACCAGGACTTAAACCAGCACTCGAATATGGGATGCAGAGGGGTGAAGCTACCATCTTTGGTGCCAGCAGCCCATGAGGGCACTGGTTTGAGTCTTAGCTGTTCCACTTTCAACCAGCTCCTTGCCAACATGCCTGGGAAAATGGAAATATGGCCCAAGTAGTTGGGACCTCACAAAAATGTTGGCCACCCAGATGGAGTTCCAGGCTTCTGACTTAGTCTGGCCCAGTCCTGGCAATAGTGGCCACTGGGTGAGTAAATCAGCAGGAAGATCTCTCCATCTCTTTCTCTCTGTGTGTCTGAAACTGCCTTTCAAATAAATAAGGCTTTTTTAAATGACCACCCTGCACAGTGGTCTAGTGCTGGATCCTCACCTTGCATCTGCCAGGATCCCAAATGGGTGCTGGTTGTGTCCTGGCTACTCCACTTCCCATCTAGCTTCCTGCTTATAGCCTGGGAAAGCAGTGGAGGATGGCCCAAAACCTTGGGACCCTGTAATTGCATAGGAGACCCAGGAGAAGCTCCTAGCTCCAGATCGGCTCAGCTGTGGCTGTTGTGGCTACTTGGGGAGTGAACCAACAGATGGAAAATCTTTCTCTGTCTCTCTATCTCTCTGTACATCTGTCTTTTCAAGGGGAAAAAAAAAATCATAAAAAAAGAAAGAAAATTATAAAGGATATGGGATGCAGGTACCTCAATCTATAGCACCACAATGCCTGTCCCAATAAGGTGTTTTCAGTCTTCGGGTATTCCCATCCTGATAGGCTTACAGAGAGACCAGTGAGCATCAATACAAGCTTATCATTTAAAAACTCGAGTATTCAAATTAAAACTAAAACTGAATTCTCATTGGTGAGGATGCACAGGTTTCTGCAGGCAAACTTTCCTGCTGTCACTCAAGTTCCAGCCCTTCAGGGAATGGTTCAGTTGCAGCCATGGTCGCAAGGCTGCACTCCAAGAACGAGAGGCACTCCGCACTGATGAATCACACAGAGAACTTTATTTGTTGGCATATGAGTCAGAGGTGGATTGAGTACTTTAAAATACGGTAAAACTTGGAAATCAGATGTCTTTCCTTGATTTTATCATAGTTTCAATGTAACATTACATAATATAGTGCTATAAATCATGGTTCTCTTTCCCAAAGAAATCTTTATTAACCTAAACTTCTAAGATTCAATCACTGATTTTAAAGATCTCTTCAGCTAATTTTATGCATATAAATGTTAGGTTAGAAAAATGTAGACATGTATCTAATTAATATCTTATAAAGATATAAGGACAGTGTTGGAAATAATGATTCTACACTTACTTTACTCAAAGTAAATTCCAGAAGTAACATTTTTCAGCTAATTTTTACTATCAAAACTGATCATAACACTTTTTAGTTTCTAACAGCTCTATTAGAAAATCCCTATAAAAATTGATATTTTAGGTTGTCTTGGGGAGAAGCCAGCAGTGTGATGTAGAAAGCTAAGCCACCACTGGCATCGCCCCGACAAGGGCAGGAGTTTGAGTTCTCGCTGCTGCACTCCCCATCCAGCCCTGCTAACGTGCCCGGGAAAGCAGCAGAAGCTGGCCCAAGTGTTTGAGGCCCTGCACCATGTGGGTGCTCCAGATGAAGCTCCTGGCTCCTGACTTCAACCTGGCTCAACTCTGACTGTTATGATCATTTGGGGAGTGAATGAGAGGCTAAAAAATCTATCATCACCTCCCCTGCTAGCTCTTTTACAACTACCTTTCAAATAAATTTAAAAAGGGGGGGGGGGGGCGGTTTCCCGGCACAGGCATTTGATCTAGAGGTCAAGATAGCACTGCAGAATCCCACGTCCTTGTGCCTGACTCCTATGTCACAGCTGTGCTCCTCACCCCGGCTTAAAGCTAACACACACTCTGGGAGGCATGGCTCAAGGGCTTGGGGCCCAGCCACCCCCATGGGAGACCCAGATTGAATCCTGGCTCCTGGCTTCAGCCTGGCCTAGGCTGGCATGACCTTGTCTTGGTTGTGTTCCCATTGAAAGGCACCTTATATAAGATAGACATCGTTGCTTCACTGACACAAACTCACACCAACACACAGGGAATAAATAACATTTTTTAAATTCTCCTAAAAACTAAAAAAACAACAAGTTTTTGTGTAGTAATTTAACTTATATTCTTGCCTAAAATAATGGAATAAATCTTGTATTAACTAGTTTATTACTTTACAGAAAGTTAGAGCTTGACTATTCATCAATGTGTATAATATTCATATTTAAACACATGCACAATTGTATTTCAACAGCAGAACCAGAAAGATTAAACCTGATCAGAAAAGGGAATTATGATGTGGTAAGTTCTGTCCTTCCCATGAAAAAGAATTCTTGTCTTCTACATGTCTACTTGCCAAGCATGAAGCCCCCTTTTTGCTTCAGCAGCTGTGTATTTTCCATTCCCAAGGTTCTCACCAGTAGAGAGTGTCCCCCACTCACCTGCACAGGCGGCCAGTGGACACTGTCTGTCCTCTCTCCATGTCTCCTTCCCTTGCTCCAGCTGAGTGATGAGTTTGGGTTTAGAAAACGAAATTCCTGCTCATAGAGAAAGAAGATACAGTGACTGCAGGTCAACGATCCTGTCAGGCATTCAGAGCCAAACTGGATGGTACTATACCAGGACCCAAAAGTGGGGGGCTCTCAGCAATGAAAGGGAGATTGGGGGAAGGCGAATGGAAATGGATGCAGCTGCTTCTACACGATACCAGGTGGATGAGCACTTGTTTCATTTAAAAGCAGTTATCAAATTAACTTGACAAGAAAGCCTTGGTGTAGGCGGAAGCAGCGGAGAACACAGAGACACACATCCATCCTCCTACCCACTTTCAACTCTATAAAATCAGACTTTCCTGGAGAAACAGAACAAAACGCCTTTGCTGCTGTGTCCAACACAGAAGCCAAGTTAGGGGGTCCAGTGTTGTGGTGTGGCCGGACACTTCAGACACGGGCATCTCATGTGAGAATCGCAGTTCAGGGCTTGGCTACTCCACTCCTGACCCAGCTGCCCATGGTTCAGGA
The DNA here is from genome assembly GCF_030435755.1 of Ochotona princeps. Lineage (NCBI taxonomy): Eukaryota > Metazoa > Chordata > Mammalia > Lagomorpha > Ochotonidae > Ochotona > Ochotona princeps. The sequence goes on from NC_080853.1 coordinate 25,319,854, forward strand.
TCAAGCTAGCCCAGACCCAGCCATGGCAACCATTCGGGGGGGTGAATTGTCTGAAGAGAGAGAGAGAGAGTGTGTACACACCTCATAAATAAAAACATAAATACTCTTTAAAAAACACAAAACAAATCATGGGGTCCAGCACCATAGCACAGCCAATTAAACCACCATAGGCAGCACCAGCATCTGCTGTGGGTGCCAGTTCGTGTCCTGGCTGCTCCAATTCCTATCAACCCCCTGCTAATGCATCTGGGGAAGCAGCAGAGATGGCCTAAGTGCTTGGGTTCCTGTACCCACATGGGAGACCCGAATGAAGCTCCTGGCTCATGACTTCAGTCTGGCCCAACCCTGACTATTGCTGCCATCTGGGAAGTGAACTTGTGGGTAGAAGGTCTGCCTCTGTGCATATGTAATTCTTCCAAATGAAAAATATCAAAAAAGTCGGGAATCAAGATGGCTGCTTGGAGCCATAGGAATGCAGATGGCACACGCCAAGCTCACCCAGAGACACCAAGTTGCTATAGTTCTCCAGCATCACCTCCTTGTACAGCGTTCTCTGGGCAGGACTCAGCAGGCTCCACTCCTCCTGTGTGAAATCCACAGCCACATCTCTAAACGCCATGTGTGTCTGCAACATGAAACACAGCACTGCTCACCCAGAGCCAGCCCCAGGAGAGAAGGCACCCAGAGAGTCCCCGGGCAGGCACCCTGCCGCTGCTCACCCAGAGCCAGCACTGGGAGAGGTGCCCAGAGGGTCCCCGGGCAGGCACCCTGCTGCTGCTCACCCAGAGCCAGCACTGGGAGAGGTGCCCAGAGGGTCCCCGGGCAGGCACCCTACCACTGCTGCTGCTGTTGCCTCTGGTGCCAGTTGTTGCAAGACCTTCCAGCCCGAATCTACCCCGGCAGCAGCATTTGTGAACTTACACATTCAAAATCTCAGGTAGTAGGTCCAGTGTGGTAGCCTAGCAGCTAAAGTCCTAGCCTTACACACACTGGAATCCCATATGGGTGCCAGTTCTAATCCCGGCCACCCTGCTTCTCACCCAGCTCCCTGCTTGTGGCCCGGGAAAGCAGTCAAGGACGGCCCAAAGCCTTGGGATCCTGCACCCATGTGGGAGACCCGGAAGAGGCTCTAGGCTCCTGGCTTCAGATCAGTGCAGTTCTGGTCATTGCAGGTACCTGGGGAGTGAATCAACAAATAAAGATCTTCCTCTCTGTCTCTCCTCCTCTCTGTATATCTGACTTTCCAATAAAAATAAAACAAAATCTTAGAAAAAAATTCTCGGGTAGGGGATTTGGAGTGTAAACACAAAAATCAGTAGCCTTAAAATTAGGGAACTTTAAATCTAAGCACAACAGACTTCAAGCATTTATCAGATGGTGTAAGCAATCCTGTTAGTGCTGATGTAGGTGAGTGACTCAAGTTGCTACAATTTGATAACGGAAGACAACTCATCCCACTGCTTCCAGGTAAGCACACTGCCTCTCAGCCTTGTGGAACCTGCCAGACCCGAGCAGGGGCCACCAAGCTGCCTGGGTTGGAGGCCCATCACTGCTGCCAGCGAGTATCTCAGTCAGCTCTGCTGTGCAATGTGGGGAACGTGACGTACACAACCTGCCTCCTACAGCAGGAATCACAGTGCAACTTCTCAGCCACTCGACCTAAACATTGTTCCCTGTTCCCTGTCCTCATCACCATCTTGCCCTGTCACTGCTGTTTTAGCTCTCCCTTAGCACAATTTCAAAGTGAAGGCCCCACCAGGACAAAGGTTTCAGGAGGAAGTTCTGTGTATTTATAAGTTTTATCTGTGGTTCTGCTGCTATGCTGTCCGCTTTCCCTGCTCCCCCAGAGCCTCACCTGGAATACCTGGCACTTCTTCCCTTAACATTTCCAAAGTCAAGTTGCTCCTGAAACCTTTGTCCCTTTGAAATGACAGGAAAGATGGTAAGGACAGGTGTAGAAGGACATTGTGACCCTAGAAGGTCAGTGAGCACAGGATTACAATTGATTGGATAATATTTGTATGAGAACAACTGAGTGGATAGCATGTGAATGAGAACACTTGGGACATACAAAACAAAAGTTGCAAACAAGGGTATAAAACAGTTGGTGGGTTTTGTTGATAAGGTCAATACCTCCTCCATTATCCTATATGACCCTCTGTCTATAAAGACTGATGCCACTAATAAACTTCGGCTTTCGTCCATCAGTCAGAGTCCATGTGTGTTATTATCGGCTCCCTGCACCAAGTCCATCGCTGTGAGATCAGCTGACAGACAGGGAATAGGGAAGAATGTTTAGGTCAAGTGGCTGAGAAGTTCCACTGTGATTCCTGCCGCAGGAAGCAGGCGGTATCTAGCGTTCCATACTTATGAAGCTTGCCCAATTTCTGGTTTGGCTGTGTTTGTTTGTTTGTTTTGTCGGAGGAAGCCCCAGTTCCCTCTCCTCCTCCAAGGCTTGAACCAATGGGTGACCAACTGCAGACCCTAAGATTGCACCCCACACCTAGTCGAACGGGGCTTGTTTGCCTAAGCCAGCCTGCCTCCTTACCGGTACCCCAGGCAGGGTCAACCAGCGACTCACGGAAGACGACCGAGGCCCCAGGGACACTCCCTGCCAGCCCCACCAGTGGAAGCACAGTCCCCTTAAGGCTTCTGATCAATGACCACCCATCCCAGGACTTACAGCACTGAGCGAGCTTCTCCCAGGTGCTGCCATTCCCGTCACAGCCAAACTCACCTCCATCCCTAAGATCCCCAGGACTTAAAGCCCAAGCCCGGCACCTCTACACCGCCCAGCTTCACCGCTGAGAGAGCCTGAGGCATCCCCTCGGTCTGTACGCCCACACCCCCAAAGAAGACATCCGGAGACGGCCCCAACACCACCATCAGCCGCTCCCCCACGCCATCAGCACCGGCGCACCCAAGGAGCAGCCCATGGACCAACCTTTTCAGACCTCCTTTTCCGTTCAGGGGAAAAAAAAGGCACGGTGGCAGCAAGAGTCCCACGGGAGCCTCACTCACCAACGCCACCCAAGAACAAGAGGGTCATCACCGGCTGGAGAGAATCGCCCCCAGCCAAGCACCCAGAAAACACTACCCAGAATCCTCGGCACGGCGCCGGGTCCACACCTCCCAGGATGCTCGGCGCCCCCGACGGCCGCGGCGCGCAGAGATGACGCGGTGACCGCAGCAGCGTGTCCCAGTGTTTGGGGTGACCCTGGGGATTCCGCCTGCAAGAGCGGGTTGTGGGGTCCCGCTCCGTCCCAGCTCAGCCTGGCTGTACCGGGTCATGCCAGGAGGCCCACACCGAGCAGCTTCAAGCCCGCAGGCGTGGCACAGGTGCCAGCGCTAGCCGGCTGTTACCTTGGGCGGCGGGAGAAGGCATGCTTTTTCATGATTCCTCAAGGAAACTCCGGGTTTATTAAATTTTGTTTATAAGAAGTAGATCGTGGGCCCGGCGCGATAGAATAACGGCTAAAGTCGTCACCTTGAACGCGCCGGGATCCCATATGGGCGCCGGTTCTAATCCCTGCTGCCGTCCTTTCCCATCCAGTGGCCTGGGAATGCAGTCGAGCACGGCTCACACCTTTGGGACCCTGCACCTGCGTGGGAGACCTGGAAGAAGCTCTTGGCTCCTGGATCAGCTTTGCTCCAGCCGTGGTAATCATGTGAGCCAGCAGATGGAAGAGTTCTGTCTATTCTCCCTGTAAATCTCTTTCCAATAAAAATCTTTCTTACACTGTAGTTTACACACACACATATGACCTACTTTTTTTTAGGATTTATTCATTTTTATTGGAAAGGCAGATATACAGAGAGGAGGAGAGACAGAGGAAGGTATTCCATCTGATGACTCATTCCCCAAGCAGCCGCACCGGCTGGAGCTGAGCCAATCCAAAGCTGGGAGCCAGAAGCCTCCTCCAGGTCTCCCACGCGGGTGCAGGGTCCCTGGGACTTGAACCATCCTCCACTGCTTTTCCAGGCCACAAGCAGGGAGCTGCCAGGGGACATGAACGAACGCCCTTACGGGATACTGGCACTGCACATGGAGGTTTAGCCTGTCAAGCCATTGAGCTGCCCCCCCCCCACCCCGTTGTACTCCTTTAGGCTGGCCCCGTGGCTTAGTCTGTTCAGCCTTACGTGTCCTAGGTGTCCAGTGACGGGAATTCATGTTCTCGCAGTTACGAAATGAAAGCGCTGCTCCTGTTCTGATGCTCACAGGTGGCTGTCCTCTTGCTGAGCAGAGGTGTCAGGACCTCAGGTGGCCCTTCCAAGGTGGTACCACATGCTTTCATGAGGCCCTCAGGCTCAGGCCACATTGGTGCAGCTCCAGCCACTGCAGTCGCCTGAGGAATGAATCAACAGATGGAAGATCTTCCTCTCTGTCTCTCCTTCTCTGTATATATTTGAGGAGGGCTTTTGCCTCTTTGCAGGGGAGTCTTTAGCAATATTCATTGTGCCTTTGTCTCTTCTTTTGCTCTTGGTCATTGTACTTCTGGTAAGCAGATTATTCGCCAGAGGGCAGGTTTCTAAGCTGTGTCACCCACAGGTCTACAGTTTGATTTTACTTATTGCGGTAGGTACATGATTCTTTGTTTGCAGTCACTTGTGCCACTCCCGCCAGTGAGTTTCAGACCTGGGCTCTTGTGTTAGGCTTCCACACGGTCTCTGTTGCCCCAGCTCCTGGCTTACCACTCTCTACCTCCAGTACACCTGTGCTGTGGCTACACTGTCATCTGTACAACCTTCCTCTTACTTCCAGTTCGAGCAGTTCCCAGGATTAGGGAGACACAAAGTGTTCTAAATAACTAGGTTGTTGTTGGTGCTGAATTTGCCAGAACCTACTGGCCATTAGGTCTGAGGACCACATGGGCCTGTTTTGACCCATGGGATACCAATGTCGGTATTATTTTCCCTGTGGGACCAGTGCAATGCACTGAGCTGGAAGTGAGTTCACACCCAGCTCAGTGCATATGCAGCTCACTATTGTCCCTCCAGACTCAAAGCCTTTGCCACACTCTACAACACAGTGCCTGATGCGCCAGTGGCGGAGTTCTGGATCTTCTGGGCATTAGGTCTGGGGGCTGCCTGGCCCTGTTTTGGGTGGAACCTATAGGATGCCACATCATTGCACTGAGCCAGAAATGAGTTTGCTCCCAGCTTAGTGCGTGCACAGTCCCATCTACAGCCTTTCCTTCCTACACAAAACGGAGCCTGATGCATCTCTGGTAGGGGTCTGGGCTGTGAAATCCACCCTGTTCCTGCACTACCCATTTGGGATCTGCTGCTCTGTTTCTGGTCCTGGTTGAATCAATCAGCAGGATGGGCAGTTCTTTGTCTGGGTTCACCTCCTGAGCTCCCAGTGAACCTCCCTTCCCACCTGGCTGCTGGTGGAGCTCCAGCCACCAGCGGAACCCAGATCGCCACTCACTGACTGTCACTGGGGCATCTGGTCACTGCAATACCACAATGTCATCTCCACTGCTTTCCTGTGTCTGTCAGTCACTTGGGGAGTGAACCATTGGATGGAAGATCTTCCTCTCTGTTTCCCCTCATCTCTGTATATCCGCCTTTCCAATAAAATAAATAAATCTTTAAAAGAAAGAAAGAAATAAAGAAAGAATGTATACAAATGTTTTTTCTTCTAATTTCCTTGTAATACAACTGCCTTTTAAAGTTGACGCAGTTGGGGCCAGCATTTTGATGCATTTTGATGCATCCCAGTTCACGTGCTGGATGCTCCATTTCCGTGCCAGCTAACGGCTAACGCAGCTGCAAAGGCAGAAGGTGGCACGAGGGGCTGGATCTCTGCCCCCAGGTGGGAGGCCAAGAAGGAACTCCTGGTTCCTGGCTTCACCTTATGGAGTTACATGGCAGGTGCACCAGCAGAGGAAAGGTTTCTGTTTTCCCCAACTCTGGATTTCAGATAGGTGTTGATGCAGTGAAGGCAGGGTTCATGATGAATGTGAGAGCTGTGATGGATGCCGAGACAGGCTGGCTGCTTGCCTCCTCCAGGCCGCATCAGTTCTGTTTCACTCTTCATGTTTCTGTCACTGAGCCGGTGCAGTTCACTGGCGGGAGGCACTGGCCAGGGATTTCAGCTTTGTTCCCTTTTGCGATTTAACCGGTGGTGTGACCATGGACAAGACACTGGACCTCTTGGGGCCTCAGTTTTCTCATCTGTAATATGTGCGTTGGAACTAATCATTTCCTGATTCTTTCTGGGAATGAAAGCATTAGACTTCAATCCCTCCTCTGCTTGACAGCCTGACCTGGTTCTCCGTGCAACTTCAGTCCTTTGAACAGAAGGGGGCGCCCTAAACATGGCGACCTCTTTACTCTCCTGACAGCCTCTACTTTCCAGCCAGCCAGTGGGCCGGAAGGGGAGAGGAAGATTAACAGAGGTGGTTGTCCAAGAATGTTCCTTCCCCACAGGGCTAGATAAGGCCTCAGGGAAACCTGCAGACCTTATATCTTTTCAATAGTTGCGAGATTAAAGTTGTGTTTTAACAATGTTGCTTGACAGCAATGGAATAGACTATTGTTACATTAATTGTACACTAATTTTGTAAAGTAAAATGCAGATAAGTAATATAGTGTTTCTCTTCTTGAGGGGTTAGAAGCAGAAGGTCAGATATTGTCCCAGGGTTCTCAAAACATGCACACTTTTAAGCATACGTTAAATAAAAGATCTATCTATTTTCATCTGAAAGGGACGTTTATAGAGGGAAGGAGAGAAAGATCTTCCTTCTGCTGGTTCACTCCCCAAATGACCACAGGACCGGAGCTGAGCTGATCCAAAGACAGGAGACAGGAAATTCTTCCAGGTCTCCCACATGGGTGCAGGGTTCCCAAGGCTTTAGACCATCTTCTGCTGTTTTTCCAGGCCTCAAGCAGGGAGCTGGAAGAGAAGTGGAGCAGCTGGAACACAAACCAGTACCCATATGGGATGCTGTCATGTGCAAGGTGAGGACTTAGCCACTGAGCCATAACACTGGGCCCTCTTACCTTTACTTTGTCCATTTTCCCTTGCTGAGCACTGTGCCATTGTAACATTCGTTCCTGCTACAGAGATAGAAGTCCCTGTTAGTGGCACTTATGAGGGAACCAAGTCCTAGAGGTGATTCCCTCGGGAAGAGACAGTCAGCTAATATCTTGATGACTGACACCAACACCACCACAACCAAAAGCAAGCAAATAAAATTGCACAATAGCCAGCACACTGCCCAGTCTCGTCAGCATCAAGCTCTTTCGCAGCCGCCAAGTAAGCTGCCTGATGTGATGCATCGATTGAATGCATCTTGATTCCGTTGTTTTGGAATGAAAACGGCTCTGCAGTTTCTTGAGGCAAAGCCCAAGTCTGAGCAGCCCAGTACCATCCTCATCCATGCACTGGCCTCTGGATCTGCCCTCCAGCACCAGGCAGGGGTCTCTCTCTGCCTGAGTGACCATCAGGTACCCTAAGCTCACCATACTCAGCCCATTCTTTCACTTCTCAAGCCTCTTTTCTTTCGCTTTCTTTCATACATTTTTATGTATTTATTTATTTGAAAGGCAGAATTACAGAAAGGAACAGGGAGAGATCTTCCATCTGCTAGCTCACTCCCAAAATTTACTCCAAAGCTCAAAGCCAAGAGCTTCTTTTGGAGCTCCTAAGTGATTGTAGGGGCCAAGGACTTGAACCATTTTCCACTGCTCTGCTGGGCACATCTGCAGGGAACTGTGCCAGCAGCTGAGCAGCCACCACCTACTCCGACCAGCAGAGCCAGTAACGTGGACAGGGAGAGCGGATGAAGCACCGACAGGAGACCAGTGATGGTGGAAGTCTCTGCGAAGTCTCTCTTTATTGCTCCTTCAGCTCTCCTTATATACTCTTCCCCCAACCCACATCCTCATTTAGCCAAGATATTGGATATAAATGAGTCCAATTAGTCTAGGTGTTTTTAGCCACAAGTCCTGGTCCTGTTCCTGCCCAGCTCAACCAGTGCTAATCAACTCCTTAGCCCACAACAACCACCCACGTGGGATGCAGCTACACCACAGTGCCGGTCCTCAACCCTTTTTCTCCTCTCCCAGTCTGCATGTTTCAAGTCTCTCCTCCCAGGTTCACAAACAATTATAACCCCTCTAGAGTCCTTCTCACCTCCCCTGGCCCTGCAGGTCCCCATGTCCCCATTACCTGTTCGCTGTCCTCAGATCTGTTGGGGTCTCTGTGCCCATTGCCCCGGCTGTGACTGTGACTTGGCTCTGGCCCCTTCTCCCTAGGACCAACGGCATGGCTTCACAGTTTGTGTGTTGCCCTTGCCTTGGACTACTCCTTTCTTTTCAGTTCCCCGCGCATGCGTAACCAGCACACAACTGTGGCCACTCAGCGGAACTGCCTGTTGTTCTGCAGCAGCTGCTGACTGCCTCCGGACAGCTGCCCCAGCTACTTCTGTGTGGCCATGGTTTTACACACTATTCCCTGTTCTCTGTGCTCCCCACCCCACTGCATTGCCCACCACCCGTGCTACTTAGCGTTGCTCCAGACACTGAGCTGCCAGCCCTCCCTGTACCCAGCTCCTGTGGCACCACCATCTCCCCACCTGGTAGACACTGCTGATCCTTCAGACTTCAGCCCAAGTGTCTTCTCTTTTCTGATGCCTCTCCAATCTCCTTGCACCCCTTCTTCAACTTCACTAACAGCACATTTTACAAACTCCTCTCCTTTAAAAAAAAAGATTTATTTTACTTGAAAGAGTTTACAGAGAGAGAGAGGGAGAGTCAGAGAATCTTCTATCCACAGTGGCCAGAGCTGGGCAAGTCCAAAGCTGGAAGTTGGCAAAGGATAAGCCTGGGATTTGGAATTTTGCTCTTAAGACATCTTCGTTTATTTCACTACATTTGGTATTGTATGCAAAGACAAGCCAGTTGAAATCCCTCGGACAAAAACAGGCAACAACAAAAATGTGAATGATACAAGAAAGCTGGGGACATGATACTGGTCATCCTCAGGTCCAGCGTTACGGCTCAGTGGCCCAATCCTCGCCTTGCAAGTGCCAGGATCCCATATAGGTGCCAGTTCAAGTCCTGGCTGCCCCACTTCCCACCCAGCTCCCTACTTGTGGCCTGAAAAAGCAGTAAAGGCTGGTCCAAAGCCTTGGGACCCTGCACCCACATGGGAGACCTAGAAGAAGTTCCTGTGTCCTCAATTTAGACTGGTTCAGCTCCAGCCATTGTAGCTATTTGGGGAGTGAACCAGCAGATGGAATATTTTTCTTCTGTTCTTTTCTCTGTAAATCTGATCTTCTTTTCTAATAAAAATAAACAAATATTTTTCTTTTTTGAAAGGCATTTTTACAAATGTGCCATCTTTCCTCATTTGCTTGGCAATGTTTGGCTTGTTCCCAATTGAACACTGCCGTTGGTATGCCCTGGGCTTTACTGCCCTCCTCTGAAAATGCCAAGTACAGGCTCAGAGAGTTGAAGGGGCATGGGCTCAAACGCTAGGTTGGTAACTGGTTCTCACAGCCCAGAGCCGCATGTGCCTTCCATGTCACAGAGTGCGTTAGAGGATCCGCAAATGTCACGTCTGGGTCAGAGAATCCAAGGTCTCCGTACTGAGCTGTGTAGAACCAGTGCCCCTAGAGAGCAATGGAAGGCAATACAGAGCAGCGGGTCAGTGCCCGCAGAGACCCGCACAGTCAGGGACAAAACTCTTAGAATCCCCACCTTCTGGACGGACAAGAAGCAGTGCTGGGATTCAAACCCCAATGTCCCAGCTCCCAAGACCAATCAGCCCAGGAAGTGACCCATCCCTGGGCCATAATGAAGGTCCTGGTCAGCCCGGGGGACAAGTTAGCGGTCCCGGGCTCCATGTGTTCCAGGACATGTTTTGTCAGGCCATTACTAAAGTCAACAGTTTTCCAGGCTCGGCGGCGTGGCCTATCGGCTAAAGTCCTCGCCTTGAACACGCCAGGATACCATATGGGTGCCATTTCTAATCCTGGCAGCTCCACTTCCCATTCAGCTCCCTGCTTGTGGCCTGGGAAAGCAGTCGAGAATGGCCCAAAGCCTTGGGACCCTGCACCCGCGTGGGAGACCTGGAGGAGGTTCCTGGCTCCTGGCTTCGGATCGGCACTGGCCGTTGCGGTCACTTGGGGAATGGATCACTGGATGGAAGATCTTTCTGTCTCTCCTCCTCTCTGTATATCTGACTTTGCAATAAAAATAAATAAATCTTTTTAAAAAGTCAATGGTTTTCCCCTTTTCTTATTTTGTTGCTGTTGTTCCAGGCAAATACACCTAACCTAGAATCTGACACGTCAGCTCTCTGTAACTGCGAAGTGCAGGGGTGTTAAGCCCATTCACAATGTTGCACAACCATCTCCAGAAACTCTTTTCATCTTGCAAAACCGAAACTCTATTCAGGGAAAGACAACTCCCCATTTCTTCCCTTCCCACTCCCCACCCTCGCCTCTGGCTACCACCACTCACCTCTCCGTCTCTATGGGAAAAGGTTGTGTTTTGGTGTTGTTGCTGCTGTTTGCAGCTAGTTGCTGACATGAAAAACATGCCGATGCTGCTGCTACAAGTTCCTGATTTCTCTTGACACATCCAGAGGCCTGGCAAGGGCTGAGCCGTGGTTCCCACAAGACCGTGGTAATCCTGCAGAAGGTTTGAACATTACCCCAATGGCCTGTTGGGGGCAGGAGGAGGCAGAACATGGATTTTTGAGTCCATGAGGAGTGTTCCGTCTCACCCTTGACTTGTCTAAGTATTTAGCTTCAGATCTATAGTCTTCCCCCACTCAGCTCCCATGTCTCCAGAAGGTGGCCCTCAGACTCTGCGAGCACTCCAAGTACCTCATGGGAATCCGGGCCTTTCCCTGCAAAACTTAAGATGTCAGCAAAGGGGCCCGGCATGATAGCCTAGTGGCTAAAGTCCATACCTCACATGTGCCAGGATCCCATATCGGCAGCCCTGCTTCCATCCCAACTCCCTGCCTGTGGCCTGTGAAAGCAGTCAAGGACGGCCCAAAGCCTTGGGACCCTGCACCCGTGTGGGAGACCCGGAAAAAGCTCCAGGCTTCTGGTTTCAGATCAGCGCAGCTCTGGCCATTGTGGTCACTTGGGGAGTGAATCAACAGGCAGAAGATTTTTCTCTCTGTCTCTCTTCTCTGTATATTCGACTTTCCAATAAAAATTAATAAATCTTAAAAGAAAAAAAAGAACTCAGGTAAACTGGGTACAAATAATAAGAGGGGTCAATAGGGGACGGTGCCGTGGCTCACGTGCTAACCCTCCACCTTCAAGTGTTGGCATCCCATATGGGTGCCAGTTCATTATCCCAGTTGCACCACTTCCCATCCAGTGTAAAAGACCTAGACCTAGCTATTCATGTGATGTGGGACACCATGTAGCAACTGTGAACAACAATCACCTCACAGGCAAAAAAAAAAAAGTACAAAAAGGTATTCATGGGGCCCGGCGGCGTGGCCTAGCGGCTAAAGTCCTCGCCTTGAATGCCCCGGGATCCCATATGGGCACCGGTTCTAATCCCGGCAACTCCACTTCCCATCCAGCTCCCTGCTTGTGGCCTGGGAAAGCAGTCGAGGACGGCCCAAAGCATTGGGACACTGCACCCACGTGGGAGACCTGGAGGAAGTTCCTGGTTCCCGGCTTCGGATCGGCACAGAACGGGCCGCTGTGCTCACTTGGGGAGTGAATCATTGGACGGAAGATCTTTCTGTCTCTCCTCCTCTCTGTATATCTGACTTTGTAATAAAAATAATTAAATCTTAAAAAAAAAAAGTGTTTTCATGGGAAAGTGATGGGGGCACGGCAGAGTGGACTAATCTTTCTCTTGCAAGCACCGGGATTCCATATGGGCGCCGGTTCTAATCCCGGCAGCTCCACTACCCACCCAGCTCCCTCTGTGTGCCCTGGGAAAGCAGTGGAGGATGGCCCAAAGCCTTGGGACCTGCACCTGCATGGGAGACCTGGAAGAGGCTCCGGGCTCCTGGCTTCGGATCATTTCAACAGTTGCCTTTGCAGCCATTTGGGAGTGAACCAATGGATGGAAAATCTTTTTCTTTCTCTGCTTCTTTCTGCAAATCTGCCCTTCAAAAAAATCTTTTTTAAATGAGAGAGAAAGTCATATAGGGAAGGAAGAAGTGGGGAGATGATCCCCCATGCATCGCAATCTGTATCAAGAAAAAATAATTATATACTTAAAAAAAAAATAGGGAGTGAGTCAAGACCCTGGGTGTGACCTGGGAACTACGTCTGGAGCCCCAAAGATTTCAGGACAAGCTCCGTGAGGCCCATGGAGAGCAGCCTGCAGCGGCCCAGCAGGTGCAAAGCTCATGTCTCTGCTGTGGGCACCTGTGCTCTGCAACAGTAGTGGGAGACGACAGAGCAAAGTACACCGGGCAATTTGCTGCCAAATCACTCTGAGAAAATCCAGGGAAGGCACTCTGGCTGCCAATGCCCTGGCACACCCTCCGGGACAGAGCTCCGAGCATGCTGCTCCCCAATCCCCCTGGCCTGCAGCCAAACAGCCAGGAACTTTGGCTGAGGACACCAAGACACGGAGGGACCAAAATCTGCAGCCTGGTGTATCCAGGAAGAATGGCAAGCCCCTTTACTGCACTGTGTTCCAGACCCAACTGGTCTGTCATGCAGGATCCAACCACAAGCAAGACAGGCAGCCAAGGACAAACCCAGTCAGAGAGCACTTCCCTGGGCCACTCTCCCGGGAATGCCCTTGACACCCTTGCACAGAGCACAAGGTGCCTGACAACAATTCCTGCCTGCCACCTGCAGGGTGGGCACCCATTTCACAGGGCCAAAAATGAAGGTTTTAGTCATGATGACTATTTTTTTTGAAAGGCAGAAATACAAATAGAGAAACAGAGAGATCCATCCATCCACTGGTTCACTCCCCAAATGACTGCAATGGCCAGAACTGAGCTAAACTGAAGCCAGAGCAAAGAGCTTCTTCCAAGTCTCCGTTGTGGGTGCAGGACCCAAGGACCTGAACCATCTTACTGCTTTCTCAGGCCACAAGCAGGGAGCTGGATGGGAAGTGGAGCAGTCGGGACGTGAACTGGCATCCATGTGGGATTCTGGCGTCACAACGCAGAGGCTTATCCTGCATGCTACAGTGTCAGCCCAACTTTCTTCCTCCCTTCATCCCTCCTTCCCTTCCTTCTTTCTTCTTTTTTTTAAAGATTTATTTATTTTTATTACAAAGTCAGATATACAGAGTGGAGGAGATACAGAGGAAGATCTTCCGTCCGATGATTCACTCCCCAAGTGACCGCAACGACCGGTACTGCACCGATCCGAAGCCGGGAACCAGGTCTTCTTCCAGGTCTTCCACGTGGGTGCAGGGTCCCAAAGCATTGGGCCGTCCTCGACTGCTTTCCCAGGCCACAAGCAGGGAGCTGGATGGGAAGTGGAGTTGCCAGGATAGAACTGACGCCCATTTGGGATCTTGGCGCGCTTAAGGCGAGGACTTTAGCCACTAGGCTACTGTGCCGGGCCCTAATTCCTTTATTTTTTTTTTTAAGATTTATTTATTTTTATTGCAAAGTCAGATATACAGAGAGGAGGAGAGATAGAAAGATTTTTTATTCGATGATTCACTCCCCAAGTGGCTGCAATGGCTGGTGTGCCGATCCGAAGCCAGGAGCCAGGAGCTCTTCCGGGTTTCCCATGCGGGTGCAGGGTCCCAAGGCTTTGGGCCGTTCTCAACTGCTTTCCCAGGCCACAAGCAGGGAGCTGAATGGGAAGTGGGCCTGCTGGGTTTAGAACCGGCACCCATATGGGATCCTGGCGCGTTCAAGATGAGGACTTTAGCCGCTAGGCCACGGCGCCAGGCCCTAATTCCTGTATTGTTAAAAGTACTGCTAGGCAAGCATGGGAGAACTCTCATGTTTCTTCATATCTGCTATCTTGTTTCAAGATTTATTTATTTTTTCTTTAAAATGCTGATTCACAGAGTATAGAACAAGAGATAGCAAAAGAAACATCTTCCTCTGCTGGTTCACTCCTTAAATGGCTACAACAGCTGGAGTTTGGGCCTTTCTAAGCCAGGAGCCTGTTTCTTCCAGGACTCACACATGGGTGCAGGGGTCCACGAACCTGAACCATCTGCTGCCTCCACAGGTCGATCAGCAGGAATGCTGGATCAGGAGGGGAGCACTGGGACTTGAACCTACATTGTAGGCGTTGGAGGTGGATGCTTAACTTGCCATGCCACAATGCTGGCCCCAATCATGCTGAAGCTTTAATCCCCAGTATGTCATAATATGACTTGATTTGGAAATTAAGATATTTTCCTATTTAGCCATGTTAAGACAGGATCCCTGTATCTTTTTCCAAGGGAAAACTCAGCCACAGACATAAACAGGAGGCACCAGAAGATACACAGGGAAATGGTGGAAGAATCAAGCAATGGATTGCAGGCCAAGAAAAACCAGAATTCCAGGTGCCATCAGAAGCTGGGGATCCCTCCCCAGGGAGCTAAGAGGCAATGGCACACCAGTGCTTTTGAACTCACTCTTCCAGCTCTCAAGCACTCAGAGAGAATACATTGCTGTCGTCCTAAACCATCCAGGTTGCAATCATTTGTCACGGAAGTCCTAGGGTACTTGGTACAATTGTTCATTTTCATGTGCATTGATTTCATGACTGCCATGGGTTGAAAAAATCTTTTAGGGGTCAGAGTTACTGTGTAGCAGATAAAAACGCTGTATACAATACTGGCATCCCATATGGGTGGCCGGTTTGTATACCGGCTGCTCCACTTCCCATCCAGTACCCTGCTAATGCACCTGGGAAAACAGCGGAAGGTGGCCCAAGTGCTCAAATCCTCTGACACTCATGTGGGAGAACAAGATGAAGCTCTTGACTCGTGGCTTCAGCCTGGCTTAGCCCTGGCCATTAACGGCCACTTGGGGAATAAACCAAGAGATGGAAGATCTCTCTCTCTCTTCCATCTTTCTCTCTCTTTCATTTTGCCTTTCTAATAGCTAATATAGTTTATTGTTTTAAAAAAAGAATTTTCTCTGTACTAAATATGCACAGACTTTTATTTTCTTGTCATTATTCCATAAACAATGCTGCGTGGTATCTCTTTGCACAGCATTGGCATGGTTGTAACCATGGCCAGTAACCTAGAGAGGACCTGAATGGCAATGCAAGGGTCTACAGAGGTTATCGGTGACACCACACAATCTCACCTGAGTAAGCCTTGCCATGCAGAACATCGCCACTGCCAGATGTTCCCAGAAACCAACACCACAGTGCCAGTTTGGAGAAAAGAAAGGCTGCAAGGTGAGGTCAGGGAGCAAGGAGATGAGTGGTAGTGCCCCAGTCTGTCTTGCCAAGCCAGGGGCAAGCAGCAAGGGCTGGAAGGCAGCCTGGCAGGCACAAAGGCTGGGGAGGCAATTTTGGATTTGGGAGAGCTTTGAAGCAGGCAGCATCCAGGCAGGGAGGGGTGGGTGTCAGTGCTGGGTCATCCAAGGGGAGGGCCCCCGTCTTTCTGAAGTGGCTCTGGCACCGATGCCACAGGTGTGTGCCAGGCTCCTGGGTTCTGAGGAGAGAAAATCCAGACACACCTTCCTGCTTGGCACATCTGTGAGATTCCACGACATCCTGTGAGCAGCTTCTGCAGGTGCACAGGGAACTTCGGTGTCTGATTTTGAGTGTTCCAGAGGGTCCAGATGCAGTACCCTGGGAATAGCTAGGGAGAGCTACAGAGGCGAAGACAGATGCACGGCCACTCCAGAGTGGGAGGATTTACCCAGGCATTCTCACTTCCCAAGAAAATCCTCAGTGCACACCAAGGAGGCAGGCAGGCGGACACACGCACCTACGAACACCACCTCCACAGTGTATTACGACCTTGGGCAAGCTTCCAGATCTCCCTGAAGCTTAAAAGGGGCCTAATGAAGCCTTCTTCCAGGGAGTTGAAGATTAGACAAGATAACACTTTTCAACGCGTCTGTTGCGGGCCTCAAACGCTGTGGCTTTTCAACAGGTATTCGTTCCCCTCCTTACAAGCATGAAAGGATGCCGCCGCAGATGGAATATAAGCTGGGAGCCCTGACTTAATGTCTAGTGAGCTACCACTAACAAATATTAGCAAAGGCAGCAGACACTGTCAGGGTGCCGCCAGCTTCCCCTGGGTCCCTTGGGCTGTTGTGGCTGCCCTGCTTGCTGGGAGCTTCCTGCCCACTCACACAGAACACTTCTTTGGAGGTCTGAGGCCATGTCTTGAAGGGCCTGTGCGTTTGTGCCTTACACCCAGGTAGGACCATGACCAAGGCAGTAGAGGTTAGCTCAAAGTCTTGGGACCCTGCACCTGAGTGGGAGACCTAGCAGAAGCTCCTGGCGTCGCATTGGCCCAACTCTGGCTATTGCAGCCACTTGGGGAGAGAACCAGCAGATGGAGGAGGATCTTTCTGTCTCTCCTCCTGTTTGTAGGTCTGCTTTTCAGTATTGGAAAGGAGCGACCATTTTCAGTATTGGAAAGGCAGAGTATAGGGTCCCAAGGCTTTGGGCCATCCTCTCCTGCTTTCCCAGGCCGCAAGCAGGGAGCTGGATGGGAAGCAGAGCTGGATGGAAAGCATGCTATTAAAAAAGCACCTGTTGGGCCTGGCGTGATAGCCTAGTGGCTAAAGTCCTCACCTGACATGGGCCAGGATCCCATACGGGCACCAATTTGTGTCCTGGTTGCTCTGTTTCCCACCTAGCTCCCTTCTATGTGACCTGGGAAAGCAGTCGAGGACAACCCAAAGCCTTGGGACCCTGCACCTGTGTAGGAGACCTGGAAGAAGCTCCTGGCTCGTGGTTTTACATTGGCTCGGCTCTGGTCATTGCAGCTACTTTCTCTCTGTCTCTCCTTCTCTCTGTAAATCTGCCTTTCGAACAAAAATAAATAAAATCAGGCCCAGCGGTGTGGTCTACCAGCTAAAGTCCTCGCCTTGAACGCCCTGGGATCCCATATGGGCGCCGGTTCTAATCCCAGCAGCTCCACTTCCCATCCAGCTCCCTGCTTGTGGCCTGGGAAAGCAGTCGAGGACGGCCCAATGCCTTGGGACCCTGCACCCATGTGGAAAACCCGAAAGAGGTTCCTGGCTCCTGGCTTCGGATTGGTGCGTACCGGCTGTTGCGGTTCACTTGGGGAGTGAATCATCGGACGGTTCCTCTCTGTCTCTCCTCCTCTCTGTATATCTGACTTTGTAATAAAATAAATAAATCTTTAAAAAAAGAATAATAAAATCTTTAAAAACATCTGTGGGCCTAGTAGCATGATGTGGTAGATAAAGCCTCTACCTGCAGTGCCAGCATGCCAGCTGCTAGAAAGAGCAGACCAAGAGTGGAGGCCCTGAGACACACACTGGCGCTCCCATGTCCCCTGACCTCCCTCGCATCCCGTGAACCGCAGCTTCCAGACCAGCCCTGTACCAGGGGCCAAGTTCACTGGGGCTGTGGCTGCCAGTGATGCTGGGGCTAGGCTTGGGACTATTTTTGGGAGCCTCATCACACAGTAGTCACTCTCCTGTACCACCCTGGGCTCTGTCCTCCCCGGAGGCCCACTGGCTCTTGGGCCTGACAATGGGTGACCTTTCACACCCTCTCGGCTGGGTGGAAGAATCGTCTCCATCTCCCACGGCTCTCTCTCCCCGGCCTTGTCTTCCCTGGATGTTCCTTTTACTGTACCCTCCCCGGTGGACTGGGGAACATGGCGAACTCGGCGTTTTGACAGCAGGAAGACTAATAGACAATGTATTAATGGGGAAAACAAACAAGGAAACAACTGCACGGACTTCAATCTACATTTTTTTTTTTTTTAATATAGCCTTCTGTTCTGAACCTTGTCCTGTAGGCTCCATCTAGTTTGGCAGGTGGTTCCAATTCTGCTCATAAAGACTGAGCTTTTTGTCATACATTCAAGTCATTGATACCCCTCGTGACTGTGATCAGCTGTGGAGAGCAGAACCCCAAGGCCCAGCTGGTGCCACAGGAACCCCAGGCCTGCTGAGAATGACCCCAGATTCCTTTGAGCCTTTGGCGCTCAGGATCACAGCTCTGGGGCCTTCCTGGATTAGCTCCCACAACAAGCTAGGTGCCCAGAGCTGGAGGAGGTGGCAGGCTTGCCCCAGTTCTGCCAGAGGCCAACACGCATGAACCACTTCAAAGAGAGCTTGTTTGGTGAACGTGCCCGTGTGAGGGTGGGTAGGAGCTAGAGGGGTGCCGGGGTGGGGTACTGCTTCTCTCTGTGTGGGCCTTGAATTCCCCAAGGGCCTGTCTGCTCATTTCCCACCTGTCCCGCCACACTTAGAGACCCCAAATGCAAACCCACCCACCTCCTGCAGCCAAGGGCTATCAAAGTCCCTGTCGGCAAGGAAACCCAGGGCCAGAATGAAGGGCAAGGTAAACATGAAAGTTCAAGTGGGGCAGTCACATGGGGCACACTGGGGTACAGATGGTGAAGCTGCTGCTTAGACCACCTTAATCAGGGTCTGAGTTCAAGTCCCCGCCTACTCTGCTTTCAAAGCAGCTGCCTGCAAAGGCGCCTGGGAAGGGCACCTGGCTGGGCCCTCACCTCCTGCATGGAGTTTCTGACTCCTGTCTTCAGCCTGGCCCAGTCCTGGTTGTTGAGGCTATTTGAGGAGTGAGTCAGTGGGGGAGAAGAGCTCTCCCTGCTGCTCTGCCTTTCCAATAAATGAAATACACATAAATATGTTTAAAAAAATTTTTAAAGGATTGTGAGGGTCTTGGCTCCTGTGTCACCCACTGGCCTGGGCAGTTGGCACTAAAGCCACAGCATTGCCCAATGGATGCAGAGCAGACAGAATTCTGGGCAGTGGGTGCTGAGCTGATGCTGGAAGAGGCCAAATAGCAAAGGCCTGAGGCTGTGTGGCAGCGGGTCCCTGGGGTATGACAGGGACCTCAGACAAGCCACCCACCATGAGGTGTGTCTGGGTTCCAATACAGCTTTATTTGCAGGTCTAGGTGGCAGGCAGCTGTCATCTGTGACTCAGGAGGTGGTGGTTAATAAGAGGGCTCATCCCTGCCTTCTGTTACTGGGGTGCAAAGATACTGTCCCCTTGCCTTCATTTTACAACACTTACACTGCGCCATTATGTTCTAGATGTTTCTATGAGCTTTACAATATTGGTGCATGTAGTTCTCACAGTGACCCCAGAGGTCTAGTACAGAGGTCCCTGACTTAGGTTTGTTTGAATTAAATTTGAGCTTCATGATGACACAAGAGCCATGCACATTCCCCAGAAAAACACTGCATTCTGAAGCTTCATCTTTTCCCTGGGCTTATGGTGTATGGTCTGATCCTCCTCGGTGAGACCGGAGGGTGACAGCTCCCAGGCAGACCCAGCTGGTCTGCAGGGCCCGGTGCTGCTGAGCTGGGACGGTCAAGAGCTTCCATGCTAGCAATGGCCATATATTTTCAAGGTAAGTTCAAGTTATGATGAAAAGTTTAGGAGCATCTGCACTGCTCTTCTCCGTGGTTTGGGTACAGAGCCATTGAGACACTTGCGCAAGGCCACACAGCCTGAGTAGGATTTGAACATAAACAGCTTGCGCTCTTGCAACCTGAGCTGCAGAGACCAGCTGCCCATTTTTGAGTGAACCTCCACTCTGCACCCTGCACAGTCCTAGCAGTGGCTCACCCCCAGGAGCTCCAGCCCTGCTGGGAAGGATCAGTGCCAATTAATAAGGGCATGTATGGGGAAGCACAGGAGATAGCTGATGCAGTTACATAAAGGCCATATGCCCATCCACTCACCCTCTATCCACACAGAGCACTCCTGATTCCAGCTCCCTGCTCATACAGACCCCAGGAGGCAGCAGGGATGGTGCAGGTAGTTGGATCTCCACCAGTCACATGAGACTCCCGGATTGAGGGCTACCTCCTGGCTTTGGCTGGCTGCCCACTCAGGGCACTCTCTCTCCTTCCCTCTCTCTTTCGTCTTCATATAAAAGAGGGAAAAAAAATCCTTATTCTCAACAACATCCAGTCAACTCCCAGAAACTGAGGTGTGTGCCTGCCCCCATCATGGACACTGGAATAAGCCTAGCTGACACCCAAAGAACTGTCCTGTTGAGCCCCAACAAATTAAGGGCTGAATCATAAATATATAACAGGCTGCTGTTTTAAAAGCCATCAAGGTGTTTATGTGGTTTCACGCAAAATGATTGCATGGATGGATATGGTCTACTTCTCGTGCTCACCGAATTGTGCAGGGAATTCAATGAGGTGGTCTTCATGAAGGAACTTAGTCAATTCTCAGCATGCGGTGAAGCTTAACTCCGCATTCTAGGATGTGTCTCCTGTGGAGATCAAAACCATAAGCTCAGCCAAATTGACTGTTCTAGAAATCGATTCCTCCAGAACAGCCAACTAGCCGCTTTGTGGACCATATGTGGCCCCACCTATGCAAGGCTGGGCTCTGCCTAAAACATGCAGCAAACCTTTTTTAAAGTTATAGAATGAACTTGGCACTGGAGAAAGAGTTGAGAAGGGATATGTGAAGTTTGGTGGACATATGGTCATGGTCATTCACTCCCCAAAGCGAGGCCTCCCACAGACAGCCTCTTCATGTCCAAAGAGAGGCAGAGTGTGCCTAGCTCCTTGGGGGACATACCAGCTCGCAGACAACTGGGCCTGAAGTGGGAACAGATGGGCTCCGGGGACTACCCTCATGCCCACTGCTGAGCAGCTTAAGGTGCCACATCGCCTGCACAAAGTGTGGCGCTGCCCGTCTCTGACAGAAATTCCAACTCAGAAGTGGTACATAGATCTGGCACCGATATATGCAAGTCTTTTTTTTGCTGTTTTGTCACGGTAAAAACCTAGAAAAATGCCAGGATATCCACCAATAAGGGGTTGGTTGAAGCAACTGGGACACTCACACCTGTATGAGCTCTTATGCAACTCCGAAAATTTATTCAGGAGGTGGATGCGTGGTAGGTAAGGAGACCCCTGGGGTGCCACGTTTCCTATCAGAGTGCTTCGGTTCAAGTCCTGGCTCTGTTTCTGAGCCAACTTCCTGCTAATCCATGCCCTGAGAAGCAGCACGTGACGTCTGGAGCAGTCTGTCACAGTCATAGGGACACCTGGATTGCATTTTAAAATATTTCTTCTTTTATTGGAAAGGTAGATATAGAGAGGAAAAGATAAAAATCTTCCATCCACTGACTCCCCAAGTGGCCGCAGTGGTCTAAGCTGAGCAGTTCTGAAGCCCAGATCCAGGGTTTCGTATGCAGATGCAGGATCCCAAGGCTTTGGACCATTGTCAACTGCTTTCCCAGGCCACAAGCAAGGAGCTGGATGGGAAGTGGAGCAGCCAGGCCATGAACCTGCACCCATATGGGATCCCGGCGCATGCAAGACGAGGACTTTAGTCACTAGGCTACCTTGTGGCGCCTGCCCTGGGTTGAATTTCCCGCTGCTGGCTTTTGACTGGCCCAGAGCCAGCTGCTGTGGGCATCAGGGGATTAAAGCAGCAGATGTAGGATTCCTGCTCTTCTTGCAGTTTCTCCATCTTTTATGTTATCGAAATAAATACTTTTAAAAGCAAGTTAAACCTAAGCCTTGTGAAGTGGAGGGATGTCTATGATGTATACCTCAGAGAAAACTGCAGCGAGTGTGTGGTATAGTGATTAAGTTGTCACTTGGTATGCCCGCATCCCATACTGCAATACCAGATTCAAGTTCATACTGCTCTGCCTCTTATCCAACTTCCTGCTAACATGTGCTGTGAGAGATGGCAGGTCATGGTGGCTCAAGTACCTGGGCCCCTGTCACCTATGTGGGAGACCACGTTCTCCAAGCCTGGCTTCAACCCTGACCCAGGCCTGGCTAGTTGCAAGTGAACTGACAGATGGAGGATTCCTCTTTGTTTCTCTCTGTCTCTCAAATAACACAAAAGTAAATTTTAAAAGATTTATTTATTTTTATTGGAAAGACAGATTTATAGAGAAGGAGGCACAGAGAGAAAGATCTTCCATTTGGTGGTTCACACCCAAACGGCTGCAATGGCCAGACTGAGCCAATCTGAAACCAGGAGCCAGGAGCTTCTTCCCGGTCTCCCACAGGGTGCCACCTCACAGTGAAGCACAGAAGTCTCTTAACAAGAAATGCCCAGAAAAGATGGAGGCCTGGTTCCCTGGGGCCAGGAGTGGAGCCGGTGGGGATTGATCAGAAGGAGGGGCAGGAACCACTCTGACCCCGAGTCTACAGTAAGAGGGATGAGGACATAATGCAACTTGACAATTAAAACTGGTGAACCGTGCAGTGCGTGGGCTATATGACAATCACAGTACAAAGGGGAGGGAGGGTAATGTAAGGGATGGTCTCTTCTGTTCTAGAGGGAAACCATGGCCCAGCCTCAGGGAGACCCCTTTTACCTGATGTCGCCAGTGGCTTCCCCTTTCCTGTCCCTTTCCTCTCTGCAGACCCGAGAGGCCGTGGCCTGCCTGCAGCCCCTGTCCCCTGGTAGGGCCTAGATGATCTTCCCAGCCTGGACTGCTGTAGAACAACACAGCCAGCCTGTGACCAAGGGAGTGGTTAGCATAGGCAAATGCAAGGCGGGAAGTCCTGGCTGCTTTAAGCCCTCAGGGTAGAACCTTTCGCTAGACTGAAGCTGGGGCTGAGAGGTCAGTTCAGCTCAGGTGGCAGTCTCTGGCTGGTCCATGGTGCCCGGGGTCATCCCTTATTGGTTGGCAACAGGACTGGCCATTGGCTTCTCCACGGGAATTGAGATGAGAAGTGACCTCTGACCAGTCTGGGAACTATGTGCAGATGGCTGTTGTTTTGTTTTGCTTTGCTTAACCAGGGCCTGGGGTTCCTATTAAAACAAAAACAAAACCAGGAAGACAGGCCTCAGGTGCAGCTGTTATCTACATGGGGGATCAACAAACTCTAGGGTCTTCAGAGCTGGGACTGAATACAGTAAGTTAGTTTCTACTAATAGGTTAGTTTGCAATCGTCCAAGTAGGACAAAGAAACATCAACTGAGGGAGGGAAACTGAGACAGGGCCTGACAAAGCCACAGCAGACATCGTACAGGGCATGGTTTTAGAATCATGTATTTGCCACATTTGGGCATAGCATCTGGCAGACAGACCCTAGAGTGAGTCTTCTATAGAAGCCCTTTGGTGGTGGTCTACATTTGGTGGCTCACCCAATGACTCATGTTTCCTGGTATTTAACACCTATGAAGCCTGCATGTAGACTGACCTTGGCCATGTAACCAAGGTCTCTGTAGGATGTTGATGAGCATGTTATAAACAAAGGCATGGTAAGGATTTTGCCAGGCATGCCAGGATTTTGTCCTTCTAAAATGCTCCCTCTTAGAACCAGCAGTGAGGCAGTGTAAGCTGCCTAGCTCTTGGCTTCAGCCCAACCCAGCTGCAACTGTTGTGGCTATCTGGGAAGTGAACCAGTGGATCAAAGATTTGTCTCTCCTCTCTCTCTGTATACTCTCCCCTTCAAACAAAAATAAAATAAACCTTAAAAAAACAGAAAAATTACAGAGTTGCAGCTCTCAAACATCCAGCTGTAAACGTAGCATTACCTCCTTGGAAATAGGCACTGGGTAGATACAATACCTTATGCTCTGGCAACCAGGAGCTACTGCCCTTAGGGACAGTCAGGCTCCCCAGGGAGCTACCACTGGATAGCAAACCGCAGCTGGTTGCAACTCACCCACTTCTGAGGAAGGAGACCAGCCCCCACACCCCAATCCTAAAAGTTTAAACACAATTACAACTACCAATTCATTGCCACATGGTGTAACCTGTGAATGCTCTTGCATACCTGGGTCTTTGCTATCACTATTGAGACCCACTTCCAGAGCAATGGTTAAGACCGTTCAAGGGCTAGTCAAGGGTCCAGGACAGAGTTGGGTCTGTCAAAATTCACAGCCACCCCATGAATCGGCTGCGCCCTCACACCCAAGCAGGGCAAGCCGGCTTCCTCCTCCTGGAGACATGCGCAAGTTCCCCAGTCACCTGTCCTGGTTAGGACACCTGCCTGTCGAAGGACCACAAGGAGGCAACCTAACCATGCAGTAGGCAGGTTTACAGGCCAGCTGGCCTGTCCTAGCTCAGTGGAAAAGGTTGCATAGTCCCTCAGGTGGGCCCTGCCTGACACCACACACCCAAGCGCAGCAGCTGTGAGGCATTTCTGAGAAAATTCAGAAATCCTGAGTTTAGGTTATTACTAGGCAATCTCTAAAATGTGTCCATGTTGTTTCAGCAGTAATAGGGCACTGAGGTTATGTAAGAAAATATCCATGTTTGTTAGAGATGCATATCTTAGTAGGTAGTGGTGAAATTCTCTGGAATCTAGGATTTCCTTTAAAATACTTTAGCAAACAGAAAGGCAAGTGAGGCAAATTTCACAGAATCCCACTCATTGCTGACTGTCGGGGGGACGGATTTTGTGACGTTGTTCTCTGTGACTGGAATTTTTCATAATGAAAGTGAAGCAACTGCCCGAAACCACCCTTTGCAACCCTGATGCTTGCCGCTTGCGTGCTATTTTATGTTGGCTTTAATTCATTTTGTGAAAAACAAAGAACTCTTAAAAGGTAGACACTCCCAGGAGGAAGGAAATGTTGCTGCCTGGCTTCACGTGAGTGACAGAATGACATCAAGGCCAAGCTGCTTCCTGGAGACAGAACACCTACAGGTCACCTCAATGCGGGTACTCGATGCGGTCCCCGCACAAGGGAGTCAGGCTGGCTGCAAGCACAGCCCTCAGAAGAGAGGTTCTTAACTGGGGTGCCCAGATCCCTGATACAAAATGAGAACATGCTGCCTGCCTTGCTTCTCAAGATGTTCAGAATGTCTGCCCGTAACCTAAGATCTGGAAGCACAGAGTAGATGGATGCCACTGGCCATCAGAGGAAGGATTTTTATTTTAGCAATCTGATCGTTATTTTATTAAGAAAAGCTTATTTTATTAAGAAAAGCTCTCACTGGATTAAAAAAACAAAAAACAAAAAACAAACAAACAAAAAACTGGCTATCTCCCACCGCCACAGCCACCCACAACCTGGTCCTGCAGACAAGGCAGACTCTGCCCATGGCCAGCTCTGCTGGTAGCAGCCGCCCCACCTTGACTCCTGCAGCCTACTACCCCGGAGAACAGGGAGAGCCAGGGAAGGTGGATTGAATGGCAGGTGCCAACCACCTCCCACCCACAGCCCCCGCAGGGAGATGCTGATGAGCAGAACAGGGTAAGTCATGTGTGGATCAAACCATTTAGTCTTTATTTCCCAACTGTGCCAAAGTGAGTGAGAGGGGATGGCCCTGCAGGGCCTGTCTGCTCGCCTGCATGTGAGGACAGCACACCCAGGTGGCGATCAGTGGGAATCCTTTGTCCAGTGGGGCTCATCACCCCACGGAGGCAGGGACAGGGTGCTCCTGGCCCTGCACTCATCTTCAGCAGCACACCTGCTTTCCCATCCTGTGAGCTAGCATGGACAGGTCCCCTCCTTCCCACTCAGGTGCTCTTGTGCCTCCAAGCTGCCGAGGTCAGCAGGCAGCGGTCAGCCTCAGTCCATGATGCTGGCTGGAGGCGGCTCCGAGAAGTGCTGGAGAGCAAAGGAGCCTCGGGGCCATCCTGGTCTCTCTAGCCCCTGTGGGGAGCAGAGAAGGCTCCCATAGGGACACCCAGAGTGCCCACAGTGCAGCGAGTAACCACGAGTAACCACTGGGCAGTCTCTGCAGACCGCCCTCTGGCCATGCACTCCTTGCTCAGCGCCGCAGCCTCAGGAAAAAGGCGTGTTTACATTCTGTACTCTCCAGGGGGTAGTATTTATCATAGAAATCTAGAACATACTCCTCCGTCTTGAAGCCAAACTTCTGGTACAGCAGCATAGCAGGGTTGCTTGCTGAGACGTGAAGAGTCACATCCTTGCCCATGCAGGTCTGCCAAGAGAGTGGGAAAATACGAAGATGAGGCGGCCCCGGGGGGAGACGAGTGGGTGGAGAAACCTGTCTCTGCGTGGGCAGTGAGTTCTGGAAACCAAGGTTGAAGCACGACAACCCCTGGCCCCAGCAAGCAGCTGTGGAGCAGCGGGCTGCTGACCAAAGCAGTCACCGAGCAGGTGTGCAGCCTTGTGCCTCCAAGGCCTGCCTCCCAGCTCCTGGCCCCAGCTTCCTAACACAGCCATAATGGCTCCAATAATTGAGCGGGACCCGGACAGCACCCCCAGCTCTCAGCCCTGGCCACTGTGGGCTTTTGGGGAATGAACCAGCAGATGGGAACACTGCTGAATTTTCTCTCGCTCAGCCTCTCAAATAAAACAAAATAAAAACTATGGGGAAAAAAAGGCAAAGGAAATCGAAGGCATTTTAAGTGTTTCTTCTCTGAAGCAGAGTCCAGGGACACATTTCATGTCAACTTCACTAGTGATGCGTGAGTTGGTTCTGTCTATGTGCCGAAACATGAGAACCAGAACCATGAAGTCTGCCTGAAGAAACAGGAAAACTGCTTGTTTCAACTAAATGCTATTATGCACCCTCCAAAAACGTGCAAAAATTTCCTTCTCAGATCTGCTCGATAAGAGGTAGCAAGAATTTGATAATAAAATCTGAGGACAAGGATGGGCACTCGGCTAGTCAAGACATCAGGTCCCACTGCCATTTCTCAGAGTTGTGCCTGTGGTGGTTCAGGAGCAGCAGGACAGCATACATGCTTTGGGGTTTCACCTCTGCACTCTGTCACTCTGCTTAAGTGTCACAAGGTTCACCAGCTGGTTTCTTCTAAAGCTGAGTCTGAGTAGCAATCTTCTGCTAGAGCCAGAGACTTCTGTCTGTGTCCTGTAGTAGCCTCCTGAGCGGTGAGGATCCGCCGCCTTCCAGCTGGTCTCCAGGCAGCCCAGGCCACCGGGCCAGCTGCAGAGAGCTGGTACAGCTTCATTCCTCCTTGGCCTCTCCAAGCAGCCTGGAGGCAAGGTGACAAACAGAGCCAGCTTACCTGGATCAGATGATAGATCATGAACGTCGCAATCCCTGCTCTTCTCCACTCAGGGTGGACGAACAGGAAGGAGATGTAGGCTTCGTTGTACTTCACGTCAGGAACCATGAAGCCAAAGGCAATGATGACTTTCTTATAAAGGACAACCACGCTGAAGTCTGGATACTGCAGGCACTCAGACAGGTCGATGCCTAAAGGGGAGAGACCAACAGGCAGTCAAGCCCTGTGCCTCTGGGGGTCACCGATTCCACGTCATTCTGGCTTCATTTATGGCTGCCCCTGCATGCTGAACAAAACCCCAAATGGGAAGCCATGATTATCACCAGAGACCACGCAGTCAGATCAAAGAACACACCAGAATTAACACAGTCCAAGCACTTCTGGTAAAAATGCAGCAGAGTGCACACAGGCTCAGGCACACCAGGCTCTGGAGCCATCTTGCCACCTTCCAAACACCTCAAGGCTCTGTGGGTGGGAGCACCCCTAATGCTGACACAGCTGGGGTAAAGGCCCTGAGAGTACTCACGCCGTCCTCTCCGCACCTCAACCACCTCTCCATGATGCCTAGACAGTGGAGCCGGCACAGCTCTCGGCCTGATGACATCTTACCTCCCACCCACGTGGAACAGCATGCACTACCACCTTGTGGTTTCCAAACAAGGCCAGAAAGCACAGACTTACATTTAGCAGCTAGCCTGTGTAGTTTTATCTGATAGCTCTGAGTTTAATTTCACTCTCAAAAATAGGCTGTGTTTGGGGTATTCGGCTTTTATTTATTCATTTTTAAGATTTATTTTACGGGCCCGGCGGCGTGGCCTAGTGGCTAAAGTCCTCGCCTTGAACGCGCTGGGATCCCATATGGGTACCGGTTCTAATCCCAGCAGCTCCACTTCCCATCCAGCTCCCTGCTTGTGGCCTGGGAAAGCAGTCGAGGACGGCCCAAAGCTTTGGGACCCTGCACCCGTGTGGGAGACCTGGAAGAGGTTCCAGGTTCCCGGCTTCAGATCAGTGCAGTTCTGGTCGTTGCTCTCACTTGGGGAGTGAATCATCGGATGGAAGATCTTCCTCTCTGTCTCTCCTCTCTATATCTCTGACTTTGTCATAAAAATAAACAAATATTTAAAAAAAAATTTATTTTACTTCTTATTTGAAAGGAACTGAGTCAATCCAAAGCCAGAAGCCAGGAGCCTCTTGTGGGTCTCCCACATAGGTGCAGGGTCCCAAGGACTTGGGCCATCCTCCTCCACTGCTTTCCCAGGCCACAAGCAAGGAGCTGGATGGGAAGTAGAACAGGCAGGACACAAATTGGTGCCCATATGTGATGCTGGCAAAGGCTTTTAGACTATTGCACCGGCACCACTGGTTGTTAGGTTATTTAAAAATACCCTTCGGCCAAACTAACACTCTCCAAGGAGCAGTTAAACAAACAAAACATAAGGGATTTTTAGGCCAAAAATAAGTGTTCAAACTTGCCCAAGTTACCAGTCTGTGTATCTTTGATAGACATTACCTGGTATCTAAACATATGAAGAAGCAAGACAGGATGAATCTTTCACTCAGAAAGCAGAGACAAACAGGGAAGAGAAACAAACAAAAACACTGCTCATTATAGTAATTGCTGTCTCCTTTTTGATCTTAGGAAGCAAGAAGTATTTATGTTCCAGTCCTTCTATGTTAATAGAAACAAACCAAATGACATGCTATGTGCCAAAGCCTTGGGATCTCGAAGCAGACACTAATTTAAAAATTACAGGGGTGTCACACACAAACGGATCTGGGAGGGGGGACATACCAGGCCAGAAAAACTCATGACACATAGAATTGATGGTTGGGATGTGATTTGGCCGGACGTAGCAGTAATCAAGAGGCGCGTCGGGCTCGGGTGTCCAGTCCCGGTCACTCCTGTGCAGGTGGGAGCGGATCTGTGACAGGAGCCGCAGCTTGGGTGGCTTTGTTTCATAATCACGCCTTCGGGACCCCAGAAGACAAACAAATTCAAGTCAATAAAAACACTCAGTGTTATGTCTAGCTCCTTAACTCAGTCAGATCTTTCATCACTTCAAGCTTTACACTAATCTGCACTGCTTGACACGGTGGTACACCTGGCAGTATATGAAATCTAACATCCACTCTAGTGACAGTCTCTGGGTCAAACCCCTGTGTGCCCACTAGGTATGCTGCCAGGCACTGCTGAGTCTGAACAAAGTGGGAAGTGAATGGCCCCAGGGTTTACTAGGAGGAGAGTGCACGGGGTGGCGTCTCCGGGGCTATGGGGGACCTCGGGTGGGAGCCACAGTGGCAAGGGGAGACAGACTGGCAAGCTGCCTCCCAACATGCTTGCCCAGGAACCTGGTGCGGGACAGGCAGGCCAGGGCGACAGCAGAGTTGTGGGATAAGCATGGCACAAGACAGTCATGGGTTCCAGCACCGCAGCTGCCACCTGACTGCCTGGACAGGACTCAGGATTGGAAACAGTTCCTACACTCAGGCCAAAAATGAGCTCAATTGAGACATCTTTCCCATTTTTTTCATTTCATGGAGTATTAAAAATACACACTTTAAATGGAAAATAGAACAATGGTTATGATGAATGCAGAAATGTAACAGTTCATTTAGTATTACTGTTTATATTTTTCAAGGAACTATGTTTTATGCAAAACAGTGTATCTGAAACAAAGGACACAATCTGACAGGGTGCGGACCAGCTGGTCAGTCTTGTGCGGGCTTTGGAATTTCTCCACTCCAGCTGCAGAAATTGCAGACCGGACGGCCCACCTCACTTCTGGTCACCTGATATAAGGCTTCAAGATCCGGGAAGTATACGGGCTGATGATACTCTGGTCCACAGCCATATCTTCCGACCCCACCAGGCGGTACAAGAACTTGGTGGTCTGGTGCCGGAAGCCCTTCCTGGATGGCAAGGCAGTCTATGATAAAGAAACAAGACATGTCAGGAGACGGCCAATTTCCACAGAGAATTGGTAACCGTGACATTTTATATGTCGGCAAGTGGGTTTTGCTCTTTGCATGGCTTATTTGGAAAGCTCAGGTCTCAATACAAACTTTCGTAGGCACTTTTGTGTAAAAGATATGAATAGCTCAAGCTGTAAAGCTGGAAACTAGTTTTGTTTTTTAAACAATTCTGTAGTTAAACAGTTTAAGTTATGTAAATTCATGAGACAAGGTGCTGAACGTGGACTTGCAGCTTTTCTGGTCTTCATTTCTTCTACATTAAGCCCAATTGCTCAGTAATGACATAGGTGACACACACTCACATGTGGGTCACACATCACATGACTTCTTTCTTTTGTAGGCATATTTTTTCTTTTCTTTTTTTTTTTTTTTAAATTTTATTATTATTATTGGAAAGCTGGATATACAGAGAGAAGGAGAGACAGAGAGGAAGATCTTCCATCCGATGTTTCACTCCCCAAGTGAGCCGCAACGGGCCGGTGCGCGCCGATCCCAACCCAGGAGCCAGGAACCTCTTCCAGGTCTCCCACGTGGGTGCAGGGTCCCAAAGGTTTGGGCTGTCCTCAACTGCTTTCCCAGGCCACAAGCAGGGAGCTGGATGGGAAGTGGAGCTGCCAGGATTAGAACCGGCGCCCACATGGGATCCCAGGGCTTTCAAGGCGAGGACTTTAGCCGCTAGGCCATGCCGCCGGGCCCTTTTTGTAGGTATATTTTTTTATCTAAATTTATTTATTTTTTAAAATAATCTTACTTAGTTGATTAGGGTACAAAGGGTCAAGGGCTACAGGAAAGTGGGTAATACCATTGTTTCCACACTAATATCATTTTTTTCCCCTGTATCTGGGGTCAGGGGAGAAACAAAGGGAAAACCACATGACTTCTGTTAGCTGACAGCCACAGGGACCAGTCACTGTCCGTCCTGTCCCTTTCCCCAAGGGGTACATTTTCATTCCCACAGTGACTCCCAATACAGAAGCCCTGCAGAGGCTCAAAGAGAAGGAAGGGGGTCCAGCAACACCTGGGGAGACACTGTGGACCTGGTCCCAGGCCCCAGGAGCAGGACTGGAGCTGCTGTTCTACATGTGCTGCCCCAGGACCTTGCTCATGCAGGGACACAACACATGCTATCAAGGCTGTGCAGTGAAGAGCTCAGGTGAGGAAAGGCACATTTATAAAGTAATTTGCTGAGAGCTGGATGAAGTACAGAAACTGGAGTTGTTCTTACAGAATCAGTTAGGTCTTAGGCTAGAAAATGAGCTTGGTAAAAGAAGAGAAAGGTGCCTTCCTGTATAATTTGCTTTCATATTTCCCTAAATTGGAAACCAAAAATTTCAAAGGCAAACCTTGATCTCCCTTCACGGCTTAACTAAGATTCAGAGTAACAGTCAAAATGGTGACACAGTTCTCAAAGGGGCCCCTATCAAGTCTTCCCATGCCTGTACGGGGAAGTGGCTCCTTGTATCAAAAGGCAACCACCAAGTTCTGGGACTGGGGACAAGTCCTGTCAGGCTAGACTGTAGAAAAGTGCAAGATCCAGGTCTGGGAGTGGATCTAGTATGGAAACTGTGGGCACCCCTGAAGCTTCCACTGGTGAGCATAAGAACCAGGCCTGGGGGTGGGCCTGGCTGGATAGGCAGTGGCATCCGTCAGTGTGAGGGTGGGTTGGACAGTGGGGTTGGCCAGAATGAGCTAGGCTGAAGCACCCTTAGGTGCATATAAGAACAAATGGGATGTGGGGCAGACCAGACAAGTCTGCTGCACATATTGAAATGTGCAGGAACCAGGGCTGAGGGCAGGTCTGGAGGGTTATTGGGGGTTGATCTAACTAGACTGTAGTTCCCACTGGTGTGTGTGAGGGCTGAGTGCGTGGCGGGCAGGATTACGCTTCTGGGTGAGAGGGGCAGTATCCATTGATTTATGTATGAAATGGGGCTGGAGACAGAACTGACCAGATGACTGCAACCACCAGTTTATGTATAAGCTGCTGTGGGTGACTGACCCCACACTGGCTGGCACATACAGGACTCAGCTCTGGGGTCCCCTCAGGTGAGGTTTCTTTCGGGAGCCCTTCCAACCAGACTGCTGGACTCAAAATTCCAACCACGTGAAAATTACAGGATTTGTCAATTCACTAAGGACTGCATGTGTCAGAATTGGGCCTCCTTGGTTGCTGAAGCCTACGTAGTGGCCAGATGCAAATGGGGACATGATAGCACATCGAGTTCTAGAGAGGATGTTTACTACCATGGCAGAGAATGGAGAGCAGAACAAATTTTTGATAATTCTCCCAGCTAAGCTTTGACAGTGACTATCTGGGCAAGTGGAGACTCTAAGGTAGATTATGTCAGCCAATGATACTTGGAAGGATTTCATCAACCTTGGAGCAATGAAATCAGCATCTCAGAACTATTGAAACCTGGCTTCAGCTGTTGTGTGCATCTGGAGAGTGAGATCTTTTTCTGTCTCAAATACAGATTTAAAACATGATTAAAACACACATTTCCTTTCCTCACTCACCATCACTCTGTGGCTTCCACAGTTATGCTCAGGATACAAGTGAGTCTCACTGAGGACCTACAGTGTCCTGAAGGCGCTGCCCCTGCCCCCTGCTACCCTCACTGGGCCTCACAAGCGCCCCACCCACCACCTGCCTCTGCCCCCTCTACCTTCATTGGACCTCACAAGCGCCCCACCCACTGCCTGTCCCTCACACCTCCACTCCGAGTCTCCATCGGTCAGTAACTCCAGGTGACTCAGTGAATTCAAGTGCTGTCTCCAGGGACAGCACGCACCTAACTTCCTGGCAACCCGCCCCCTACTCCACCACTGGTTTCTCCCACTACAGGCCCTTGGCCCCCAGGGGCAGGAACCATCTCTCTAACTCACGGCACAAGCTGCAGTCACCTTAGTGGCTGGCACATCTTAAGGACTCAATTTACATCTGCTGAATGACACATCCCAAAGTCAAGGAAGCATGAGAAATGTTATACCAGTGTCTTCAAACTTCTAGCTGCTGGCTCTCTTCCTAAATGCACCAGAATGATGCCACAGACAAGAAGGGAGGTGACAGAGGCTGGAAGAAGGCCCAGCAAGTGCCAGGATGATGGCAAGAGCAACTGGGCCAGCAGTCTCCAGGGCTCCCTGAGCGAGGAGGTGGCTTGGCTGTGAGAAAAGGCAAGGATGAGAGGTGGCTGAGCCCAGAGCCTCCTCTTCTAGAAAATCTGCTTACAATCAGGACTGCTGGATGACAGAGAACTTCCGCTCACTGACATTACACAGGGTCTACTCTAATAAAGTTCCTTTTACCTAGATGGTAACAGCTGTTTCTAAGAAAGAATTACAAGGCACACTAAAAGCAAAACCAAAACACAAAACAACAACAATAAAAACAGTTTGACGACAGACAGCAATTATTAGCTATTTAAAATAATTGGAATTTGAGCCCAGCGCGGTGGCCTAACAGCTAAAGTCCTCGCCTTGAATGTGCCCCGGGATCCCATATGGGCGCCGGTTCTAATCCTGGCAGCTCCACTTCCCATCCAGCTCCCTGCTTGTGGCCTGAGAGAGCAGTTGAGGACGGCCCAAAGCCTTGGGACCCTGTACCCACGTGGGAGACCCAGAGGAAGTTCCTGGCTCCTGGGTTGGGATCGGCACAGCACCGGCTGTTGCGGTCACTTGGGGAGTGAATCATCGAATGGAGGATCTTCCTCTCTGTTTCTCCTTCTCTCTGTATTTCTAACTTTGCAATAAAAATAAATATTAAAAAAAAAATAAAATTGCGATTTAAGTACATTAGGGATTCTAATGGACAAAGTAGACAACATGTAAAAAAGAATAGTAAAAAACTATCAACAAGAAATTCCAGAGCTCAAAGACATGGCGAGAGGAACAAAAGGCTGAAGGTTGCCCCTGGTGACAGCTTTTAGTAGACGGGCCACAGCAGAGCAAAGAATGTCTGATCAGTAGAACGTCTTAGGTGAAAAGCAAAGAGAGGAAACACTGGGGTGTGTGTGTATGTATGTGTGTGTGTGTGTGCAGAGTTATACAACAGAATACTCAAGGACTATGGTACAAGTATAAAAGATATATCATGCATTGTAGGCCTACTATAAGAATACAGGAAGAGGGACAAGTGTCGTAGTATAACAAGACTAAGTCTCCACTGTTTATTTTTTTTAAAGATTTACTGGGCCCATGGGGAGATCAGTAATGATCTTGATGAACTTTTACACAGGATCGTCAAATAGAAATCCTGATGAAAGTGAGTTCAAGAGAAAAGAGGACAATTAAAAAAAAAAAAAAAAAAGATTTACTGGGCCCAGAGCAAAGACTCAATGGCCAAATCCCCACCTTGTAAGTGCCAGTATCCGTTATGGGTGCCAGTTCAAGTACTGGATACTCCACTTCCCATTCCTCTCTCTGCTTACAACAGTAGAGGATGGCCTAAACCCTTGGGACCCTGCACCAAAGTGGGACACCAGTAAGACTCTCCTGGTTCCTGGCTTCAGATCAGCTCAGCTCTTACCATTGCGGCCATTCCAGCAATTTGGGGAGTGAACCAGTGGATGAAGATCTTTCCGTCTTACTTTCTATCCATAAATCTGATATAAATAAATATTATTTTAGTTTTATTAGAAAGTCAAATACATAGAAAGGAGGAGAGACAGAGAGGAAGATTTTCAATCTGTTGAGTCACTCCCCAAGCAGCCACACAACCACACCAGGAACACAACCGCACCATCACAACCACAGAGCTAGGGGGGCCATCACGCAGTGCAAGCCTGGCACAGCCTCACACCTTCCTCATGGGGCCCCGGCCATGGAAAGCCTACCCACCTCTGGCCTACAGAGCCCCAAATCCAAGTAGCAGAACTCTAAAAGAGATGACAGAGCAAACAGAACACAGGAAATCACCAACACCTTCCAGAACTCCAGTGCAAAAGGCCCCCATACAACAGGGAAAAGAAGCCCCACAACAAAGAGACCCCTACAGCGCCCCCAGAACACGATAAGCAGTGC
This sequence comes from Ochotona princeps, assembly GCF_030435755.1. Classification (NCBI taxonomy): domain Eukaryota; kingdom Metazoa; phylum Chordata; class Mammalia; order Lagomorpha; family Ochotonidae; genus Ochotona; species Ochotona princeps. The sequence goes on from NC_080853.1 coordinate 25,354,855, forward strand.
ACACGCCAACAGGGCCATTCAGGGATGGCCTAACCACTAGCAACCAGGAGGCCATTTCAACCTCACCTGCATCTCAGCAAGGCAATTCAAACCCACCAATCAGCAACACTCTCAAAGGCTGGGAACACCATGAGCTGGCAAGGACCACTTCAGGGCGGGCAGACGCTACAGGTCACAGTGGGATTAATAACTGCGGGGACCGCTCCCACAACCTATGTTACGCCGGAAAGCCCTCTGGGTTGGGCTGCCCCCGCAGCTGTCACTTCCTGTGCCCCAACTCCACAAGTGTCACCCCACCTGCAGATCCCAACAGCACCAGCTCTGGCCGCTGCACAACCTCTACTAATCTGTCAATCAAAGCTTTGAAGCCTGTCAGGTACAGCTGCCCTCAGAGACGGAGATGCACAGAGGAGCTGCAGCTCAGCTCATGGTGTCTGTGGATGCCCCAGGGACAGGGGCCTCTCTCCCTGGCTCCTTGTTCCCCTGACCTTGGCCTGCCACAGCAGAGCACCTGGGGCTCACCTGGTAGCGGTCGAGGATGCGAAAGTCCTGACAGGTGGTGCGGTATGTGGCTGGCCCAGCTGGGAGCCTGGAAACGCCTCCTTCTTTGGCTCCATAAATGCCATCCACGAGCAGGAGAGCAGCATTCACGACCTGGTCCAGGTCAAACAGCGGCAGGCCCCGGTCCCTTTTGGCCTGCCGGACGATCAGCTTGCGCTTCAACCTCCGGGCTTCGGGCGTCATGGCCACGGCGGTGGGGCAGGCTTCCAGCCGCCGCAGGAGCAGCTTCTCCTCGTAGATGCTCACGGGCGTGTACTTGGGGCCGGTGGGCTTCGTGTCCTTGTCGGGCGGGGGCTTGCGCTTCTCCCGAGCCCGCGTCGGCACAGACATGTTGGACTCCGTGTCCTCGCTGTCGAGCTCCATCCTGTCGGGCTTCTCCTCCTCGCTCTCCACCTCCTGCTTTATCTGCTCCAGCCCGCGGACCTTCCTCCTGCCCCCGGGCCCCGCGGAGGCAGAGCCCGCAGGAGGCGGGAGGTACTCCATGCCCGGGTCGATGACGCCATCGCCCTCCATCTCCTCGTCATCTGTGCAGGGCACACCCCAGCCATCAGGACACAGAGCCCTCGAGCTGACAACACCCACACTGCACCATGCCCCCCACCAACCTATACACACACACACACCCAAAAGACACGAGCACGTGAAGTCTCACCGTGGAACAAGGCTTGCGGGGGCATCACGTCGGGGATGAGGTCAGCCTCAGAGAGCAGGCTGGGCGTGGCTGAGTGGGAGGCAGGGGTGCCTGGGGCGGAGAAGTCCAAGGACGGGGAGGGTGATGGGCTGGTGAGCGGGGTGCGGTCTGAGGAGCTCAGGGAGGAGAAGTCGATCACCTCCCCTTTCTCCAGGAGCATGTCTGGCCGGCGGCTCCGGCTAAGGAACTTGACCGGGGTGGAGGAGGTACTCCTGTCCAGGAAGCCGGCAGCCTCCTTCTGGGCTCGTCTGATGTCTTTGGCTTCTTGAGTTCGCGACCTTTTCTCTTTTAACTCCATGGCAGATTCCACGGGGTTCCGACTGGCGCGTTTCCGAAGGCCCTCCACAGTAATGATGGGATCTAAGGTGGGCTTTGAGGCTGGCAGGAGAGAACGAACACCAGTCACTACTGGATTTGTCTCCACTAGCTTCTCAGTGAGACTAGCGCTGTGTTCCACATAGAAAAAGGGTCAATAAATCTCCTCAATGTTTAAGTGAATTATATAGCTCTCTAAAAAGTTGTGCAATGGATATGCCCTTCCACACAACAGCTGTTTGCCAAAATTTAGCACAAACTTGCACAGGTACCCACATTTGTACAATTGCAACACTGTTGAGAATAACAACAAAAAAAATGGCACAAGCCACCCAAACTGTCACTACGGGACTGGCTTCAATAATGCACTGGATAAAACGGTGGTTCTGCGTGCATTACTGAGAGGAGTCTGCGGCACGCAGGCCGTAGGGGCTTCTTACCAACAAGTATCTACATGCTGAGGAGCCTTCCTAAGAGGCTGGACGCTCAGCCTGGGGAGAGGAACTGTACAAGAGGGCAGGAAGGGAAACTTCCAGACACTAGACTCCATACCAGTTCATTTCTTACTAATTACATTCAAAATTGTTAAAACTCATTAAAAACTTATAAGGAAAATCATCAATGTGTGAAAATAAGGAATTACTGTTGAGGTTTTAGCTATGCAAATGGCATTATGGTTAGGCTGCCTAAAGGGAAGAATCCCTAGCTCTTAGATTTAACACTGAGATATTTAAAATAGAATATTGGTGGGGACGGCACAGTGGTATAACAGGCCAACACCACCCTGTAGCACCGGCATGCCATATGGGCACTGGTTCAGGTCTCATTCTGATCCAATTCTAATCCAGCTCACAGCTTATGATGTGGAAAAATAGCAGAGGACAGTTGAAGTTTTTGGGTCCCTGCACCCACATGGAAGACCTAGAGGAAGATCCTGGCTTCAGACAGGCTGAACTCTGGCCATTGTAGCCATTTGGGGAGAAAACCAGCAGATGGAATATCTGTCTGTCCTCTCTGTAAATCTGCCTTTCCAATAAAAATTAATAATAATAGTAAAATCTTGGCAGGGCCAATGCTGTGGCTCAACCAACTAATCCTCTATCTGCAGGCACTAGCTCCCCAAATGGGTACCAGTTCTAATCCCTTCCCATCCAGCTCCCTGCTTGTGGCCTGGGAAGTCAGCAGAAGATGGCTCAGGTCCTTGGACCCTGCACCCACATGGGAGACCTGGAAGAAGCTCCTGGTTCCAGGTTGGGATCAGTCTAGCTCCAACTACTGTGGCCATCTGAGGAGTGAAACGGCAGATGGAAGACCTCCATCTCTCCTTCTCTCTGTAAATCTGCTTTTCCAATAAATAAATAAATAAATAAATCTTAAAAAAGAAGAGTATAACGTTATAGATTTAGTACAAGAAGTCTACAAACCTTAAAAATTTCAGAATACTCTTACCAAACACTGGAAGAGCAAGAGAACACCATGTGTTTCAATGTCATACTGTGTCATTTAAAAGTGGTGCCCGGGATTTGTTTCTTGGTTATGAGTATGGGACCGGTGGAAAGCCGAAGCAAAGTACTGCAGTACAGCTAAAAGGAGTGTGTTGGGAGTGAATAGCTGAGGGGAAAGACACTTTGCCAGTCAGGACTCTGTATGCTAAAATGTCCATGATGCAAAGTTTAAAAACAAAATCAGGATTGGAAACACTGAAGCTACCAGACACCAAAGCAAACAGACCACAGCAGTCAGGTGGTTAGGAATCACAGCACTCTCCACCCGGCTCGTGTGGTGATGCTGGCAAGCAGACCGAGGGGTCTGTCTGACAGCCGTGGCCCAGCAGGGTATGGACAGTGAGTGCTGCCTCCCCAGCTGGCCATGGCTGCACCCCGGCTGCTCCCCACCCGCCGGCACCTTTGACTTTCAGAGTAGAGGCAGATAGCTTCTCTCCTTCAGGTTTCATCGTCGGGGGTTTGTTGTGAACAAGTTTCCACCATCCTGGCTCTCCAAACTCCTGAGCTCCTGACCGGAAGTACATGGGACTCCCCACACTGAGGCAACCTGCCACTGTGCTCCACCAGGTCGAAGTCTTTTTCCTAAAAGGTGCGAGAATGAACAACAGTTGGCTTGTTGACTGGATGCTCCCTGCAAGGTGCACTGCACCCACACTCCGACTCAAAGCCTGCAGTCCCTCCAACTTCCTCAGTTTCCTCACCTATAAAACGAGAACACTGCACTCCACAGGGCAGCTGCAAGGACTTAAAACCCAAAGCACATGAAACACACCATAACCATGATATAAGTCTATAATTACTTCGTTCTTTTACATGTGAATTAAGCACAGATCTCAAGAAATGCCAGCGACATGGCATAGCAACCTAAGCCTCTGCCTGCAGTACAATTATCTATATGGGCACCAGTTTGAGTCCTGGCTGCTCCACTTCCAATCCAGCTCCTTGATAATGGCCTAGCAAAGCAGCAAAGGATGGCTCAAGTCTCTGTGTCCCTGCATCCACGTGGGAGACCCGGAAAGAAGCTCCTGGCTTTGGATAGGCCCAATTCCGGCCACCGGGGCCATTTGGGGGAGTTGATTAGTGGATGGAAGGTCTGTCTCTCCTCTCTCTCTGTGACTACGACTTTGAAATTAAAAATAATTCTTAAAAAAAAAAAGGAAAAGAAAAAAAGAAACTCCAACAAGTAGAATTGTGAGAATGTGCATTTTGTAATATAAGCTAAGCACTTGCCCCTTAAGCAATTCAGCAGACTCTCATCCACTCCTAATTGCCCGCAAGTATTGTAGTGAGCTTTAGACCACCTGCGGGTTTTGTGCGTAGAGCAAAGACAGCAAAACAAAATGTGAAGAGTCAACTATCCTCACTCCTCCTGCTGCACACGACTTTCAAGGCAGCTATCCTGTTTCCATCCAGAAAGCACACACGCACGACTTGCAGGCCTCAAGTCTTTGAGGAAAAGGACAGACAGTTAGAAAATCCTGCTGGGACACTCTTCATCTGTGAGGGTCACTTCTCCAAGGTCCTCAGCAAGTGGAATGGTACAGTGTTCCTGGAATTGCTTTAATACAGTTCACTAAACATCCTTAAAGTTTACCCATGCTGCGGCATGTGCCAGACCCTCACTGCTTTTTAAGGACAATGTTCCATCGTGTGACCAGGCCACTTTGTTAATGGACTCTTGGACTGTTTCCACATTTAGCTGTTGTGAATAAAGCTTCTCTTAGGGCGTCAAAATAGCTCTTCAACACCCTACTGTCAGTTAGGTGCAGTATATACCCAGAAGTAGAATTAACAGAGCATATGAGAATTGTATTTTTCATATTTTCAGGAACCACTGCAATGGTTGTGATTTTACATTCCCATCACCAGTTTCTAGTTCCTCCATATTTTTGTTAATAGCTGTTTCAGGGTTTTTTGAAGGATTTATTGAAGGGGATAGCACTGTGGCCGTGCCTTAGGCCCTGTGTCACCAGCATCTTAGGAGCCCTTTGAGTCTGAATTCAGCTCCCTATTAACACACCTGGGAAAGCAGCTGGAGTTGGCTTGGGGCCATGACAGATCTCTCCATATCACCCCCTCTCTCTTCAGGATTTACTTATTATTTTAAAATCAGAGTTAGAATGAGACCTTCCATCCTCTGGGTCCCTCCCTAAATGACCACAATGGCTAGGGCTGGGCCAGGTCGAGGCTGGAAGCCAGGAACATGTTCCTGATCCCCTTGTGTATGGCAGGGGCCCAAGCACAAGTCATCTTTTGCTGAACTCCCGGGTGAATCAGCAGGAAGCTGGATGCGAAGTGGAACAGCTGGAACACAGACTGGTACCACATGGGGTGCCAGCATCACAGGAGGTGGCTTTTCTCCCTCTGTCACTATGACAGGCCATTCTGTATTCTCGTTGGAAAGCCATCTATTCAATTCCTTTACCCAGGGGCAATGACTGTTGCCTGTTTGCATTTGTGTGAGAAGTGGCGGCCAGAGCACAAATCCCCAGCTTGTGGGTGATCTTCAGGCTGAGTGTCAGCTGGTCCAGGAACGGGCTGCCAGTTCCTGTGCTGGAGCTGCGGGAATTACGGGGTTTAAGTGGTGAAACGGGCCAAGAGTGATGTGATCTACTATCCAAGCTTTCCCTGGGAGATTGCAAGCTTCTATCCGGAGCTCCAAAGCGGCTAGAGACAGATCCTGCTGCAGCAGCTGCTGTTGGGGTGGGGTGGGGTGGAGGACAGGAGATACTCCTGCTGCTTTTCACTCAGACCCTTCCTGGGCACAGCTTGATGAAGTGAAAATACAATGAATGTGTTCTACTACATGCCATCACATCTGAAAGCTATTCAGATATTCTCTTTTATGGATACACAAAAACTTACCAACCAACTAAATTATGACATAAACTGTGTGATATATCCAGTTCCCAGAGATGCCAAAAAATTCGGAAAAAAAAAAAAAAAAACTATATTAAAATCAGTAAAATACGCTAGCAGAAAAAGCATTCAAGGTATTCTTCACCAATCAAAATTATAAAACTAGGACCGTGAAAGCAGATTAAATGACCACACGTTGAGTGGCAATTAGTCTGCAGTAATTAAGCCTTCCTGTATTTTTTAGTTTCTAGGATGACATAAATTTAGGTTAGCACTAAATAAGGTTAGCCCTAAATAAGCCTTTCTAGATTTAAATTTCAAGCTGCAGACAAATATTCGAGAGAAAAGGTATTCAAATTTAGAACTTCATATACAGATTATTTTTTCAGATCCTTCAACAATGAAAGTTATAATCATTTTTAAGAACTTAAAGCCTGGGCCCGGCACAGTGGCCTAGCAGCTAAAGCCCTCGCCTTGGACGCCCCGCGATCCCATATGGGTTCCAGTTCTAATCCCAGCAGCTCCACTTCCCATCCAGCTCCCTGCTTGTGGCCTGGGAAAGCAGTCGAGGACGGCCCAATGCACTGGGACACTGCACCCACGTGGGAGACCCGGAAGAGGTTCCTGGTTCCCGGCTTCGGATCGGTGCAGCACCGGCCGTTGCGGCTCACTTGGGGAGTGAAACATCGGACAGAAGATCTTCCACCTGTCCTGTGGATAGCAGAATTTAAGTTTCTCAGGTACTCCAAAACTTTTGGGCTGCTCCTCTGGCTGTGGGAGGCCTGTGTCTCCAAGGAGACACCAATGCAGGATGACTCCTGGGAGGGCAGTGCCTGGGGCCATCCCAACCACCCAGGTTTCCAGCAGGAACCACCTGGCCTTCACCACGTGGCTGCCAAGTCTGTGCATTCCTGAGTCTGATGTTAGGGCCACAGCAGCCACCAAAGAGGGAGCTCGGTGGCCATAGCACAGCACTGCCACGAAGCACTCTGAGCAGCACCCAAGACGGCCAGCCTCGCAGAGCGATGAGAGCAGGTGCTGACAAAACACGGCTGCTCTTCAGGCGTGTCCAAATGCCGCAACCAGTACCTGCTGTTCATTTGCCTCTTCCGCTCTAAGAAACTGATTTTACCAGCACAAAGTAGCCCCATCTCCTCAAAGTAGATAATCATCTAACTCTTGAGCAGCTCTTTCTCCATTTAATCAAATGCTTTCTCACTTTGTAACAGCCTAAGACTATCTTAAAAATATCCTACTTAGTAGAAACCCGTATTTTTTCTCTGCAAGCACTATGGGAGGACAGAATCCACACTTCCACTCTGACTCATTACAAACTAGTTGTTTGAACTTGAAGTGAAAACATTTTCTGAAATTCCAAAAGCTTCTGTAAGTGTCACAAGCAAATAAGGGAGCTACATCAACTGTCATACACTTTGTTATTTACATTTTTCTTCAAATGTAGGGGAAAAAAAAAAGATTTCTTTGAAGTACAAAGCGCCAGAGAGGGAGCAACAGCAATCTTCTATTCACTGCTTTACTCACAATGGGTCACGCAGGTGTCAGGAGCCAGGAACTCCATCCAAGCCTCCTGTTGGGGGTGGCAGGGACACTGATAGTCAGGCCATCTTCTCCTGCCTTCCCAGAAACATTAGCAAGAAGCTGGGTTGGAAGCAGAGCAGGGATGCTGGCGTTTCAAGTGGCAGATTAACCCACTATGCCACAGTATCAGCTCCAAGTATAAGCTTTTTAGAAAATAATTTATTTGAAAGGTTGAGAGATACAAAGAGACATGTACAAGCTGTACACTGACAACTTGACTACCTGACACAAATGGAGAACACACCTGCTGGTCCTCTCTCCAAATGCAAAGCCAGGCTGAAGCCAGGGAGTCAGCACTTCTCCCAGCTCTCCCCATGTTACAAGGACCCAAGGACTGGAGCAGGACACACACGACCAGCAAGCTGCACCAGCACCAGACTTGCACTAGAATTCAGCAGGCATTCTGCCAGGGAACAGGTCAAGTTGCATCTTGACCACAGCACTAATCGCCCACCTCCAGGGTTAAAATGTTTTAGCAAGCACTTTACCTATTCCCTAGTAAAAACGTCCAATGTTTCTCAATGAAAGCGCAAATGTCTTCTTTCCATCTGAAATAGCCTTGCCGTCCACTTCCTTCCAGGGACAAGTTATACATGGCCAGCATGACGACCTGAAACAGACCAGCAGGGCTGGGAGGGCAGCGTGACCACAAGCCCCATCCGAGGGCGACACCGCTTGTTTCATGTTCTGAGGAGGAAGGAGTGCGCACAAGGGAAGGATACTATCTTGGACTTCTCCCAATACAATCTCACCTCACTCCCTTCCTGACTCCCATCAGACATCACTCACCCGCTCACTCCCGTGCACCGTTCCTCTGGGCCAACCTCTTACGGGGTCGCAACAGGCTGACCATGGGCCCAGGCCCCAGCACGCTCTTGCCCTGTGCTAGCTACCAGCCAGCAGGAGGTCCCAGGTGCCTACTTGCTAAATATCCTGAAATTCACATTGAGCACATGGATCTGCCTGTTATGGAGAACATGGCTCTCGGAATTTCACGGTCGACAGCCATGCTGCGTGCCATCTACTTGAGGACTGGGCCACTTTTAGCCGAGGAACCCACTGCTCAAGTGAAATGAGCTTGCTGCTCAGCCTAGTCTTCAGTGGCTCCCCCAGACTCCCTTCCCTGCAGCTCAGGGAAAACTCCCTAGTCCAACTGTATAAACTTACAGATGAGGAATTTGTGGCCCCAAAGGAGGAAACATATTCCAGAAAACTGTGTTTGCACATGCTAATTATAAAAGACTTCAGGAATACAGAAAAGAACAAGGAGAAAAGCAAACGTCATTTGCAATCTACCATCAAGGAACCACCCCTTCAACACGTCAGCGACTATCTGCAGACATTCCTCCTGGTGGCTGGATTCTGCCTTATTCGTGTGACTTTAGGTAAGTGGACAAAACTATAGCAGCTATTGAAAAACTGTGTTTTCAATGAAGTAAGCATCATGATTGACACTGGGTCCCCTTTTGTGGGACAGGCATCCTTCAGTTCCTTTGCGGCCACCTGCCACAGCTGCTGTTAGTCTAGCCAGCTGCTGTGACATCCCAGGACCTGCCCTCACAGCACTAAATCTCAGCAGCCCGCTGAGGAGACTGGTGACTTGACTGCTCAAAGCAGATTCCAGGTGTTTTCCATTCACCAGGGCACCAAGTTTGTACCAGCCCGCAGATGCCAAGCTTCAGACAGGTGATACTCATGGGGTGCTATAGGGGTTGGGAGTTTCAGCTAGGCAACAAAGTTCTGGAAACGGATGGATGGCAGGGAGGATTACACAACAACGTGCACTTGACTCTACTGCAGTGTACACCAAAATGGTAAATTTCATTGTTATGTGTATTTCACAAGTTTTAAAAGAGTATTGCTCAACGAAGGCTGTAAGAAAATTACAGAATGACCTCTGTCTACGTTCAGACGTCCAGAGTGGCTCAGAACCATGTATTTGCTGCTAATCTCAGGGGCTGGGCTATGCTGTTACAGCCAGCGTCTCATGTATTTACCTCTGTGCATCTGAGATATTTCATGACTTAAAAACTTAAAATTCACAAAGATATTTCAAAAAGCTCATGGAAAAGCAATTAAAACATGAGTTTATTCTGGTGAGAAAAGTTTAAGATCTAGGCAATGTTTTCTAACTTTGGCTTCTCCTTGCATATTCCAGGTTGCCTAGATCTTACGCACACTTTGACAAAAACACCCCTATCACAATATCTGATGGACGCAGGGAGCACGGGTGAGAGCCGGGCACTTACCTGCTGCCATGTCAGCTTCAGCCGTTCGTACTGCTCCTTGCCGTCTGCTGAGCAATCTGAGCAAGTGAACCTAAAAAAATTGTCCCCCTTCAGGTAACTCAGCTGCTCCCTCAGCTGACCTAGAAGAACAGAAGGTCACATTACAGGTATATCGGGGCGGCAGCACCCCAAGGTACTCCCAAGTTCCCTAGGTTGGAAGCAGGCAGGGCAGTAGAGGAAGATCGTCTTCTAACACCGGGTGTACACCCTCTAGGATCGGTGGCCCCTTGGGTTTTAGGAGAGAGGTACGGGAAAAGCTGGTATTATTGCTCTAACCGGCTTTTCCAAATGTCACATTCCCTGACTCCTATGGGCAGGTCTCTTCACACATTCTTTGAAAACAAAACCAAACCAAAACTAGCTCCCACAGCATGCCAGGGATTCAAGGAGGAACCAGGAATGTAAGGTGCAGACAGACACGGGACCTGCCCTTTCCCACTCACAAATCTGTGGCAGGGACATGTAGGGAAAACAGGTGAGCACCAAAGCATGGAAGATCTCCACTCTCACCAGGCCTCACAGTCACCCGGGAGCTGTTTGCTCTAAACATGCCTGGGGCTACGCCAGACAGAAAGAATCCACCTTTGCCGTGGGTCCCAGGCCTCTACATTCCTAATGGTACTTGGGTGACTGTCAAGAGGAGAGTGATGTGGTCCACAGGAAGGTGGGACCCAGGGACGCTGCAGGGGGGCCAAGAAGCTGCCCAGGGAAGAGGTGAGCCCATACAGGGTGGGAATCATACAGGTGCATACACACACCTTACAGGGGATGCAAAACCAGGCCAAGTCCTAGAGACATGAAAGAAGTGCTTGTGCAGATGAACAGTTCTCCCAGACTGCAAAGTTTGTGGGGACAGAGATCCCAAGGCTGGCAAGGTGGCCTGGCCTGAGGGCGGTTAGACAATCTGGTAAGGCCCTGGAAAGCCACCGAGCTGCTCAGCAGGACCTGGGATTACTAAGCAGAGACAGCCTGTGGTAACAATACTTCCAGGCTTGTGTTCTGTGAAAATGGTACCTTGAACTAATCACCAGAACAGCTGAACCCATTTTAACAAAGAAATTACCAAATACCAGAATATGACCGACTTTTTCTTTCTCTCTCTCCACACACACACACACACAGAGGCACTTCAACAGGCAAGGAAAATTGAACCATAACAAAGTGGTTTTGAGATCCAGGCATAGCTTTTCTAGAATATGAATTTCTCTTCGTGGAGGTGTATTTTACATTCATGCTTCTTCCAGATTGGAAAAAGAAACCCTGACCCAGGAACGGACAAGGGAAAGGAAGAGAGACGCTCCTTACTAGCTGGTATCCATTTCTGGCACTTGTCGCAGAAATAGGACAGCTGCTCTTCCATCCATGACACATCTCCCTCATCGCTGTTGAGGGAGTCGCCGCTCTGGTCGTGAGAGAGGTCCACGGAGGCCTGATCCTCCGACTCAACAATCAGCAGCGTCTCCCCCTCCACCTCCCCTTCCTCCAGCCCTTCTGAGGTTGATGTTCTCGTGGCCTCATCATCATGCCGGCTCAGCAAACTGCCCAGGGGCATGCTGCTCTCCATCTCTTCCTCTCACAGGTTCTGGAGGGCTGCTGAGCAGCAGGCCACGGCTCTGCACGCTGCGCTGGTGCTGGCAGGGGGGTTTCCAGCATATCACACAGACTAACTCCCCATCAGAGCTTCCAGCTGCATCACAAAGACCAACTCCCTGCCGGAGCGCCTGCAGCAGCCTGGTGCCAGCAGGAGCAGTCTTCTCAGCAATGATGTGGATCGCCCAGCCTGCTGGCTTCTCCTGGGCAAGTTTACCAGGACAATGGCCGAGCAGGGGTCTCCAGGTTGTTACCCATCAACACACAGACGCACATCAAGAGCGATACCCCACAACTGTTCACGTTTGCTTCAGATCACGTTTCCTTAGAGCCTTGGTCCAGCAAAATCTTCTGTCTCTCTGCTTCAAGTTGCTCAGTCAAAATAATCTGCTCTCTCAGAAGACGAATGTTTTCTTTTTTCCGGTTCTGCCTCTCGATGTCTCGGATCACTCCGTCACGCAGCCTCTGCAAACGTAGGAAGCACATTTCAGTAATGCCCTGCCACATGTCCCCAAACTTGGGCCATTCAGATCCACCTAACAGTGTTCACAAAACACACTTCCAGCTCTCAGATTCTAAATACCCAATCACTATTCTAACTTTAGGCACAAACGCAAAATGTAATGAAGTTCACTATAATGTTAGTATTGAAAATTTAAAGCAAAATAACAAAACAAGACAAAACTAAAAACCCTAGGGCCATGATGCATCTAAAAAGTTTAACCAACATGATATTTTTTAAAGTTTGATGTGTTGCTATAGTACCACTGTGGATCACTTTCCTGTTAGCAAGCACCCCAATTGAACCATAAACCCCAGAAGAAAGAAAAATTACTAAATCTAAACAAACTATTAAGGATATAAGAACCAACCAATTTTTCCAGTAAGAAAAGTAGAATGGTATAAATAATACAAGATTACTAAATTACATAACAGAGAGAAAACAGAAAGGGAAAAAAAGGAACAGAGCAAGCGGAGAGAAAAATAAAAGGAATGCAGTCATTTTGTAGTGCGGCCTGTTAAGCCACGGCCTGTGACATCCACATGCCACATCAGAGTGCTGAGTCCCAGCTGCTCCACTCTGCACCCAGCTCCCTGCAGATGTGCCTGCTAAGGCAGCAGAGGATGGCCCCTGGGGAGTGAGCCCGAGTATGGAAGCTCTCTCTTTCAAAACCAGTAAATCTTTAAAAATAATTTTTTAAAAAATATGGAATGTTTCACAAATTTGTGTGTATTCCTTGTGCAGGGGCCATGCTAATCTTCTCTGTATTGTTCCAATCTTAGTATATGTGCTGCTTAAGCAAACACAAAAAATAATTTAAAAAAAAAAGTCCTTCATGTTATCTTGAAAAGCACTAAAGAGACAAGTAAGGAATCCCAGAACATGGACCTGGTACCCAAGGTGGGAGTTTTGAAAGCACCAACTCAGCATCATCCATAACTAAGATGTTTCAGCTTACTGCTCACAAAATCCTCCAGGAGTTTTTTAACATCAAGCTTAGGAGATAGAAAAACGAAACAGGGGCTGGGAGTTGTTGTGTGCATCTGTTTTTTTAGAAAATGGCTGTGTCTTTTCAAACCTCATGCAGTCCTGCCCTGCTGGGCCTCTTCCAGGCCTGGAACTTCCCCTGTAGCTCTGGTGCCTGAGGAGTCCTGGGATGGGTAACTTGCTTGGATTCTTGGAAGCATCTGAGCCAAAACAAAGCTGTGGTTCCAGCCCTCCACCCCAGAAACCTTCATGCACTTGCATGCACATGCCTCACTACCACCACCATGCCCCAGCAACAGCTCATGCAGGCTCTACTCCTTCAGTGAGAACGAAGGTCCTCCACCCTCCCATGGGCCTCCTTCCTTCAAATAAGAGGGCTCCCATAGCCATCCGGGGACTTCCCCTCTCTTCCCCCTTACAACTCTGGCTCCTCAGCTAGCACTCCTTGGTTTTTGCTAGGTCACAGTGAGGGCTAAACGTGGTATGGATCAAGTGCTTCATGCAGCACCCGGCATGTAGCAGACAACCAGTCAGTCACTCATCATTTAGTGTCTCGCCTCCATGCGCCTTCTGACATACCCACCATGCCAATCTGGTCCTGCTCTTTGCCACTGCCCCCTAGGTCAGCCCCCGGGGAAGAGGCGTTCTTAGTCCAGCGGTCTAGACACCCACTTCCTGCTCAATGCCAGCTTCCTGTCAACAAGGACCATGGCAGGGAGCTGGACAGCTCAAGTAAATAGTTTCCTGCCATTTTCATGGGAGACCTAAATGGTGGCCTTTGTAGGCAGGTGAGGCGTCAACCAGATGAGAATATTGCCTGCACCACAAATACATGAATTAACAAAACAAGGGGCCGGTATGATGGCAAAACAGGCTAATCCTCTGGCTGCAGCGCCAGCATCTCATATGAATATCAGTTCATGCTCTGACCACTCCACTTCCCATTCAGTTCCCTATTAATGGTATGGGAAAGCGGCAGAGGATGGCTCAAATCCTTGGGACCTTGCACCCATACAGGAGACCTGGAAGAGCTCCTGCCTCCTGGCTTCGGACTGGCGCAGGATTAGCGCAGCACCGGCTGCTGTGGTCACTTGGGGAGTGAATCACTAGATGGAGATATTTCTCTGTCTCTCCGCCTCTCTCTATATATCTGACTTTGCAATAAAAATAAATAAATCTTTTTAAAAAAAACTGTTTACTTAGAAAATTTTTAAAAAATTTTTATTGGAAAGGAATTTACAGAAAAGAACAGACAGAGCTTCCAACTACTGGTTCACTCCCCAAGTGGATGTAACGGCCGGAGCTGAGTCAATCTGAAGCCTGGGGCTAGGATCCAATTTTCAGGGTCTCCCATGTGGGTGCAGGGTCCCAAGGCTTTGGGCCGTCCTCAACTGCCTTCCCAGACCACAAGCAGGGAGCTGGATGGGAAATGGAGCCACCGGGACACGAACCAGTGCCCATATGGGATGTTGGCTCTTGCAAAGTGAGGATTTAGCCACGGGATCAATACTGTGCTCCACTTCCACGCTGGGCAAACAAAGCTCAATCGTAACACCCATCAAGGTTGTTGTAAAGCGCACTAACGTTCTCCCTGAAACCTTCAACACGGCTGCTAATTATCCACAGACTGGAACCGCTGTCCCCATCTGGATCCCCCAAGTGCCTAGCAGTACACCTTAGCACACAGCAACCTAAGGCTACCAACTAAAATACAAAAGCCAGGCGGGCGAGAGCCGGCAGAAGGCCAGTGGGGGGAGTGGCGGGCATCTCCAGAAATCAAAGTAGCAAAATAATAATAATGGTGATGATAACAAAAGTCCTCGAGGCTGGCCTCTCCATAGACCCCGGAAGCTACAGATCCCACGGCCAACTCTTCCCACAGATCTCACCCATCCACCTCGGCCAAAGGCCAGCCGGGCGCTGCGCGGGAGAAAAGCCGCCAGGGTTTACCCCGACCTCCGGCAAGGGGCCAGCAGCCGGCTGCCCCTTCCCGCCCTCTGCTGTCCGGCGACCCAAGGACAAGGCGACAAGGAGCAGAGCGCGCTCGGGGGCGGGCAGCCGGCTCAGCCCGCGGCCCCCGAGCGGCCCCGGCCCAGCAGAAACCGAGAGGAGCTCCGGGTGGACCCCGAGGACCACCACCCCACAGCACCGCGGCCACCGCGCGCGAGCCCCGGAAGACACGGTCACGTGACGCCGACCTGCTGGTCCCACTGCTGCTTCAGGTGCACCCCGGTCACCGTGGCCGCCGTCAGCAGCACCGAGAGGCCCAGCACCACCTTGGAGCTCCTGGACATCCCCGCGCCGGCCGCCTCGGCCTCCACCCGCCCTCACGGGCACCGGGCAGAGACCACCGCCGTCCAGCCACGCGCCTCTGGCCACCCGGGCCAGGCTCGACCTCTCGAGCGCAGAGCGCCCGCCCGCCCGCCGTGTGCGCTGCCCGCCGCCGCCAGGCGCGAGCAATCGAGAGCCGAGCCGCGAGCGGCGTCGCCGTTCTTCGGACGGGGTCCTGGGACCCGAGGGTCACCTTGGCGTTACCGGGCGGGAGGCAAGGTTAGAGCACCCTGCCAGGATGAGGGGGTCTGAGAGGGTCTCTGTCCCGTCCCTTCCACCGGCAGCGGAAAGGGGGTGTCCTGTGGGTGCGGAATCCTTGTCCTTCTGGGTGCCTGACTGACCCACGCAGCTTTTCAGAGGCGCGCGAGTGGGGTTTTGTTGTTCTGTTTTGGTTCTTTTGCCTCATGAACTGTTGTCACCTTGCTCTCGCTCTGACCCCAGTCGCTGTGGGCGACTGGTCAGCACGGCCGGTCTCGCCTTCCGAAGCCTCTGGCCGCGGAGCCCTGAGGCGGGGGCCGTTGTCCACCTGACGGGGCAGGGGGATGGAATGAGGTTGTGCTTTAGGCACAGCCCGAGAAACAGGGCGAGGCATCAGGGCCCCTTCGCCTTGGTGCCAACAGAGGCATCCCAGAAACTGAGCAACCCACAGAACAGCCTGGGAAGAAGTGTTTATCTTTCCATCGCTCTTTCCTGCTGGAGTCCCCAGAGTGAGCCTCTCTGGCTGCAGAGCCAGCCATGGACAGTGCTGATCAGGGCTGCAGCTTGCTTAGCCGCCTCAGCCCCTGGCTTCTCCAGCCTCTTGTTCCTGATACTTAGCTGTGGCCGCCTCCCGCGCGTAGGCATAAATGGCACAAGGTGAACATCGCCCAGAAAACTGTAATAAAATCGGGCTGGTGGTGGGGCACGGCAGCCTGGAAGAGCACATTCATGTGGTATGGGTTCCTGTCCCAACGGCCCCACTAGCTCCCTGCTGCTGCGTTGGAAAAGCAGCAGCATGGTGACCCAAGTGTTTGGGTCCCAGCACCCACATGGGATACTGGATGAAGCTCCTGACTTCAGACTGGACCGATGCTGGCTGTTAAAGCCATCTGGGGATTGAACCAGCAGATGGAAGATCTTGCTTTCTGCCTTTCAAGTAAATAAATCTTTATTTTAAAAGCCTCTGGAGGGGGGGAACCCCAGAGCCTATGAAACTGTCACATAATGCAAAAAAAAAAAAAAAGCCTCTGGGATTCCTGCATCCCAGCGTCCCAGGACCTTCACATGTGACACAGCTTCCTGCTGGTATACATCCAGGGAGGCTGCAGGTGATTCCCAAGTGTGGGTACCTGCCTCCCACATGAGGGTTCAGGAGGAGTGTGATTTGTGAAAGACGCCTCTCTCACTGTGTCTCTCTCTGACTTTCAAGTACATGAAATTAAGTAGAAAGGAAGGAAGAAAAATATTGGGGTCAGCATTGCGGTACAGTGGGTTAAGCCACTGCTCTGTGACACTGACAGCCCATCTTAAAGCGCTGGTTCCAGTTTAGACTCTGCCTTCAAGCCAGCTGCCTGCTAGAAGGCAGTGGAAGATGGCTCGGGTTTGTGGGCTTTTGCTGCCACCGTGGGTAGAGAAGGATGGAGTTCCTGGCTCCTGGCTTGCTTGCAGCCACCTGGGACATGATCCAGCAGATCTTCGGCTTTCTCCTCACCCCCTCCCGGCCCTCCCCCTCACTGTCTTGCTCTGCTGCTGTGATAAAATGAAGCTCCCCTTTCCAAGTGTAGTTTGTGGTGATCTGTGAGGAGGCACTGTGTTGAAAATGAAGTTCTGGTCTGATAATCTTGGGAGTAAGAAGCAGTTTATTTTCTCTAGAGAAATAAAATGCATACTAGTATTCTGCTAAACTACTTTTGACTTGTGATAGAGCCTACATTCCTCCCCTTGTACATCAAGGAGACTTCAACAAGGTTCTTAGAAGGAACATGAGGGAATTCAATGGCCTTTCATTCTATTGTGACTAATTTTCCACTTCTTGAAATACATTCTGCTTAAGAAAGAAAAGATTCATTGTTTGAAATAAGAGAGAGGACATCTTTGCTGGTCCATGGCCACACTGTGCCTGGTGGGAGCTAAGAGCGAGATGTTCCATCTAGGTGGCAGTACCAAGGACTTGGGCTGTCACCTCCCAGGCACTTCAGCAGGTGGCTGGGTCAGATGTACAGGAAGGACTCAATCCCAGGCACTTCAATGGGAGATGCTGGTGTCCCAAGCAGCGGCCTGACCTACTGTGCCACAGTCCACCCCAAATGCTGCTTTTATTAAAAAATTCCTTTATGTGTTAACTTGTCAAAGTAATAGATTATCTGTTTAAATATTTAAAAAAACCAGCAGGATGTTTAATGTGATTGTTGCCACTTAATTTTACTGTGAAGGGAGTGACTACATGTTATCACACATTGAAAAGCAACTGTTTTTTTTTTTTCTGCATTCAAATAATTTCTATCTAGTCGAGTACATTTCTCAGCATATGCAATACATTTGAATAGAAGCAGTTTTCTGGAGCAGCTCAAAGAGCTTCTACGAAATACATTTCAAAAAGGAAAGTCTAGACTTGCTCATCAGCTCTTTTCAGAAGTTGATTACATTCATTCTGTCAGCAAGCCCTAAATGTAGCAGCAACAGTGGATTTAGGGTAGCCGCCATTCCTCAAACAGCTCAGTGCATCCACAGAGGGCCAACTGGTACATCAAATGAGAGAGACACTTGATAGCAAAAGTGGCGTTTGTTCAAGTTCATGTGTTGTAGAAACCTGGACTCCTAAAAGCAATGGCATAAGGAGGTGGAGGCTTGGCAAAGTGATTGCATTTAGATAATGTCAGGAAGTCGAAGCCTCATGGTGGGATTATTTATATTTTCTTGAAAGATAGAGCTACGGAGAGAGAATAAAAGAGGGAGAGGTCTTCTGTCTACTGGTTCTCTCCCCAGATGGCTACAGTGACCAGAGCTGGGCCAGTCCAAAGCCAGGAACTAGAGCTTCCTCAGCATGGGTACAGGCACCCAAGGACTTGAGGCATCCTCTGCCACCTTCGCTAGCCGTAGGGAGCTGGATGGAAAGTGGAACAGTTGGCACCTATATGAGGTGCCAGCACAGCAGGTGCAGTTTTAGCCAACCCTAGGATTAGTGTTCTTTGAAGAAGAGAACATTCATTCCCTCTGCTTTAGGAGAACACAGCAAGAAGATGATCCGAGCCACAGAGAGCCCTCACCAGGACCAGCATGGCCGGCTCCCTGGTCTCAGATCTCCTGGCCCTCCAAAACTGAGGTGTATGTGACCCAGTATCACATAGGAGAGGATCCCAGATCCCTCTCTTTGCCAGGACCTTCCAGCAGCTCTCCTCTAGGTGCCAGGTGGACTTGAATTCCTTCCTGTGCTGAGTCACCAGCAATGCCCAGTAAATGCCAAAGTCCTGTTTAACCATCGGAGGCCCCAGGTGAGAAGTGCTTCTGAAATGATGACAAAGGCTGGTACAGGTAGAACTTCCATAGGAGGAAATCTTATAAGTCAGTCCTGTGATTGGTAGGTGAGGCTAAAAATAAACCAGTTCTGGGCAGTCATTTGGTGCAATGGTTGTGAGATGGTACATGGAACACTCCATCCCACGTGGGAGTGTTTTTTTTTCCAAGCTTGCCTTCCTGTTGCTGCTGCTGTGCACCCTGGCAGGCAGCACCTAATGGCTCAAGGGAGACTGAGAGTGATTTCCAAGTTCCTGGTTTTAGCCTCATCCAGCCTAAGCTGTTGCTGAAATTTGGGGGTTGAATCTATACATTCTCTGTCTTGCCCATCTCTCTCTCATTGCCTTTCAAATAAAATGAAAATAACTGAATAAAAATATAGAAGAAATCACTTCATAACATTAGCAAGGAGCATGTGCAGGCACTGGGTATCCTTTCAAGTTGTTTTTTTTTTTTATCATATAATTTCATGTTCACAAGGATCCCATAAAGTAAGGAATATTATCATCCCCATTTGACAGGGGAGATAACTGAAGGGCCTTTTGTAACTTGCCCAGAATCCACAGCAAGAAGTTACAGAGATGAAGGACCTGACTGGATTGCAGTTTTGTGTTTCTGTGTGTATACTTGCCTGTTCGCATACTGCTTTTTTAAAAAAGATTTATCTGTTTCTAAGGGCAGATTTAGACAGAGAAGGAGAGACTGAAAGATGGTTCACTCCTTAAAAAGCCACAGTGGCCAGAGCCGAGCCAGTCTGAACCCAGGAGCCAGGAGCTTTGGGGTCTCCCACATGGGTGCAGGGTCCCAAGGCTTTGGACCATTCTCGACTGTTTTCCTAGGACCAAGCAGAGAGCTGGATGGGAAATGGAGCAGCTGGGACTCAGACCTACACCCATATGGAATCCCAGTGTGTTCAAGGCGAGGATTTAGTCAGTAGGCTACTGTACCAGGCCAGGAGTTTTGTTTTCAAAACATGAAATTTGCTTGAAGTAATAAAAGTTGAAAGCAAGGAGTGTGCTTCTAAGCTGATAAATACGCAAAGACGGTTTATCTAGAATGTTCTACTTTCGTATTTTAGTGACTAAAAAAAATGGGAGGACATGGAGGGGTCAAGAGAGGGAAAAGAAGGAGAGACATGATTGGACCCAGAGAGATTTGAGGGGAGAGAGGGGACAAAATGGAACAGAAACCCGAGCACAGATGCATGGTAAGGTCTGAGCACTCATCCTATGGGAAGCCTATTTGCTGACTTGGCAATACACTTCAGAGAGACACGTCCCCTTCGAGTTCTACTTTCAGTCCCCCCTTCCTTCCTTTAGGAGAGCTAATGCAGCCCTCCAATGATGTGTCAGAAGATGCCTCTCACCATGACAACTTCATAGGATACCAAAAGGAAGAAAGAAGAAACAGAAGTTGGGTGGCCTCTGTAGGCTAGCAAAGCTATACAGCGAGAAGGTAGTGGGAAGTTCAGCTCCTGGCTTCCTTCTGCTGCTCTCTCACTGCTTTCTTTGGAGTCAATCTCCTATTTTTATGGGCCTCAAAACTCTCCTCTGCACCAGAAGGATAGCAATACACCTTCCACCTCTCTAGCAGGCTAATTGAAAGGTTCAGTCAAGAGTGTTACTGTTCCTGGACCTGAAGTGGTAGCCTAAACGTTATATCCTTTCCTTGCAGGTGCTGAGATACCATGTGGGCACAAGTTCGTATCTTAGCTGCTCCACTTTCTGTCTAGTTCCCTACTTGTGGCCTGGGAAAGCAGTGGAGGATGGCCCAAAGCCTTGGAACCCTACACCCACCTGGGAGACTTGGAAGAAACTCCTGGCTTCAGATTGGCAGTTGTGGCCCCTTGGGGAGTGAACCAGCAGATGGAAGATCTTTCTGTATCTCCTTTGCTCTGTAAATCTGCCTTTACAATACAAATAAATCAGTGTTTAAAAGTGTAATTGTTGCCAAAGTCAGACATGTGGTAGTCAGGTGTGTTGGAGTAGATCATCCAAGGACTGGACCTTCTCAGCCCTGTGGGTACTGGGCCAGTCCTGTGGGTCCTGGGATAGCCCTGTGGGTCCTGGGATAGCCCTGTGGGTACTGGGATAGCCCTGAGGGTCCTGGGATAGCCCTGTGGGTCCTGGGATAGCCCCGAGGGCTGACTGCCACTACTTCTGAAAGCAGTAGCCCTGAACCCTTCTTCATCTTTTTAGAAAATGTTGACTTACAACGGAGTGGGACTTTTGATGATATCCCAGCTGGTGTTGATCTGATCCCCTTAACAGAGTTTGCCCAAGCTGTGAATTAGAGCTCTGTCATTTCAAAACAGTTGTCTAATGTGACTAAATTATTTTGGATTAAAAATTCACTCTCATTTGGCCTGGTACAGTAGCATAGTGGCTAAAGCCCTCGCCTTGCACACTCCAGGATCTCATGTGGGTGCCGGTTCTAATCCTGACAGCCCTGCTTCCCATCCAACTACCTGCTTGTGGTATGGAAAGACAGGCAGTTGAGGATGGCCCAAAGCCTTGGGACTCTGCACCTGCGTGAGAGACCCAGAAGAGGCTCCAGGCTCCTGGCATCAGATTAGCACAGCTCTGGCCATTATGGCCACTTGAGGAGTGAATCAGCAGACAGAAGATCTTCCTCTCTGTATATCTGACTTTCCAATCAAAATAAATAAATCTTTAAAAAAAAATTTACTCTCATCAGAAAAAAAATATGTCATTATCACTGCAGTTAATGGAAGACAAAACAGATAGATCCTTTAAATATAATTTCAACTCCTATGAATTTACTTTGCTTTTTCTTAAAAACAAACAAAAAGGGCTTTAACTGACACTACCTGATGTTGGAAGAAATGTGGAAAATCTGGAATTCTCTGTGCTCTTGATTGGCAGCACCTGTATGCCATGACCCAAGAACTCTACCCCCATATGTGCGCCCAGTAGGCGGACAGGCTGTGTACACAGAGAGGTACATGGAGATCACAAAGCCATGTAATAACAGTAGGCGAAACTGGAAACCATCCAAACATCTGTCAGAGGAGATAATTGTGATGTTTTCATTCAACCAAGAACACTCTTGAGAATGAATGAACTATTGCTACACAGAGTAAAGCATGAAAAAAATTAAATGCGGATGCATCACAAGAAGTGTTGAGAGAAAGCCAAGAATGAAGGAGTATGTAGAAGACATCTTTAAAAAGTTCACAGAAAATGTATATTATGAAAAAAATATGTGTGGATTTAAAAATTTCTTGCACCAACACAAACTAGTATTAACTTACTATAACATGTTGGAACAGGATTTAGTTCAAGTTACTGATAAGGATAGGATATTGGCGTGAAAAGAACCCCTGTTGAAGGAACATGAATTCTGCTAAAATTGAAGCAAGTTGGGTAAAGGAATCGTGAAATCACTGGTGCTGTACAAATTTTGTGGACAATGCCCCCAAGAAATCATCAGTTGATAGATAAGCAACTCATTTTAAGGAAGGACAAGACAGGCCTGGCACAATGGCTCAGTGGCTAAATCCTCATCATGCAAGCACAGGGATCCCGTATGTGCTCCAGTTTGTGTCCCAGCTGCTCCACTTCCCATCCAATTCTGCTTATGGGAAAGCAACACAGGATGACTCAATGTCTTGGGACCCTGTGTCTGCCTGGGAGACCCAGAAGAGGCTCCTGGCTTCAGATTGGCTCAGCTCCAGCGGTTGTGGCCACTTGGGGAGTGAACCAGTAGACAGAAAATCTTTCTTTCTGTATCTCCTTCTCTTTGTAAACCTGCCTTTCCAATGAAAAATAAAATAAATCTTAAAAAAAAAGTAGAATGAAAGGACAAGACAATGTTAAAGATAAAGCAACAGAAGCAACTCGGGCATAAGTTGTGAAGAAATAAATAGTATAGTTCATGCTCTAGTTGAAGAGGACCAATAACAGACTGTGCAAACAATAATCAACACCATGTCATCTTAGTTGGTCCTTCTTAGTTCTAGCTGAAAAATTAAACCTGAGCCAACATTCTGCTCAGTGGGTGCTGAAACTATTACTCCCAGTGCAGCTGCTGACCAGAGCAGGGATTTCCATCGAAAATGTTGAAGTAGGATCAAGATCCTCAAGAATTGCAGCAGGAGATGAAACACAACTTCACCTACGTGACCCTGAAGACAAAACACAATCAAAGCCATAGCTGCTAAGGTGAGGACATGGTCCAGGCAACGCACAAGTAGAACAGTACTGATTCGTACTCTGCTGTGAGGTATTACCAGAGAAGCTTAGATTTAAAATGGAAATGAGGTTGGGCATAAACTTAACAGGTGAAGCAGAGGTATTAGATGATGGTTAGAAGGTTGTACGAGCTGGAACAGAAAGAGGTGAGGAGAAGGAAGTTTGGGGAAAAGGCAGAGGGTGGGAACTGACGTGGCACCAGTGATGAGCCTTCCTAGAAACACGTCAGTCTTGGTTCCAAGTGATTGCAGAAACACTGCCTCCCGTTAAGAACCATTACTGATCCTTAGGAGCCTGCCTTATGGATAGCGCTTTGACAGTCTCCACAGAAAAATCAGTACTTGATTTGATAGCTTGTTCCAGCTCCTGACTCTAGCTTCCTGCTAATGTGTGCCTTGTGCATCAAGTGGTGGCTGCAGTAACCGGGTTCTTTTACCTGCCTTGGAAACCTGGACTGCATTACTGACTTCAGCCCCATCTCAGCAGTTGTGGGAGTTTGAGTAATGAACCAATGGATGAGATTTCTCTCTCTCTCTCCCCCATCCCTCCCTTTCTTTCTCTCTCTCTTTTTCCCTCCCTTCCTTTCTCTCTCTCTCTCTCTCTCTCTCTCTCTCTCTGCTTTTCAAATAATGTGCTGCTCAGATAACTTCAGATTTGGCCATTGGGAGCTCAATCAGTTGGCTCTTGTGCCACCTTGGGTGCACTCTCATGAAGGCCAATTTCCTTTTTAACACCTCCTTAATTTCTGGTACCACAAGTTGCACCAGGCTAATCTTGTCAGTTTCCTGCCCCTGACTTAGAATCAGCCATTTCTCCAAGGATCCCTGGTGGTGTTGTTATTATTTTTTTCATTAAAAATGATTATTACCAACCATGTGCTTTTTCCTCCACACATACACCCTGCCAACACACACATCCTCTCACCTCACTGGACAGCCAGACCACAGGGACTGCCTGATCCTGTATTGTGACACTGCTAACCCTGAGCAAATACAAATCTCCCTTCAGAGGCAGCATGAATTAGGTATTTCATTATCTTCATTGACAAGCTGAGTAATACAATTTCCTTCTTGATTTCCCATTGTTAGCGCATATAAATGCAACTGATTTTTGTGTTGATTTTGTATCCTGCATCTTTGCTGGATTGATTGCCTAGCTCTAAATGATTTTGTGTGTTTGTGTGTGTGTGTGAAATTAATCTTCAGAGTTTTCTATTTATGATATCATGCAGTCTACAAGCAGAGATGATTTTACTTTCTCCATTTCTGTTTGATGAAGTTTGTTTCCTCTCTGCCTAGAATTTTTTAAACTGTTGTATAGAAGAAGTAGCAAAAGTTGAAAAGTCGGCATTCTTGTTCCTGATCTTTTTCTCTTTTTCTTTTCTTTCAAGATTTTAAGATTTATTTGAAACAGAGTGACAGAGAGAGGTAGAGACAGAAAGGAAAATATCTTTCATTCATTGGTTCACACCCCAAATGGCTGCAAAGGCTGGAGCTAAGCCAGGGTTCCCGTGTGGGTGGCAACTCATGTACTTGAGCCATTTTCTGTTGCTTTCTCAGGCACATTAGCAGGGAGCTGGAGTGGAAGTTGAACGAGCTAAGACCCAAACTGGCATTCTGATATGGGATGGGGTCACATTTTGGGTGATGACTTAACCCACTGTGCCACGATGGTGGCTCCAATTATTTCTGATCCTAGGGAGAATTTTTCCATTATTCACTGAGGAGTATGAGGTTACCTGTGAGGTTTTCATATAGGACTGATTTAGTCTATTTGTGCTGCTACAATAAAATACCAAAGTCTATAGATAGTTTGTGCAGAGTAAACATGTATTTCTTACAGGTCTTTAAACTGGGATTTCCAGTATATACTAGTACTGATGTCTGCTAGGTGCTGTCTTCTGATCTTACATGTTTCATTTCAATTGAGGGGCCAAAATGTGTGTTCTGCTGTTTGTGGGTGGAATGTTCTGTAATCAAGTGCTGGTTCTATTTGATTTACAATGTTCTAGACTTCTACTTGCCTTAGTGATGTTGTCTGGTCATTTTATCATTATTACTTTTTAAAGATTTATTTATTTTCATTGGAAAGCCAGATTTATAGAGAGAAGGAGGAACAAAAAGAGCTTCCATCTGTTGGTTTACTACCCAAATACCTTCAGTGGCCAAAGCTGAGCCCATTAAAGCCAGGAGCCAGGAGCTTCTTCCAGGTCTCCCACATGGGTGCAGGGTTCCAAGGCTTTGGGTCATCCTCCACTGCTTCCCTAGGCCATAAGCAGGGAACCAGATCAAACTTGGAGCAGGCAGGGTGCGAACTGGCAGGCATATGGGATGCTGGTGCTTTCAGGCAGAGAATTAGTTAAGCCATGATGCAGATCCCATATTCTATGATGTCTTTGTTGATACTGAAAGAATTGCATATATGATGATAATTATATCATTTGAATTGATACAAATTTAGCCTTAATAACATACAATCTACTATAAAATGTTCTCTATTTTTTAACATTTTTTTTTAACATTTATTTTCTTTTTATTTGAAAGGCAGAGTTACAGACAGAAGGAGATACATAGAGATGTTTTTTTACCTGGTTCACTCTCTAAACAGCCACAGTTGTTGGAACTGGTCTAACTTGAAGCCATGATCTGGGATCTTCTTCTGGGTCTCCCACATGATTTCAGGGGCCCAAGAACTTGAGCCCTTCTGCTTTCGCAGGCCATATACAGAGAGCTAGATCAGAAGTGTAGAAGCTAGGACACAAATCAGTGCCCGCATGGGATGGTGGCACCATAAGTAGAGGCTTAGCTTACTAAACCATGACACTGACTCTTAATATTTATTTTCTTTATTTGAAAAGCAGAGTGACACACACATACACACATACAGAGAGAGAGACAGACAGAGAGAGAGAGAGAGACAGAGAGAGAGAGAGAGACAGAGAGAGAGGCATAGTTCTTCCATTGCCTGGTTTACTTCCCAAATGGCAACAGCTAGGACTGGGTCAGGCCAAAGCCAGGAGATTGACACTCCTCTGGGTCTCTCACGTGGGTGGCAGGGACCCAAATCCTTGGGCCGTTTTCTGCAGCTTTCAGACACATCATCAAGGACCTTGGTCAGAAGGGCAGCAGTCAGGACTTGAAGTGGCATTGCAGGGGAACTTCACCTGCTTTGTCACAACACTGCCCTGCCGCTTTAGTTTACTGGTGTTACAGATGATAACATCATACAGTTAATAGTTAATTTTATGTTAAGATCTATACTACTGCTAACACATTGTCTTTTAAATCCTATAGGGCATTTTAAAAAGTTGATTAATCTCAGTGTTACAAAAACACTGGCTTATATTTTCCAATATATTTTCATATACTGGTAATCTTTATATTTTCATGTAGCTTCAAGTTAGTACATAACAGAATTTCTTTTCAACCCAAAGGACTCCTTTTAGAATTTTGTCTGCTAGATCTAGTGATAATTAACTCTCTGAATTGAGGTTATCTGTGAATGTCTTCATTTTTCCCTCCTTTTTGAAAGACTGCTTGTCAGTGTAGAACACTCTTGATAGCTTTCCATTCTTCACTTTAAATACACCCCTTCGCTCCTTTTGTGCTCTGAAGTCTCCCAGGAGGAATTACCTGGGGATCTTTGAAGATTCCTTTGACAGGATAACTCCCTTCTTCCTGGAGCTTTCTAAGACTTCTCTTGTTGTGCTGGGGTTTAGAATAATTTGACTTTAAATTGTCTTGGTTTGAATCTTACTGAATTTACCTCGTTTGTAGTTTGTTGAGCTACTTAGTGATTGTAGATTCATGTGTTTCATCCAACTTGGGTAGAATTCAGCCATTATTTCTTCAGAAGATCTCTCTGCCTCCCTCTCTCTCATGCCTGCTTGGATAACCATAGTGAGTATGCTGCTCTGCTTCATGGTGTCCCTGAAAACTCTTAGACTGCTCACACATCATTATTTCTTTTTTTTTTTTTAATTTCTGTCTCTGCTCCAACACTCAACATTAGATTGACTTGGCTTTGAATTCACTGACACTATTTTTTTATTGTTCAAATCTGCTTTGGGATTCCTCTGGAAAGTTTTTCATTTCAGTTATTGTGCTTTCACGTTCCAAGTGAAATGCTAAGATTGTTTTCTCCCTTTCTTTTTTTATTTTTTTTGTGGTCAAAATATTTTATTTTATTTTATTTTATGTTTTCAATTTTTAATCCATAATTTTAAAATCATTATCAAAATCTGCTTGCCAAGAAACTTTTGTCTGAGGTCATCTTTCTTTCTTTCTTTCTTTCTTTCTTTCTTTCTTTCTTTCTTTCTTTTCTCTCTCCCTCCCTCCTTCCTTCCCTCCTTCCTTTCTTTTCTTCTTATTTTCTCTTTACTTCTTTTATTATTATTATTATCATTTTATTCTACAATTCCATAGGCCCTGGGATTTTCCTTGCTCCCTCCACAAGTCCTCTCAACCCCCACCGAGTTTCCCTGTATTATTACTATAGTATAGTTCTTCATAAACAGTCATATGTCCACCATTGTGGGTCCAACGTTGATCTGCAAGTACAGATGCATACTGCATTGTATCCTCACATCTGGATGTGATATTCTCCATTACACAGTTACTATATATCCCCTTAAATGAAAAGCCACAAAAACAAAATAAACAACAGGAGGAAAAAAAGAAATTAAAAATGCCATGAAGTTAAATAACATGCTACTGAATGACTAGTGTGTCACTGAAGAAATAAAAAAGAAAATCAATAAAAAAAAAATAAAAAAAGAAAAAAGAAAATCAAGAATCTTCTTGAAGAAAATGATGCTGCTGTATCATCTATGGGTCAGTGAAGAATTTAATGAGAAAGAAAATGTTTTAAAGAGATGAAACTGAAAAAAAAAAATCAGAATTCATGAATAGTTTCCACTGATCTTTGTTGGTGAGATATCTCTCCTATAGGCAACAAACAGATGGGTTTTGTTTTTAATCCAATCTGCTTCTATGATATCTGATTGATGAGTTTAGTATGTTTATATTCAGAGTAAATATGAGTGGATGGTAATTTGGTCCTGTCATTTTAGCAATGGGTTGTTAGTTGATTTGATCTTCTATTATTTTACTGGATAGTTTATCTCTGGTGAGTGCTTCTTTCTGTTATCCTCCTCCTTTTCTCATGAATATTGGCACAAGTCCTTTGCAACTTCTTTGCTGACAATTATCACTCATTTTTAAGTGAGCCAAGTTCTTTCTGGTGCTGCTTGCAGGGTACAATGTACAGGAGACGGGTCAGGACATAATCTAGGATGTCAGAAATTGTGCTCAGGGCTGGATTGCTGGCTCAACTGGCTAATCTTCACCTGCAAGTACCAGCATCCCATGTGGGTGCCAGTTCATATCTCAGCTGCTTCACTTCCCATCCAGCTCCCTACTAATAGCCAGGGAAAGCAGTGGAGGATAGCCCAAAGCCTTGAGATCCTATACCCGTGTGAGAGACCCCGAGGAAACTTGTGGCTCCTGGCTTCGGATCAACTCAGCTCTGGCCATTGGGGTCATTTGAGGAGTGAATCAGCACATGGCAGCTCTTTCTCTCTTCTTCTTCTTCTTGTAAATCTGCCTTTCCAATAAAAATAAATAAAACTTTTTAAAAATTGTGTTCATGGGTCCGGCGCAATAGCGTAGTGTTTAAAGTCCTCGCCTTGCACTCACCAGGATCCCATACAGGCGCCAGTTCTGATCCCGGTGGCCCTATTTCTCATCCAGCTCCCTGCTCGTGGTCTGGGAAAGCAGGAGAGGACAGCCCAGAGAATTGGGACTCTGCACCCACATGGGAGACCCGTTAGAGCTCCTGGCTTCTGGCTTCGGATTGGCTCAGCTCCGACCGTTGCGGTCACTTGGGGAGTGAATCATTGGATGGAAGATCTTCCTCTTTATCTCTCCTTTTCTCTGTATATCTGCCTTTGCAATGAAAATAAATAAATCTTTTTAAAAAATTGTGTTCATAACATAAGGCTTATTAGTGTAGTCCTTCCATGTCAGTCAACCAAGACTGATACTGCCCACAGTTGGTAATTTCCCCCCCCTCCTCCTCAGCTTTACTGAGAATTTGATTGTAAAAGTAAGGATTCTGGTAATTCTCTTTCAGACCCACCTTCACCCATTCACTCATCTAAGAGATATATATTTGGTGCCCGTCACATGCCAAATGGTATTTTTGGGCACTCAGGATATGACAGAACAAAAGGTACAGCTATCGCACCTTCAGGAATTCTAGTGAAAGGTCAGCATTGTGGTGGTGTAGGTCAAGCAACTACTTGCAATGCCAACATCCTTTATCTGAGTATTTGAGTCCCAGCTGCTCCACTTCTAATCCAGTCCCGTGCTAATGCACCTGGGAAAGCTAGAGAAGATTCCCCAATACTAAAGTCATTAGAACTCTCATAAAAGATCTAGGTGGGGTTCTTGGCTACTGGCTTCTACCTTGCCCAGCCATGGATATTGCAATCACTTGAGGGGTAACTCAGCAGATGGAAGACCTTTTTCTCTCCCCTTTTCTCTGTCCTCTTCCTTTTAAATACATAAGAAGAAGCTTTTAAAAAGAGAAAATCTAGGACAGAGAAAATAAACAGTACAAACAGGTATCTTTTAAGATTTATATTTATTTTACAGTCAGATATACAGAGAGGAGGAGAGACAGAGGGGAAGATCTTCCAACTGATGATTCACTCCCAAAGCGGCTACAGTGGCCAGAGCTGAGCCAATCCGAAGCCAGGAACCTGGAGCCTCTTCTGGGTCTCCCACATGGTTGCAGGGTCCCGAGGCTTGAAGCCGTCCTCTTCTGCTTTCCCAAGCCATAAGCAGGGAGCTGGATGGGAAATGGGACCACTGGGATTAGAACTGGTGCCCATTTGGGATCCCGGCACATGCGAGACAAGGACTTTAGCCACTAGGCTATCGTGCTGGGTCCCAAACAGGTATCTTAAATAGCTGGCTTGCATTGTATATCAATATCAATAATAATAATAATATCTAGGGCCTCATGCTGTGGTTCAATTGGCTAATCCTCCCCTTTCAAGCACCGGAATCCCATATGGTCATTGGTTTGTGTCCTGGCTGATCTCCTCTGATACAGCTCCTGAAAATGGATCTGAGAAAGAAGTAGAAGTTCAGGAGCCTATGTAACTGTATCATAAAATGATAATAATAATAATAATAATAATAAATTTTTAAAAAATTTTAAAAAAGGACAAGAGAGAAAGGGACAGAAGAAATATTTGAAACTGAAAATTTCCTGAAACCAATGTCAGACACAAACCCACAAATACAGGAAGCTCAGAAGACACCAAGCAGAGTAGTTGCAAAAAAAATACTACACCTGGGCATATCATTTTCAAAATACAGAAATAAAAATTCTCCCAAAAAAGTCCTCGGTGGGGACAATATTTACAGAGCAAGATATTACAACTTATTTAACAGAAACCACATGAGCAAGAAGCATGTCGAGTTGAATATTTAGCACCAAGAGATTCTTGCACAATTGTCTTTCCAAAGTGAGAGCGGCTGATGCTGCTGCTGCGTAGCTGCTGCCTCCGGCGCCTACCATCCCATACGGGCTTCTGCTCTTCTAGCCACCCTGCTAATGCACCTGGGAAAGCCGCAAAGGATGACCCAAGTGCTTGGTCCCCTGCGGCCAGAGGAGAGAGCTTGATGAAGCTTCTGATCCCTGGCTTCGGAACAGCCCAGCTCTTTTGCAGCCATTTGGCGGGTGAACTAGCAGATTTCCATTTGTCTGTGTGTGTCTCTCCCTCACTGGGCGTGGCTTACAAGAAATATTGAAGGAAGCTGTTTAGGGACAAGAAGAGTAATCAGCCCTGAGCTCCGGTTTTGCTTTCCACAGTTTCAACAACCTGAGATCAGCCACGGTCTGGATGAGTCACGTGGAAAGTCTCAGACAATCCACAAGTTTTACACTGCACACTGTTCTGGCTAGCGAGAAGAAATCGCACACTTGACCTTTCTGTCCCATCCAAGATGTGACACATCTGTCCAGCGGGTCCAAGCCCTGCACACTAGTGGGGACCTGTCATGCCAGCTGACTGTTAGGGTGTCACTGTACTCATGTCCAAGTCACTTTTTTACTTTATAAAGACCTCCAAGAGCAACAGTGCTGATGCTGGAGACCCAAATACACCACAGTAGGCTAAGGTAGCTAAGACACAAAATAAGCTCCAAACTCCCATCCAGGAAACTGAACAAGAACACTCAGGGTAGTTTTTTTCTGCTAAATCTCAAATTGCAGATTAGCTATGGTTTGTCATAAGTGCTTCTTTATGATGGAAAAGGACTTAAACATGTGTATACATAGAGGAAAAGGTAGGCTGCACATAGAGGTTGGTACCAAGCAGGGCTCATGTATCTGTTGAATGTCTTAGAATTTCTCCTTCTCTACTGTGGATAAGAGGGCACATCAACTTAAATGAGAGAAGAACATTGGAGACAGCAGGTGAAAGAATAAACTTTTTCTCTTATTTTTAATACATTTCACAGAAAACAATTTACTCAAAATAATCATACCACCTATAGAACTATATCATAAAATCATTGAAAATGAAAAAAACTCAAAAAAATAATACCTGTTACCTATGCTTATTAGGAGAAATTAAGATTATTTTGTTATATATTACATTACTGGTACTGTGGTAGGTAGGCTTTCACTTAAAAGTGAGCTGTGGGTGATTGTAATGGCAGAGAGGGCTAAGCCACACTCAATGTCAGAGTGCCTGGCTCAAGTCCCAGTTATCCCACTTCTGATCCAGCTTCCTGCAGTACATGCTAGGAGGCATCAGATGATGGCTCAAGTGCTTGCTTAGGCCCCCCGCCGTAGCTCTGCTGTGCAAGACCTGGGTTGAGTTTCAAGTCTCTGGCGTCTGCCTAGCCCAGTCCTGAATGAACCAACAGATAAAAGGTCTCTCTCTCTCTCTCTCTCTGTCTTGCTCTTTGCCACTCTGCCTTCCAAGGAGGTTTGAAATAAATATTTTAAAAATTTAAAAATCAGGGCCTGGTGTAGTAGCCTAACAGCTAAAGTCCTCACCTTGCACGCGCTGGGATCCCATATTGGCGCTCATTCTAATCCTGGTAGCCCCACTTCCCATTCAGCTCCTGCTGTGGCCTAGGAAAGCAATCAAGGATGGCCTAAAGCCTTGGGACCCTGCACCCAAGTGGGAGACCCAGAAGAGGCTCCAGGCTCCTGGTTTTGGATCAGTGCAGGTCTGGCCATTGCAGTCACTTGGGGAATTAATCAAAAGATGGGAGATATTCCTCTCTGTCTCTCCTCCTCTTGCTATATCTGACTTTCCAATAAAAATAAATATTTTTTAAATTAAAAAAATCAAAGTCTATTTGGGTTAGTTATAAATCTAAATTGCAAGCTTAGCACATCTACTTCAAAAAAATTAGCATACTAAGAAATGAAACCACATAAAATGCTCAGTGAAGACCACAGAAAGAAGTAAGAGTGCAAAATAAAAATAGGAACAAGGACACGGGCAACACTTAGAAAATGATCACAGATGCTATACAAATCAGTTCGTATGTATTTGAATGTCAATGCTCTAAATGCATCCATTAAAAACAGTATAGGAGGATCAGCAAAGAAGAACTAATTGTATCACCTAAAAGAAACACATTTCAAGCGGCTGACACCATGGCTCAATAGGCTAATCTTCCACCCTCGAGATCCAGCATACTTATGGATGCCTGTTGGTGTCCTGGCTGCTCTACTTCCCATCCAGCTCCCTGCTTGTAACCTGGGAAGGCAGCAGAAGATGACCAAAGCCTTGGTACCTTGCGCCCAAGAAGGACACCTGAAAGAAGCTCCTGGCTCCTGGCTTTGGATCAGATTGGCTCCACTCACTGTGGCCATTTAGGGAGTGAACCAGCAGATGGAAGCTTTTTCTCTCTCTCTGCTTCTCTCCATAAATCTGCCTTTCCAAAATAGATAAATAAATAAATATTTTAAAAAAGAAAGCAACACATTTCCAGTATAAACACATGTATAGCCTAAAGTAAATGGGCAGAGAAAAATAAATACTAATCAAAAGACAGCATAAGTAACTCTGTTAATTTCAAGACACGGTAAATGTCAAAGCCGAGAAAGTTATCAGGAATGAAGAGGATCATCACGTAATGATAAAAGGGTCAATTTTCCAAGAAGGTCTAACAGTCCTCAGCGTGTGTACACCCAGCAGCAGAGGGGCACCTGACAACAAGGGCGCGCTGACCAGCGACCAGGCTCCAGAGAACAACGCACAAGCCAATGGAAATGTTTATTTGAGAAAGCGGCAGTGCTCACACCATAATCGGGACCTGCTCACTTAGGAAGGCCTGGCTGTCTCTCTGAACTCTGTTTAATCTTAAATGAATTGTTTAACAAAGGGGGAGGTGCATTCTAATAAGCAGGAGGAATTTCATGGTCTTTCTGGGAAGTAGGCAGAGATCCCAGGCTCTAACTACTGCCTCCTTTTCGCTCCTTGTTGAGGTCTGCTGTTTTCCTGTCTTGGAGCCTGGTGGGTGTGGCATTTAGAATTACAATGAACTATCCAGAATCTAGATCACCCTTGGTCCCCTAAACTCAAATGAGCCTGGTCCAGAGAGAAAATCTATTGCTCTTCAAGGGCAGAGGACCCTAATTCACCTCCTGCTGACCTGAAGATGACAGGAAGTTCTCCTAGCTGGCTCAGATGCTCTCTCTCTCCCTGTCTCACTCACATCAAAGTACAAGCGGCAAAATCAGAGCTGCAGGGAGAAACAGAAGAGTAACTGTTAGAGCTAGAGACTTCAACATTGCACTATCCAAAATGGACAGCACCAAACCAAAAAAATCAGTAAGGACCCAGCTGAGCTCAGCAATACCATGAATCCATGATTCCACTGACATCTGTAGGTTACTTCATCCAACAACAGCAGAATACACATTTTTTTCCCAAGCTCATGGGGAACACTCACCAAGATGGGCCACATTCTGGGTCATAAAAACACCTTAACACACTTGAAAGAACAGAAATCACACAGTGTCTGCATTCAGATCACAATGGAACTAAACTGAAAAACCAACAACAAAGGACCAGCGCTGTGGCACAGCAGCCTTTGGTGGTGGAATCCCACACAGGTGGTAGTTCATGTCCCAGCTGCTCCACTTCTCCAGCTCCCTGCTTAGGGCCTGGGAAAACTGCAGAGAATGGCTCAGGTCCTTGAGCTCCTGCACCCACGAGGGAAACCCAGAAGAAACTCCCAGCTCCCACCTTCCAATCACCCAGTTCTGGCCAATGGGGCCATTTAGGGAGTGAACCAGCAGATGGACAATCTCTCTCACTCTCTGTAATTCTGACTTCAAGTAAAATAAACGAATGTTTTAAAAAAAAAAAGCTGGAAACAAGCAACAACAAGAAAGATAATGGAAAAAAAACCCTCAAATATATAGAGATTAAATAACATGCTTCTAAATAAGATATGGGATAAAGAAATGTCATGAGAAATGTAAAAAATGTTTTATAGTGAATCAAAATGAAAGCACAGCATCAATGTTTGTAGGACACAGTGAAAGCCATCCTCATTGGGACATTTGTGCTATTTCTTTATACTATTTATTTATTTATGCCAGTAAATGTGCATATTAGAAAAAAAGAAAAAAGAGAAAGATCGAATGTCAGGGCTGGTATTACAGCGCAGAGGGTTAAGCTGCTGCTGTTAGTGTGGGCTGGCATTTCCAACTGTTCTATTTTCAATCCGGCTCCATGCTATTGTGCCTGGGAAAGCAGTAGATGGTGGTCCAAGTGCTTGGGCCTCTGCCACCCATGTGGGAGACCCAGATAAAGTTCCTGATTCCTGGCTTCAGCCTGGTGCAGCCTTGGCCTCTTAACCATTTAGAGAATGACCGGGGACAGAAGAACTCTGTCTCTCCCTCTTTCTAACTTTGCCTCTCAAATAAGTAAATAAATACATATATATTGTAAAAATTTATCTATTTTCATTGGATACACAGAAATACAGAGAGAAGAGACAGAGAAGATCTTCCACCTGCTGTTTCACTCCCCAAGTGGCCACAACAGCCAAAGCTGAGCCAACCCGAAGCCAGGAGCCTGGAGCCTCTTTCAGATTTCCCATGTGGCTTCAGGGACATAATGACTTAGGCCATCCTCCAATGCTTTCCCAGGCACGTTAGTAGGGATCTGGATCAGAAATGGAACAGCCATGTGGGATAACAGCGCCATAGGCAGACAATTAGCCTGATATACAACTGTGCTAGCGCCAAAAGCTGATTTTTGAGAGGACAGAATTAGTAAGACTCTAGGTAGGCTAACCCACACGGAAAAAATGTAGGGAGAGTATAAGTGATTAAATACCAAAAATCAAAGAAGGGATAGGGGCAGGTGTTTGATATAGAAGCTAAGATGCCATCCCAGATGCCTAGGTGGAGTCCAATTCCCCTTCTAATCCCAGCTGCCCACTGAAGTAGTTAGGTGTGTGCCACTCATGTGGACATCTGCACTGAGTTCTAGCCTCTGATTTACCCTGGCCCACCCCTAACTGCAGTGGGCTTTTGGGGAAAGAAATAGACTCAGTTTCTCTCTCCTCTCTCCTCTCTGTCTCTGTTTCTCCATCCCTCTCTCTCTCTCCCTCCTTCTTTCTCTCTACTTTCAAGTAAATAGAAACAGAAATGCACATACACGCACCCCCCCAAAAAAAGAAAAGGGGGATATCATTGGAGTCCATGGACATGAAAAGGGCAGTAAAGGTGTGATATGGGGACAAGCATTTGACAAGGCTTTGAAGTCATTATTCAAGATGCCTTCATCCCACATCGGAGTGCCTGGTTAGAGTCCTGCCACCCGAGGAGGCAGCTGGTGCTGATCCAAGGACCTGAGTTCCTGCCGGTGCTGATCCAAGGACCTGAGTTCTTGCTGATCCAAGGACATGGGAGACCCAGATTTAATTCTATGCTCATGGCCCAGCCCCAGTTGTCGCAGGCATTCAGACAATGAACTGAGGAGATGTCTGTCTATCTTTCAAATAATTAAAAATAAATCAATAAATCAATTTTTTAAAAGAAAAATGCTATTCAGCCATGAAAAGCTATAAAAGGACACGTGCATATTACTATGTGAAAGAAGCCAATCTCAAAAGTCAAACGCATTCTGGAAAAAGTAAAAATATGGAGGGCAGCATTAAGGAGTCAGGGGAGGAAATAGAGGAATTTTTAAGGTAGCAAAAACACTCTGTATGAACATATCCAATGTCCAAATCCATGGGAAATGCAACACTGTTTTAGTCATATTTTTGTCACTGTGACAAAAACCTGAGGAAAAGTCAATTTTAATTCAAGGTTTTGGAAGCTCTCAGTCCAAGGTTGGAGAACCCCATTGGTCTGGTACCAGATGAGGATGAGGCTGGCAAGGAGGAGGATGTATGGAGGACCGTGGAGAGGCCACATGGGATTCCTTTGGCTGACAGTTAAGATCCAGACCTGCAGCCAGCACTAACCACCAGATGTGAATGTGGATAATCCTTCGGATGATTCCAGCTGCACATTTGAGAGTTGGCCGAGTCTCATGTACCACAGAGCAGGAACTACCCTTCCTCCCGGTGCCCTGTGAGGGTTCCCGTTGTCCAGGAGCTGTGACAAATAATATCTGGGCATTATGGTGCAAGGGAACAGCCACATCCATATCCGAGTGCTGGTTCATGTCATTACACTAATTTTGATCCAGCTCCCTGGACAACAGGACAAGTAGCCCTCTCTGAGTTATGTGAATTCATCTGGGGGAAATATATGTTTCCATCATTTGTCAATAGCAACCAATTTCATATATATCACACTTCTTAGTCATGTTTTAAAATTTGGTTGTCTCAGTTTTTGCTTTGAATATCTTTTCTATATCATAAGGATAGGCTGAGAGCATCTTGGAAACTTGAGAAAAGCTAAATGTAAAAAATTGCCCAAGAAATTAAATCAAACCTAACATACGTAGATAACTTCCTTGAATAAGTCTGGAAGCTCCAAGGAACTTGAATTATAAGGCAAAACTGAAGCAGGGGCTGGCTTTGTGGCATAGCGGGTAAAGTTGCCATTGGTGATAACAACATCCTATATGGGTGCCAGTTCGTGTTCCGGCTGCTCCATTTCCTAGCCAGCTCCCCGAAAATGACCTGAGAAAGCAGCAGAAGGTGGTCCACATATCCAGATCCCTGCCACTCATGTAGGACACCAGAAAGCTCCCGGCTTCAACCTGGCACAGCCAGGTCGTCTGGGGAGTGAACCAGCAGATGGAAGACTGCTCTCTCTGTCTCTGTCTCTCTCTCTGTAACTTTGACTTTCAAATACGTATTTCTTTAAAAAAAAAAAAATACAGAACATGTATAAGTCAGACTAGCATGAGTATTAAAAAAAAAATAATACACTCTCAGAAAACATTTGTAAATCACACACACACACACGCACGCACACACACACACCCACGCACGCACGCACGCACACACGCACCTCTCTGGACAACCAGGCATGAATTCTGATCTATGCTCTTTTTACCACTCAAAAGCAAGCTTTTCACTCTAGAAGTACGAAAGTCAATGTAGGTGAAGGTCAATGTCCCTCTCAGCCCCACACTGATGTGTTAGGTGCTTTTAGAACCGTTTTTTTTTTCTCTCTCTCCCACCCCCAGGAAGAGGAGCGCCGTTTATTGTGGTGCAGCTGCCTTTACACCAAGCAGGACCACATCCAATTGTGAACTTGGTCAACTCCAAACACCATCACCCCTGTGTTATCAATGGCAAATATTTATCGAGGGCAGGGATGGCGTCTTTGTCCTCCGTGTCCCCAGAGCCCAGCACTGTGCCCTGTGCGTGTTTGTTGAGTGGAGATAAGGAGTCTGCGGTCAAGAAACCGACAATTGACAGTGAATATTGGCACTTTGGGAGCACCTCCTACACATGTACAGCTCCAGTGAAGCCACTCAAGGATGTTGAAGGACTTTGGAACAGTGGAGTGTTATGTATCCTAGTAAAAGCACAAATCTGAAGTGTGGAGCTCCATGAACTTCAGCAAAGGAAACTATGCTCTTGGGTACATGACAGCATCTACCCTCACACCCACGAGAGGTCCTTTACACTCCTTTACATCCGCTTCCCATTAGGATCCTAAATCAGCTCTGCCCCTTCTAGCGCACTGTATAAAAGGAACCTTCCTATGTATTCTTATTCTTATTTATTTATTTATTTTTATTGGAAAGGAAGATTTACAGAAAGAAGGAGAGAGAGAAAGATCTTCCATCCACTGATTTACTCCTAAAGTAGCCACAACAGCTGGAGCTGAGGCAACCCAAAGCCAGGAGTCAGGAGTGTCTTCCGGGCCTCCCATGCAGATGCAGGGTCCCAAGGCTTTGGGCCATCCTCCATTGTTTTCTCAGGCCATAAGCAGAGAGCAGCCAGGACATCAACTGGTGCCCATATGGGATCCTGGCACACACAAGGCGAGGATAAAGTCACTGGGCTACTGTGCCAGGCTGGTGGTTTTTTTTTTTTTAGATGCAAATATTTGCACCTGTGGGCTTATTCTCTGCTATTGTGTATCCTGGTATCTTGTCTTTTTAAAATTTTCAGATTTCTTTATTTGTATTTGAAAGATCTACAAATAGAAGGAGAGGCACGCAGAGAGAGCGAAAGTGAGATATTCTACCCACTGGTTCACTCTGCAAATGACTGCAACAGCTACAGCTGAGCCTGCAACTTCTTCTGGTTCTCCAACGTGGGTGCAGTGGCCCGAGGACTTGGCCCATCATCTATTGCTTTCCCAGGTCATTATCAAGGAACTGGATAGGAAGTAGAACAGCTGGGCAAAGAAACAATGTCCATATGGGATGCCAGTGCTTCAGTAGAAGGATTAGCATGTTCTGTCACCATATTGTCCCCTTTTATTTATTTTTTTGCTCCTTTATTTAGTTGAAAGAGTTCTTCATCCACTGGTCTGTTGACAACAGCCAATGTGCACAACAGATGGGACTGAGCCAGGCCCAAGTCAGAAGCCAGAATGTCCACAATGGCTTCCAAAGACTCCTCCTGCTGCCTCCCAGGATATGGTAATCAGGGAGATGAAATTGGGAATGGAGTTGGAGCTTGCACTCAGACACTGTCATTAGGATGCCCACATCCCAGCAGCCGTGTAACCTCTGTACTTTAATTCCCACCCTGCTCACAGGGTCCTGATACGTTTCACTTGAGTGGGTTCAGCCACTTGTTTCCAAAGTGGTTGAGCCAGCTCTCATCGTTTAAGAAGTGTGCCTAACATTCTAGCCATTCTTATAGGTAAGTGTGCAAAATAGATGTTAAGGCTTGTCATATAAATCATGGAAGGAGGGCTTGATGCTAAAGTCCTTGCCTTGCACTCACCAGTATCTCATATGGGTGCCAGTTTGTGTCCCAGGCAGCCCCGTTTCCCATCCAACTCCCTGCTTGTGTTCTGAGAAAGCAGTTGAGACTGACCCAAAGCCTTGGGACCCTGCACCTGTGTGGGAGACCTGGAAGAGGCTCCAGGCTACTGGCTTGGGATTGGCGCAGCTCCAGCCATAGCGGCTACTTGAGAAGTCAATCACTGGACAGAAGATCTTCCTCTCTGTCTCTCCTCCTCTATATCTGACTTTCTAATAAATATAAAATAAATCTTTAAAACGAACAAATCATGGAAGGAACTAGTGGTCTTCTGGGTAGTCTGCAGTGGGCCCTGCTCAGACCGCAAGGGAATCCTGTAGAGTTCCACAGCTATTGCAGGTGCTGTCGCTGAAAGATTGCAACTGGGACTGGCTCTGTTGTATCCCCTTGGGCACTTGGAGCTGCAGCAAGGTTTTCAAACTTCCCTCTGCCCTAAAGCACAATCTCTCTCTCTCTCTCTCTCTCTCTCTCTCTCACTCTCTCTCTCTCTCCACACACACACACACACACACACACACACACACACACACACTCGGCAGCCAAAGTCTGGCTGTTTCAGGAGTACAGGATCCCAGTTTCCTTGCTTCAAAGGCAGGCTGGTTCACAGTTTGCAAGTTCAATTTCACAGCTCCCCATGGTTCCAGCTGAGAAGGGGAGAGGAGCTTTCTCCTCCTTGCCACACACTTCTGTCACGAGGCCTTCCTGGGGAACACAGATCCCCATTTGCAGTTCCCACCATTAGGGAAGCTAACCCAGGACACCTCTGCCTTCCCTTCATCCTCTTTCCCCGGAAACTCTGCTTTAAGCAGCTTGATTGCCCAGTTGGAGGGGCACTTCACTGAGTGGCCGCTGAAACAAGGACATGTTCATGTTTCTCCCTCAACTTGCCCAGCAGAACCAGGGGACACCAGGGATCCTCCTGGGCCATGCCCCTTGCCCTCAGGCCCCTGCCTCCAACACCCCTCACCCCCTTTCAGGTTCCTTTCCACCCCCTGCCCCGGGGACAATTCCAACATCTTGGAACAATACTCCCCACCTGCCCAGAATTTTCAGCTTGTCTGTGTTTTTCTCCCTCGACTTTCAGCTTTTCATCAACATACGTACTCTTTTATATCCTGAGATTTTTCAAAAAGATCTGTTCATTTTTATTTAAGAGAAAGAAAGAGAGACAGAAAGAGAGATTGAGAAAGAGAGGAGTAAAGAGATCTCCCCAGATGGGCACAATGGCCAGAACTGGGCCAGTCTGAAGCCAGGGGCCAGGAACTGAGAGGTTCCTCTGAGTATCCAGCATGGGTATAAGGGCCAAACGCTTGGCCATCCTCCACTGATTCCCAAGTTATTTTAGCAGGGAGCTGGATTACAAGTGGAGATGTCTAGACTTGCCCATTGGAGATGCTGCAATTGCAGAGAGCAGCTCAACTTACTATGCCACAGCCTCCTTCAGATCCTGAAATTTTTATCACTAGGTAATAAAAGCTAGGTAAGGGGCTGGCATTGTGGCATCAAAGGTTAAGCTACCGCCTGGTATGCCTCCATCCCATATCGAAGAACCTGGTTCAAGTCCTAGCGACGCCACACTACTCATCCAGCTTTTTGTTACCATACACTGTGGGAGGCAGCAGATGACAGCCCAAGTATTTGGGTTCCTGATATCCATATGGAAGATGCAGATAGAGTTTGTGGCTCCTGGCTTCAGGCTGCCCTACCTCTAGCTGTTGTAGACCTCTGGGGAGTGAGCTAGCAGATGGAAGATCTATATCTCTCCCTCTTCATCATTCTTTCAAATAAAGGAATCAACATTTAAAGAAAAACAGAAGGAGAATGAAGAGAGAAAGGAGAAAAGACAACATGGCAGTTAAGTCCTTTAAGCTTTTCAAGTTGTTTCTGTATTTATTTCTCTTTTTAAATCATCATTATTATTTTATTTTGATGATCTTTACATAGTTGTTAGGGTGCAGGTGGTCAAGGGCTACAGGAAAGTGGGTAAGACCATTGTTTCCACATTCTCTTTTTTCTTTCCTGTATCTGGGGCAAGGGGAGAGATTAAGGGAGAAGCCACACCCAGCCTCCCAACTATCCCAGAGTCCCCAATATGGGGCATGCTCTGAGGGCACTGTTCAAATGGTTCTGATAGTTCCACAGTTCTGAATTGCTGCGCATCTTGCCATTCCAAGCACGATGAAATCTCCCCAGAAGCCATTGGCTGACATAGTCCACCTTAGAATTTCTGTTTGCCCAGATTTTCACTGCCACCATGTGGCTGGGGTAGTTGATCAATTTGTTCTGTCCTTCATCCTCTGTTGTGGTACCAGGTGTCCTCTTCAGGCTCCAATGTACTGCCATATCCTCCATGTGCAGCTGGATATGCTGTGCAGTGCTCCATTTGAGCCACTGAGAAGACTCAGCTTTGACACATGGACTCCATGGTCAGATCATGGAAGCTGCGCTTCTCTTCCTGGTTGGCGTTCTGAGTCCAGCAGTTCTATTGGGGTGATCCCCAAAGAAACTTTGTCTGAGATTATCCCAGACCTAATTCTTGTGTCTGCTTGCCAATACAGGGTCCAGCACAGTCCATCACCCCAATCAGCCTATTCACACACTGGTAGTTGTGTTGCGACTGAATCAGATCTTACCCACATTCTGCTCTGGTGCTCAGATTCGCCAGTGGGTAATGTGAACTGGCTCAGCCAGGTCCACCCCTGACCTGCGCCAAATGTATGCTGCTGTTTACCGTTCCCTGGGCTGATCTGGACTGCTCCCTATCGTGGTTCTTGCGCTCACCTGTAGGGACTGTGTCCCAACAGAGGAGTTTCCCAAGCTCCTCCATCAGAACCTCTCCCAATGCCAGATCTTGCGCATACCGGTGGGTCCATGGGCCAGCCCTACTTAGTCTACCTCCTGTCCTTGCAGGAATAGTGGCTTTTCCTGACTGGTCTTCAATCCATTCCAGTTTTTATTGGGTGTTTCAGCCCAGCCTAGACTGGTCCACACGCAGACACAGCCCACACTTGGCTCAGCAGGAGCATAAACCTAGCCTAGCCTGTCCTACACCTACCCTGGTCCTCATGAGCACCAGTTAGTGCTGGAGTCTAGCCCAGTCTGGTGTGCCCAGCCCTAGTCCACACTGGTGCTGAGGGATACTGCAGCCATATCCAGACCAGAATGCAGTTTCCACTCCAGCCTCTGCACTCACCAGTGGTAACCACAGCCCAGCCAGGGTGTCCCCTTAGTTCCCCAACCAGGTCTAGTTCCAAGCCATGGATCTTGCACGTGCCAGTGGTTGTTCTAACCCAGCTTGTCATAGTCCCTCACCTGTCATGACCTTTGCCTTTGGATGCTGTAGCCTGGCCTGACCCCGCCTGCCCCCAGTCCTACCACTTGCTGGCCTCTACGTGGTAGACCCAAAAGAAGTTCCTAGCTCCTGGCTTCAGCTTGGCTCAACCCTGGCTGTTTCAGGCATTTGGGGAGTGAATCAGTGGATGGAAGATCTCTCTCTCTCTCCTTCTCTCTTTCATGTCTCCTCCTCTCACCCACTATCCTCTGTTCCTCAATCCTTCTCACCCTAATCAAATATGTAAACATCATCAAAAACAAAATTTTTTAAAAAGATAGAAAAAAAGAAATGGTCAGATAAACTGATTTGTGCTCAGACGTTCATGAGATTCATTAATTCTTTGGCTTAATTCATATTTGTGTAGAGGGACCCAACCTTAGCATTAAGTATGGGGGGGCTGGCAGCGTGGCCTAGTGGCTAAAGTCCTCGCCTTAAGCACGCCAGGATCCCATATGGGTGCTGGTTCTAATCCCGGAAGCTCCACTTCCCATCCAGCTTGTAGCCTGGGAAAGCAGTCCAGGACGGCCCAAAGCTTTGGGACCCTGCACCCGTGTGGGAGACCCGGAAAAGGTTCCAGGTTCCCGGCATCGGATTGGCGCAGCACCGGCCGTTGCGGCTCACTTGGGGAGTAAATGAAGATGAAAGATCTTCCTCTCTGTCTCTCCTCCTCTCTGTATATCTGACTTTGTAATAAAAAAAAAATCTTTAAAAAAAACTAAGTATGGGGACTATAAATATGAAAAACTGTATTGACTTCTGTTTTGAAGTCCTTGTGTCTTTTATTTTTTGTTTTTATTTTTTAAGATAGAGCTTCTGAGAGAAGGAGAGACAGAGAAAAATCGTCCATCCACTGGCTCATTCTCCAAATGGTCACAATGGCCAGAGCTGAGCTGATTTGAAGCCAGGAGCTTCTTCCAGGTCTCTCACATGGAGATAGTTTTGGGCCACTCTCTACTGCTTTCTCAGGCCACAAGCAGGGAGTTGGATGAGAACTGGAGCAGCCAGGACACAAATCAGCACCCATATGGGACCCCAACGCTTGCAGAGAGAGGATTAGGCAACTGAGCCATTGTGCTGGGTCTTGAAGTCCTATATATCTTATTGCATTTCCACTCTTCTCTGCAGTTGTCAGTTGGCTGGTTTATTGAGTCTATTCAATTGTGAGGCACTGAGATCAGGAAATATGTTCATCTTGGCACTCCTACCTAGTGACAGTGGCGGGCATATACGATCCATGTTTGTGGGAGCAGCAGGACAGAGAGGAGTGAGGAGGGTAAGGAGAGAGGCCTGACTATGGGTCTGGAGGTGCTCTGAGTGTGGCTCCCAAAGCTTCAAGCACCGGAAGCTTGCTCCTCTGGGTGCTGGAGGTGAGGTGCTGAGACTTCTAATATGTGGTGCCTGGAGCTGGCTCTGGTGGCGCAGCAGGATATTGGAGCACTTGGTTATGGGGCAGGATATGGCTCTGCTTCCTAGGCAGTTCCCTTCTGATGCACCTAGGAAAACAGCCAAAGATGGATATACCTGGGCTCCTGCCATCATGTGGCCGACCACAATGGAGCTCCAGCCTTCTGTTTTTGGCTTGGGCCATTGCTGGCCATTGCAACCATATAGAGAAAGAACCATATAGAGTGAAAGAGCTCTCTATCTCTCTCTTTGTAACTTTGCCTTTCAAACAAATACTTCCTGTTTCTCCTCTCTGCAAATCTGCCTTTCCAATAAAAACAAATCTTTCAAAAGAAAAGAGTTATAGATAGAAGGAACAATAGCGAGAGATCTTCCACCTGCTGGTTCATTCTCCA
The DNA here is from genome assembly GCF_030435755.1 of Ochotona princeps. Classification (NCBI taxonomy): domain Eukaryota; kingdom Metazoa; phylum Chordata; class Mammalia; order Lagomorpha; family Ochotonidae; genus Ochotona; species Ochotona princeps. Next base: position 25,399,388 of record NC_080853.1, read on the forward strand.
AATGATAACAATGGCCAGAGCTGGACCAGTTTGAAGTCAGGAGCCAGAAGCATCATCTGGGTCTCCCACATGGGTGGCAGGGGCCCAAGAACTTGGCCGTCTTCCTCTGCTTTCATACGCAAGCAGCTGGATTGGAAATGGAGCAGCTGGAATAGGAACTGGCACCCATATGGGATGGCAGTACCTCAGGCAGAGGTATAGACTACTCTACCACTTTGTCAGCCCTCCAAAAATTTGTTTGCCAAAGCAGAGTTGGCAAAATGTAGCCCTTGCTCATTCTGCCTGAGTCCTACAGCACCAACAACAGCAGCCTGGAGCAAGGCTTCAGCCTGCCTGGGATAGACGTGAAACTGGGGTGGGGAAAGGAGCCCAGGGTGCTAAGTCCCTACAGTGCTGTGCTTTGTTGTGAGCCTACAGATGTTCCCTCCTCTCCCCGTTGGGCTGTTCAACAACTCCTGGCTGCCAACAAGTTGTATTTCCCAGCCTGCAATGCTGGGACCAGTGGCAAGGAGGTGGAAGTGCATGAAGGCAGAGCCTTGTGGAGGATCTCCACTTTACCAGAAGCCACTTTTACCCGTTTTCAGATCCCTGAGTGTGGAGACGGCAAAGACTGATCTTGGAACAAGAAGGCAAGAACAGAATCCTGACTGGGGAGGGGCAGGGGAGAAAGGGCATGGAGTTGGCAGAACCACTAAAGCCAAATAGTCCAGGTCTCTGAATGACCCTTGTGCCCACTGGACGGTGACACGTGGAGGAACTAACTTCTTGTCTAAGTGCCTAGATGTGGAAGCACTTTGTTCCAACATACGAGCTCTGGTCTTTCCTAAGTTTTCACCGGCCACCCCCCAGAAGCAGGGACGTGGGCTCTGGAATCGCCCAATGGACCGAGGTTGGGCAGACTCACACAGTAGTCTGGAGCCCAAGCAGCTATAACCGTGAAGTTGCTTTCAAAGTCGATCTGGTCATATTACCTGGGGGCTTCTCTAAGTGTGGTCCCTGGAACAGCCTGTTGGAAATGAATAGGTGACCTGGTCCTGGATGTGAACCAGCTCGGGTCTGGAGCATGGCCATCTGGGTGTGAACCCGCTCTACAGGGACTTCCAAGGCACCCTCAAGCTGGAGGACCTCCAACTTTGATGAGTCGTCATGCTTTGCCTGGAAAGGGCCAGGGGTGGACATTTTAAGCTTTGCAGCTTGCGTGGTTTCCACGGCAACTGCTCAGCTCTGTCACTAGCCAGCAAAGAAGCCAAAGAGGACAGGTAAGTAGATGGGCACTGCCAGATTTGTCCTCTGGTGGGCCTTAAAGACAGAGACGCCAAGTGTTTGGAGTGTAACATGAATGCCAGCAACACAATTGGCTTGTTTTTAAAAAACAAAATGTTACCCCTGTGTCTCGTGTTCCCCTGCTATCATTCTTGATTAATTCCTTAATTTTTTTTTAATTTATGTTGCTTCAAATTTAGTTACAGAAAGAGGGAGAGAGAGAGAGAGATCTTCCATCCACTGGTTTAGTCCCCAGATGGCCACAACAACCAGAGCTGGGCCAGTAAGGAATCAGGAGCCAGCAGTTTCTTCTGGGTCTCCCACACGGGTGCAGGGTCCCAAGGTCTTGGACCATCCTCTGGTGCTTTCCCAGGCCACAAGCAAGGAGCTGAATCAAAAGTAGAGCAGTCAGGGCTTGAACCAATTCCTATCTGGAATGCTGGCACCAGAGGCAGAAAATTAGCCCACCATACCAATGTGCCGGCTCCTGTACTCTTCTCCTTTTTTTATAAAAGGTTTATTTTATTTATTTAAAAGGCACATTTGGAGAGATAGAGATTTTATATCCTCTAATTCACTGCCCAAATGCCTGCAGATGGCCAAGCCTGGGCCAAGCCAAGCCAGGAACCTGGAACTCCACCTTTGTCTTTCTTGTAGATGGCAGGAAACCAAGTCCAAGCCCCCAGGATGCATGAGCAGGTGGCTGGAAAAGAGACAGCGTAGCCAGAACTCAATGCAGATACTTCAATGTGACAAGAAGGCATCCCAGGGGAGCCACAACTTTTGTGTCATTCTTCATCCTCCAGCCTCCTGTAGGCACGTGGGGAGTCCCAGTTCTGAATTGTTCATCTTCCTTCAGGAACCTTACCGCACAACCTGCCCCCTCCCCAGTCGGCTCTCCGTGAAATCCTACAACAAATAACTACTTAGGGATCAAGGTCAAGGGCAGTGAAGAATGCCTCTTCTTGTAGTGGCATGGGCACTTTGGACAATGAGCAGCCCTGGGTTGAACTCCACGTGGGCCTGGGTCAGATGGCATATGGGTGTCTGTGGAGCAGGAGGCCACTCTGCTTGCCTGTAAGTCCTGACATGTCTGTCTGGGGGCTCAGATTCTTCCAGAAAGAAAATAGGGGTGTGCTGCCTTGGCACCTTGCCTGGAGGTATCCCAGACATAAACCTAGATGGCCTAGCTCACTGCACAGCTAGGCTATATGTACATGTAGATGTAGATGGATACATACATACATACATAGTACTCCTAGGGCCATGGTGAGCAAACCATGACATTCAATGGAGCACTAGGGACTGATGCAGTGGTTCAATAAGATAATCCTTCACCTATAAGCGCCAGCATCCCATATGGGCATTGGTTCATGTCCCAGCTCCTCCACTTATGATGCATCTCCTTGCTTAGGGCCTAAGAAGGCAGCAGAGGATGACCCAAGTCCTTGGGTCCCTGCACCTGCACAGGAGACCTGGAGTTGACTTTTGGCTTCAGATTGGCTCAGCTATGGTTATTGTGGCCATCTGGGGAGTAAACCAGTAGATGGAAGATCTCTTTGTCTCTCCTTCTCTCTCTAAATCTGCCTTTCAAATAAAAATAAGTAAATCCTTACAAAAATACAGAGCACTAAGAGAAAAATGGTGCAAACAAGATAGTTAAATCAGGATGTTGGAAGCTGTTGCTATGTAACATGCCACACTTTCAAGTTTAACTTTTTTTTTTTTATGTGTAGAAGGAATGCACTCTAAAACCATGATAAAAAGACCTCAGATACCTAAACCAGTAACACTGTCATGTATCACCAGTTTTTCAAGTATCATGGACTGTTTAAGTCTTACATAACTGAGTGCAGTAGGTTTGTTTACACCAGTGTCACCCAAATTCCTGAGTAACGTGTGGGCTTTCAGGCTCTAAAGCTGTGGCACCTCCAGGTGACAGGAACGTCTAAGCTCCTTTAGAATCCTCTGGGGCTCCACGGCCCCATCTTCAGCTATGTGTTGCTGTCTGGGACACTGTGATGCAGTGCAGGACTGCATTCATAAGCAAGTAGCTCATTTCAAAGATGATCTCAAGGGAGCAAGGAAGCAAAATAAAGTGGGAAGGGGTGACAAAGCCTGTGCTAGCAAGCAGACATCCCTGATGGCCTCCTGGAGCCCCCATTGCCCTGGACAAGCCTGGCACACTGCAAGAACCAGGCCTCAGAGCTGTCTCAAGCTGGGGTTCCCCACCAGCCCCCCCATCTATCGTTCCTGTGAAGCTCTTTCCAGAGACACTCAAATTCTGTAGAATTTTTGGCTTGTCTGTTTTCCGGCCACATTTGCTCTCATGGCATTCTCCCCTACTCCCTAAAGATACAAAGACACCCCAGGTAGAGGACTTGGAGGTTTGGAGGTGAATGCTGAGCAGATGTGTGCAGCACACAGTACCCTCCCTTGTCCCAACAGTCATGGTGTCCTCCCAGTCCAGGGACTGGAACCTTCTCTGCTCCATGCAGCAGGAGAGACATCATCCCTGTCTTCTGATAAAGAAGAATATGAATTGCTTACTGTGGAAATAAATAGTAGTAAAAGCTCCTGTTAGTCCTGCCCCTGAGAAAGGTAAGACAACTACCCAGGGGCCGAGGCCTGGCCCACAGGCTAAGAGAATGGCATGGTTGAGTTGTCTGGCAGGAGTATGTATGCTAGCTCAGAGGCAGCAGCGCTGGAACAGCATCCAGAAGGGTAGGTGTCCAGACAGAACTCAGGATAGTCACCAGAAGTGCAGAGAATGGGAGTGGTTATTGGCTGCCATGGCAATTCTTTTACTTAACTATTTTATTTATTTGAAACAAGCAACCATGCCGGTGCAATGGCTAAACTGGCTAATCCTCTATTTTCAAGCACCAGAATTCCATAGGGGTGCTGGCTTGAGGCCGAGATGATCCATTTCCCATCCAGCTCCCTGCTTATGGTCTGGGAAAGCAGTAGAGGATGGTCCAAAGCCTTGGGACCCTGCACCCACATGGAAGACCCAGAAGCATCTCAGCTCAGGCCATTGTGGCTGTTTGAGGAATGAACCAAAAGATAGAAGATCCTTCTCTTTATGTCTCTTTTTTTCTCTGTAAATATGCCTTTCTAATAAAAGTAAATGTTTTTTTAAGGCACAGGAAAAGGCCAGGAGCTTATCGTGGTATCCCACATGGGTGTAGAAGCCCACAACTGAGCCATCCTCTGCTGTTTTCCATGCATATTTTTTAAAATGTTTTTTAAAGATTTATTCATTTTATTACAGCCAGATATACACAGAGGAGGAGAGACAGAGAGGAAGATCTTCCATCCGATGATTCACTCCCCAAGTGAGCCGCAACAGGCCGATGCACGTCTATCCGAAGCCGGGAACCTGGAACCTCTTCCGGGTCTCCCACGTGGGTGCAGGGTCCCAATGCTTTGGGCCGTCCTCGACTGCTTTCCCAGGCCACAAGCAGGGAGCTGGATGGGAAGTGGAGCTGCCAGGATTAGAACCTGCACCCATATGGGATCCCAGGGCGTTCAAGGAGAGGACTTTAGCCGCTAGGCCATGCCGCCGAGCCCTTCCATGCATATTAACAGGCTGGATTGGAAGTGGAGCAGTTAGAACTCAAATAAGCCTGTCTGACTTAACCACTAGCTACAATAGCAGCCCGCTGGGAGGCCACTCTTTTTTTTTATTTTTAAGATTTATCTATTTTTATTACAAAGTCAGCTATACAGAGAGGAGGAGAGACAGAGAGGAAGATCTTCCGTCCGAGGATTCACTCCCCAAGTGAGCCGCAACGGGCCGGTGCCGCGCCGATCCGAAGCTGGGAACCTGGAACCTCTTCCGGGTCTCCCACACGGGTGCAGGGTCCCAAAGCTTTGGGCCATCCTCGACTGCTTTCCCAGGCCACAAGCAGGGAGCTGGATGGGAAGTGGAGCTGCCAGGATTAGAACCGGCACCCATATGGGATCCCGGGGCTTTCAAGGCGAGGACTTTAGCCATTAGGCCACGCCGCCGGGCCCATGGGATTTTATTATAGTACACTATTCTATGGTAGGTTTACCTGACATTTTCCAAATAAAAAATTTAGATAGTAATGACACTTCAAGACTGAAGTCTCCCTTTTGTTTGTTTATTTGTTTGCTTGTTCCCCCCCCACCCCAGCGGAAAACCTGCCTAGATCTTGTTTTCACAGCCAATTGTCTTGAAGGGATCTTCTGCACCCTTTGCTTAGTCCTCACCTGCCAGCGTGCTGTTACCCTCTGCAGCCCCAACTTGACTCTCTGTCCTACCCCAGCACTTTTGGGGAGAAGTTCTCCAGGCCCTTCACAGCCAAGGGGTGTCTTCCTGCCATCAACAGCCTGGCCATCCCTGCCTTTTCAAACTCTCCCCCAAAGCAGGACCCCTGGCCCCAGATAGTAAGGACTCAGGCTCATCTGGGGGGCTTCCTAGGGTGATGCTCTCCCAGCAGAGACGATCTGGGACCCCAAGTCCCCCTCTCTAGACTGATGGTGACAACTGTGTTGAGCCATCTGGGGTAGCTAGTGCTGAGTAACAACTAGGGACCCAGGGAGGAACGCTGTCCCCAGAACAGCTGGCACTTGCCTAGTGTAGTTACAATCACATGGGGCCAGAGGTGTGACTCGTCTTGGCTGACATGCTTAGACTGGCGCGGCAAGAGCAGCCAGAACTGTTGTGTGTCAATGGGTGCATTAATCTGTCTCGCATCAGCCTGTCCAGCATCAGTCTAGCTATCTCAGCTCTCCCTGAACCTGCTCTGGGCTTCCTTGGAGGGTATCTGGACTTGCCCTTCTCACCTGACGATGACCTTCCCAGAGTAAACACTCAGAGACGCAGGAAGTCGAGCTGTGTATTCCCTTGCAGTCAGCATTAGGCCTGGAATCATCTCCAACATGTCCTATTGGTCCAGGTCCTAGAGAACCTGCCCAAGTGCCAGAAGAGGGCCTTTAGCAAGGGACAGGGGAGAAAGTCTCGAAGTCATTGAGAGGCGAAGTCAATTACTTCCTCTCTCCCCACACAAATATACAGCCTCCAGATCACAGCAGTTCACAGTTTTAATGTGTTGGGTACACTTCTGACTGCAAAAAAATAGCACCAACTTAATAAGTAATATTTTTTGCTACTTTTTAAAAGTTTTATTTATTCTTATTGGAAAGTCAGATTTACAGAGTGAAGGAAAGACAGAGAGAAAGATCTTTCATCCGCTGGTTCATTCCCCAAGGTTGCAACTGCCAAGCTGAGTCGATCTGAAGCCAGGAGCCAAGAACTTCTGAGTCTCCCACGCAGGTGCAGGGTCCCAAGGCACCTATATGGGATCCTGGATTGTGCAAGGAGAGGACTTTAACCATTAGGTTACCATGCTGGGCTCACTGCTTTTTGTTGTTGTTGTTGTTGTTTAACAGATTCATTTATTTAGAAAATCAGAGTTAAAGAGAGAAGAGGATGTGGTGGGGGAGGTAAGAAATCTATCTGCTGGCTTACTCTCCAGATGAATGCCACGACCAGTGCTGGGCCAGAAAAAGCCAGGAACCTGGAGCTTCATTGAAATCGCACAGGTGGGTAGCAGGGGCCCAGGCACTTGGGCCGTCTTCTGCTGCCCTTCCAGGCATATTAGCAGGAAGTGGGTTGAAAGTAGAGTAGCCAGCACATATACTGATGCTATATGGGATGCCGGCGACACATGCAGTAGCTACACCCACAACAGCCTCAACAAATAGCATTTTTCTCTCATTATAAGGATTTTGAAGACAGTTGTTGGCATTGTTTCAACCGCTCAAGGATGCCTCAAAGGCTTGGGATTTTTCTTCCTGCCCTGCCAGTCTTGGCTTCTGGGTTTTCAGCCTTCTTTTGGCATCCTCGTTGTTCCAAGATGCCTGCCACACTGCCACACATCAGCTCCAAGAAGAGTTCTGCTTATGACTCAACAGGTGGGAGAAAATCACAAGACCTATTTATCTGAAATGGAGGCTGGAAGAGAGATGGTTGAGATGGTAACATGAAAATGCTAGATAGAATTACAGTTCTATCGTCACGGAAGAAATAGGAGGCAGACATATATTTTTTAAATTTTTATTTGAAATGCAGATTTAGAGAGAGAGATTCCATCTGCTGGTTCACTCTCCAGATGGCCACAACAGCTGGAGCTGAGCTGAGATCATCTGAAGCCAGGAACCAGGAGCTTCTTCTGGGTTTCCCATATGTGCGCAGGGTCTCAAGGACTTGGGCTATCCTCCACTGCTTTCCAAGGCCACAATCAGGGAGTAAGATGGGAAGTGGAACAGCCAGGAAAGGAACCAGTGCCCATATAGGATGCTGGAACTTGCAGATGGAGGATTAACCCATTGAGCCATGGTGCCTGCCCTGGGAAGTGGACATTTCATGGGCAAAATCCTGTTTGCCAGACTTGTGTATCTCATTACTTAGCTCTTGTTGCATACGATAGTGTATGATGTACATAACAGGTGACAATGTTTGCGGGATGGTGGTCACTGAGGTTCTAGCAGTCAAGAGTCACAAATCATCCACTCCAAGGACACTGCCTGGCCTTCTCCTGCAGAGGAGGTGACAACTGCTTTCTCTGTCCAGCAACACTCAGCTTTCAGCAAGGTGTGGGGGGCAGGCATTTAGCCTGGGGTTAAGATGCCCATACCTCCTAACAGGACATCTGAGTTCAACCCCCAACTCCATCTGCTGACTCCAGCTTCGCGGTGAACCCAGGCAGGCAGTGGTGACAGCGCAAATAATCACACGGCTCATGCGCACTCTCTCTCTGGCCAATATACATTTAAAGAAAAAAAAAAGCCCTGGAAGAGATGAAATCTCCTCCTAATGTACATTTTTGTTTATTTCCCCTGCTGATGAACCTTTGAGACTAGAAATGAAGACTTACTCAACCCCGTGTCCCCAGCAGCTAACACAGGTTGCAGAAAGGAATGTAATAAGGAGTTGCAGGCTTGGGCAAGCTTGTGGTTAAGTGGAAGATCTATCTAAGAAAGAAGAGGGAAGCCACACAGAGACAAATAGAAAGCAGAAGAAGCATTCCAGGGCCATCCCAAATTCTCCTGAAAGATGGGTGTGTTAGGGATGTGGGTTAGCAAGTAAAGGTGTGATGATTCAGTGAAGAAGAGAGTTGGAGAATCAGGAGATGGTTAAGAAGAAGCAACGTAGGGAGAAAGATATGCCAAGGAAATGGTGTATGGGTCAGTTTCCTAAGGCCTCTGTAACAAACCACCACATATTGCCTTAGAGGCTTAAAGGGAAAAAAATTGTCTCACCTTTCTGGAGACAAGAAGACCAAAATCATTAGCCACTGTGTCACCTCGGCCACACGCGCTTCTTCCTGCCTTCTTACAGCATCTGGTCTAGTGGCGCCTACAGCTCTGCCTTGGGCAAATCACTTCCCTCTCTACCTACACAGTCACCCCATCGCCTTGTCTGCCTGTGGGAAATTCTTCTCTCTCTCTCTCTCTCTCAAGGATAGAATTACACATACCCCTCACCAAAATACAGGATAACCCTTATACCTTCAGATTCCTAATTATGCTGGCAATTCCCTTGGTACAAACAAGGCCACGGACATGGTTTCCAAGAGTCAGGATGTGAAGAGCTCTGCATTGTTCAGCCCTGCATCAAGGGCACAGCAAGGAGGAAAGGGACTGGGCATGGAGGTACCAGCCTCTCCCACTTGAAAGACCTGCTCCCTTTAGGATAGTATAGTCTCCCCATTATCTGTTCTGGCAGCACCTGCAGGGTGGATGTACCACCCATCTTACCATTCATCTGCCATGAGAACATGCTGCTCACATCTCCAACTGTAGGTGTGGGATGCACCCATGGCCTTGGCTGCTGCCCCAACCAGTCCATGGTGGGCAGGCCATGCTTCTCATGGGCTGTTCTAGCCAGGGGCAGGCACAGGAAGGCTAGGCCTATCAGGAGACAACTCTAGTGGGCAACTGGCTGAGGATCCCACCAAATCCTGGCTGGATCCACCTGGCAGTGGGAAGACACTGCTATATGCTTTCTTTAGCTTCTTCTCTCTTCCAGGGCCGAGCTGTCAGCACTCATTCTCAAACTCCTGGCTCTCTTTATTTCTCTTACACGTACTTACCCAGGACATATTATTCCATTTCTGGCCAGACTTCCTTCCTTCCTGTCTGCCTGCCTTCTTCTTTCTTGGAAAGGCAGAGCAACAGAGAAAAATCTTCCATCTGCTGGTTCACTAGCCAAATAGCACAAGTCTGGGCCAAGACAGAGACACAAATCCAGACCTTTATCTGAGTCTGTCACTTGGGTGGCAGGGACTCAAGCACTTAAGCCATCATCCTCTGCTTTCCCAGAGACAGAGCTGGGAGCTGGATCAGAAGTGGAGCAGCCAAGACTCAAGCCAGTGCTCTGACAGATAGAGTGGCATTGTCATAGCAGGCTGCTTACTGTGCTAAGCCACAACATTAGCCCCAACATCTATTACTTAGACAACCTAAACTAATACATATTTTCTACTTCCCTATTTGCTTTTCAACCAACTCTTCATTAAATTTATGTGTTTAAGAAGAAAATATCGGGGCCCGGCGGCGTGGCCTAGCGGCTAAAGTCCTCGCCTTGAAAGCCCCAGGATCCCATATGGGTGCCGGTTCTAATCCCAGCAGCTCCACTTCCCATCCAGCTCCCTGCTTGTGGCTTGGGAAAGCAGTTGAGGACGGCCCAATGCATTGGGACACTGCACCCGCGTGGGAGACCCGGAAGAGGTTCCAGGTTCCCGGCTTCGGATCGGCGCGCATCGGCCCGTTGCGGTTCACTTGGGGGGTGAATCATCGGATGGAAGATCTTCCTCTCTGTCTCTCCTCCTCTGTGTATATCTGGCTGTAATAAAATGAATAAATCTTAAAAAAAAAAAAAGAAGAAAATATCAAAGTGCTCACCTTGCACAACCAGGATTCCATGTGGCGCCAGTTCCTATCCCAGCTGCTCCACTTCCCTCCCATCTCCCTGCTTGTGGCCTGGGAAAGCAGTGGAGGATGGTCCAAAGTCTTGGGACTCTGCACCTGCACAGGAGATCCAGAAGAAGCTTCTGGCTTTGGATTGGTTCAGCACTGGCTGTTGCTCTCACTTGGGGTGTGAATCATCGGATAAAAGATCTTCCTCTCTGTCTCTCCTCCTCTCTGTAGATCTGATTTTGCAATAAAAATAAAATAAATCTTTAACTATATCTCAGTCATTTTGTGATGATTTTCCACTTCTTCCCAGGCCATCCATGCATTTCCACATGTGTTTTCAAGACACTCCAAATGGATGCACTTGACACATGAAACCAATACCCCCTGACTCTTCAGATGAAACCAGAAAGGTGTTGTGGCCAAGTGGCCTTGGAGAACGAGCTCACAGGTCACTGGGAAAGGATGTACTTTTCCTGAGTCACGAGGCAGGCAAGCAGTGAGGAGAACAAGGGTCATCTCCACAGGGGTCAAGTGAGAAAGTGTAACTTCAGGTGTTTAAGGAAGGGAGGGGGGACAGAGAAAGAGAAGGAGGAAAGCCACTCCAGGCAGGGCTGCACCCAGGACTGTCTGGAAGGCCAGGGTGGCCTCCCTCATCTCTGAGCTTTGAATCCGTCTCTTGGCCACATTTTCTGAGGCTGTGAGGGAAACAGGTGTCTGCCGGCCCCTCCCCTGCCCCAACCCAGGGCTGCTGTTACCACAGCATGCCTCCCCTCAGGGGCAGGACAACAGCTCATCCACACAGCTGGTTCTGTTTGGGTCGCAAGTCAGCCCTGATGTAATCTCCACAGTCAGATGAGCACAAGGCTCAGTTAGCTGGGTTGGAGACAACCTGTGTGAAGGGTACAGGCTGAAAGGGGAGTCAAGAAAAAGAAGTGGGCCCAGCGGCGTGGCCTAGAGGCTAAAGTCCTCACCTTGAAAGCCCCAGGATCCCATATGGGCGCCGGTTCTAATCCCAGCAGCTCCACTTCCCATCCAGCTCCCTGCTTGTGGCCTGGGAAAGCAGTCGAGGACGGCTCAAAGCCTTGGGACCCTGCACCCGCGTGGAAGACCCGGAAGAGGTTCCAGGTTCCCGGCTTCGGATCGGCGCATCGGCCCGTTGCGGCTCACTTGGGGAGTGAATCATCGGATGGAAGATCTTCCTCTCTGTCTCTCCTCCTCTGTGTATATCTGGCTGTAATAAAATGAATAAAATCTTAAAAAAAAAAAAAAAAAGAAGCAATTTCTCCAGGAAATGTGAATCAAGTTCCTGGGTGATGAGGGAGACACAGGTGCATCCAGAAGCATGTGCCAGCCTCTCCTTGGCAAAGTTCAAGGATGCTTACTGGGCCCAGTGCGGTGACCTAGTGGCTCAAGTCCTCACTTTGAACACACTGAGATCCCACATGGGTGCCGGTTCTAATCTCAACAGCCCTGTTTCCCATCCAGCGCCCTGCTTGTGGCCTGGGAAAGCAGCTGAGGATGGACCTTGGGATCCTGCCTCCCCGTGGGAGACCTGGAGGAAGTTCCTGGCTCCTGGCTTCGGATCAACACAGCACCAGCAGTTGCAGCCACTTGGGGAGTGAATCATTGGACGGAAGATCTTCTCTCTGTCTCTTCTCCTCTCTGTATATCTGACTTTGCAATAAAAATAAATAAATCTTTTTTAAAAAATATGGCTATTGGGGCCCGGCGGAGTGGCCTAGCGGCTAAAGTCCTCGCCTTGAATGCCCCGGAATCCCATATGGGCGCCGGTTCTAATCCCAGCAGCTCCACTTCCCATCCAGCTCCCTGCTTGTGGCCTGGGAAAGCAGTCGAGGACGGCCCAATGCATTGGGACACTGCACCCTCGTGGGAGACCCGGAAGAGGTTCCAGGTTCCCGGCTTCGGATCGGCGCGCACCGGCCCGTTGCGGCTCACTTGGGGAGTGAATCATCGGATGGAAGATCTTCCTCTCTGTCTCTCCTCCTCTTTGTATATCCGGCTTTCCAATAAAAAAAAAAAAATATGGCTATCACATCTGTCAATGAAAGTTTAAAAAAAAAAAAAAAAGAATGCTTGTTGCCAGCGTATAATTTGGCTGGTATGTCGGTCCCCAGTGTGGCACCTCCCAGACTGCTTTGATGGTCTGGCCGCTGATTTCGTCTGAGCTCAGCATGCACAGCCCTGCGTTCTAGCACCTCCTGCATGAGAGGCCCATGGCCACCAGCCACCCTTGTCCCTGCCTCTTGGGTCTGGCAAATGTCCTCTCTGCACCTGCCCCTTCCTTGGTACTGCAGTGACTTGGGTTCAGATCAGCCTTACAGCAAGCTCACAGCTTCCAGCAAAATAACAACAACAACAAAAACAAAACAAAACAAAACAAGACCAAAAAAAACCCCACCTTCATCTCAAATTATTTCTAGCAACTGGACTAGGTCTCCACAAAATTTTGTGGCTTTGGGGTCACTTTTTGATGTATATTTCAGTTCATTTTTAAGATAAATTTTTCCACTAATATCTGTTAATGCTTTGCAATAAAGCATTTGAACCACAAAATCCTTGCACGGTATTTTTTATTTTAAAAAGTTATTTATGGGGACTGATTTTGTGGCACATGTGGGGTAAGCCACTACCTAGAACATTGGCATCATCTATCAGAGCACTGACTGGGGTCCTGGCTGCTCTGCTTTCAATGCGGTTTCCGGATGATACGCCTTGAAAAGCAGCAGAAGATGGTACAAGCACTTTGGACCGCTGCCACCCATGGGAAGACCTAAATGGAGATCCAGGCTTATCTCTAGCCATTGTGGTCATTTCGGGAGTTAATCAACAAATAGAAGGAAGATCTTTCTCTGTGTCTCCTCCTCTTGCCCCTAGATATTCTACCTTTCAAATAAAATAAACCTAATAAATAGTAAAGCATTTATTTAGTTATTTGAAGGACAGAGTGATGGGGAAAAAAAAGACAATCTTAACATCCTCTAATTCACTTCCCATATGCTTGCAACAGCCATTTCTTTCTTTCACTGTCTTTATTTTTTTTTTAAAGATTTATTTTTATTACAAAGTCAGATATACAGAGAGGCGAGACAGAGAGGAAGATCTTCCTTCCGATGATTCACTCCCTAAGTGAGCCGCAACGGGCCAATGCGTGCCGATCCGAAGCCGGGAACCAGGAACCTCTTCCGGGTCTCCCATGTGGGTGCAGTGTCTCAATGCATTGGGCCGTCCTCGACTGCTTTCCCAGGCCACAAGCAGGGAGCTGGATGGGAAGTGGAGCTGCCGGGATTAGAACCGGCGCCCATATGGGATCCTGGGGCGTTCAAGGCGAGGACTTTTAGCCTCTAGGCCACACCGCCGGGCCCAACTGTCTTTATTTTTTAAATATTTATTTTTATTGGAAAGGCAGAGTTACAGAGAGAGAAGAAGAGATATAGCAGTCTTTCATCCACTGGTTCATTCCCCAGTTGGTTGCAATGGCTGGAACTGAGCTGATATGAAGCCAGGAGATTCTCCTGGGTCTCCCACATGGATACAGGACTTGAACCATCCTGTTGTTTTCTCAGGCTATAAGCAGATAGCTGGACAGTAAGTGGAGTAGATGGGACATGGACCAGTGCCCATATGGGATGCTGGGACTGCAGGTGGAGGCTAAGCTTACTATGCCACAGCGCTAGCTCCTGCAACCGCCATTTCTAGGGCTGGTTGAAACCAGAATCAGGCACTGCATGTTGGTCTCCCACATTGGTGCTACGGGCCAAAGTACTTGGAGCATACTCCATTGCTTTCCCTGACACTTAGCGGGGAACTAGATTGGAAACAAGCAGCAAGATTCAAACAGGCACTTCCATACAGAATGCTGATGCCACAAATGGCAGTTTAGCACAATGCACAATCCCAAATCCCATTGTTTTGGGGAAAAAAACTATCTCAAACAAGAAGAGGAAAAACAGCAAGGAAAAATGCATTTTTGACAAATAAAAATTGCAAATGACAGGACCAAATTACTACCCATACATATTAACCCTGAATGTAAATGGCTTAAGCTCAATCAAACTTCATAGATAAGCAGACTGGATTAACAAACAAAACCCACCTGTTGCCAGCAGGAGACACATTCACCAACAAAAATCAGCAGAAACTATATCTCATGGATTCTGATTTTTTGGTTATGGTTAGTTTCACCTCTTCAAAACACTGTCTCATTAAATTCTTCAATGACTCATAGATCATACAGTAGCATCATTTTCTTCCAGAAGATTCTTGATTTTCTTTTTCACTTCATCAGTGACACATTAGTCATTCAGTAGCATGTTATTTAACTTCATGGCATTTTTAATTTCTTTTTTCTTGGTGTTGATTTTGTTTTGTGGCTTTTCATTTAAGGGGATGTACAGTAACGGTGAAATGGAGACTGTCAAATCCAGATGTGAGGATACAATGCAGTATGCACCTCTACTTCCAGGGCTAAAGATGGACTCCCAGTGAAACTGTTTACTGTATGACAATAGGATACTGGACTCTTCTGCCATTGTCCATGCCTGCAATAACGGACATAATGACTGTATATGAAGAACTATATTTTAGTAATGATATAGGGGGACTTGGTGGTGGGGAGAGGGAATTGGGGATAAGGGAAATTCCAAGGGCCTATGGAACTGTATCATAAAATGACAATAATAATAATTATAAATAATTAAAAGATTAAAAATATTTAAAAATTGCATGTCAAAACCCCTTGTATTGTTATTGTTGTTGTTATTTTGTTCATTAGGCTTTTCTGACTACTGCTGCCATGTAGAAATGGAATTGACACACATCCTAACTTACAGATTTTTAAATACAGCGACTTATCAGCTAAATTATCTAAAATTAATAAATTAATCTTAATTCATGTACTTCAAAGGCAGTTACGGTGGGACAAGGGGGAAGACAGAGAGAGAGAAGAGAGGAGACAGAGAGACTCGTCTACCACGTGCTGGCTCACTTTTCAGGTGGTCACGGTGCAGGGCCTGGGTGAGGCCGGAGCTGGGAGCTGGGACTCCAGCCAGCTCTCCAACACAGGCAGCAGAGAAATGAGCACTCGCTCCATCCCCCGCTGCTTTCCCAGATGCATCAACAGGGGGCTGAACCAGAAGCAAGGCAGGCAGGACTTGAACTGTGGCTCTAGGGTGGGATGTTGCCATTGCAGGGGGCAGCTTACCTTGCCATGCCACAACGTCAGTCCCTAAATAATTTTTTTAAAAGATGTATTTATTTTTATTACAAAGTCAGATATACAGAGAGGAGAGACAGAGTTTTTAACAGTATTTTCCCAAACAACACCATGGGCTTTTTTTTTTTTTTTTTTTTTAGGATTTATTCATTTTTATTGGAAAGTCAGATTTACAGAGAGACGGCGAGACAGAAAGATCTCCAATTCACTGGTTCACTCCTCAAGTGGCCACAATGGTCAGAGCTGAGCTGATCCGAAGCCAGGAGCCAGGAGCTTCTTCCGGGTCTCCTGTGTGGGTGTAGGGTCCCAAAGCTTTGGGCCATCCTCTACTCCTTTCTCAGGCCACAAGCAGGGAGTTGGATGGGAAGTGGAGCAGTCAAGGCATGAACAGCATGGATGGACTCA
Organism: Ochotona princeps; assembly: GCF_030435755.1. Taxonomy (NCBI): domain Eukaryota; kingdom Metazoa; phylum Chordata; class Mammalia; order Lagomorpha; family Ochotonidae; genus Ochotona; species Ochotona princeps. The sequence goes on from NC_080853.1 coordinate 25,415,241, forward strand.
GCTGGATCTGTACCCAGGGAGAAGCCTATCCACTCCTCACACCAGCACTGCGTGGGATGGAGACCCATCAGGTGCCCTGGTCTCTTCCAACTGCAAGTTTGAGGCTTTGAAGGATTGGACTCTTGCTTTTCTTTTGTTTTGTTTTAATGCAGAGTTACATCCACTGGTTCACTCCTGCACGTACTGGGCCAGGCTGGGAACTTCAATCTTTAGTCTCCCCGTGGGTGGTGGGCAAGGGACCTACACACCTGAGCCATCCTCTGCTCTATTTCTCAGGCCATTCAAAGGGAGCTGCATGGGAAGTAGAGAAGCTGGGACTTGAACCTGCACCCAGAGAGGCTACTGGATTGGCACACAGCTGCTGGACTGGCTGTGAAACATATGCAGCCCCTAGGGCTCCTTGCTTATCAACTTGCAGGATGTTCTATCAATCCCTGTCACAGTGCTTAGAAAACATCAGAGAAAGCTCAGCCAAGGCAAAAGCTGGTTCTTTGTGTATGCTAGTAATAATTAACCCCTATCAAGTCCGATCAAGAAAAAACAAAAAGAAAGAAAACACACCAGAATTGCTTTCTACTATAGAAGCATTCAGCAAATGGCACAGTGGAGGGCCCAGCACAGAAGCCTAGCGACTAAAGTGCTCCCTTTGCAAGCACCAGGATCCCATTTGGACGCTGATTCTAATCTCAGCGGCCCTGCTTCCCATCCAGCTCCCTGCTTGTGGCCTGGAAACGAAAAGCAGTCTAGGACAGCCCTATGTCTTGGGACCCTGCACTCTCATGAGAGACCCAGAGGAAGCTCCTGGCTCCTGGCTTCGGATAGGCACAGCACTGGCCGCTGCGCTCATTTGGAGAGTGAATCATCGGACGGAAGATCTTCCTCTCTGTCCTCCTCTCTGCATATCTGACTTTCCAATTAAAAAAAAAAAATCTAAAAAAATCACAGTGGATATGCACCCAACAATCCCATACCAAGGTGCAGCACGGTGCTTGTCAGTGTCTCCAAAGCTGTAAAGGGTGGATTGGTGTTTATATTCCATCACCTGGATCTCAATAAAACACACAGTGACCCTGGCATTCAGCGGTCTAAAATGAAATGAAAGGACCGGGAGGGGAAAAAAAGCAAATCAGTGGGGTTGACTATTGAAGATTTTTAGAGGTAGGAGGGGGTTATTATTCCTTGATTGTCCAGTTCTTCATTTTTACTTTTTCATTCAGTCAATTCTAGGCAAACCTCCCGCTTCTCGCAGCCTAGTGAAAAACGCAAGCGCGAAGCTCCCAGGAGCCGTGTGCGCCATCAGCCTTGGAGATAAAGCAGCCGTGATTCCGCAAGCTGCTACAGAAATGTCTTCCCTCTGCTTCGGCACACCGGGATCAAAGTCTCTTTTTCTTTTTTTATTCATACTAGGTCCGGAAAGGGTAGCTCCTTGAGGAAAGCCCCGGAGGCCTGGCACCCCGGGAGGAGTGGCCCTCCAGCCTCCGTGCGCTGCCGCGAAAGCACGCGGCAGCCAAGCCCACAAATCCGTTACCAGGCCGCTGTATCCCCCAAAGGCCATTCCTGGGGCGGAAGAGGCCCTTGAGAACCGCTGTCTGTGCGTGGATTCCCGGGCCCGTGGGCTGGGAGCACGGCGGGTCAGGTTACAGACAGGTGAGGCTGGCGCGGGGGTGAGCAGCTGACGCCAGGCGCCCCTAGCCTGGCGCGCCCAGGCGGCCGCCCGCCGTTAGGCGCTAGAGTGATTGCCCTGGGGCTCGGGCGCCCTTAGCGCACGGGAGGGCTGTGCGGGTTGCGCAGGGCGCACGGGGCTTGGCCGTGCAGAGCCCCCCAGACGGTCCGAGAAACTTCTCGTCTGCCTCTCACCCCACCCCGCCAGACCAGGTGGAAAGGTGGATGGGAAGGCAAACAAAGTTCCCAGCCAGAGGGGGTTTCCTGGAAAGCCGTTTCCCAGCCTCAGAACTGGGGGTGGGGGGTGTTTGCCATGAGGGAGAGGCGACAGCGGGAGTGGGCGAGGGTCGGAGCTGGGCTTGGAAGCCGCAGTTGCATCACACGCCCCCTGGCCCGTTCTCATTGTGTGTTAATTCGGGGGTGAGGGGTTTCTTCCGGCGCAAGCTACTTTGGCCGCTAGCCCAGAGCCCTAGGCGCTATGGCACCAAGCGGTAAAAATAACAGGTTCTAAAGATGCCGAGGGCCAGAATTTCTTATTCCAACGATTGTCGGGTACACCCGGTGGTGGACAAAGGGGGCGCTTAAGCCCCGCCAAAAATACCGGAGTTCCCCTCGCCGTCGCCTCCCCCTTTCAGACCTCTAGGATTTCAGAAAGCTTCCGCGGGCCAACCACAAGGTCCCGGGGAAATCGAGGCTCGCTCGCGGGAGACAAATCCACGCGGGGGTTGGCAATTCGAGGGAGGGGGCCGTGGGCAGCAGAGCGGGGCGGGGGGGGAGTGTCTCCTGAAGAGTTCGCCCCAGGTGCGCGGTGGGGCTGGAGAGAACGAGTCCAGGGTTTGACTTAAACCAAACCAAAAAAAAAAAAAAAAGTGCTTTTTTTTTTAAAAAAAAAGGGGAGGGGGAGGAATCAGACGTTAAATTCTTTTGCAAACATTCATGCCTTAGGAAGGGCTGCAACAGGCAGCCCCGGCCGCCGGAACCGGTCGGACAGGTAGCGAGCTTGTTGACACCGTTATGTTGCAGGGCGCATGCTCACTCCCAAGTTTCCTGGTGCCTTCTCTATTCCACCTTATGAAACTTTTTCCCGGCGTGGTCTCACCCGCGATTTAAGGCATAGGTGTCGCCGAGCCGGGCGTCTGGGAGTCGCTGGGCGTGCGGGGGCGGAAGAGGCCTGGGCCGCGCCGCCGCGGGGTTGGAAAGGGCGGGCGAAGCGGGAAGGTGGGCTCTGAGGTACCGCGCCGTCGCCGAAGCTAGCGGGGAGCAGTCGGGGGGAGGGTACACCCACCATGCCCAAAGTCTTCTTGGTGAAGAGGAGGAGCCCGGGGGTCTCGGTGCGAAGCTGGAATGAACTTCCGGATGAGGAACGAGCAGACACCTACATCCCAGGTGAGCGCGGCGCGGGGGGCTCCCGGCATGGGTGGGGGAAGGGGTGGCCGGGGCTCGACTCCCCACCACCTCCCGGTTTTTCCAAGGGTAGGGGCAAGTGGGTCCTTCCGGCGGGGCGGGGGAAGGGGGGGACGCCCCGCGATCCCTTCCCCCTAGGAGGAGCCTCTAATTGCCCGGCGGCGGGACCGTTGGCTGCAAGCGCGGGCCAAGGTGGCCCAGGAAGGGCTTGGAAAGACAGTCAGGGCTGCCCCTCGAGCCTATGTCCTCCAAGGAGTGCTCCGAAGCCCGCCAGCCTCTCGGGGCTGGGAAGGGAGAGGGCTAAAGCCACCCGACCCCTCTCCCCAGTCCCTGGGGGAACTTGGCGCGCGGGGGGTCCTGCGCTCTGCGCCGCCCTCCTGGGCTCGCGGCCGCCGGGGCTCGGGCGGGTGTGTGCGTGGGGAATTGGCTCCCAGGGTACCCCAAGGCCGTTGGAGGAGGGGAGGCGGGGGCTTGCTCGACCACCCACCCCTGCGACGTCGCCCAACTTGGCGAGGTGCCCAGGTCCGGGGCGGGGCGGGGCGGCGGCGACACCGCCCGCAGGTCAAACTGCCGCGGGCGCCGAGGCTTGACGCCGCGTGTGTGTCGGGGCGCGGCCCCTCCCTCCGCAGTGGGCCTGGGCTGCCTGCTCGGAGACCCTCCCGAGGACTGCCGCAGCGACGGCGGCAGCAGCAGCAGCAGCAGCAGCAGCGGCAGCGGCGGTGGCGGCGGGAGCAGCAGCGCGGGGGAACCCGCAGGCGCCGAGAGCAGCTCGTTCCCGCACGCCCCGGAGCCCGGCGACGCCGAGGGCCTCGATGGACACCTGGCGGCGAAGCAGCACCCGGTTGCCAGGTCGAAAATCAAGGTAGGGTGTCGACTCTGCCCCCGCCGCCACCTGCACCACGCCCTGGCGTCGGGCTCCCGGGGCCGGCGCCCCTCCCTGCCGCGCCCGCCTTGCCCGCCCGCGCACCCAGGCACCCGCTCCCAGTGCGCGCCCGCCTTGCGGCTCCTGCACCTGCCCCTGGGCGGCGGCCAGGGCGCCTCGTGCGTCCTCCCGCCTCCTGGATTCTCCCGCACCCGCACCTCTAGGTCCACCCCCATTGGCTCCGCCAGACACCAAGTGTGGCCCTTGGGAACTGCCTGCCGAGCTTAGCGGTCGAGTAGCCAGTCCTGGGCTCAGGCTTGGTTTAGGGCCGGGCGGTCAGGGTTCCCGGGGAGGATCAGAAAGGGTCTGGGTGCTCGGAAATCTCACTCCCCAGGACTCACGCAGTTCCTTGTGTCACCGGAGTCTGAGCGTTTCAGACTTTGTTGTGTCCTGCAAATAGTAGCTGCGGCAGTTGTGTTTTTTATTGGGGGGGGGGGCGCACAGTGGGCAAGTCATAACAGTGAGCCAATCCCAGAGCCAGTTTTGGGGTGCCTGTCGGACCCAGGTCGGTGCTTAGAGCTTTAGATTTGTCATTTCTTTCAAATCCTCTGGAATTTAATTGGTGGCCAGACTTGAGGGATGAGGGGTTGGGCGGCAAGAGGTCGTGTGAATTGCAGATTTCTTTAGTGCCCTTAAACCAGCGCCTCGTTTCCCCTTGTGTTCTGGAGCACCCCTCAAATGTTCTAGAATTGTAGGCAAAATCTGGAACCCTTCCTGCCCCTGGAGCTGTGTGTGGTGGTGTTTGCATAAATGGCCTGACCCCAGCTCCAAGCCTGCTGACCCAGAGCTGCAGGTACCCCAGACAGAGATTGCTGGGGTTCCCCAGGCCGCCCCGCCTGGCGGGGGTCGGGGGCGGGACGGGAGTGGTGGTGGCGGCGGCGGCAGGATTTGGAGCCTGAGGGAGGGCTGGAGGGAGGAGCGGATGGTTGGGCTGAGCCCGTTACTTTCCAAAAACACTTTCTGGGGCCCCACCCTCCCCGCCGGGGCTGGGAGTGGGTGGGCTGGGTACATTTGGTTATGAATTGATGTTGGAGGCTGGAGCTGGAGTCCCGCGTGGAGACCTGGGCTGGCCCTCTGCTGCCTGAACATCAGCTTAGCAATGATGCTTGGAGTGCGGGCTGGCCCCAAGGCCAGTCTGGGCCTGGTGGGGTTAAGCGGGAGGGAGCTATGTGCCTAGGGCTGCTGGCTCTTGTGTTAGTTCCCGGGAAATTCTGTGAGGTGTCCCACTTGCATATTTATCACCAGGCTGGAAGGACAATTGCCACGTTGTTTGGGGTGTGACTGTAGCCAGCTTGCCCCTCTGTCCCCTGCCCCCCCCTTCCCAATTGCTCAGATTCCACTGTAGAAAAAGTAGTGCAATCCCATAACCAGTACTTTAGGTTCTCTCTCTCACTCACCCTCCCTTGCCCCAGTCAAAATCCCAGGTTTAGCAGCCAGCCCACCTTATTATCCAGTAGTTGCCTCCTGGCTGGACTGGGACCAGGGAGGGGACGTGGTAGGTTTCATTTTTACAGTTATCCAGGAGCCTTCATGCCAGTTTCCTAGGAATATTTATTTATTAGTAAAGATTATTTAATTTGAAAGGTAGATTTAGAGAGAAGAAAAAATAGAGATCTTCCATCTGCTGGTTCACTCCGCAAATGATCGCAGTGATCAGAGCTGAGCCAATCCAAAGCCAGGAGCCAGGAGCTTCTTCCGGGTCTCCCATGTGGGTGTAGGATCCCAAGGCTTTGGGCTGTTCTTGACTGCTTTCCCAGGCTATAACCAGGGAGCTGGATAGGGGATGGAGCAGCTGCGGCTGGAACCAACGCCCTTATGGGAAGTGGTTTTCAAATGAAAACTGAGTTCCACATGACATAGCACATTATGGCCCAGTATACTTAACTCCCAGAGTTTCCTGAAAATTCACTTTTTAAGTGGGAGAGGAGGAAGAAAGTCACACCAGGATTAGCTGAGCCAGGGCAGAAAGATACAGGGTCAAGCTGAGAGGTGTGGGTTTCCCAGGCACACAGGAAGGTCTGACGGCTTTTGGGAACAGAAACCTCAGCGGGTGCCTTTTTCTGGCCATGGCCTTGGATGTGTGATGCCCTCCCAGCGTCAGTTCCCTGGTCTGTAAAACAGGGCAATAGTAGAATTGACCTCCCCGACATGTTACGTGTTTTGGGTGAGACTATAGATGCATAGAATTCCGCCAACAGAGACACGCAGCAAGCTTTGTTGATGTCCAATGTTTTCTAGGAACGTGGGTTTACCAGCCTGGTGGAGGGTTGACCAGTGGCTCTGGGAAGGAAGTGTGCGCTTAGGTTAGGAAGGGTGACTTTGCCAGTCTTGCAGATGGCCGGTCAGGCTGCATGATCAGCTCTGCACTGATGGGATGCTTTCAGCTGCTCGCTGTGGCATGCGCACACTTGACCCATTTGCAGGTCTCCAGCTGTGGTACAGGTACAGAGAAACACACGAAATAGGAACAGTCCTGTGCCCAGCATCCTTGTTTGTGTCAGAATCTGCAGGTACCCTGATAGAAAGTGGTGCCCTGTTTGCATCTTACCCGTATACATACTTCGTCTGCCTAGACTTTAAATGATGTTGAAATTACTTAACACCTGCTACAATGTGAATGCTAAATGGACCCTTGTTAGATGGAACTGCTCAGGGAACCATGACTTGAGAAGGTCACACGTTCAGGAGGATGCAAGTTTTCTAATTGTGAAACTCTTTGGGGTTGGGAGAGGTGGGAGCGGTAGTTGTACTGATCCCTCAAGGTCCTTCAGAGGTTTATTGGGGACAAAGTCCCTTTGAAGTTAGCCCCGCTGCTGATACATCCTGACCCAGTGTGGCCTCTGGGCTGGACTCAGGCAAGTCCAAACCAGCCGGTAAATTTATCCTCTCACCCCATCCGCGTCTGTTTCCTGCCTTTGGCCTTTTAAGAGACTCCAAGTTTGGAGTCCTTTAGTGGTGTTTTTATCCTTTCACTGGAGTCCTCCAGCGGTGATGACTGGCAATGTGGAGGTGTGTTTTGACCCCAGTACTGTTCATTAGAGCATGTCAAAGGTAGGTATCAGTCACCCCTCGCCAGTCCCCTCCTACCAGTTCACACCGTACTGCCTCTCCCAGACATGTGCTTTTGAAGCAAATGTCAGATATTATTTTAACCATAAATAATTTTGGATGTGCCCCTATTAGATAAAGACCAAATTCATGATCTTCCCCATTCGAGTACTGGTGTCCTCATTGCTGAATATCTTAAATTCCTATCTCTCCAACACACACACCTGGCTTAGTCAGGTCCACATAACGTTCATACATGGACCATGACTGACATGCCTCTCAGTTTTGTTTTCCATTTCTTTTGTTTTAAAGGCAGAATGAGGGAGAGATCTTCCTTCTGCTGGTTCATTCCCTAAATGGCCTCATTGGCTAGGGCAGGATCTGGAAAAAAGCTAGGAGCCAGGAACCCCATCAGGTCTCCCACGTGCACGGCTGGACCCAGTGCTTGGGCCGTGTGCTGCTTTCCCAGGCCCATGTCAGGACCAAGAGCAGAAGCAGAGCTGCAAGCACTCAAGTGAGCATGGTAATGCAGCGTGTGCCGGCGTTGCAAGCGGAGCGTGACTGCTGTGCTTCCTCCAGTCCAGTCTTGCTTAATGTCTGTGTCTTCCCTCCTTTTTTTCCTCCACATCCTTACAAGTTAATTGTTGAAGAAGTGAGTAGGTCTTGTTTTGTGTTGTGTTGTTGGGAATTGTAATTACAAGCAATTTTTCAAAAATCCGACCCTTTAATATTTTTTTAAAAGATTTTTTTTATTATTATTGGAAAGCCGGATATACAGAGAGGAGGAGAGACAGAGAGGAAGATCTTCGTCCGATGTTTCACTCCCCAAGTGAGCCGCAATGGGCCGATCCAAAGCCAGGATCTAGGAACCTCTTCCGGGTCTCCCACGCGGGTGCAGTGTCCCAAAGCTTTGGGCCGTCCTCGACTGCTTTCCCAGGCCACAAGCAGGAAGCTGGATGGGAAGTGGAGCTGCCGGGATTAGAACCGGCGCCCATATGGGATCCCGGGGCGTTCAAGGCGAGGACTTTAGCCGCTAGGCCACGCCGCCGGGCCCCGACCCTTTAATATTTGGAAGAGCTTATGAAATCTGTCCCCAAGGCAGGATTGAATACCCTGCACTCCCATCCCTGTTGTAACGTACTGATCATCTCTTTGGATGTACTTTTGGAAAAGCAGAAAAGGTTCCTGAAGGTCAGGGAACACTTCCTTCTGGTCTTGTCTCCCCTGCACTCTGTGTGCATTGGAGCCTGACACAGTCAACCAACAGGGAAGAACAATTCCTAAAGGGAAGGACGCGGCATTGGAAGGAGAACACAGGAAGTAAGAGGGAAAGGGGGACCTGGGAGCATGCTTGGAATGGATGCTTGATAACGGTTAAGTTCGTTAAAAGGGGGAAGAGAAGGAATAGAGCATTTGTGTTCATTGAATCAATTTTAAGTGTAAGTAGAGATGACATTTTTTTAAAGATTTGTTTAATTTTTATTGGAAAGTCAGATATACAGAGAGGAGGAGGAGAGACATAGAAGATCTTCCATCTGATGTTTAACTCCCCAAGTGGCTGCAACCAGAAGCCGACCAGAAGCCAGGAGTCAGGAGCCTCTTCCGGGTCTCCCACGCGGGTGCAGTGTCCCAATGCATTGGGCCGTCCTCAACTGCTTTCCCAGGCCACAAGCAGGGAGCTGGATGGGAAGTGGGACTGCCAGGATGTGAACCAGCGCCCATATGGGATCCCAGTGCGTGCAGGAGGAAGACTTTAGCCACTAGGCTATTGTGCTGGGCCCTATGAAATAGGTTTCTATAGTTGGAAGGAGCTGTGAATTGCAGACAACAGAATCCACTATAGCAGGTTGAAATAGAGAATGATTAATTTTGATGGTACTTAATAACCAAAGAAAGACCAAGCCAACTCTGAGGAATGACTCTTGGGGCCACACTACATAACTTGCCCATCCAGGGAACTATTGCTTCATAGAGAAACTGTAGCCTCCATGGCTGCCTGTCGCTCCCCAATATGCCTAGCTCCTGTTAGTGCATGTAATTGGTGCAGCCTGGTCATGGCTTAGCCCCTGGCTGCAAGGGCTTCTGGGAAATGTAGTTTCTAGCTCTCCTGCCCCTGAAAGGGCATGGATAACTGAGAGTGTCCCTCCATTGGATCCACTTCAGGTTTCTTCCCAGCCTGTGTGGCTCTACTTGCATCAGCCGTAGCGTAAGCACCGGGCGCACAACTGGCCCCAAGGTTTGTTCATTGAATGTACTTGGCTGGTGGCAGGATTGACAGAAAGCAAAGGGTTGTTCTTTATTTCTTCAGGAGCTTGCACAGGTAGGCCAGCACAGCCAGCTGTGAAGCTGATCCAAGAGGCAGCCTTGGTTCCCGCCTCCCTGCAGCGTGCTGAGGTTCTCAGTGGCCCTGATACAATGGCCAGCTTGTTTGTGCTGCAGAGACCTGGTTTTTTTTTCAAAATGAAGGACTGAGATCCTACAGAAAACTGATGGTGAGCAGAAAAGGAATCCTGGAGTCAGGGCTGGAAGAATCACTTTCTCTTCATCGTCCTTGCCCTGCAATCATCCCTAGGCCGGTGTCCTCTCTGGCCGGCCTGCGAGCCTCCTTGGGCAGCTCTTTTTTGCACTATCTTCAGGTGGGATTGAGACCATGCAGCTTTTTCAGGAGGCAGCGACAGTGTAAATCCTGCCTCAGGTGGGTCTGGAGCAGTGATCTCCCATTCTTTAGCTGAAATCCAGTACTGCGTGGCAGGTGAAGTTGCTGAATGTTGACCCCAAATGCAATAGAAAGCCTGTGTTAGTGTTTTCACATGTGCTCAGATCTGCCTCCCCAGCTAAGGGAGACAGGAGAGTGTGTGGGTTTGCAGAGCCTCTTTGGAATGTGGAGTTCAGGGATGAGGGTCTGGGGAGGCTGCTGGCCCACCCTGAAAGTTATAATTCCCTTTCTGTTGTGCCAGAGAGGACAGAGAAAAGTGAGAAGTAAGGGGTTGTGACCTACGGCTCTTGGTTCAGGACCAGAGATTTCAGGAGCGGACCTTCTTGTTTTAGGGTTCTTGGAGCACTTCCTGAATTCCTTCCCTTACGTCCAGGAGGCCATGCTATCCTTGTCCACTTGGGAGGAAATCAAGGCTGAGGGAGGCATGGTGGCTTACATGCATCCCATAGGCTCTGTGTTGGTAGAGCAGGAATTGAATTTGGGAAAACAGACCTGTTTTTAGCCTTTTGGGCTGCTGAAGAAGAAATCATGGATATTTTTTAAAGATTTAGTTTTGGGCCTGGTGCGGTGGCCTAGCAGCTAAAGTCCTCGCCTTGAATGCTGCAGAATCCCACATGGGCACCGGTTTGCATCCCGGTAGCTCCACTTCCCGTCCAGCTCCCTGCTTGTGGCCTGGGAAAGCAGTCAAGGACAGCCCAAAGCCTTGGGACCCTGCACCTGTGTGGGAGACCTGGAAGAGACTCCTGGCTCCAGGGTGGTAGGTATTGCTATTGGGGACAGGCACATCACACGTCACACCCCGGGGTGTCTCGGTGGGGCCCAGTTGCCTAGACTTCTGTCCCAGCCTCCTGCTACTACACCCCCTGGAGGGCAGCAGGTGATTGTCAAGCCTTCAGAGCCCTGTCACCCGCATAGAAGATTAAAGGAAAGTTCCAGTCTCTTGGTTTTGGCCCAGCCTTTGCTACTGTGGGCATCTGAGGAGTAAAGCAGCAGGTGGAAAGCCTGACTGTCTTGGCTGTGGTTTTCTTCCTTTCAGTAAAAGTGAAAATCAAAAAAGAAAGAAAGAAGGAAGGAAAGATATAACGGTGAGGATCCTAGAAAAAAAAAAGTGAATGAAAAATGGATTTCAAGGATGAGTTTATTTTAGGACAAATATTTTTCAAAATCCGTGCATGGAAGAGGTCTCAGAAAGTTCATGAAAAAAATCTCTGTATGAACTGCAGTTTTTTGCATCAAAATAGACGTCTAGCTTTGAACTCGGTGTTTCAACAGATGCTGGGGGTATCCTTGGAGGATGGTCTCGTGCTTGTACATGAAGTTCAGGGTTAATTGTGTGAGCTCAGGTGCACAGTGAGCAGAGGTGAGATGTGGGGAGGGAGAATGTCCCCTGGCCTGGGGGATGGTGTGCCAAGGACAAGCGGTGTCTGGGTCATGGGTCCGTCCTGGGCAGACTGGGACAGGACTCAGGGTTCCGATTCTCCCCGTCAGCATCAAAAGAACCAGATTTCAACAGCTGAACCACATCGGACTACAGCTTCTACTTCCAGGGCATGGCAGGCTGCCAGTGGGGAGGGTGCAGTTTTTTGTTTGTTTTGTTTTAAGGTTTATTTTATTATTTTTATTGGAAAGTCAGATGTACAAAGAGGAGGAGAGACAGAGAGGAAGATCTTCAGTCTACTGATTCACTACCCAAGCAGCTGCAGTGGCCAGAGCTGTGCCAATTCGGAGCCAGGAGCCTCTTTCGGGTCTCCCACGCGGGTACAGGGTCCCAAGGCTTTGGGCCATCCTCAGCTGCTTTCTCTACCGCACTGGGCCCAGGGTGCTGTTTCTCTTTTAAGATTTATTTATTTTTATTGGAAAGTCAGACTTACAAAGAAGAGAGACAAAGGGAAAGATCTGTCCGCTGGTTCACTCCCAAAATGGCTACAATGACCAAAGCTGAGCAGATCTGAAGTAAGGAGCCAGGATCATCTTCTGGGTTTCCTACATGGATGCAGGAGCCCAAGAACCTGGGCCATCTTCCACTGTGCTGCCAGCTCATAAGCAGAGAACTGGATTGCAAGTAGAGCAGCCGAGATAAGAACCAGTGCCCATATGGGTTGTTGTCACCACAGGGCGGAAGATTAGCGTGCTGTGCCACTGCACTGGCCCCGGAGTAACATATAGATAACTTTCAATTTTACTATTGCAGACTGCATTTGGGGGCTAGTATTGTGCCATAATGGATTAAACTGCCACTTGAAGTACCATTATCCAACACAGCCCCAATTTGACTCTTCGATACTCCACTTGGATCCAGCTCCCTACTGACTAGCCTAGGAAAGCAGCAGAAGGGGGCCCATGTCCTTGGGCACCTATGCCCATAGGGGCTACTGGATGAAACTCCTGGCTTTGGCCTGGCCCCGCGCTGGTTATTGTAGCCATCTGGGGAGTGAACTAGTACATGGAATCTCTCTCCTTCTTTCTCTGTAGTTGTGCCTTCCAACTAAGTAAATAAAATCCTTTTTTTTATGCTTGCAGCTTTGTTAGTATGTCCAGGTTGTTTGCTGCATCTCTCTTTTTTAAAAAATTTATTTATTTTTACTGGAAAGTCAGATATACAGAGAGGTGGAGAGACAGAGAGGAAGATCTTCCATCCGTTGATTCACTCCCCAAGCAGCCGCAATGACTAGAGTTGAGCTGATCTGAAGCCAGGAGCCAGGAGCTTCCTCTGGGTCTCTCACATGAGTGCAGGGTCCCAAGGCTTTGGGCCGTCCTTGACTGCTTTCCCAGGCCACAAGCAGGGAGCTGGATAGGAAGTGAGGTAACCGGAATTAGAACCAGCACCCATATGGGATCCCAACACATGCAAGGCAAGGACTTTAGCTGTTAGTCTACACAGCTGGTTGCTTGGGGGAAGGTGCGAGCACCACCGGCAATAAATCAAGTCTTAAGGAAAAATAACCTCCCATCATCTTTGCCACCTGTATAGGTGGTTGCACCTCTGGTGAGTCCCTTCAGGGGCTTGTTCTGTGATGACTCAGTTTTCCCCACTGTGAAATGGGAAGATGGGAAGTGGACAAGTTGCCTTTGCTGAGGGTTATTTTGGAAAATTTTTATTTTTGCTCCAAGAAGACTAGAGGACCAGCCCTTGCCCCATGGAAATGTGGCTCGCTTCGTCTCTGCTCCTCTTCATACCCATCCCTGCCCTGATTGAAAACACTGTCTCTGTCTGGCTTCTCATTCTCACTCCCTCCCTCCCTTGAGTTCTTTGAGGTTTGACCCCTTTCATTCTGGACTGTAGAAGTTTTCCATATTACAGGTAGGGCGTTTGACCAATACAATTTCACCAGCAAGCTGAAATGAGAGTTTGAGTTTGATCTGTGGTTGGCAAGACTTTCAAAGGCAGTTCTAGATTATCAGAGTTTTTTTTTAAAGATTTATTTATTTATGTAAAATGCAGAGTTACAAAGTGAGAAGGAGACAGAGATTGTCCATTCACCAGTTCATTCCTAAAATGGACACAACAGCCAGGGCTGGACCAGGCTGAAGCCTGGCGTCTGGAACTCCGTCTCGGTCTCCCACTTGGGAGTGCAGGTCAACATGCAGACCATGACCTGTGCTGGTGACAGGAAGGGCCTGGGCACAACTGGGCCTTTCCTGAGCTGAGGGCGAGGCAGTGACAGATCTAGGGAGTGGCGAGCTCGGCTCCTAGATGGCCGCTCGGCTTCACTGCTGCCCTTTGCCCTTGGACTATATCCCAGATCCATGGGTGTCCACAGCAGACCCCACGGGAACTCTGCTTCTCCTGCTGCCACGGTTAGGCCGGGCACACTGAAGCATGCACGGTTCCCTGAGTCCCACCAACCCAGCTGCAGTATGGCCGAGGGCTGGGTGCCACTCAGAGAGGCCCACTGCACCTGCAGCCTCTTGCGGATGAGCCATTTGGGTGACCGGTGACTGTCTCCAGCTCGGAGCCCAGGAATCAGGACCCCACAGGCCTTTGTTAGCTAGGACTCATCAAGCTCTAGGCAGGTGAGAGTGAGCTGGAGGAAGAACGCCCTGTTCTTCCTGGGTCTCTTCACATCAGCCACCTGATCCCCATAAGCTCATCTGAACTTCTTGAGTGTGCACTGGCCCCAGGCAAGGCCCGGGGCAGTGACATGGGAATGTGAGTGAGACAGGAATGTGGTGAGCAAACCAGATGAGCGTTGAAAAAAAAAATGTGTGAGCACTATAAACCCACTGGTACAAACTGGAATGACACAGTCTTATGTATCTGCAGATTTTACAAATGAGGATTTGACCAACTGCCAATCAGAAGTGTGGGAGGGGTGGAAAAAAGTGCTGGGGGTACATTTGCGTCTGTACAGGATACCAGTTTTCTCCCTGTCATCACAGTTTTGACTATTTGAACTGCCTCTACAGGGCATGAGTTAATGTAACTGATTGGAGGATTTGTGTAGGCCACTTGTAGGTTGCACTCTTCTTTATTTGAGGGACTCCTATGTGAGCATCTGTGCAGTTTAGCATCCTCGGAGGGGTCCTGGGACTGACAGAGCATGGCTGTGTTCCACTGGGACACGTGGTCATAGGTCAGATGCAAGGGGAGGAGGAGTCCCCATACCTTGATGGATGGAGCCGTGTGCTGGCACTTGGAAGAGGGAATGGACGCAGCTTCCCTTGGGGACCGCCCACGGAAAGCAGTGTGGCTCTTCAGAACCCAGACCCCTTCCTTCTCCCTGCTCCTCCACCCTCACCATTTCCTTCTGCCTCCTCATGGGCTCAGGTGGTAGCCAGGGCTCTAGTCAGTGGGAACCGTCCCTCCGGCCAGCCTGGTGGCCTTATGGCTGTACCTGTGGTCAGGTAGTGTCCGGGCTGGAAGTCAGGACCCTGTTCTGATGAAGGAGGGAGGAGGGCGGACGTGGCAGCACCTGCCGGTGGTGCTCACACCTTCCTCCAAGCCACAGGCTGTGTGGAATTTCCAGGGAACAGAGGCCAGTCCCCCTTCCCCCGAACATGTCCACTGCCTGCACCCCCTCACGGCTTCTCTGCATTTCCCCTTCCCAGTTCACCACAGGCACGTGCGAAGACGCAGTACTCCACAGCTGCGACCTCTGTGGCAAGAGCTTCCGCCTGCAGCGCATGCTCACCCGTCACCTCAAGTGCCACAACCAGGTGAAGCGGCACCTGTGCACCTTCTGCGGCAAGGGCTTCAACGACACCTTCGACCTGAAGAGGCACGTGCGCACACACACAGGTGAGGCAGGTGTAGGTCATTCGCTCTGGATCTGTCCCGGTCCCTTGCTCCTCCTCTTCCTTTCCCACCTTTGCATGGAGCAAAGGTGAGGTTTTCTGGAAAGATCCCAGGGGAAGTGCATCTGGCACAGGTGCACCCTGGGCAGCCGCCCTCTCCCCATCTTCTATTGACCTTTGTAAGATAATTGGGACTCATGGGATCAGTTGAGCAAGGTGCAAGGCGGACCACCTGCTGGGGATATCCTGAGGACGATTGCGTGAGATGTGGGTGCTGGGCGTGTCTCCTGGCTGCTAGGATGTGTTCGGTGGTCCTGCCACCACTGGTTCATACTCCTCCTGGACAGTGAGCCCGCTAAGTTACCTTGTGTTCTGTGATCTCACCTGAGAGCCTCCCACTTCAGCCTGCAAGCAAGCGCCTTCCTCGGCTTCAGGAAGTGGGGTCTGGGTCCTGGGCAGTCCTGGGGGTGCCCACTGGGACTGGCCACAACCTCATCAGACATGTCTTAGTTGCATTCAGCATCTGGCCTCCCCTGCCGGAGGTGCTGAGTGCACACTTCTGCAGAGCGGTCCCCTGGGGGAGTGTTAATGGGGGACCACTCTCCACCAAACTTCCCCAGTTCTGAGGGGAACGATCCAGGATCCCCCATCTTACTCATTCACGGGAAATCCCTCTGTCTGGATCCCATCCTTGAATTCCCCTGCCTCCCATCATCTCAGCCCATCTTTAACCCTTTCAGTGCCACCCATCCACCTTTGTCATAGCCTTGTTAGAATTCACCCTATGGAGTTCTTCATCCTGTAAGCCTTCCCAGGATTGGGGGTGCCCCTGGTAGTGGGATACGGCGCCCTCCCGGTGGGGTTCCTCGCCCTTAGGGTCCTTCTCAGCGCCCCAACATTTCCTTTTCTTTGCTAGTACTACTTGTATTTCCTTACTCTTAGAGTGCCTGCTGTGAGCTGTCACCCTGACTTGGGAAGATGGTCCCTCACCTTGGAGGGCTGGCAGGTGCACTGAAGGGGGCCTTTCTTTTCCTTTAAGTGTAGCATGCATCCAGAAAAGTACATGCTATTGTGGGAGCTGCCAACGGTGAAGTTAGGGATTGTTGCAAAGCAAACCCAGGCAGTTTGCACCTACTTCGAGAATTAAAGCTTTCACAGCCCCTGAAAGTTGCCATTTCCCTCTTGGTGGGAACCTGCAGTCGTGACCTCACAGAGCATACATTACTTTTGCCTGCTTTTGAACTTGCTATAAATGAAATCCTATCGCCTGGACACGTTTGGATCTGACCACAGCTTGCTGTTGTCTTTAAGTTCTGTTTGTTTTGTTTGTTTGCAAGACACAATGATAGAGGAAGATGGAGAGAAATCTTTCATCTGCTGGTTCGTTCTCAAATGTCTATAACAGCCAGGAGTCAGGAACTCTGAGTCCTCTCCCATGGGTGGCAGGAACCCATGTTCTTGGGCTGCCAGCAGCCTCCCAGGGCGCTAGATCAGAAGCAGAGGCATGCTGCTAGGTCGGGCAGTCTGAGAGCAGTGTCCCAGGGCACCACACCACATGGCCTCCCACCAAGGATGCTTTTCATTTTTTATTTATTTATTTATTTTTATTAGAAAGGCAGATTTACAGAGAGAAGGAGAGACAAAAAGATCTTTCTTTCATTGGTGCACTCCCCAAATGATCCCAATGGCTGCTTTCCCAGGTCACAGGCCAGTAGCTAGATGAGAGGTAGAGCAGCTGGGACAAGAACTGGTGCCCATATGGGATCCTGACATTTGCAAGGGGGAGGATTCGCCAATTGAGCTATCACGCTGGGTCCTAAAGGCTGCTTTCTAATCCCCTGCACCAGTGAATGAGTTGAAGTTGGGCTCTGGCAGGCCAGGTTGACCATGAGCTTGGCATAGGGAGTTAAGTTTGGGGACTGGCTGGCATGTCCCCAGGGCGGGTGGCAGGTCTTGTAAGTGCTGAAGGGCTCTGAAGAATCTCAAAGTTGCATCTCAGGTAGGTGCCTGTGAGATTTTGTCCAAAGCAGCTTTCTGCCTTAATGTTTTCATCTCTGAAATGGGCCTGATTTTTTTTTTTTTTTTAAACTCTCATGATGGCTGGGAGCTTCCAGATAGAAGTCACGAAGTGCATTACTGTCGCTGGTAGTGAATGTCGCGATCCCTGACAGAGGTCTCCTGGGTCCTTTATCTGAGCCAGGGAACAGAGGTGCCAGCACCTCTGACGCTTGCCCCACGGGCTTCACGCAGGAGCCCCTTGTCAGGAAGGCTGGTGCTGAAGAGGGCCTTGGCAGTGGGCAGCGTGGAGCAGGCCTGGCAGGACAGCAGCCTCCAGCCACGTCCAGCTCCTCAGCCTGTGTATGGGGGATGCGGTGTGAGGGTAAAATGTATTTCAAAAAGAATGCAAAGATGTCAGTTTTTAATATGGATTTCAGAGGGAAATGGTCGTGTTTTAGAAACGTTGAGTTCAACAGAGTATTTCATTAGAATTATTTTTGTTTGCTTCTCTTTGTTTTAATGAAGCTACTAGAGAATTTGAAATTTTACACTGGCTTGCCTTTCTTTCTCCTTTTTAAAAAAATCATGATTATTTCTTTTTAATTTGAAAGAGAGGCAGACAGAGATCTTCCATCTGCTGGGTTACTCCCCAAATGCACTGAACAGGCAGTCAGGTCAAAGGCATGGGTGGTGAGCACCCAGATACTTGAACCTACACCTGCTTCCTCCTGGATTACACTTGCGCAGGAATTTGAGATGCAGGAGTCCCCAGCAGCATCTTACCTGCTTTTGAAATGTATTTCAGTTCATAAGGAGACCAACAGATCGACTTGTGGACATGTCTTGGGCATGTTTTCCCTGCCCTGACGTCTTTTTGGATGGAAATGTGTGCCCTTAAGGAATAAAAAGCCAAAAGGAGCTGGCCAAGGTTTTCTGACAGATTAGCAGGTGTTGATTAGCAGGTCCTGGGAGCTGGAGGAACCTGCCAGTGCCGGCACTTCCTAAACTTTATAAACTAAAGGATCAGGGACAAACATAGGGGCACAGCAAGCTAATCCTCCACCTGTGGTGCTGGCATCCCATGTGGGCACAGGTTCTCTAGCCCCAGCTGCTCCATTTCCAACCCCACTCCTTGTCAGTGTGCCTGGGAAAGCAGAGGAGGATGACTTTGGACCTTTGCATCCGCATGGGAGACCCAGAGGACGCTCCTGCCTCTTGACTTCAGACCAGTCCAGCTCCATACGTTGTGGCCATTTGGGAAGTGACCAGTGCATAAAGATCTCTTTCTGTCTGTTTAACAAGAATTAAGTAAACAAGTAAAAGAAAGAACCTTTAAAAAAAGTGGGGGGGGGGGAGGAAGTCGGCACAACAGGTGGAAAAATGAGGGACTCTCAGACTTTTAGTTCATGGTAACCAACATAGAGACCCCACTCGAGTTTGATGGGAACTTGGTCTTGGCTTTGAGGATCTGTTTGTGTCTCGGAGGTTTGCTGTTGAGTCTTCCAGATCACTGTGGTGGTGAGGCCAGAAACAGAGGCAGACGCTCATCACATGTGTTACAGATGGTGAGCAGGGGCTGTGGCTGCTTCGGTGCAGCGAGAACAGGCCCTCCTGTAAGTGCCCACCTGGGCTGGCCAGACACAGGGACATGGAGGGCATGCAACCGGTCACCGCATGTCGGCGTCTTTAAGCAGAAGGAAGCACCTTGAAAAAGAACCAAGGAAACCAGAGCCTTGGAAATGTATCCCCTAAATATCCAAGTGGATGAAAGGAAAAGATTATAGGCCTTCCTTTTTGTTGTTGTTGTTGTTGATGATGATGAGGGAGACACCTTATATCCAAACAGTAAACTAGAGCAATGTGTGTGGGTATGTGTGAAGATGGCCCAATGATGTGGGTTTCATTACAAGAGAGGAATCAACCACTGCACGAAAAACTCCCCAAGGTTTTGTGAAAACACATCAGCAAGCGGCTGTTTTCAAGTGGACTGAACCTGTGAGGCTCGTCGGTGGAGCCTTAAGGGGCTGAGGGAGGTCTTCAGGAAGTGGTCTCAGCGCACTGCCTCCTCCCTGGAGAGTGTAACAGGCACCCCTGCGACTCTGGGCACGTTCACCCCTTTCTCTGCCTGCGTTAGCCAGACGCGGGCTGAAGACGGTGACTTTCCTGGCCCGGGACAGGGCTGCTCTCCTGGACAGCCTGGTGTCCATTCAGTTAAGAAAGGGTCAGCCAGGAACCATTGCTTGGCAGCATACTTGACAGCAGAGGGACCTATGCTGACCCCAAGAGGGGAAACCGGGTGGGAATGTGGCGGCATCCACCGCACGCATCCTGGAGAGCATTGCCCCATCTCAGAAGCGGGGGATGGGACGCTAGGGGTGGACCGGTGGCGGGTGCCCACTTCCGGGCAAGTCTCTGCCGGTCTCCGCTCACTCAAAGCAGCAACGCGTCGCGAGCCCGTTATAGCCTGTGCTTCCAGGCTTATTTCAGGGTGTGTCGTGTTGAACCACCTGGGGTGCTTCCTAAGAATGGCTCAGGGTGACCCAACTGGGTTGCTGCTGCTGCTGCTGTCGGAAAACAACAACGCATTCTTGCCTGGGCGGGACTCCGCCTGCGGAGAGCATCCACACACCCGGGAGCTGTCCACTGGCCTGCGGCAAGCAGCCCCAGGCGCTGGGAGCAGGGAGCCGCAGACACACACCTACAAGGTGCTGCCTGCCGGCCTGCTGGTTCTGCAAAGCCCCACTTTTCCCAAAAGCCATCTTCCATTCATACGCTGGCTCTAAAGACCTGGGATGGTGGGAAAGCTACGGTGCTGGGGCAAGGGGTGGGGACGGGTCGTGTGAGCCCCTAGGAAGACAGGGACAGGGGGCGGGGTTTGCAGTCAATGTGTTGGGGATGGGACGGAGGGAAGGGAGGGACAGCCCCGGGATCTCACAGTGCTGCCTGGAAGGTGGGACTCTGTACCGAGGGTCAGCTTGGTGTGTGGTGCGGGGGAGGGGTATTTTCCGAAGCAGCAATGCCGGCCCCTCCCCCTTGCCTTATCGGCCATCGCTGCGGGCCGCTGTGAGAGGGATGAGAAGGCAAACGAATCCCATCTTGATGGAAAGAAGGAGGAACAATGGTGTGTTTGTGTTTGAGCGTCAGGGGAAGGATGACTGGGTGGAGAGGAATGCTGGTCGGGAGAAGTCTGGCGTGGTAGCCGCTGCCCCCGTGGGCTCCCTTGGGGAATTGCTCTGTCTGCTTATCCAGCTGACCTCTCCACTGCTTCGTTTCCTAGTTTGCTATATTTTTTTTTAAATGAAAGGCACAGTGACAGAATCTTCCACCCGCCGATTTATTCCCCAAATGACCACAACGGCCAAAGCCAGGAGCCTGGGTTTAATCCTGCTCTCTCCCACGTGGGGGGCAGGAGAATGAAGGGCTCCAGCAGTCTTCTGCTGCTTTCTGAGACACATTAACAGGGAGTTGGATTGGAAGAGGAGTAATCGGGATTTGAACCAGCAGCCTCCAACCTTATGCTTTACTCTCTCTGTCCCTCTTTTTTAAAGATGTATTTATTTGTTATTGGAAAGTCAGATATACAGAGAGGAAGATCTTCTGTCTGCGGGCTCACTCCCCAAGTGGCTGCAGTGGCTAGAACTGAGCTGATCCAAAGCCAGGAACCTCCTCTGGGTCTCCCATGCAGGTGTAGGGTCCCAAGATCTTGGGCCGTTCTCTACTGCTTCCCCAGGCCACAAGCAGGGAGCTGGATGGGAAATGGAGCAGCTGGGATACGAAATGGCGTCCATATGGGATTCTGGCATGTGCAAGGTGAGGACTTTAGCTGCTAGGCTACTGTGCCAGGCCCTGCTTTATGCTTTAATAGGTGTCAGAGTCATGCTTTATGCAAGATCATGGCACCTTTTGCAACAAGGAGGCACCACCCTTTAACTGATCCTGATTAATGACACTAGTTTCTATTTTTAGGGCTTCAGTTGTCACTGTTTTGAAAGATGGAGTTACAGATAAGTTTTCCATCTGCTGGTTCCCTCCTCAAATGGCTGTAACATCTGGAGCTGGGCCAGTCCAAAACTAGGAGCCAGGAGCTTCTACCTGGTCTCCCACCTGGGTGCAGGGCCTCCAAGGAGTTGAGCATCCTTGTGTTTTCCCAAGTGCATTAGCAGGGAGGTGGATCAGAAGTGGAGCAACTAAAACTTGATCCAGTGCCCATGTGGGTTGTTGGTGTACCACAGCATTAGCCCCGTATCTTATAGAATTTATTTTTTTTATTTCAAGCAGCATTGCCATGAATATTCTCTATTTCCAGGGGCCCTGGTGACCCCCACATAAAAGTATATGCATTACATGTGTGAGTCTGTGTATTGCTGGAACAGAACGTGGGGGCATTTTTTTTTTTCAAATGGGCTCTGCCAAAGTCTTCCAAGCAGTTTGCTCCAACTCTTTACCGCTTAGAGGGGACCCTGTAAAACTGCCCTCTGAAGTTCATGTTCAGGCAAAGCTCCGTAAGGGAACTGCTTGGGCAGGAAGTGCCCGTAATGACGAATTTCCTTGGAGTTGTGTGATAGGCAGGTGATTGGGGATTAGGATAACTGAACAAGCAAAATTCGGGGGTGAGGCAGGGAAGGTAAGCCTGTGATGCCTGGTCTAAAGGGCAGGGTTTGCGGAAGTGATCACAGCTTACTATTGTTGTTAGTAGTAGTATTTTTATGTTATTTTTACTTGAAAGACAGAATTAGAGAAAGATTTTTCTCTGGCTGGTCCAGAGCCAGAAGCTCCTTCTGGATCTTCCACGTGAGTGCAGAGGCCCAAGGACTGAGGCCCTGATCGACTACTTTCCCAGGCACATTAGCATGGAGCTGGATAGGAAGTGGGCCACTTGGGAATCAAACCTGGGCTCATATGGGATGCTGGTGCCACAGGCAGAGGAATAACCTGCTATGTCATGGCGCTGGTCCCGAGTGAACACATTTCAAAGCATGATCTATGAAAAGCGTACATATGGAAGCAGTTGGAAGACAAGCGCATGTTGTGGCTGCTGCTATAATGTTGCTATCTCCTATTAGAGCAAGATTGGGTCTTGGCTGCTCCGCCTCTGCCCAGCTCCCTGCTGCTGTGCCTGCAGGGGCAGCGGAAGGCAGCCTGAGCGCTCGGTCCCCGGCATCCGCATGGGGAGGATGGGGTTCCTGGCTCCTAGCTTTGGCTTTCGCAGGTGTTTGTGGAATGAATTAAGGAATGGAGAATCTTTCCCTGCCTCTCCCTTTCTGTCTGTTACTGTCTTCAAGAAGGAAGTAAATAAATAAATGCATTTTTTCAGAGCAGTACAGCATGTCCATGCACCCACAAGGTGTTCTTCCTGTGGGACATTTTGTTATGTTGAGCTACATCCAATTGCTCAGTCCCTTGCAGGGGAAACCTTCATTAATCCTCAGCGTAGCCCTAACCAGGGAGGTCTGGGTATTGTGCCCATTTCACAGATGGGGCTACTGAGGAAGAGCTGCGCCATCTGACCGCAGACTCAGTTACTGAGCAGTAGAGTGTATTGTCAGGCTTATGGGTGGCCCTGGACTCTGGCCTCGCGTGTGTGTTAGTAGGTTAATGATGGCCAGCATAGAACTGGATGTTTTCAGTCTCCAGCTCGCCCTCCCCACATGGGCAAGATCGGCCTTTGCCCTGAACACAGCCCAGGAGTACTTGGCGTTGGCTGCCCTTGGTTCTGATTGTCAGAGGGGGTGGGGTGACGGGCTTGTGTCCATCCAGGCCTGGTGGGTGGGGAATCAGCTGCCCAGGAAGGAGGGGTGAGTGGGAAGGGGTAACAGGTGTGCAAAGTGGGAGCAGGTGAGCAGAGATCAGAAATGCCGGATCTAGACCTTTCTAAGGCTGTCTGCAGATCACCCAGCCCCAACCCTTTGGGGAAAACCATGCATCAGTCATGCACATGCCGTAGGGCTCCAAGTCGCCTAGCCTTGCTGGGCGGCTGCCCCTGGCGCAGGGTGAGCTGAGTGCAGACAGGAAGGAGATATGACCTTGTGCACACTGGGTGTAGCTTGGTGACACAGTTGGCCTCTCCCCTGGGTGGCAGATCCTTGGCCACTTCCGGGCATGGGAACCTCACGGAATCAGGTTGGAAACACCCTTATGTTGGGTCCAGGTTAGAGGCTGGTGTTGGCGGCCAGGTTTCCCTGCCTTTTTGCACCTGCCTAATTTGGAGCTGCAGCAGCTGTACAGCGCCTGGGGCAGAGCAGCTGATCTCCAGCTGCCTTTGTTTGGACCGGCCCTCCGCTTCAAGGCAGGTTTGCTGCCTGGTCAGCTGGGATGATGGGAACCCTTATCCAGCTCCCATTATCTGCCCTCCAAGACTCGCTAAAGCACCTGGTTAGACTCATGCAGCCCTGGAAACTGGAATGGGCGAGTTTCCTGGGGTCGTGGGGAGGAGCCCCCAGAGCCCTTCACTGTGTAGCAAACTAGATCCTGAATTTTAACATCTCCTTCCCGAGGCCAGGGGGTCATTCATTTAAAATCAGTTTGCTGTGTGTGTGAGCGTGCACGCGCGCCATGTCCAGAGGATTTTTTTTCCCTTAGATTTTTATTTTATTTGTCTAAAAGGCAATGTTACAGAGAGGGCATGGGGTGGGAGAGAGAGAACCATCTGCTGGCTCATTCCCCCAACTAGCCCAACAGCTGGAGCTGGAGCTGGGTCCATTCAAAGCCAGGAGCTTCTTCCCGAGCTCCCATGTGGGTGCAGGAGCCCAAGCACTAGGGCAATCTTCTGCAGCTTCCCCAGGTGCGTTAGTAATGGAGCAGTCAGGATTTGAATCCGTGCCCACATGGGATGCTGGTGTTGCAGACAGAGGCTCAATGTGCTTATGCCACAGTGCCAACTCCAATTTAGGAATTTTCTTGGACTCTGGCATTTGTTCTAGAACGAGTGGAATGTCACAAAGACCTGCATTCTGCTTGGTTTTTTATCATCGGTACACTTGAGCAGGAAAATTCACGAACCCCGGAATAGCCGAGTGGATCATCTTGAGGACTTTAGCCTTGAAGAGGGGAGCTGTGGGGTGTGGCTGCCTTCCAGTAGCCCAAGGACTGTCCTTGAGACTGGCTTGTACAGCTGTGGCCTGTGGCTATCTGAGGTCAGTCCTGACAGACTGCTGCATGCTCAGCATCACTTGAGAACTTAGAACTGCCAGTTCTTGGTTCCACCCCAGACGTAGACAACCCAGGAGCTTGTATTTTGCAAGCCACCAGGTGACTGGAATTCCCACCGGGCTCTGAGCACTTCTGCTCTCACCTCTGCGTTCAGAGGAGGCCCAAGACTTTGCATTCCAGCATGCTCACAGGTGACACCGAAGCTGTTGGTCACCCACCAGGCATGAGTGGACCAGCTGTACGTAACAGTGCAGTGTGACAGGAGGGTGTGTGCCGGAACTGTGGCCTCTGCTGTTCTTGTAAACATTGTGTATTTATTTGTTTAAAAAGAAAGATGTAGAGACAAAGATCTCCCATCTGCTGTTTACTTCTCAGGTACCCACATAGCCAGGGCTGGGCCAAGTTGCAACTAGAAGCCTAGAGCTCTAAGTCCCTTTTTGGGTTAGGGGGTGCAGGGAGGAGTACTGAGGCAGCACTTCCTATCTCCCAAGGTGCGCATGAGCCAGGTGCTGGAATGGAGAACGAACTGCGACTCAAAGCCAGGAACTCTGATAGCAGATGTGGGATTCCCTATCAGAAGTGCCGCACTAAATGTCCCTTCCCATAGTTGTTCAAGTAAGGGGTTTGGATATGGCTGTACAGAGCACACCACGTTGGCGTCAAAAGGAAGGAAACCAGGGCCAGCTCTGTGTTTCAACAGGCTGATCCTTTCCCTGCAAGCGCCAGCATCTTGCATGGGCACCGGGTTGTGTCCCAGCTGCTCTGCTTCCCAGCCAGCTCCCAGCTTGTGGCCTGGGAAAGCAGTCAAGGACGGCCCAGAGCCTTGGGACCCTGCACCCATGTGGGAGACCTGGAGGAGGCTCTCAACTCCTGGCTTTGGATCTGCTCAGCTTGGGCCATTGTGGGCATTTGGGGAGTGAACTAGTGTATGGAAAGTCTTTCTGTCTGTAAATCTGCCTTTCCAATAAAAATGAATAAATAATAAATCTTTTTTTTTTTAAAGATTTATTTATTTTATTACAGTCAGATATACAGAGAGGAGGAGAGACAGAGAGGAAGATCTTCCATCCGATGATTCACTCCCCAAGTGAGCCGCAACGGGCCGGTGCGCGCTGATCCGAAGCCGGGAACCAGGAACCTCTTCCAGGTCTCCCACACGGGTGCAGGGTCCCATTGCGGCTCACTTGGGGAGTGAATCATCGGACGGAAGATCTTCCTCTCTGTCTCTCCTCTCTGTATATCTGACTTTGTAATAAAATAAATGAATCTTTAAGAAAAAATAAAGTAAAAATAAAAAGGAAGGAAAGTGAGCAGTAAGCAGCATTAAGGAAGAATCTCCAGAAGCACTATTCAGAAGAAAGGGAGATTTTTTACAAAGACTCTTGGTATTTGATTGCATTAGAACTAGGGGTGGAAAACTCATTATAAATCTTGCTGGGGCATTAGTAAGATACTTAGGCATTTTAAAATGTGACTTTGATACACCTGCTTTTCCTTTTTTTTTCTTTTTTTAAAGAATTATTTATTTCCATTAGAAAATCGGATTCACAGAGAGAAGAGACAAAGATCTTCCATCCGCTGGTTCACTCCCCAGATGACTGCAACAGCCAGAGATGAGCTAATCAGGAGCCAGGAGCTTCTTCTGGGTCTTCCATGAGGGTGCAATGTCCCAAGGCTTTGAGCCTTTCTCTACTGCTTTCCCAGGCTACAAGCAGGGAGCTGGAAGGGAAGTGGAGTAGCTGGGACACTGGCAATTGAACCATCGTGCCAGTCCCAACGTACCTACCTGCTTTTCAACTTCCCAGTATGTTTTCAATTACTTGAATATTTAGGGGAAAAATAACCATTAAAATACCCATACAGGGGAGATATTGTGGCACCTTGGCTTAAACCAGCCGTTGCTTAGAATGCCTGCATCCCTTATCAGAGTGTCCAGGTTCGAGTCCTCCTCCGGATCCAGCTTCCGGCTGTTGTGCACCTGCCACCCACGTGGGAGACCCGGATGGAGCTCCCGGCTCCTGGCTTCACCCCAGCCCAACCATGGCTGTTGTGGCCTTTTGGAGAGTAGACCACAAGAACACCTACAGAGGATACGTATTTTCCTTTTACCACACGTCCCAGTGTGGCTTGATAGGGCACAGTCAGGGCCTCTGTGGTCGTGTCAAGTTTTGAGGATGTTTAGCTTTGATGCTTAATGATAATGGCCTTCAGATGCTTTTTGTGTATCAACATCACGACTCAGCTCAGCCTGGCCCGAGTGTGGGCTCAAGAGGAAAGGTGGGGATTTGTAATCCCACTGCCCAGGGAACCACAGCTTGCGCGTCTCTCATCTGAGATACAAAATTGAGAATGTTCTAGAATGTGAAACTTTTTTTTTTTTTTTTTGAGTGCCTGTGTCCTAGCACCCAGTGCCATTCGTGTGGCAGGTGGCAAGTAGTCGAAAGGCAGGTGTCCCGACAGTGTTGTAGGACATCCTCCTTGGGGCTGTGTCCAAGGGGTATGTGTGTGCATATGCATAGATGAGTTTGGTCCAGTTCTGGGTCCTCTCTAATTTGTCTTAGCGTGAATATGCAGATATTCCACAGCCCAGGGAAATCAGAAGGAAATGCACCTGGGCTAGGGGACAGTCAAGCTGGGGATTCGGTGGCGGGCACTAGCCTCACCTCTGTGTCTGGATTTGCTCTGCCAAGCCTCATGTGTGTCTCCGGAAAGAGGTGCGCAGGGTCCGCATCAGTGCATATTGCTTTGGAGTGAGGTTTCCCATGTGCTCCTGAGGCAGCTTTTGAAACATTCTCCTGCTTAGGCCACACCCACAGCAGTTGAAATAGGCTTTTAAGTGTGTTTTTGCCTATAGAGAATTTGTAGAAATGAAGAAATCCCAAGGACCTGTTGCCAAGTTGAGGCTGTGGGAAAGGAGGTGGTGCATGGGGTAAACGAGGGATCCTTTGCATTGAGATTTTTCTAGTTTAATTTTATTTTTTTTCAGCCTTCACCCTGGGGGTATATGACTTCCAGATCTAAAGGGTGATTGACTTTTCAAAAATATATACATAGAAACAGGCCCGGCGTGGTGGCTTAGTGACTAAAGTCCTTGCCTTGAACACGCCGGGATCCCATATGGGTGCCGGTTCTAGTCCCGGCAGCCCCGCTTCCCATCCAGCTCCCTGCTTGTGGCCTGGGAAAGCAATCAAAGACAGCTCAAAGCCTTGGGACCCTGCATCGGCTTGGGAGACCTGGAAGAGAATCTGGGCTCCTGGCTTCAGATCAGTGCAGCACCAGCCATTGCGGTCACTTGGGGAGTGAATCATCGGACAGAAGATATTTCTGTCTCTCCTCCTCTCTCTCTATATCTGACTTTGTAATGAAGATAAATAAATCTTTATATATATATGTATATATATATATATATATACATTTATATAAACACACACACATAGAAATGAATGCTTGGAGTCCTGTTGTATGTGCAGAATGGGCAAGGGCTGCAGGGACTCCTGTGCGGCCCTATTCCCTTAAGGTTCTGGGGTGACCTGGGGACCATGCACCACTAGCATGATCTTCATCTTCTCCCAGGACCTCACACCCAGAGACAGGTGTTGTAGCAGATGACGCCTCACTGGGTTTATTTCCCTGCACTGTTTAGAGGGCCATGATCTGCCCACAGCACGTGCTGCAGCCCAGTGGCCGATGCGCTCGGCCAGGCTCTCTTGACGTTGGCCATGCGAGATTTAGGCTCAGCGTCTTTGCTTCTGTCACGGGTCTACTCCATCTCTTCCTGTGATGGTACAGCTGTGGTGCTGAGGGTAAGCCGTGGCCTGAAGATGGCCCTGAGCTGGCCATTGTCCAAGGTCTCTGTCCTGCCAATAGCACACCTTGGCCTTGGCACAAATCTTTCATTAGGGACTCTTCCAGAACATTCGACCACCCAGGGGCGTTTGTTGCGGAGTGTGCGTTTCAGATATCCTCCCCTGGATGAGTCTTAGGAGAAAGGAGTCTAATAGTCAGCTTTTCATCATACTGCTACTAAACAGATACCCGACACAGCTACGAATGAGGGAAAGGGTTATTTTAGCTTACGAGTTTGGAGGTTTTCAGTCCAAGATCAGACAGGCCATTGGTGTCCCATGAGGACAGTAGATGGGAGAGGAGGACATGGGGACATGTAGAATGACTCAGGCTTATATAACCACCACTTCCTCCCAAACTGTCTGCTGAGCGATGGTCCCAGTGACCTAAAGCCCTTTCCCCTTATGTCCACTGCCCAGACACCCAATCAAACCTCCACCTCAATCCATAACCACTAGAATAAATCTATGAACCAGTAACTTCACACTTATGACCTAAGCCTTTAACACGTGGGTTTTGGTGGCAGACGTGGGGGAGAGTCTGTTATCCAAACCACAACAGTGAATCAGGTGCTGAGGCTCTGGAAAATACCTAAAAGCCTGTGTGAGGTCGTTTAACCATGGCGTCACACACACACACACACACACACACGCTGTGAGTAAATAGCGAAGCAAACAGGAATGACTGTGTTTGGATAAGACTGAGCTCCCTGGCATATACTGTCCGTGTGAACACCCACGGGAGAAGGTAAGCCCCACAAATGCTGGCAGGAGATCAAGTTAGGACATGATTCCCATGGCCTTAGCAGGTGGCATCCCTCTTCTGCCCCTGTGTCCTCAGCCCCTGTTGTTTCTGGGCACGCGTGTCCAGTTCTGAAGCTTTCTGACCTGGCACACCTGTCTTGAGTGTTGGCTTGTGGGAGCCCACTTTGCCTGGGTGAGGTGGGCCAGGAGCAGCCTTCAGCCAGTGACAGGTAGACAGGGTACCTTGGAGGCGTGTCCTCCCCCATCTCCCACCTGGTTGCTATTACTCTGCCTGTCACTTGTAATTCATTTGTCTTACTTCTACAATCTGCCAACAGCACTTCCTGTGTCTTGATAGTGGTCCTCTGGGAAAGCTCATTCTAGACAACGCTAAAGATCCAAAATGACACTGAATTCTGAATTGCATTGAAGACTATCAGATGAGAAATGTAGTAAAGCTAGCAGAATGACAGGAATGTCCGTCTTCCTCCAGGGCAGGTGGAGTCTGCTGCGCTGGAGTCCATGAGAGTGAGGTTGACTCCTACAGATGCTGAAATGCCCGTTTGCTTAGGCCATGTCCGCCTCCCTCTTTGCCACGGATCCTTAGTCATACCGATGCGTCCCAGCAGCTTTGCTGGCAGGAGCCCCCAACTTGGCGGCAGCCGACGGATGACATTTCTGTCCTTTGTTCCTGCAGGGATCCGCCCCTACAAGTGTGAGGTCTGCCACAAGGCCTTCACGCAGCGCTGCTCCCTGGAGTCGCACCTGAAGAAGATCCACGGCGTGCAACAGCAGTATGCCTACAAGCAGCGCCGCGACAAGCTCTATGTGTGCGAGGACTGTGGCTACACGGGGCCTACCCAGGAGGACCTGTACCTGCACGTGAACAGTGCCCACCCAGGCAGCGCGTTCCTCAAAAAGACCTCCAAAAAACTCGCAGCCATTTTACAGAGCAAGCTGGCACCCACACACCAGGAGAGCATCAGCTTGAGTGAGGAGGAAGAGAAGAAGTGAGGGGGAGGGGCCTCAGAGCCACCTGCAACACAGACTGGGTCTTGCAGGGGCCCTCGTCCTCCACCCCAGCTGCTTTCCCCGACGGGTGTTGAGCTCAACAGTTGTGTGTCCACCTGTCCTTTGGACATGGGGGCAGTAGGATCCGTCCAGAGTGTGAGTTCACGTCCTGTTGAACACAGTTGTGTGTGGCCAAGTCTGATGTCCACACCCCTTGCTGGCCGAGACACCCATGCAGGATCTTTGTTGTTGTTTTTGAGTGTGCGTGTGTGGGTATAGGTTTCTCACGTGGCTGGAGAGGCATTCCTAGAGAGATGATTACTTTATGGTGCCTTGAAATAAATGTTCTTCCACTTGATGTGTGGATTTAAGCAAAGAAAAGCGTTTATCATGCTGAGTTTACAGAAATTATTTTAATAAACGAAATGTTCTTGTGCAGCTTCTCTTGGCACCCACACTGGGTGTTTATTAACTATAGCGATCTATTTTTTATAGGTTCATTTTATTTATTATTAATTTATTTTTATTGCATAAGTCAAATATACAGAGAGGAAGAGAGACAGAGAGGAAGATCTTCCGTCCGATGATTCACTCCCCAAGTGGCCACAACGGCTGGAGCTGTGATGATCCAAAGCCAGGAGCCAGGAGCTTTTTCCAGGTCTCCCACGTGGGTGCAGGGTCCCAAGGCTTTGGGCCGTCTTTAACTGCTTTCCTAGGCCAACAAGCAAGAAGCTGGTCGGGAAGCAGGGCTGCCAGGATTAGAACCAGCGCCCATATGGGATCCTGGCACATGCAAGGGGAGGACTTTTGTTTTGTTTTGTTTGTTTGTTTTGTTTTTGTTTTTTTATAGCTGTCTATTTAGGGGTGGATTTGAGGAAGCCACTTGTTTTTTTTTTTTTTTTTAAGATTCATTTAGTTGAAAGGTAGAGTAAGAAAAAGGGAGAGAAAGAAAGAGAGATCTTCCATCCCTTGGGTCACTGCCAAATTTTTGCAACAGCCAGGGCTGAGCTAGACCAAACCCAGGAGCCTGGAGTTCCGTCTAGGTCTCCCGTGTAGATGTAGGGGCCCAAGCACTTGGGCTGTCGTCCACTGATTTTCCAAGTGCATTAGCAGGGAGTTGGATTGGAAACCAAGCAGCCAGGACTCAAACCAGCTACCATGTGGGGATATTGGCATGTCAGGTGGCAGCTTAACATGCAGCGCCACGGTGCCAGCGTCAAAGAAGCAAGTCTTGACTGTGGGTAGACAACATGTAAGACTCTAGAAATCTCATAGCAAGTGAAATTCAAAGATAGATGTGTTTTGGTGCAAAACTATTGGAAATCCATGCAGATTTGGGGGGGGGGGGAGGGCAGGATCTCCAAAGAGTTCATGGAAAACGTGCATTCTGAGAAAGCTGCTTGGGTTTCACGCTGCTCCCTTATGGCCCTGGGCTTTCTGAGGCCAAGCCTTCCCTGAGAGGCTCCTTGGGCTGGACTCTGGCACTAGGTGAGCCCACAGTGACCCCTGGAGCAAGAGCAGCTGTCAGCAGCAGAGTGCACTTGCAGCAGCCACAGCTGGTCTGCAGTGTGTGTCCCTCAGGGCCGTGACCGCTGAGTGCCGCCCCTCTCTGCTCTCCTGCCAGATCTGCCTGGAGACAGGGAAGGTTGACGGGTAGCCTCAGCCCAAGATAGGACAGGGCTCGGCAGCGTGGCCTGGTGGCTAAGGTCCTCCCCTTTGTCCCATATGGCTGCTGGTTCTAGTCCCGGCAGCTCCACTTCCTCTCTGTCTCTCCTCCTCTCAGTATATCTGACTTTGTAATAAAAATAAAATAAATCTTAAAAAAAAAAAAAAAGGACAGGGTTGACGGGCACCAGTTTGATTACAAGACAGTGCTGTGATCTCCATGAGGGGCGGCAGGAAGGCTCCAGAAGGCTGGGAAGTTGTGTGCAGCTGGCCGCTGCTCAGGTCGCAGGGCAGCCCTGGGAGTCGGTGCGGGAGGTGTTTGCTGAAGTCAGTGGCTGCTTGCGGTTCCTCGGGCCTGTCTTACCCGTTTAGCCTCTCCCTCTGTTGTCCTCTTCCACTCTCCCTGTGAGAGCCAAGGTCTCTATGCCATGACCTGGGTATCTTAGGTGACATCTCACAGCGTGTGCTAGCATTTCTCTTCCCACTCAGCGCTTTCCTCTTGGAAGAAAGAAGATAAACCCAGGCACGAGCCGGACAACGCTCTGCTTGCCCAGGCAGTCTCTGAAACTATTCACTGAGCACCCCTGGGGGTCTGCAGCCATGTCACCAGGGGTAGTCAAGGTGACCCAGAGCTGGATAACTAGAAGGAGACCAGGGATCCCAAGGCTGCTTCAAACTCCATTCTTTTCCCTCCCTCTCGTTTTTTTAGCCTTCCTTCAGATAGGAAATAAGAGGCCTCGAGTTCAAGACAAAGGCAGCTAGAGGGGCGGCTAGGGCTGACCTCGCAGATCCTCTAGCCAGGCTCAGTGCCACCGACCAGCCTATGGCTCCAAGGGCTTGCTGTGACACCACGTGATCTAAATGGCCGTGTTCAGAAATGAGCAGCAGCGAGGGTTGAACTTGGGACTTCGAGTGGCACAGGTGCAGCATGCTGGAACCCAGTCAGTGCTGGGGGAGCTGCCTTTGGAAGAGAAATTGCTGACACCGTGTCATCTGTCTGTCCTTGCACTTGCCACAGAGGGGAGGGGCTGGTAACACCTTGACCTGCTTCCTGTTGTCTGGGTGACACAGGCACGACAGATACAGCACATGGGAGCTTTCCTAGCAAGGAGTGTGGGTGGTGCTGGCCACGGGATTAATTACGAACCAGCAGATGTTTTCCTTTGGGTTGGATTTTTTTCTTTTTAAAATTTATGTTTTATTTGAGAGGCAGAGCTACAGAGAGAAGAGGAGAGGCAGAAAGGGTTCTTCCATATGTTGGTACCCTCCCCAAATGACCACAACAGCCGGGACGAGGCCAGACCAAAGCCAGGAAGCGGTAACTTTTTTCGGGTTCTGCCACGTGAGTGCAGGGGCCCGAGCAGTTGGACCATCCACTGCTGTCTTCCTGGGTGCATTAGCAGGGAGCTAGATTAGAAATGCAGCAACCCAGAACTCAAATTAGCATCCATGTGGGATGCCGGTGCCGTAAGTGAAGGCTTAGCCTACCACACCAGTCATGACACCTAGGTCAGGTTTTTATTAAGCAACTTTCTTGGTTGCAAATGACAGAAACCAAATTTAACAAAGAAGGGAATGTACTAGCTGAAAAGTCTAGGGTGGTTCCTATTTCAAGGGTGGCAAGGTCTAATGCTGAAAAGATGCCACTATCAAAAGGGGTCTGGGGAGCTCCCGCTGGGGGTATCCTGGCCCTCTGCAAGGCAGCAGAGAGGATGCCTCAGATGTAGGGGATGCCTGCATTTGCTACTTGCAGGCAGAAGAAATTGCTAGAACCCTGCTCATCATTGCCTGAGAATTACTGATCCTGAGGGGTATTCATTTTCGGGCCCCATCAACTTGCCCTGTGCACCAGCCTGTATCTAGGTATCTGCAGGGGTCACCCCTCAGCCTTCAGTACATGGGTCCCGAAGCCCATGAGCCCCAGTGCCATAAGAGGTGTGTAACGTGCTGCAAGGCTGGGAAGGCTCCCCCTTGCACTCGAAGCTGCTGGCCTGCCATGACCCCGGCCCTCCTACCCACACTGGGCCGGAGATTTTAGCTGCTCTAAGGAGGTGTTGGGGTGGGTGGGGTTGAGGGGTGCAGCCCTGACTAACTAGGGCAATGGCCAGAGGAGGCTGCTCCCAGCCTCTGCCACGCCAGGCAAAGCCAGCCGACACCCATGCCTGACCTTCCAGAGGCTCACCTTCCCCCAAGCCTGCTGGCTGCCAGTTGCCAGGGAAGAACCAAGTGCCCAGGTCACTAAGTCTTGGCCTGCTGGTCCTGGATCCTCGAGTCCATAGGTGGTGAGGTTGAAGAAGGCATGGGCTATTGTCAGTGGTTTATAATGCTGCTGCAAACTGCGTGTTAGTTTGTACGAAATCCACCTGGCTACTGAGTGTGAGGTCAGGACAGTTCAGAAATATTGCCTTACTGTGTGCTAGCTAGAAGTGTCTGTGATTACAAAAGGGTTTCCTCTGTTTTGAATACTTATTTTTATTTATTTGAAAGGTAGGGTTACGGAGGACAGACAGGTATCTTCCATCCGCTAATTCATTACCCAGATGGCTTCAGTGACTTGGGCTGGGTCAGGCCAAAGCTGGGAGCCAGAAGCTTCTTCCAGTCTCCCACCTGAGTGTAGGGGCCTAAGGACTTGGCCCGCTACACTTTTTCTTTTCTTTTTTTTTTAAAGATTTATTCATTTTATTACAGCCAGATATACAGAGAGGAGGAGAGACAGAGAGGAAGATCTTCCATCCGATGATTCACCCCCCAAGTGAGCCGTAACGGGCCGGTGCTCGCCGATCCGAAGCCGGGAACCAGGAACTTCTTCCAGGTCTCCCACACGGGTGCAGTGTCCCAATGCATTGGGCCGTCCTCAACTGCTTTCCCAGGCCACAAGCAGGGAGCTGGATGGGAAGTGGAGCTGCTGGGACTAGAACCGGCGCCCATATGGGATCCTGGGGCTTTCAAGGCGAGGACTTTAGCCGCTAGGCCACGCCACCGGGCCCCCGCTACACTTTTTCAAGGCCATAAATAGGGAGCTGGATTGGAAATGGAGTAGCTGGGACTTGAACCAGCACCCACATGGGATCTTAGCACTGCAGGCTCCCCAGCGTTGCTTTTTTTTTTTTTTAATCTTGCATTCTCTTAATAACGTATTTGGTATTTCTGTCCCAAATTGCACCAAAAAAAAAAAAAAAAAGCATTCTAATTTTTCTATACAACCATCTCAAGTCGTATTGAACACCTTGACTTGGGTTACCAGTCTCCTTTTTGGAGTTGTTTCTCGGGCTTTGTGCTTACGGAGAATATTACTGGCAGGTAACGCTCTGCAGTATGAGATGCGTCATCCATGCAACCCTATGTGTGTGATAAATTCCTAGAAATGAGATCGTCAGGGCTAGTAATTTTATATATTCTAGGGCCATTGAGATTATCTGTAGACTGCCTTGATGGCCATTTACTTATTTATTTGTTTACTTATTGATTTGAAAAGCAGAGAGACAGATGAGAGAAATTTCCCTATGCTGGCTCACTCTCCAAATGCCTGCGTAAGTCAGGGCGGGGCTGGGCTGAAGTCAAGAGCTCCAAATTCCATTCAGCTCTCCACGTGAATGATGGAGACGGAAGGACCTGAGCCTTCAGCCTCTGTCAGCAGAGTGTACAGTGGCAGGAAGCTGGATCGGAAATGGAGGAATCAAGATTGGAACACAGGCACTCCGTGGAATGCAGGCACCTCGAGCATCAAGCTAACCACTGAGCCAAACTTCCACCCCTGGACACTGTTTTTTTTACACTGGTTTATTGGTGTTTTTGTTTTGTTTTTGTTTTTTGCCTAACTTGTAGGGAAAAAAAAAAAAAAGATACGTGAGGAATTTTCTTCCTTTGTGATGTAGGCTCCTGGGTTTTGTTGTGGTGACAGATAGGACCAAGTACCGGGCACAGAGGTCATACCCAATTTGCAGGATGTGAACTTGTCTATGTCCTGCCCTGGGTGCCAACATTATATTACTGTGAGTTTGGAGTTTGGTCAATCTGATAGCGGAGACATTTTTTTTTCAGTGTCATTTCACATTTTTCTTACGTGTGAGAGAAAGGGGCTGGCGTCAGTGTCCTATGACTGAGTACTCGTCATGGCGTCTTCCGTGTCCTGCTTGAATGCCCCGCCTTCTTCATCTTCTGCCTGACTCTGAGAATTCAGGGGGCTTTTGTTCCTGGGCTTGTCTATCTCAGGATTTCAACTGCCAATGTTCCTTGAAGATTCTCAAATAGCCTTTCATTTTGTTCCTGCCAGGGTTTTTGTTTGTTTGTTTGTTTGTTTTGTTTTGTTGTCTTTGTTGGCCAACCAAAAGTTTCTGTTTCTTGTGGGGCTTGACTGACTCCGTGACTCTTATGACCAATAGAGACTCGGGCATGGCTGGGAATGCCATCCTGCTGCAAGGGTGCCCTGCTTTGTCTAAGATTTTTATGGCTTCATTTTATCACACAGAAATCTTTGATCCGCTTGGACTATTTCCTGGTGTCTAGTGGGAGGTATGGATCCAACTTTATCGTTTTCCCAGATGGCTGACGGGAGATATTTTTTAACAGGGAGCTGGTCCAAAGCACACCAGAGAACATTTTCTTCAGGGAAAGGTCGCCTGCCTTAACAGAAGTTGCTGCGAATTATAGTATGCAGCAGTTTGCTTGAATTAGCCAAGACGCGTGTGTTCCACAAATATTTTTAAAAAGTGCCCACTATGTCTCAGGTTCCTTTCCAGATACCAAGGCTGGTAGAAAAAAAAGAAAAAAGAAACAAACAGTTCCTGTCCTCAACGAGTGCACACTTGCTGGAAGGGGAGACGGACAGACAGGCCCTAAGCCGGTACACACACAGCCCTGGAGACTGAGGGTCTCCGGAATGAAGCAGTTCGTGGCTGTCACGGGTGCTGGCCCAGGGACAGCAAGGTCCTGGGCCACAGCCCTACACAGCAAAGTGGGACATCTGGTGGGAAAAACATCAGCTTGGGCTGAAAGTGTTGTGTGCTTTTTTTTCTTTTAAATTTCTGGATTTTTCCAAAATTTTTTCACTTTAAGGGCAGAGTTATAGAAGGGAGAGACTGAGAAAGATTTTCCCTCTGCAAGGTAACTCCCCATGTGGCCGCAATATCTGAAGGTGAGCCGATCCCAGGGCCAGGAGCTTCTCTTGGGTCTCCCACGTGGATGCAAGGGCCCAAAGACTTGGGCCGTCCTCTGCCGCTATCAGACCATCACCGGAAAGCTGGATGGGAAGTGGAGCAGCCGGGACATGTGCCCATGTGGTATGCCGGCACCTCAGGGAGAGGTCTATCGCAGCGCCGGCCCCTTGGCTGAGAATATTTTGATGATGAAAACATGGGAAAGGAGAGCCTGCAGAGCTGATGCTGAAGCGCTTGGAGGGGATGGGAAGAGGCGTCTTAGGACAGTCCCTAAGGCGCAGGGTTCATGGCTTATGGGTTGGTTGGAGTTAAGGGTCCCAAGAGAGTTGATATGTAAACAAGGCACCCAGGAATGCAATAGTCTTTTGTTGCTTCTTCCTGGATCCACTGTCCAATGATTAACTCCCTTTATCTTTCCCCTCCCCCATCCTCCGGGTCCTTGTAATTAAATTCAAAGGAGAAGATGTTTTCTTTGATCATGAGATACTCTGCGGAATGAGGTGTTCCAGGCCAGGTGATTCTCCAGCCAGTGAAACCAAACGCTATTGAAAGGGGGACAGGGCATGGCACAGGAAATAGCGTTCCTCAGCTGGGGGCCTGCAACCCCTTGAAGGCTGGAGCCCCTGGTGGCTCACGCCTGCTGGGGTGGGGGAAACTCTCCCAGCAGGCTCTCTCCGTGTGGGCGGTACTGGGCTGAGGTGATGCAACAGGTTCCACGGAAGGAGAGGCAGACATCGTGGATCCACAACTAGGCCTGCAGCTGGCTCCTGCCGAGGTTTCCTCCTGGGAGGCCAATTATAAGAGGGCAATAGGAGCGGGTGTGCAGCTGGGCCATCCTCTGGGATGCCAGCATCTCCGATCAGAGTGCCTGGGTTCGAGTCCCGGCTCTGCCTCCAATCCAGTTTCCTGTTCTTGTACATCATGGGAGGCGGTACAGGATGGTTCGGCCACCTGGGTTCCTGCCAGCCATGCAGACTTCTGACTTCAGCCTTGCCCAGCCTGCATTGTTAGGGGCATTTGAGGAGTGAAGCAACAAATACAAGATTTCTCTCTTTTTGTCACTCTGCTCTACAAATAAATAAATATGTCTTTAAAATCAATAGATAAAACCAGAGAGTGAGAAAGTGAGAGAAGACACCAGGATAGGCCTGTGGGACCCTACCCTGATGCTATGGCCAGTGGCAGAAAATACAGTTATCCGCCTGAGGCGAGGAGGGCTGAGACCAAGTGGAGATGGTGTTGGGGGGATGGTTTGCCTTGTCACGAGGCCCAGGGACACCTGATCCTGTGCTTCTCTTAGGAGGAAGTTGGAAGGAGGGAAGAGCAAGGGTTAGGGTTAGAGGGGAGTGGGTGTGATTGGCTTCTCAAGATTGCTTGTGGACTTTAGTAGCTCATGTGGGGTGAGGAGAGATAGCAGTGGAGACAGGCAAGGCCCCCCATCAACATGTGGTAAGTGATGTAGACATTGGCTTTCTTCTAAATGAATTAGAAACCGAGGAGAGGCAGGAGTAACGTGATCTCCCGGGAGTTTTTAACAGGCCTGCTTTGGCTCAGTGAGAACAGCTTTGGGGGTGGCTGGGAAGAGTAGAAATAGGGAGAACAATTAGGAGACTACAGAAATAAAGGCAGGACACAACGAGTGCTTGGACCAGGAGGGCTGCAGAGGAGGTGAGGAGAAATGGCCGGAAGCTTGGAGGCGTCCTCCAAAAGCAGCTGGTTTTGCTGGTGGGCTGAATGTGGGTTAGTGACTGGATGCTACACCCTGGCTTGTCTGGTGTGATTCTGGATTGCTAGAATGAAGGTCATGGCCATGTCAGTTGTCGAGAAGGACTCAAAAGGTTTTGCCCACAGTTACTAAAAGAATGGAGGTGCTTTTTATACCCCGTGATGAGAAGGACCGCAGGGGAAGTGGGTCCCACGGTTAGGTGGAAACCAGGGGTCCAGGTTCAGAGAGATCCACACTGCTTAGGAGAGCCTGGGGTCTCAGAAACGTAGGGACCTGCCAAGGGGTAAGCTTGGAGTTCAAGGAGGCCGTCTGATGTGCAGATGGGGCTTTGGGCCTCTGGGCCTCAGTGGGAATTGGGAAGTCTGAGCCAGTAGGCTGAATGCTCTCATCCTCCAGCAAGAAGAAAGCCCCAACAATTCTGGGCAGAAGTTGGAGGACTGGAGCTGGCATTGTGGTGCAGCTGGCTAAACTGTGGCCTGGGACACCAGTGTCACGTATGAGCACTGGTTCAAGTCCCAGCTGCTCCACTTCCAATTCAGTCTCCTACTGATGCACCTGGGAAAACAGCAGAGGATGGGCCAAGCACTTGGGCTCTTGCCACCATGCAGGAGACCCAGAGGAAGCATCTGGCTCCTGGCTTCAGCCACTGCAGCTATTTGGGGAGTGACTTAGTGGATGAAAGATCTCTCTCTGTCTCTGTAACTCTATCTTCCAAATAAATAATGGGAGGACTCCACAAAGGAGACCAGAAAGGAGCTGCCATGGGAAAGGAGTGATAGGCTGGGATTCAGTGGGACAAGGCAGATGCCTGGTAACTGTGCTCTTGTCATGGATTGCAGATGTGGGGAGCCCTGAAGGCCAGAGAGGCCAGGACTGCTAGCTCTGGGCCACACCCCCTGTCCCTTGGCCCCAGGGTGTGCCCCACCCCTGCTGGCAGCCGTCATTTTCCTTCTAGTTCTGGGCCCCTCCTTCTTCACTACAGGACTTTCCAGGATCCCTTTGTTTGCAGACTGGCTTATCAAGTGCACCACGGTATAGAGGAACAGCATGTGCGTGACCTCAGCATGGTCTCATGTGTGTGATGTGGGCTAATGTGAAAGCTTTTTTTCTTTCTTCTTCATTTTCCCTGGATAACTGCCTACTGGAAGACAAGTGTTTTTTTTGTTTGTTTGTTTGCTTGCTCCTGAGAGACCATCAAAGGGTTGTGTCTTGTTTTTAGATGTTTGCTAGTTTGTTCAGACATACATAGACCAGGTATGGGAGAAGCAGGGGCCCAGGCATTTAAACCATCTTTTGCTGTGTTCCCGGGCGCATTAGTAGGGGGCTGGTTTGGAAGCAGAGCATGCAGGGTTTGAATAGGTGCTCTCGAGATAGGATGCCAGTGTCTCAAGTGGAGGCTTAGTCCCTTGCACCACCACTTCACCAAGTCACTTTCTTCTGGGGCGCTTGGTATGTGATCACAGGTGAGAGGAATACCTTCCCTGGCCGCCTCCCCTCAGGAGCCAGGGTCAGCCTCTTTGCATTTCTTTCCATCTGCTTTGCTTTTTCTTGCACACCCGATGACACATACCAGTTAATCATCCATCTCATCTTCTGGACTAGGCTTTCCACCAGGTGTGTGGGGGGATGGGATTTCTGTTTGTTTCTCTCACTGTTTTAGTGCTAGACCTTGGGACAGTTTCTCGCTCAGCATGGGCATGCAAAAAATATTTGTTAGATGAATGAATAAGTAAATCTCTAATCTACTAAGAGGCAAACAGCTCTTTAACTATTTATGTATTTGTAATAAAGGTTTATTTTATTTGTTTAGAAAGGTAGTTACAGAGAGAGAAAGAGAGACACACAGAGAGATCTTCCATCTGCTGGTTCACTCCTCAAATGGCTGCAATGGCTAGCGCTGAGCTTATCTGAAGTCATTTCCTCCAGGTCTGTCATGTAGGTGTAGAAACCCAAGGACTTGGGCCATCCTCTGCAGCCTTCCCAGGCCACAAGCAGGGAGCTGGATGGGAAGTGGACCAATCAGGATATGAACTGGCACCCATAGCTGGCCCTGCAGACAGAGGCTTAGCCTACTATACTATGGTGCCAGCCTCCCCCTCCCCCCTGCTGCTTTGTTTTTTATAATGACTTTTTTTTCATTGAGACAGGATATTCCAGCCCCAGTGTCTCAGGGCAGGTACCAGTCCCTGAGTTACATCCTGCAAACAACCCCGTGCATAAAAATCCACTCAACTGTGCTGACCCTCCCACTGTGTGGAAGACTGATTTGAAACCCAACCCACAGACATTGAAAATAAACAGCATTGCTAGAGACTCGCCCCCTGCTCTCGGGGCAGGACCAGGAAATAGCTTTCTGAGTTCAGCAGGAAGGGGCAGAGGGCACCAGGGACCAAGGCTGGAGGGCTATGGCCCAGCTGTCTGCTAGCCCTCTTCCAGCCCTGGGTCCTGCGTGCCTTGGATGCAGAGGGGCAGTCCCGTGTCGCTGCTGTTGCCGCCACCGTGGTCCGCACAGTTGCTATTTCGGTACTTGCCTCTGTTCCAATCAACCTGACATTTCCCGCACCGATTCCAGGCCCCGGCGTTACCATTTTAGCTGACGTGGGTGAGTGTTTCGTGGGGACAGCAGATGGATGGAATGACAAATAGCAGGGTGGTGGGGACCGCTGAGAAGTGCTTTTTCCTGTGCTGGGCACGTGCCCCGAGTAGACCAGACACGCTGGGGGAAGCAACAGCGGGTGTTAAGAGGCCAGCCAGCAGACTTGCCACTTCTCCCTCACTGCCATGATCTTATCTCCAGGCAATCCACTAATTGACGGACTTCTGTGGGGTTCCCTACCCCCAAACCCCAGGAGCAAACCCTGAGACAGCAGGAGGTGTGGTGAGGCAGTGGGGGCAGTGAGGCTGTGGCTACGGGAAGGCCCATGCAGGGAGCTTAGATGGAGCAGGTTACAGGGGCTCAGCACGTCGATCTCTGCAGAACACATGTTGTTCTGGGCTGGACTGCAACTGTTTTTATACTTGATAAAGATTATGCCAGGTGTGTTGACTCCTGGAAATTTGGCCTGAACTGCACGGTGACAAAGTCTGGACTTCTTACAGAAGCTATTGTTTGGAAGATCGTTGCTGAGTGGGGGCGGGGTGACTGTTGCCTGTACTGACTGATTCTGCTTGAGTGTCTGTCCCACATGAGATGCCCAAGGTAACAGCTGGGCGGCAGAGGAAACTGTTTTGCAGTGGGTTGAACTTCTGTTGGCAATGCCAGCATCCTATAGGAGAGTACTGGCTCTCATCTCTACTGCTCCATTTCTGATCCAGCTTCCTGCTACTGCACTTGGAAAGGCCACAGAAGATAGCCTAACGGGAACAGCGCTGTGGCTTAGCAGGCTGGTTCCTCACCTGTGGTACTAGCATCCCATATGACACTGACTCATGTCCCAGCTGCTCTACTTCCCATCCAACTCTTTGCTAATGTCCTGGGAAAGCAAAGAGGCTGGCCTGAGACCTTGCGCCCCTGCACCCATGCAGGAGACCCAGAAGAAGCTCCTGGTTTTGGACTGTTCCAGCTCTAGATGTTTTGATTAGTTGGTGATTTAACCAGCAGGTAGAGAATCTGTCTTTCTGTGTAAGACTGCCTTTCGAGTAAGATAAATAAATATTTTAAAAAGAAGATGGCTTAAGTGTTTGGGCCCCTGCCATGCTTTTGGGAGACTTGGATGGAGTTCCAGGCTCATGACTTCAGTCTGGCCCAGCCATGGCTGTGAAGGCCACTTGGGGAAGGACCTTCAGATGAACCATCTCTCTGTCTCTCTCCCTCCCTAGCTCTGCTTTTTAAATAATCTTTAACAACTAAAGCCTTTCTTTGAGTCTGGAGGTAGGGTGGAGATGGGTGTGCGTACAGAAAAGTACTCACAGAAGTGGAGATCGAGTTAAATGCTAAAGGAAACCAGAACAGCCATTGAGACCTGGCTACAAGTTCAAGGTTATGTGGGAAAGGTCCACCGGTCAGTCTCTGCTTCTACATGCACTGTGGCTGACGTCGGGTATGTGGATCCATTCTCTGGGTACTCAGTGCCACTAGGAGGGATGAGGGCTTCTCAACCAGTTCCAGGCTTTGGGGGAAAACACCAAGGGGCAGGTGGTGCGGATGGGTGATTTACAACTGGTGACCAATCAGAAGGCCTAGTATTGCGAGGTGGTTGGAGAGGCCCCACCCCTGCCCTACTGTAGGGCTGATAGCTGGCTGGCTCTTCGTTTTTGACCTGTGGGAGGAGTGCTATCCTGTGGCACTTGTTCTGCAGCTGATGAGCATCAGCTTCTTCCAGCCTCTACAGCTTGCCTGTCTGTGCCCACTCCCCCATGCCTGGCCTCAGGGCACACCCTTAGGGTCTGCCCATCTGGTGCTTTGCAGGCTAGTGATGCACCTGTCCACAGCTGGGCAGGTGAGATGTCATCAGTTGAGGGCTCCAGGGCCTCAGGATGTCCCTCGATGGGCCCAGATTCCATGACTTGGAAGTGGCAGGTCGTCAAGGCCCACTGTATCTTCGCCCTGGGTCTGGTATGTGCCTCTCAAGCCCACTGTGTCTTTGCTGGGGGTCCCGTGTGTGCCTTGCTCACTCCCCAGGTGGGAGGAAAGTTGTTCCACCAGCAATTTCCCTCCTCCTGCTCCCACCCAGCCTATAGTGTCCTGGATAACTAGAGATGGGTTTATCAAATATCACAAAGAACAACGTAAGCTCGCACCAAGGGAAAGTCCTCTCTTTAGCTATGAGATTTTAGTGAGAAGGAACTTCTGTAGGTGATCGCCCTTGGCAAATGTCTTTTGCTCTGATTCCCTTGTAGGTGTTTTGGTGTTTGCCCTTGCATCTCACAGTCTGAATATGGCTCTTGGCACTTGCTCCCAAGGCCAGCTGGCCATCAGGGAAGGCCTTGGGAGACAGTGGTGATGGCTTCAAGAATTGGGTTTCCGCCATCCACCTGGGAGATCTGGATTGAATTCCTGGCTCCTGCCTCTGGCAGTGGCCCAATCTCAGCCCTTGTTGGGCAATTTGTGGGAGGGGAGTAAAGGGAACTCCATCCACCTGATCTTGTGTTTGTGTCTCTCTGCCTCTCAAATAAACAAAGAAAGAGATCAAAAGGAGAGGCCTGGGGCCGGCATAATGGTGTAGTGGGTAATCCTCTACCTGCAAGTACCTGCATCACATAAGTGTACTAGTTTATGCCTTGGCTGCTCCACTTCCTATTCAACTTTCCGCTTATAACCTGGGAAGGCATTGGAAGAAGATCTAAGTCCCTGGGCCCTGCACTAGCATGGGAGACCCAGAAGAAGTTCTTGGCTCCCAGTTTTGGATCAGCTGTGGCCATTTAGAGAGTGAACCTGCAGAATGAAAGCCTCTCTCTACCTCTCCTTCCTTCTCTGTAAAAATCTGCCTTTCAGGGCCCGGCGGCGTGGCCTAGCGGCTAAAGTCCTCGCCTTGAAAGCCCCGGGATCCCATATGGGCGCCGGTTCTAATCCCGGCAGCTCCGCTTCCCATCCAGCTCCCTGCCTGTGGCCTGGGAAAGCAGTTGAGGATGGCCCAATGCATTGGGACACTGCACCCGCGTGGGAGACCCGGAAGAGGTTCCAGGTTCCCGGCTTCGGATCGGCGCGCATCGGCCCGTTGCGGCTCACTTGGG
The DNA here is from genome assembly GCF_030435755.1 of Ochotona princeps. Taxonomy (NCBI): domain Eukaryota; kingdom Metazoa; phylum Chordata; class Mammalia; order Lagomorpha; family Ochotonidae; genus Ochotona; species Ochotona princeps. Next base: position 25,459,195 of record NC_080853.1, read on the forward strand.
GAGTGAATCATCGGATGGAAGATCTTCCTCTCTGTCTCTCCTCCTCTGTGTATATCTGGCTGTAATAAAATGAATAAATCTTTAAAAAAAAAAATCTGCCTTTCAAATAAAAATAAATACATCTTGCAAGAAAAAAAAAAAAAAGAGAGAGAGAGAGAGCAGAAGGCAGACCTCACCTGCTTTTGGAAAACGGGAATTAGGGTTAATAGTATAGTATTATATAGTATTTATTTTATGGCTACCTTCTATTTGTGACTGGTGATAATCATTTTGCATGGTAGTAGTGAGATAAGATTTTACTTTTGAAATAAATTGCTTTAAATAAAAATAAGGAGCCTGTTTCATTTTTTTTAAAAATGTATATCTGTAGCATAGAGGTGGGGATGTCCAGGTGGTCGCCTGTGTAAGGCCCGTGGAGTCACTTGGTGTGGCCCTACCTAGGCAGCCGAGGCGGGCCTCAAAATGCAGCCCATGTAAGACAGGCTCACTCAGAAGCAGATAGTTTTTTGTGATTCAAAAATGGTGTTATAAACATCCAAATGCCCCTTGGGGGAAAGAAAGCTCCCTGTGCCTGAACCCCCAGAGGGGACTTGAACAAGGCAATAACAGCACAGGAGGAGGGGTTAGCTTCTGATGATTCTCCAAGTGGCCAAGTCTTTTCCTGGGTCCTTGAGATGTGACTATTCATCCCGTCTTCTCAGGAAGTTGGGTTTATCGCTCCACCCGTGGAGTCCTGCCCTGGCCGCATGCCTTGCTGTGGCGAAGGGACACCAGTAAACCCGGCCAGAGCCCATGCTCCTCACGGGCCTGTGCCCCACGTTTGGTCTAGTGTGGCCGTTGGGAGCTTTCCTGCCATCTTGGTCAGTCTGGGTCACGCTTCACTGTCCAGCAGGTGAGGGTCACGGGACCCAGGCATCTTCTGGGGCCAAGCCTCCGATGTGTGATCAGCAACATCCGATGTGTGCAGCACTGGCCAGGACAAAGAGCATCCAGCTTGACTTCCAAATCCTGAACATGAAGTGTTCAACCCTTGTGGGGGTGATTTACGACACTGCAGTAATTCCCGAGAGAGGGACAGAGAGCAGAAGGACTGGTCCTGGGTTGCTCTGATCCCAGCACACAACTTCTCATATCCTGAGCCTGGAAGCTGCCCGGCTGGGATTTACACAGTCTTGCCTGCCACACATCGTCCAGGAAGGTTCCCATATGCATCTGCAACCTGGATCCTTCCTGCATCGTTTCTGCCACTCTTCTTGGCCCAGCCACCTCCTCTCTCGTTTGGACCTGGAGCTGATGAAATGGTTCTGTAAAAGCTCATAGAGTAGGGCCTGGCGCTGTGGCCTAGTGGATAAATCCTCACCTTGCAACTGCTGGGATTCCATGTGGGTGCAGATTCAAGGCCCAGCTACTTCACTTCCCATCCTGCTCCCTGCTTGTGGCCTGGGAAAGCAGTCAAGGATGGCCCAAGGCCTTAGGGCCCTGCATCTACTTGGAAGACCCGGAAGAAGCTCCTGGCTTTGGATTGGCTCAGCTCAGTCCTTATGGCCACTTGGGGAGTGAACCAGTGGATGGAGGATCTTTCTTTCTGTCTCTCCTCCTCTCTGTAAATCTGCCTTTCCAATAAAAAATAATAAAATGAATCTTAAAAACAAAATGTCCAGAGTGGATATTTTGTTTTCAAGTCCCATAGCCTCTGTTACAAGCACTTAACTCTGTTGCTATAGAACAAAGGCAGCCATGGGGGAAACGCAAATGAATGAATGATGTTGTATTCTGATAAAGCCTTAAGTATGGGGTGGGCATTGTGGCACAGCAGGTTAAATCACCCCTAGCTACACTGGCATCCCATATCAGAGGGCCGGTGTGAGCCTGGCTGCTCCTCTTTCCATTCAGCTCCCTGTTGGTGCGTCTGAGAAAGCAGGGAAAGATGATCCTGCTGCTGGGGCCTCTGCCACCCATGTGGGAAACCAGAATGGAGTTCTGGGCCCAGCTCCAGCTGTTATGGCCATTTGGGAAGTGAGCCAGTGGGTGAAAGATCTGTCTCTCTCTCGTTGCCTCCCTGTAATCCAGCCTTTCAAATAAACAAATAAATAAATTTTTAAAAAGTGTTCAAATAAGGGGCCTGGTGCAATAGCCACTAGGCTACTGCACCAGATCCATGCCTTTGTCTTTTTTTAAAGATTTATTTATTTTCATTGGAAAGGCAGACAGAAGGATCTTGTATCCACTGGTTCACTCCCCAAATAGTCTCAATGGCTGGAGCTGAGCTGACCTGAAGCCAGGAGACAGGACCCTCTTCTGAGTTTCCCATGCAGGTGCAGGGTCCTGAGGCTATGGGCTTTGCTCTACTAATTTCTCAGGTTACAAGCAGAAAGCTGGATAGGAAGTGGAGTAGCTAGGACACAAATGAGTATCCATATGGGATCGTGGAAGATCTTCCGTCCGATGATTCACTCCCCAAGTGACCGCAACGGCCGGTGCTGCGCTGATCCGAAGCTAGGAGCCAGGAGCTTCTTCCGGTCCTCCCATGCGGTTACAGGGTCCCAAGATTTTGGGCCGTCCTTGACTGCTTTCCCAGGCCACAAGCAGGGAGCTGGATGGGAAGTGGAGCTGCCGGGATTAGAACCGGCACCCATATGGGATCCCGGCACATTCAAGACAAGGACTTCAGTTGCTAGGCCATCGTGCCAGGCCCGAACAGGGAGACCTTTAAGGGTCAGTTGAAGTTCCAGCCCAAAGGGGAGACCTGAGCTGGACTAGTCACCACTGACTACCACCAAATTCTACTCACTGACACACACTAAAACTGCGGCTGGGGTCCTTCTTGGCAGGGCTAGATCCCAGTACCTGCCAGTTAGAATCGGATCAGGAGATGGGTAATGGTAGGCTGGGCCATGACACCAACCAACACACAAGAGGATCAGGTCTGGGCAGATTCTGTGGTGGGTATGTGGGCCCACCCCTGTGGAACAACAGTTTCCACTGGTTTGCCTAAGAGTTAGGGATGGTGACAGGCTGAGCTAAGCACGAACATGGAAACCACTGACACTCATGGGTACTGGGGTTAGGTACAGGCCAGGGTGCTCCGGGCTGGTCCAGGCTGTAGTACCCGCAGGTGCACCCAAGAACAGGGTGTGGAGCAGGCCAGGCCACAACATTCATCAGCTCATACATAGGTCAGGATGGAGGAGACAGATTATGCTGAGTAAGGGCCTGTCATCTGTTGGCACGTATAAGATGCGGGTCTGGGAGTGGTCCTAGTTGGGGAACTTGGGAAACTTCCTTCGTGGGCCATAGCTCCTGCTGGTGAGCATGTGACTCAGGTCCGGGTGTTGGTCAGGTCAGACTAGGCAGGGTATCTCTGCCCATCAGCAAGTGAGTGACTTAGTTCTGGAGGGGGGCGAGGTGGGCAGAGCTGGGCCAATCTTAGTTCACCGGCATATGCAGGAGCCAGACTGGAGTGTGGAACATGCAAGGCCAGGCTACTACGCCTACCAGTTTGTATGAGCCAGGGATGACAGCAGATTGTGCAGGGCTAGGCTGCAGCACCTGCCAGAGAGAATTGGGACTGGGGGCTGGTTGGGAAAGACCAGGCTGCAGCATCTGATGACAAAGGCCAAGACAGGGGATGGGCTATGGTAAACAACCACTGGCATATGCAAGATCTGTGGCTGGGGACAGGCCTGGTTGGGGAGTTCAGGGGATGCCCTGGCTAGGTTGTGGTTCCCACTGGTGAGTGAGAGAGCCTGAATGGGGGTGGCCTGGGCTGGACATGGCTATAGTGTCCCTCGGCACGGGGTGGACTGGGTCTGGTGTGTGCCAGGCTGGGCTAGACTCCAGCACATACTGGTGTTCGTGAGAACCAGGGAGGGTATAGGACAAGCTGGGCTAGGTCTCAGTACCTGCTGAATCACGCGAGAGCTGTGTCTGGGTGTGGACCAGGTATGGCTGGGTTGTAACACCCAACAGTAAGAGCCAACTGGATGTGGGCCAGTTGGGCAAGGCCACTGTTCCTGCCAGGACAGGAGGCAGACCGAGTTATCCTGGGCCAAAGACCCACCAGTGGGCATGAGATCTGCCACTGGGAGACCTGATAGAGGATCTTGGGGTATTCCTCTATCATGACATGGTCCCTGCAGGTGAGCGCAAGAACCAGGCCAGGGAACAGCCCAGGCCAGGCCAGGTTATTGTACCCCCTATCATTGGTGTGGATCAGGTCTGAGGGTGTGCCAAATTGGGCCAGTTCATAATACCCACTAGTGGGCCTGAGAACCAGGACGGGGTGCAGGACAGGCCGGTTTGGGCCACAGCACCAGCCAGTTCACATTAAGGCTAGGAGTAGGGGGCTAGCTAGACTAGGCTAGGCTGAAGCACCCACCAGCATGAGCTAGAATTGGGTACAGACTGGGCTGGGCCAGGCTGAAGCACCTGCCAGCAAATGCTGAGGGGAGGCAGGCCATGCCAGGCTGAGCTGCAGTACCCACCAGCACACATAAGACCCAGGAGGGGTCTTATGTGAGTCTGGTAGAGAGGCAGCATGGGTTCCCTGCTGGGCTACTGTTCCCATTAGTGAGCCTGAGAACTAGGACTGGGAGCAGACAGGGTTACAACACTCATTGGCCTGTATGTGAGCTGGGTTAGGGGGAGAGCCAGGCTGGGTTAACTAACTATATCCACTGGTGCAGGCATGAGCCAGAGTAAGAACAGGCTAATCGGGTTTGGCACAGCATCAGCTGGCAAATTCTGGAACTGGGGGCAAATCCTGTCAAGCTAGACTGCAGAACCACCTGGAGAGTACAAGATCCAGGAATGGGAGTGGGCCAAGTAGGGAAACCGGGCATCTCTCTGTTGGGCTGCAACTCTCACTAGTGAGTATGAAAACTAGGGCTGGGGGTGGGCCTGGCTAGATAGGTGGTGGCACCTGCTGGCATGTGTGTGGGCTAGATAATGGGGTCAGTTGGGTCAAACTAGGCTCCACTGTCCACTGATGTATATGAGAGCTGAATGGAATGTGGGACAGACTGGACCAGTCTGCTGCACATACTCGCAAGCATAGAACCAGGGCTGGGGGCAGGCCTGATGGGGATCATTGGGGTCACTCAAACTAGGCTACAGTTCCCACTAGTGTATGTGAGGGCCGAGTGTGTAGTGGAGTGGGTTGGGCTGGGCCACAACATCCATTGATTTGTGTAAGAGCTGGGATAGAGGCAGAACGGACCCAGCAAATGCAATTACATGTGTGCATAGGCTGATGTGGGGGACGGACTGAACCGGATCCCATACTGGCAAGCACACAGAAGAGTCAGATCTGGGATCACCTCTGCTGCTTTCCCAGATCATAAGCAGGAAGCTGGATGGGAAGTGCAGCAGTAGGGAACACGAGCCAGCACCTATATGGAATGCACAGGTGTGGGTCAAGCCTACTACCCCCGGGTACAGGCCCCCAGCTGGCCCAGTCCTGTGTGGAGTGTGTGTGATGGTACCGGTGTGCACACTGCTATCTCTCCTGCTAGTGTGGAAAGCCACCCAGGCTGTAGCTGCAATCTCAAGAGTCTCCTTTCTGATTTGTGTTTTCTCTGGGCCTGGGACCCATACGCATTGTGCTGTTAAGAGGCTTTCTTGGGCTTTTTCTTCACCTTGGACATAGAGAAAAAGCTGTGGTCGTTGCAGTAGGAAAAATGGGAATGCCTGGCTGCCTAAAATAGGGAGCAGATAACGGGAGCTCTCATCACATTGAGCTTTCTCACACCAGATCCATGTTAATGCCCAAACTGGCCCCATTACCGGGTCTGCCCGGTTTTGGCTTCCACCACTTCACGCAGTGTACACTCCTACCACTAGATGTCAGCACCGTGTTAACAGCAGGCTTTGTCCCCGCCGCGCGACCGTGCTGCTCGCAGTGCTTAGCAGTCTCATCTGCACAAGTCAGACACCTGAGGGCTGCTATCCCGGCTCACAAACCAGGCATTTGCCCAAGGTCATAGGGCTAGTAAGCGGCAGGGCACGACTCGCATCCTCCTCTTGGGGGTTTCTGTGCGTGCCTCGCTGGTGGAGATGTTGGGCGCAGCCGAATGGGTAGCTGCCCTTGACAGGAAAAAAGGTGGGAATGCGGCAAAGGGGTGAAAAGCAATGCTATTGGGGTCTGGCGCTGGTCGACCAAACTCAAACGCTGAAACAAAGCCGAAGGAAACCCTTAAAAAATACGGAAAGCAAGGTTGTGTGATTCATGGAGCATAGTACGTGGAGTAAAACTATAAAATGATGCACCCGGGGCCAGTGCCATGGTTCAACTGGCTAATCCTCCACCTGCAAATGCTACCATGTCACAGGGGTGTTGGTTCGTGTCCTGGCTGCTCCACATCCCATCCAGCTCCATGTTTATGGTCTGGGAAGGCAGTGTGGAGGATGGCTCAATTTCTTGGACTCTGCACCTATGTGGGAGACTTGGAAGAAGCTCCTGGCTCCTGGCTTTAGATTGGCTCGGCTCTGGCTGTTGTGGCCCTTTGGGGAGTGGACCAGCAGATGGAAGACCTTTCTGTCTCTCCCTCTCTTTGCAAATCTGCCTTTCAAATAAAAATAAACAAATAAGTAAATACATACAAACACTGGAAAAATACACACCCACTTGACGGTGGCTTGTCTGAGGGAAAATGGATTAGGCAAACCGAGCCATAGGCTTTTACATTGATCTCTATTGTTCTATTTATTTTGTGTCTTTTTCTTCCCACAGAGATTGTCTTTCAAGAAGAATGGGAACAAACTTAAACCTTCATGCAGAGCACCAATTTTTTGTTAATATTTATTTATTTTTACTGCAAAGTCAGATATACAGAGAGGAGGAGAAACAGAGAGGAAGATATTCCGACTGATGATTCACTCCCCAAGTGACCGCAATGGCTAGAGCTGAGCCGATCCAGAGCCAGGAGCTTCTTCCGGGTCTCCTACGCAGGTGCAGGGTCCCAAGGCTTTGGGCTGTCCTGGACTGCTTTCCCAGGCCACAAGCAGGGAGCTGGATGGGAAGTGGGGCGCCGGGATTAGAATGGGTGCCCATATGGGATCCCGGCATGTTCAAGGTGAGGACTTTAGCCACTAGGCCACTGTGCTGGACCCAGAGCATCAATTTTGATTGAATCTTCACAAATACATTACTTAACTCCAGCTGTTATCATCAAGTTAACGTAACACACTGGCTTATCTAGTCTTGGCAACTTCAGAGGATCCACAGGTTTAACTTCCAGCAGCCTGCGCTCGCCTAGCTGCCAAGTCAGTCTCTGCCTTTCATTTAGCAACCAATTGGTTTCTTTTAAGGCAGTGTTTGTTTGTTTGTTTTTTCCCCACACCAGCTAGAAACCACTTTGGTGTTTCTTTAAAAATAGTAGTTCCCACTACTCCCTCGCTTCACTTACTGGTGGAGGGGGCAGGGAGGTTATAATCAAATGTTTAATCGCTCAGGTGGAAAGCCCCAATGGTTAAAACAAATTACCCTTCCCTCTAGGTCCCTTTTAAAGCCGGCAGGCAAATAGGTTACCTAGAAACATGACTTACAGCTAACTTTCTTTCTGTATTTACCAGGCCTGCACGCATAAAGTCCCAGGTCCTACATGGCCAACCTTTTCTAGGAGGGTGAGGTGTTTAACGAGGTTGATGTTCTTAGACTGTCAGGGACTAAAGACTTCAAGGAGGAGGGTGGTTCTAAGCAGGCTGTTTAATTTGGGGGTAAGGGGATTTTGAAGACTGGAGGCAGATGTTTGGGCTACAGTTAAGATGTATGAGTTGTGGCACCTAAGTTGCTGGTTGGGATCTCTGCATTCCATATCCAAAGAGGGTTGAGTCCCCCATCCCCATGCAGCCCCCATCCCACTCTGCTGCTATGCGCGAGTCCCCACACACGCAGCCCCAATCCTGCACTCTGCCCAAGTCACCCCCATCCCGCTCTCTGCTGCTGTGCCCAGGAAGTAGCTGAGTATGGCTCAGGTGCTTGAGTCTGCCATGCATCTGGGAGAACCAGAGGAGTTCCTGCCTCTTGGCTGCACCCTCCCCAGACACAGGTGTCACAGGAATTTGGGGAAGTGAACCAGCAGATGGAATATCTGACTGTCACTCTGCTCTTCAACTAGGTAAAAATCTTAAAAAAAAAAAAAAGGCCTACAACCACAACCACAACTCTCCTTTCAATTTCGCTTCCTGCTGACGTATAACCTGGGAAGCCAAAGTGCCTGGGCTCCCTGCCACTCATCTGGCTTTGGCCTGGCCCCGCCCTGGCTGTTATGCATATTTCCAGCAACTTTCTTTTCTTTATTATTACTATCATATTATGATACAGTTTCATAGGCCCTTCCAGGGACTTTCAACAAATAACATTTTTATGAAATTGAAAGTTGGTTCAGAGTCCACATAGAACTTTTGTCATTGTTAAGGACTTCTTTGTTTTAATGTGAGAGGCAGAATTACAGAGAAAGGGAACACAGTTTCTATCTATTGATTCACTCCCCAAATGGCTGGAAGAGCCAGAAATACGCCTGCCCAAAGCCAGTAGCCTGGAGCTTTTTCTGGGTCTCCCACATAGGTGCTGGGGCTCAAAGATTTGGGACATCCTCCTTTGCTTTCCCAGGCCATTTGCAGGGAGCTAGATTGGAACTGGAGCAGGTGGGACAAACACTGGTGTCCATATGGGATGCTAGTGCCACAAGTGGAGGCTTAGCTTGCTATACCATGGCCCCAGCCCCCAGCATGGAGCTTTTGTGAGCTGCTGAGTGCACTGGAGGACTGAATGGAGGAAGAGGGGGGATGTGGTTAGCTCCCAATCTCATGGATCATCTGACAGGCCATAATGCCCCTGCTCCTGTGAGGAAGCCGAAGTCTCAGCTACCCGTAACGAGGGCAGCTTTCCTGTACAACCTCAGTTGCTTTTCATGCAAGTTTAATGTACCATAGGGGAAGAGGTGGTACCCCCCCAAAACTGATAACATCATGTCAGTTCTGGGAAAACTGTCTTTCAAGACGTTCAGCTTGACCTTGGCTATTCCCTGCACTTGGTGAGAGCGGAGAGCTGTGAGAGCTGGGGAGCCCTGGACTGGCCTAAGGAACCAACCTGTCCTCCCATCCGTGGCATCTCCTGGCCAGGCTCTGCTGGGGGCACACAAACCTCATTCCTGTTAGCGCTGGAGCCATCTGCTACAAAGGAACGGCTCTGACGTGTCACACATCAACCCCATGGCAAAAGCCCATTAAAATGCTATCTTGCTGAATCTAGTCTTTTCAGTGCTCGGATGAGGCCAAACAGATCAGAGTGGCCAAAAAACTAAAAATCTGTGCGCACAGCCTATGACTGTGGCAATCCATATATAGAAGCTGGCGGGAACTGAGTGGCCATGCAGGCCTCCTTTGGGCAGTTCCTCTCAGTGACCACGGTGGAGATCCCACAGAGGGGTCTTTGTTTTTTTACAACACAGAGCACATCACCAAAGCTACTGGTGATCAAAATCAGGGTTTAACAAAAGAGCCTGAGTTGACCAAATCCTGGGTTGACTGAATTCCTTTTTTAAAAGATTTATTTATTTTTATTGCAAAGTCAGATATACAGAGAGGAGGAGACACAGAGAAAAATATTGTCCGTCTGATGATTCACTCCCCAAGTGAGCGCAATGGCTGGAGCTGAGCCAATCCGGAGCCAGGAGCTTCTTTCGGGTCTCCCAAGCAGGTGCAGGTCCCAAGGCTTTGGGCCGTCCTCAACTGCTTTCCCAGGCCACAGGCAGGGAGCTGGATGGGAAGTGGGGCCGCTGGGATTAGAACCAGCACCCACATGGGATCCTGGCATGTTCAAGGTGAGGACTTTAGCCGTTAGGCCACGGTGCCAGGCCTGACTGAATTGTCCTTTAAACACACACTTAAATAGACAAGAGCAAGAGCCTCATTACTTATATCTTGCATTTTATTTCTCATAAACAAGGACTAAACAAAAGCGTGACTATGGTAGCCCACTATTATGTTAAGGCAGCAATAGTAACTTAAAGGCTTTCAGGCCCACTTAAAAAATAGGAAACTCTATTCCAGGAAGCATTAAGCTTCCAAAAACCAATGGCTGTTAAGAATTTTTATTACCTATCAAACACAGCATAAAACCAAACCAAACCAAACCAAAACAAAAATCAAAAAGACCCACTAACATCTTTTTTTTGTTCCCCTGTTGCTGACAAATGTCAGGTGTGCTCAACCTGTTGATTCCCACCAGAACCGGGCACAAAGGCACCCTCGCTGGCACTCTGCAGACCAAGATGTGGCCTGAGCTATGGTCACCCCAGGGCACACCAATCTGGCAAACAGGCCCCCGGTCTTTGTGCACAGCAGCATCTACCGAGGTGTCTGTAAATGCTAATGGAAACAGCAGCAAAGCACAAGTTTCAGGCAGTGCTCCTCAGGCCCTGTGAGGAGGCAGGGCACTTCCCTTGCTGAGCCCCGGGGCAAGTCTCAGGGTCCCCAGTTTCAAATGGAAGCTGGGGCAGGAGACAAGGAGGCCTGCAGAGGGCAGGGTCACTGATGTGACCGCCAGCCCTGCCTTCCCTCTTCTCTGGGGCTTCACAGGGCAAGAACCATGGCCCTTGAAGTCGAAGCCTTTCAGTCTTTCTTGGCAGCAAGAACTTTGAATCAACTGCTTGTGATCACAGAGCTCTCGGGTCCAGCGGCACCTCCACTGTCAGGCGACAGGAAACAGTGAGCTGCTTTCTTACACTCCAAGTGTGCTGGCTGGTCTCCGAGGCCCCTTAAGCTGGCTTCTGAACAGTCTGGCTCTTCTCCTTTTCTGTGTACTCTTCGAGCCGAAGCAGCCATTTGGTCCAGTATTGGGCACAGAGGTCGGCATCCATGAAGTGCGGATGGGCGGGAGACCCATCCTTGTAGGCCACCACGATCAAGCCACACTGAACCTAGGAAGGAACACAGGTAATTCCACATTCCACGTTAGGTCCAGGGTCCAGGAGCCTCTCCTGGCCAATGCAGGGCAAGCCTGGTACAGCACGGTCTTCAGGGGTTATCTCCTGATTCAGTCTCTAAGTGGGCAAATGGAAGACTGCACTGAGATGACAGATAAAGCAAGGCAAAATGGACTGTGATCATTATAGAACTGTTTGTAAGGAGTCCAGGAAGGGGGAGAAAAAGTGCTCTTTGAAGTGAGAGAAGAAAGTAAGGTGGGCAGAACAAAAAGGGACAGTCAGCAGTGCTGAGTGAAGACGCACGGCGTCAGGCGGCCATCAGCCCGCACCAAGCAAAGCCAGACAAAAGGAGTCGCAGCTGACCTGGAAGCTGTAGTTGGCGTCGTGGTTTATGGCACCCATGTATGCCACGACCTGCAGTGGGTTGTCAAATGTATTTCGGATGAATGGCTTTGGTTTTTCTGATGTCTTCCAGTCAATCACACACAGCTTGCCCCTAAGGAAGAACCAGAGGAAGCTCTGGTAGGTAGAATGATTCAAACTGCAAAAGCCCGAGAACGTTCCTCCTGTGGCCTTCTTGTCGCCCAACTCCTTCCACTGCTCCTGCTCCTGCTCTCCACTTTGCACACAGCTCCTTAGCAACCTGTCAGGGAGTGAGCTGGAAGAGCATCCTAAAGGTGGGTCCTGGGAGGCACGGAGCTGGGCCGGGGTGGGAGCTCTGAGTCCACTTGTCCGCACGTCAGGATTCCCTACCCTGGGGTAATTCTTCTAGACTTCCACGGCCTCCTTTACCACTTGGCATGGAAACTCACAACCTACTGTCACTCTGGCTGATCTGGTTTCAAATATCTATTTGAAAGGAAGATGACACAACAGTAGCAAAGGCTCCATAGTGGACTATAAATTTTGGTCCCTAAAAAAAAATTCCTCTTGCTCAGAAACCAAAGTGGAGCTCAAACCCATCAATATTCAACAGGCACTAAATATATGTAGAAATACACATAAGCAAACCTGGTCCCTGTAACAGCAGTTTGCACACAGGGCAATGTGATTACAGCCACTGGGGGAAAAGAGAAATTTTTGCCCCTCTACCTTCCCCCTCTTTTTTGGTCTAATAACCAACATCTTTCTCCCGACTCACTCCCTCCTGGTGAGATGTTTATACTTGCCAAATGCAAATATCAGGAGGACTGGAAGATGAGTGGACTGATAACTGCTGACTCACAGAGGGCTTTACCTGATTTCATGATTCCAGTTTAAAAATCAGCAGTACACGGTAGGTCTGTGCGTCATCTACAAGTCACTACAGCCCTGACTAGTTGCATCTTAGGCACGGTATTGGAGCAACACTGTGTGAAAGGAATGAAAGGTGGGCCATGCATGTCAGTAAAAACGTTTGAATAGTCACACTAAGAAAGGAGAGAGACAGTGCAATAGTAAGACCTGATTTAATCCAACATACTCAAAATACTGTCATTTCAACATATAATCAATCTAAAGCCATGCCAAGTCATTGAAATTCAATTTGTTTAGTCCACCTGGGTTTAGACTGGCCACACTAACGTAGCAGTTAGTGGCTCTAAAGGACAATGCAGGTCCACACTAGTCTTACTGTTCTTTGTAATCGTTCTGTAATACTGGTAGCTCTAGGAGGCTGCCATTTGTGTTTCTACCACTTGAATACATCAAAATACATTAAAAGATTATTTCTGGTGCCCCGTGTGGAAGCCTAGTAGCTAAAGTCATCACCTTGCATGCAATGGGATCCTATATGAGCGCTGGTTTTTACCCCTGCTGCTCTATTTCCCATCCAGCTCCCTGTCTGTGTCCTGGGAAAGCAGTCAAGGATGGTCCAAAGTCTTGGGACCCTGCACCTGCATGGGAGACCCAGAGGAAGCTCCTGGTTCCTGGTTTTAGCTCAGCTCAGCACTGGCTATTGTGGCCACTTGGGGAGTGAACCAGTAGATGGAGGGTCATTATCTCTGTATCTACTTCTCTCTGTAAATCTGACTTTCCAATAAAATAAATAAATCTTTAAAAAAAAAAAGATTATTTCTGCCATGGACTATTGCTCACAGAAAAATACTACAACTGTAGAAAAACTGCAGTAGCATACTGCAAACTATGAAACATTAATCAAAGAAATGAAGACAATATGAATAAATGGTAAGCTAGTCCATGTTCATGGATTGGAGGAATTAGTATACATGTCCAGACTACACAAAACCACCTAAAGAATCAATGCAATTGCTACCAAAAATTGTAATGGCATCTTTGACAAGGAGAAAAGCAATAATGAAATTCCTAGAGACATACAAAGATTCCAAATAGGCAAAACTGTCTTAAGGAGGAAAAAGAACTAGGCTAGAGATGCCGACACTCCACATGATGGTCAGGTTGAGTCCTGGCTCCTCTGCTTCTGATCCAGCTCTCAGCCAATGCACCTGAGAAAGCAGCAGATGATCACCCAGGGACTTGGGATCCTGCACCCCTGCGAGAGAACCAGACACAATTCTGCTCTCTTCCTGGCTTCCGCCTGGAAAAGCCCTGGCCATTGTAGCCATTTGTGAAGTGAACCAGTGCCTCTCTCTATCATTCTACCTTTCAAAATAAATAACTGGATATTCAAAATATATTTCTGATACTGGAACCACTTAGCATGTTATAGGCATAAAAACAGGCACAGTGTCCAAAGGAACAGACTATGAAGCTGGAAATCAATCTATGCATTTATAGTTATTTTCAACAAAGGTGCCAAGAACATACAACAGACAAAAACAGCTTCAATAAATGGTGTCATGACATGTTATGAAAACTAATCAAAACTAAATATTGAAATGTAAGGCCTAGAATGGAAACTGCCAGAAGATAGGGAAAAAGTGCCATTACATTGCTCTGCCTCATTTTCTTGGATAGAACCCCAAAGCCACCAGCAACAAAAGCAAAAACAAATGGGATTCCATCAAATCAAAAAGCTGGGATACAGCAAAGCAATTAAGAGAATGAAGGGACAAACCACAGATGGGGAGAAAATATTCATACACCATGTATCAGATAGGGGGATAGACTCAAAAATAATTTAGGAACCACCAACTTGATGAACAAGGCAACAACCTAATCAAAAATATGGGTGAAGGGTGCTGGGGCTGTGGCATAGTGGGTCATGCCACCACACCCACATCCCATGCTGGAGGGCCTGGGGTTGCTATTCCTGCCACTTCAGATTCAGCCTCCGGGGAGGCAGATGGTGATTCAAGGACAGGAGTTCTAGCATGCCTGTGGGAACTCCAGAGGGAAGCCAGCCCTGCCTGTAGCAGGCCTCTGGATAGAGAACCAGAGGATGGAATCTGTTTCTCCTTCTGCCTCTCCTGCTCATGCTCTCACTCTGCCATTCAAATAAATAGGCCTGGGCCTGGCGGCTAAAGTCCTCACCTTGAACGCACTGGGATCCCATATGGGCGCCGGTTCTAATCCCGGCAGCTCCACTTCCCATTCAGCTCCCTGCTTGTGGCCTGGGAAAGCAGTCGAGGATGGCCCAAACCCTTGGGACCCTGCACCCGTGTGAGAGACCTGGAGGAGGTTCCTGGTTCCCGGCTTCGGATCGGCGCAGCACCGGCTGTTGCAGCTCACTTGGGGAGTGAATCATCGGATGGAAGATCTTCCTCTCTGTCTCTCCTCCTCTCTGTATATCTGACTTTGTAATAAAAGTAAATAAATCTTTAAAAAAAAAAACTAAATAAATAGGACTAAACATTATAAACAAAGGAGCTTTCAAAACAAGAAAAATGAATTACTGGGACCCGGTGTGGTGGCCTAGTGGCTAAAGTCCCCGCCTTTCATGCACCAGGATCTCATATGGGTGCTGGTTCTAATCCCAGTAGCTCCACTTCCCATCTAGCTCCCTGCTAGTGGCTTGGGAAAGCAGTCAAGGATGGCCCAAAGCCTTGGGACCCTGTATCCGCGTGGGAGACCTGGAAGAAGCTCTTGGCTCCTGGCTTTGGATCAGCTCAGCACTGGCCGTTGCGGTCACTTGGGGAGTGAATCTTCAGACGGAAGATCTTCCTCTCTGTGTCTCCTCCTCTCTGTATATCTGACTTTGCAATAAAAATAAATAAATCTCATATATTATATCTATAAAATCAACTACTATGAGACACAGAAAAAATGTGCAACGGGGGCCATTGTGATGGTTCAACTGGCTAATCCTCTGTGTGCAAGTGGCAGGATCCTATAGAGGCACCAGTTCACATCCTGGCTGCTCCACTTCTGATCCAGCTCCCTGCCTATGGCCTGCGAATGCTGTAGAGGATGACTCAAATCTTTGAGCCTTTGCATCTACATGGAAGTGCAAGACCTGGAAGAAGCCCTTGGCTCCTGGCTTCAGACTGGCTCAGCTCCACTGTCAGCCATTTGGAGAGCAAATTAGTGGATGGAAAATCTTATTCTGCCTCTTCTCTGTGAATCTGCCTTTCCAACAAAAATAAATAAATCTCGAAAAAAATATACAACATCTCTATTTATTAGGGAAATGCAAACTAAAATTTTGGTGCATAGATGTGGAGCACAAACTACAAAACTTACAGCACTGATGAGGCACTTCTGGCTAGCGGAAGGACATGGCTTAAGGGAACATAAGCTTAACTTGTAACATCATACTTTAAAATTACAAGGTAATGTGACACGCTATTAATGATTTAAGACTAGGTGGTAGAAGAGAGAAAAAAATGTTGCCGATGTATACAAACTAATATGGAAAGATTTCTAAAATACGTTAAGTGAAAAAAAAAAAGCCTATCATGTTAAAGAGCAGAAGTAGGGACAAATGACCATATATATTGTTAAAAAGTATCTTGAGAACTCAATTACTTTTTTTCAACAGAGGTATAAAGTATATAGTGGGTATGGGAGATTCCCTCTTACTGTCTTGAATTAACCAGGCCCAGGGTTACCAGAGATTCCAGCCTATTCTTCCTGCTCCGCTCACTCGGGAACTGCAGCAGCTGCAGCACACAGCCCCCCGTCTATGGTCCCTGAGAAGAGGAGCGCGGCGCCATGCAGAGGCTGCAGGAAGCTCTACCCAGAGCTCAGAGTTCCTGCCCGGGTCAGGCACTGCCTGGAAGTCAGGAAGTCTACTCTCAGGGCCAGGAGATCATGGTGTTATCTCTGGGAAAACAGGAAAGAAAAAGCAGGCCTCCACCAGATCTCACCAGCCGGCGTCTTGTTGGGGTGGGGTCGGGAAGGAAAAAGGGATGGGAGAGAGCAGCCATGGGGCTACTGGACAGGACAGCAGCTGTTGCTTTGGGAATAACAGCCAATACGGATTCGTGGTTCTTCCTTCTCTCTGTCCACCTGCCCACATCCAATTATTTTACATCATGGAGATTTTGACTTTCAAGAGGCAGAGGCTGTGGCATACCCTGAAGCAAGAACTGAGACAGCACCTTTTGACAGGTCCCATCTGCCCGGCTCCCACTCCCCTTGCATGAATTCCCTTCCAGCCTGTGAGGAACACAATGTCACACTTACTGATACTCAGCCACACAGTCCAGCAGCCCTGCATACTTCAAGGTCTCATGTTGAACGGCGCTTTCAAGAGCTCGCACCTGGCTCACATCTTTCAGAACATGCTGGACACTTTCAATGTAGCCACATTTGAGAAGACTATCAGCTCTCTCTCTGAAGTTTCCCTGGGGGAGAAGGATGCTTTCCAAGGCCTCATGGAACTGTTTCCCTTGCAGAAAGATATCTAAAAAGAGAATCAAAAGGGAAAAAAAAATGGTAGTAAAAAAAAAATCCTAAATAGTCAATGACCACATTAAAATTACACAAGATACCTGTGATAAGCTCTAAGACACCGAATATCAGCCTCTTAAGAAACCCTATGATGCACTTTGAAACCCCAAACAGACAGAAAACAGATTAAAGTGAGATTTAAGACAAAGAACGGGGGCTGCAGGTCCATATCAGGGTTACAGCACTTTGTATTATCAGTATCAAATTCACTAAGTTTGATTGTGAAAAATAAAAACATAATTTAGGGAACTCTGCTCCTGCTTAAAATTACTGGGGGCCTGGTGTGATGGCTCAGTGGCTAAATTACCCTTGCCTTACATGCGCCTGTTTGAGTCCCAGCTGCTCCATTTCCTATCCAGCTCCCTGCTTGTGGCTTGGGAAAGCACAAGATGTGGGCCAAAGTCTTGGAACCCTGCACCCACATGGGAGATCCAGAATAAGCTCCTGGTTCCTGGCTTCAGATCTGCTCAGCTCTGGCCACTGGGGTCATTTGAGGAGTGGACCAGCAGACAGAAGATGTTTCTATAAATCTGCCTTACTAATAAAATGAACAAATCTTTTAAAAGTTAATTGGATACTGTGGAGTTTTCAGCAGGGATGGACAGGCAGAGCTCTTCCGGGTCTCCCACACAGGTGCAGGGTCCCAAGGCTTTGGGCTGTCCTCGACTGCTTTCCCATGTCACAAGCAGGGAGCTGGAAGGGAAGTGGAGCAGCTAGAACAGGAACCAGCACCCTTATGGGATCCTGGCATGTGCAAGGCGAGGACTTCAGCTGCTAAGCCACCGTGCCAGGCCCACCCTTTTTCTTTTCTTTCTTTTTTGGGGCTGCGATAGCCTGAGATGGTTGGCACACCCCGATTTTTTCCTCAAACACTCTAGACTCTAAACACTCATGGACAATTTCAGATCAATGAACTACAACAGAGTGGAGTTTGGGAGGAAGGTTGTTGCATCAGAGTAAGGGTAAACCACTTGGGACCCCTGTCATGGAGTCCCGACTTCAATTCTGATCCAGCTTCCTGCTAAGGGGCATCGTGGGAGGCAGTGCCTGATGCCTCTAATACGTGTCACCCACATGAGAGACCTGGAAGGAGCTCCTGGCTTCAGCCTGGGCCAGCTCTGGCTATGGCGGGCACTTGGGGAGTGGACCAGTGGGTGGAACATCTCTCTCTCCCTCTTTTTCCCTCTGCTGCTTTCAAATAAATAAACACCAAACATGATTCCATCTGTAAAACAGGATTCAAGAACAGATGCATTGCAGGTGGCATCAAGCTGGAGTATTCACTTAATACATTAAAGGAATGAAAGTGAAATGTTTTAAGTCCCAATTCATAAAGTACAGTGAAAACATTCACTTATCTCTCATATTCTAAGCTGGAACTGGCAAGATACAGATTCTACTTCAGAATAAAAAAAAAAAAAGTCAGTGTAGCAAAATTATGAATAAACTCCTACCCTTTCCACTATGGTCAATGATGAATATACATCAGAGGCCCTTTCTGCTTGGCACCAGTCTGCAAAAGGTGAACTGCCTCTTGGGAAACTGCCCAAAGCATCTGGAAGGACGCCAGCTCTGGGCACATCTCCGTGCTCTGAACTTTGGCAAGACCAAGCAGGAAGAAATTTATCAAGTCAGTTATTTTTCAGGCTGTCCCTCCGGACACATTCATCAGCTGAGTTCTGACAGAACTTTTCTTCCTTTTGTTGGACTCTGATTTCTTACAGCGGATCTGAGTTAACTGAGAAACAAGAGTGCTAATGTAGACCCCAGAGCTGACTGTGTGGTTCTGTGGGCCTGGGCTGCTGGGGCTCATTCTTAGTCCAAACACAAATTCTCTCCTTTAGGAGTTAGTTATGAATTCAAAATTTTAGGTATACATTAACAAAAACAAACAAAACAAAAAACCACCTCCAGATGTCACTGAGATTTTTATGTTGTGTGTTTAAAGAGCAGAGCTTGCAGTGAGGAATGTTTGTGTTCTAGCCAGCAGCACCTACAATAAACTTAGCCTTTTTCATTATTAGCATGTAGGTGACCACATGTTCAATGGGTTACACACTGACTCATACAGGTGTTTCTAAGACACTAGAAAATGTGGTCACGTACCATCAGGGGCACGTCACTGCATCTACTCAACAGAAACATCAACAGACTCCTTAGGGGAGCAGATACTTCACCTCTGCCACACGGTCTTTTTTTTTTTAAGACAGAATCTATTTTAAAGAAGTCATTTTTCTTTCTAAGGTGGCAGTTGCAGGCTAATGCGTATTTCTTAGTTCTTAAGACCATGAGGGCATGTCAACTCAATTTGGATCATGGAAAGCTTTCACTAGTCTTAAAGAAGTCTAGCAAATAACTACAATTCTGTTATCAAGGCATTGCCTTCTTTCCATAGTACATGGAAACAGGCAACCCTGATATTAAGCTTGCATCTGACACGCACGAATCTTGCGACTTGATCTCGGCACTTGTGCTGCACCTGTAAAATGGAGATGCTGTTATCTGGGGCTCCAAGGACGGTTAGAGGGTTTTCATGCCTACAAAGCCCTACTTAGCACTAAGTATTGGTTGAAAGCACCTCCTTGCTAGTTGAAACCCCAGTCTCTGGAGACCAGGACTCTATATTCAGGAAAAGACCTTCACCGCACAGAACCAGGCTTAAGAGCATTACTTGAAGTGTATTCTGCAAAGCCTTCTTCTCCCAGTTCCATAATCATCCGTTGTTTCCACCTCTCCAAATAGAAAACCTGTTCTGGCGACATGGTGTGCTGCAGCACCCGGGTCACGCTGGGGACCCTGTTCCTCCGCAGCGGGATTTTCAGGGGCACCGAGGGGTGCCTTGGATCGGGTTCTAGGTCCCTTTCTGTATTGAAGATGGGGAACCAGTTTCGGGGGCTCTTGGCTTCCTGATCCTGTCGCGAAAGCTGAGCTCTGCTCACGGGTCCATAGAGCAAAGCATCTTCCTCCCACAGGGTCTCGGGGGTCTGAGTGGGGCCTCGGGAGGACAGGACAGACTGCACTAAGTCCGAGTATTTTCCTTGGTCCACGCCTTCGTAAGGGTTTGTTCTTTTCTTCCGGCCGAAGCAGGAAGAGGAGGTGGAGAGCTGCGCCCGGTGTGATGGCTCTGCAGATGCCCTGGAATATCCGAGCTGCCTGCACAGGGCCCGGAAAGCCTTCATCCTGGGTGTCGGGTCTAGGCACAGCGTCCAGGACTTATTTTTTGGGTTCCTATTCAAGAGAAAAATGGAAGGACACCTGAAACATTCATCTCACCTAACCGATCCCCAACCCCGACCCTCTCCACTGTAATTGGAGGCTCTCATGGTTCTGCAACTCTCTAAGCTCTGTAATAGATGTTAACATTGAATGAAAATATGGAAGACCCTGTTAGGGGACCAGGCACACGCTACACTGGAATCACCGAGGTGAAAGCGATGCCCATCAGGACCGTGCCAGTCAACTGTCCGTACTTGTCTGGACAAAGCCCAGTCAAGAGGCAGGAGAGGCCAGAACCCAGGACCCTGTGCTGCAACGCCCACGCGTCCCAGGTAACGGTCCCCGGCCCCTAAATACTAAGAGCTCCTTGCCAGTGTTCGTAGGCAGCACTCCCTCTAGGGTGGACACTTTGAGGACCACGTTTTACAGTGGGTGCAAATCAGGGTCACTTCCCTGGAGGCAGGTGGGGGCTGGCTAAGCGGCGGGCGTCCCCTGAAAGCGACTTCCCGCCCCGTCCGTCACAGGTGAGATCCGATGGAGGAGGAAGCAGGAAGGCTGGCTGCGGCCCTCCTCGGGCAGGAGTGTGGCTGAGGGAAGAGATGACTTCAAAAGGAGCAGGGGTCAGTACCTCAGACAAGCCACCAGACTTCGCAGAGCGCCAAAAGCCCTCTCGAGACCCGTACGTTCATCACTCCCGCGCTAGGGGCTGGAGCAACGTCCCGCCCCGAAGGCCCAGCATGCACGGCGGCCCTCAGGCCCCACCCCCTCGTCCCCTCATTCACCTCCATTAGACGCGAGCTTTGGGAGGGCGGAGGGGACCCTGATGCGGAAGCGCGGAAAGTCTTCCAAATCGCGCCCTTGGGCTCTCACGAGATCTTGATGACGCCAGCTCCCGCCGCCATCTTGGACTCGGGCTGAGTCATAAATTGGCCCGCCCCGAGTGCGCGCGGTCTTTTCTCGAGGCGCCCCTCTCTCGGAGCTTGTCGTTGCGGCTCCGCCTGCCCGTCTCGGTACTGTGGTCGGCCGTCTCCCGGCGTAGTGCGGAGCGAGGGTAGGCCCCGCGTTGCTTCTTCCTTGCCCGGCTTCAAGATGGACGTCCTCGGGGACGGGGGAGGCCGCGCTGGGGGCAGCACGTGGCGCGCCTGGCACCTGCTCCCGGGGCTGCTGGGATGGTGGCGGAGTCCGCAGGGCCTCCCTCCGCTGCCGTCGGGCCCGGGAGGCCGGCGGAGGCGGGGTCGCGGCGGTGGCGGCGGCAGCCCAGCCTCTTCTTTCCTCGCACAGCCTGGCGGCCCCTGCTCGAGGCCCGCGTCGTCATGGCCGCGGTTCCCGAGTTGCTGCAGCAGCAGGACGAGGACCGCAGCAAGGTGAGGGCTCGCCCGCTGGTCCGCCTTCTTTCTCGGGGGCCCTGCGGGACGCGGAAGGCTCCCGCGAGCCTCGAGCACACCCTTTGGCCCCCCCAGGGAGGGCAGAGACCCCGGGCCAGTCCCTACTGTTATCTACTGCAGGCTAAGATTTTTTTGATTAATGTTTTAACTGCCAAAGTCATCACCTGTGCCTCGATTTGGGGGAGGTCGGGTAGGGAACGTGAAATGCACGAACCACCGTTGGGCTTGGAGTCTCCCTCCATGGGGGCGGGGTGGGGAAGCGACCTCGTTGGCAGATTCCATCAAGTTAGGTAGCCGAAGCCTGCTTCTTGCAGCTTTACAAACCCCAGGTTCGCTTTCCCGGGGCTTGTGCGTCCTGCAGTGGGAGCGCAGAACGCTCAGTGCAGCTGGGCTTTGTATTTGAGATCTGGTGCGTCCAGGCCAGTCGTCCCCAGGCCGCGGGTGTCTTGGCGGGAGTGCCAAGGGCTCTCTGAAGGGGTAGTTTGGTTGGAAGGGAGTGGCCGTGCTGTTTGAGCAGCCGTGTCCTCGTGTCCGCCATTGAAGAAGAGCTTTGTGCACGGAAGAGTCTTTGAGCTAGCACATTGTAAATGTGGTTTTCTCCCGAAAGTGTTCGGAGTACAAGTGGGCTGACTGCAGCCGGCTTTGTTCATGTTTCTGACTACCCTGATCCAGGCAGGAGCAGTTAGGGCAAGGGACGTGGTGGCCTCGAACCGTCTCCCCGTGGATTGCAGGATTCGGCTTCAGTGTTGGTATCATCTGTGGCCTCTTGTTTTCCTTGGACTCATTAGCGGGGAGCTGGATGGAAGTAGGGCAGCTGGGAGTTGAGCCGGGCCCTACAGGTATAGTTTAAATTTTTTTTTCTATATATCTATTTTTATTGGAAAACCAGATTTACAGAGAGGAGGCCATACAGAGAAAAATCTTTCATCCAGTGGTTCACTACCCAAGTGGCTGCAACAGCGGGAGTTGATTTTGACTGTTCTCGAATGCTCTCTCAGGCCACACGCAAGGAGAAGGGAAGTGGAACAGCCCAGAAATGAACCGGTGCCTACTTGGGAGGCGAGGACTTTAGCCACTAGGATACCACACCAGGAGTTTTTAAAACTTTTTAGAAATAGAAAGCTTGGAAACAATGATCATACCCACTTCTTCCTAAGCCTAGATACTTTTCACCCTGATCGACTATTTAAACATCTAAAATAAAAAGAAAAAAATACTTCTTAGGAGACTTTCTACCAACTGGGAGGGAGGAATGTCCTGTGGTTTGCTGGTATGAAAGCAACTGTTAGCTGTGAGCAGCACTATGGGATTTGTTGCAGACTGAAGTTTCCTGCTGCACTCTAAATTCCAGAAGTCTGTCTAGAAGGCTAGCTACATTTCTGTTCTGCTTCAGTAGCTTGTGCACAGCCAGAATCTTGAGGGCTGCATTTGTGAGTGCTGCCTTATCAGTTTGACACTGATGGCTTTTTGTAGGAGATTGTCCTCTGATGTAGACTGTTACGCAGGAGGAGTGGCCTGCCTGTGCAGTACCTCTTGCCCCCTGCAGTGAAATGTCCACAGGCCTGCATGTGTCTTGTAGTGTTGGAGAGTGATTTTCCAGCCATTGGTGCACTCCCCAGCACAGCTTAGCTGAGCCAATCTGATTCAAAATCAGGAGCCCTTGAACTCCGCGTTTCCAGTTGCTTGGTCCCAAAGTCTTGGGCCATCCTCCACAGTCTCCAGGCCACTAGCAGGGAGCTGGATGGAAGTTAGAGTGGCCAGGACATGAACCCATGCATGCCCTTGTGGGATCCTAATCCTTGCAAGGGGAGGATTAGTGAATTGAGTCATTGTGATGGGTCTGAGATCTTCAGTTTAAACTGATGTTGTGAGGTGATAGTACCAGTTGCATTACAAAGGCTAGTCTTTGCCAGTTTGCTGCAAATTTACTCACCTCTTTGGTAGTTGTATTAGAAGCTAATTTACCTGAAAGGCAAAGTAACAGTTACCTTGTATCCACACTTTGTCCAATACCTGCCACAGCCAGTCCTAGGAAGGCTACCTAGGTTTCCCATGTGAGTAGCTGGGACCCAGTACTTAACACCATCAATGCCATCCTCTGCTGCCTTCCAGGGTGTATTAATTGGAAGCCTGGATGGGAGGCGGAAGTGGGGCTTGATCACAGGCACTCCTGTGTTGGCGCTTAACTGCCTGTTTCACAGTGCCTTAACATAACAGTACATTTTTGCTTAAAAAAAATGACTTTAATTGGGGCAGGCGTTGCCACAGCCTGGTAAACTGTAGCGTGGGATGCCTGCATCTCCATAACCAAGTGTGTGGCATGGAGTCCCACCATTACTTCCTGTCCATTCCTGTTCTTGTGCCAGGAAGCAGTAGGTGATGGCTCTTTGTCACTCATGGGGGAAGACCCAGATGAACTCCTGGCCTTATCTCTGCCAGGCTCCACAGGCAGCCATTTGGCGAGTGAACCAGTGGATGGAAGACATTGTGTTTGTGTGTCACTCTTCCTTTCAAATCAGTGAAACGTTGAAGCTTGAGTGGTTTCCTGTTTTCAGTAGAACTTGCTTTTCCGCTGCAGAAGGGGGTGCAGAGATGGTGTTGTGTTGAGGGGCCAGCATTGGACGTTGACACCTGAGGGTCCAGATCAGCATAGTGGAGGCTGAGCTGGGGTCTCATCGGGGAAGCTCAGGCACGTGGACTTCCCAGGCGTGCTGGACCGGGTCTCCAGGGAGGACACAGTGCAGAGGCCTCTCACCTGACAGTTTGTTGGGCTGTCCCTGACTTTTTTTTTTTTTTTTTTTTTTTTTGTCCCTGACTTTTTAAGGACAGATAGTGTAGTGAAGTTTAAGCTGCCGAAGGAGGCCAGGAGAAAATCGGCTCTTTGGGTCAGTGCTTCCCCTTTGCAAGTTGATGTGATTATTTCAGCCACTGCTTTCTGATCCAGAGACCAAGGTGTGACTTTTCTCTAGGTATCTGCTTTGGTTAACATAGAGAGCTGGGCCCAAAAAAGCATGCTTCCCAGGTTACTGTTCAGAACATAGGTTGCAGCAAAAACACAGCAGCTCCCATCAGGGGTGCCAGGGAGCTGGTGGGTGACACAAGCGAGTTCCTGGATATTCACATCTGGAATTGAGAGGTCACATTTAATCCAGACACCCAGCAGCCTTCTCCACGTTGCAAACTGAGGCAGCCAGGGAGGTTTCGGTTCCTACCTACATGAGCCATGCTTGAGTTCTTTTGTTCATCTTGGGTTGATGATGAAGTGAGTGTTCTTCCTCACAGGTGAGTGACCGCACAGTGTGTCCTGCTGGTCACAGAGAGCTGAAGGGAGAGAGTTGAGGGGAGTTTGAAAAGTCCCTTGTGTTGTAACCCAGGCCTTTAATGAACTGGTTTGTTTAGTTGCTAGATGGGATTCCTGGTTGTGACTTGGTTACTTAGGGTTGATATGTATGGTTCCATGTTCAGATTTAGCTGGTGAGTACCTGGGCTTGCAGCCTTGTGAAATGATGATTCAGTTTATCCATTCGCTGAGTGCGCTGCACCAACCTTCTTCCAAACCTCAGTTCCTGTTCTAGGAGCGCGGGGCTGCGTGGCCTCCAGGCTCCCTGCAGCCTGCAGTGTTCTGCTGCCAGCTGCTGGGGGGTCTGGGCTACTGGGAGAATGGCTGGTGGTGGCAGGGGTGAGGCCCCTCGGGGCCCATCTCACCGAGATGAGTGGTAAGATCTGATCACTGGTTGCAGCCTGTCTAGCTAATTAGGCTTATGTTCAAGTAGTGTTCATTGCTGTTACCTATGTTGGTAGTCCTGGAAGTCCTTTTTTAAAGTCTTTGAGAACTAAAGTACATTGCAGGGTGACCAGTAAGGCAGTGTCTTGTAGTTAGTGTGGTTTTCATGTAATAGGGCTGCAAAAGAAAGCTGGGAGAGGATACAGGTTCATTAGCCATTTAGTGTGAAAGATTAGGCAGCAGGCAGGGTTTGAGAGAAGGGCATAGTAACACTCCTTGTGATGATACTGACACAGTAGTGTGCTTGCTAAGTGCTGTCTTGTGGATTTTGACATGCAGAGCTTGAATTGGAGTGTCTGAGTTTGTGTCCTGCTCATTGAGCACCAGACAAGGTGTGAATGATTGATTTCCTGCTGAAGTGGACTCTGCCAGGGTGGTCCTGACCCAGGAGGCAGGCCTCTGCTCCGGCTGGTGGATGGATTGTTTTTGGGTGATTGGCCCTGGCCCTGGCTCCCTAGACAGTGAAATGAAGAGTAACAGCAAAATCTGCAGAGTAGCATTTTGAAGGGAAAGCTGGAATGTAACTGTGCTACCTTTCTCTTGCTTTGGCAGTGGGAACTAGAAAATCAAAGGTATCTTTCTATCCCATAGCGTTTTCCCTATAATATTCAAACTGAAACAGTGGTCTAGCATTCTATGTTGTCTGTGGCTGGCTAGATTAATGACTGTCAGACTAGCCTGCCATTCAGATTTTTCAGGGATCAGGGGTGTCTTGGAGACAGATTCCTCAGCAGCTCTGAGCCCTGCAATGAGCTGGGTGCCCCAGCTGTTGAGCAGATGGAGAAATGGGCAGCAGTGTAACACTTGCATTTTGTGTCTTTTCAACCTCAATCTAAAAAGTAGCTCATGTGGAGTTTGTGCTGGCTCAGCAACTTTGCTAAGCTTGTAATAAAGTGTCAGCCAGGGCATGTGACTTGAAAAAATGGAATTGCTGAGTTCTGGGGAAACCCTGAGGGCTACCCTGTCTCCATCCACAAGCCTTCAGCGCTACTCTTAGACTGGGCTCATTTCTTTCCTGAGGGGGCCTGTCCCAGGACACCCCCACCCCAGCCACACCTTTTTTTAAAAAGTTGGGGAAGTGGCAGTTGTTGGATTCACTTTGGTTTATATCCTGGTAGTTTTGAAGGGTTTGCCCAGGGGTAGCTTAGCAGAAGGAAGCTTGTACCTGAAATACGGGGCCCTGACCTTGAGGCTTTTTTTTTTTTTTTTAAGATTTTATTATTATTATTTTTATTGCAAAGTCAGACATACAGAGAGGAGAAGAGACAGAAAGATCTTCTGTCCAATGATTCACTCCCCAAGTTACCACAATGGCTGGTGCTGCGCCAATCCGAAGCCAGGAGCCAGGAACCTCCCCCATGCGGGCGCAGGGTCCCAGGGCGTTGGGCTGTCTTCAGCTGCTTTCCCAGGCCACAAGCAGGGAGCTGGATGGGAAGTGGAGCTGCCAGGATTAGAACCAGCGAGGACTTTAACCGCTGGGCCCAACCTTGAGGTTTGATGTCTGCAGGTCATACATAGACTTGGGAAAATTAAGACGAACAGCAGAGGTTCTGTAGGAGCTACTGCAAAGTTGAAGTGTGAAGTATATTCCTATATAGGCACTAAGGATCCTGTGGTTTTACTAATAGCAGACCTTAATTAGAACTTGGAGGTTTCCTTGAGGAAGGCCATTGTTCACAGCGTTTAACTGAAGAAAGAAAATTCGTTTTAGATTAATGTGTTTTCTGCTTTATTGTGAAAAAAAAAAAAGGAATTCAGAGAGAAAGATTGTTCAGTAATCCAATTTCATTTCAACACTACCTTGTGTTTAAAATTTAAACTGTTCTAACCACTTTCCTTAATTGCCCATTAAAACTGGAAAAATGGAGTTTTCTAGATCACAAGATCTTTTTTTTTTTTCTTAAAGATTTATTCTTTCTGGAAAGGCAGATTTACAGAGAGAAGGAGAGACAAATATCTCTCTCTGGTTCACTTCCCAAGTGGTCACAACAGCCAGAGTTCTGGGGCTTTTTCTGGTCTCCCACACAGGTGCAGGGTCCCAAGGCTTTGGGCTGTCCTTGACTGTTTTTCCAGGCCACAAGCAGTGAGCTGGATGGGAAGCGGAGCAGCTGGGATGCAAACTGGTGCCTGTATGGGATCCAGGCACATGCAATGCAAGGATTAGGCCACTGAGCCATAACACTGGGTCCAGAACCATTGACTTGTGTCCAAGACGGTTGCTGTCACTGGTCATCTGTAGCCACGGTGTGGTTCTGTCTTGGTTAGTGTTGGAAGTCGACCTCTTGTCCAGCTCTTCAGTTGTCTGGAACAGTCCCCAAGTTGACTGGAGTCCTCCCTTAGATCTGCACACACATGCCACAGCAGGTGACTGCTCTCTGCCAGTCTCACCTTGCTCGGTTATTAGTAGGATTTAGTTAATGCCTCTTACCCTCCAGTCCATAATTTTTTAAAGAGGCAGATCTTCACCAGCTGATTCAGTCTCGAAGTCTGTGATGGTTAGTTCAGTGAGAATACAGCCAGAATCTAGGGGCTGCATCCAGATCTCCCATTGAGTGTCAAGAGTCAGACCCTTAAACTCTTGTCTGTGGCTGTCCCTGATGCCTTGGAGGTGGGAATTCCAGCAGCCTAACACACCATGTGGGTGGCCAGCCACTCTGACAACACAACTGTATAAAGGGTGTGATAGACAGTCTTCATGACAGATGGTTCCTTTGCCCTTAATTGGCATGTGAAGAGCAGGTTTCCCCTCAATTTCAAATAGAGATGTCTTTGTAAATGGTTTGTGTAGAGACCACTTTTAAATAGTTTCCTGTTTTTGAAGGGGCTGAGACATTGGTCACTAACGCTCACAAACTGTTTCAGCTGCGATCAGTGTCTGTGGACCTGAATGTGGACCCCTCCCTTCAGATTGACATACCTGATGCGCTCAGCGAGAGAGATAAGGTCAAATTCACAGTGCACACCAAGGTGAGTGGCGGGGGCCTTCCTGGCTGTACTGGAAGTAAGCGTTGGATCCTCGTGCTGCAAGCAGCCCTGGCATTCAGGACACTGCCTGGGTGCCCTGGGCTCCACTCCTGCGGGAGCCCATCAGGCTGAGGGACGCCGAGCCCCTCCCTATAGCCCTGGTCTGGTTTTTGTTTGAATCTAAGGAAAGTGTCCATCTTGACATACTTGAAGTTTGGAAGGTTGTCTCCCACACTGCTACTGCCTCTCTGATCTGGCCACACCTCACTTGTCAAGCAGGTGATGTGAAGACAGGCAACGTGATTCTTTACCTGCTTTGAGCTGCAAATAAACGAAGCAGACACTGTGCTGGTTGATTCTTGCGTGTTTGAGCATTCACTGCAGGCCTTAGAAAAAATGTGGTAGAAGTGAGGTTGAGCCTTAGCAGTGACTTAATTATTCCTCTCACTTTCTTTGCAGACCACACTGCCAACGTTTCAGAGCCCGGAGTTTTCCGTTACAAGACAGCACGAAGATTTTGTGTGGCTTCATGACACACTTAGTGAGACAGCAGAGTACGCGGGGCTTATTGTGAGTGTCTTCTAGAAGATGAGAGAACAGCGAGTTTCGTTTTAGTGGTTTGCTGAAAGTATCTGCTCACTAGGGTACTGGCTAGTTCTTCACTGGCAAAGTGCGCCTGGGCTAAAGAGCTGTGCAGCAGCTGTGTGTGCTTGCTGTGTGTACAAGCACCAGAAGAGGAACACCTGACGTCTTGACCTGTTCCTCTCTGGCTTGTGACTGGACTGAGGCCAGGAGCCCTCGCAGCAAGGCGAGTGCTGATGGCATTGGTGGCAGCATGAATAAATCCTGGACCGTTGTCACTGCCTCCCAGTGTCTTCATTAGCAGGCAGTTGGGACCAGGAGCCAGGGCCAGGACTTGAACCCAGGGACTCTTTTAATTTGTTTTTTAAAGGTTTTATTTTACTGGAAATGCAGATATACAGACAGGAAGATCTTCTGTCTGCTGGTTCACTCCCCAAGTGGCCCCAACAGCCAGAGCTGGGCTGATCTGAAGCCAGGAGCTTCTTTCAGGGTCAAAGGCTTTGGGTCGTCATCCTCCACTGCTTTCCCAGGCCACCAACAGGGAGCTGCAGGGGAAGTGGAGCTTCTAAGACATAAACAAATGCCCATATGGGATCCTGGCACATGCAAGGCAAGGATTTTAGCCACTAGGCTGCTGTGTTGGTCTCTTTGTGGTGATAAGGATGAGGCTTGCCAGAAGTTCTTCAGTGGTAAGGGAGACTTTTGAGAGTTCTTGGCGTAGGACGAAGGCTTTCAGTGAAATTTAAATGTGTCTTAATGCACACCGAATCATCTACCCCAATGACTTTTTAGTAACTATACTACACTGAAGCTTGTATTTCTGAATGTTTTTCATTGCACACTAGACTATTTTGATAGTCCTTTAGAATTAGAGAAACCTCTTGATGGGTAAAGTGAACACACAGTGGGTCCGAGTGAGTGCCTGGCTATGGGGAGGACACCACACTGCCTTTTCAATGGCCAGAAGGAATGGGTAAAGAGAGGCAGGAGTGGCTTTGGGTGCTGGCTGCTTTGTGTACCTGCTGACAGGGTGTTGATGTGTTTCCTGTCTCTACTATAGATCCCACCTGCACCCACCAAACCAGACTTTGATGGACCGCGAGAGAAGATGCAAAAGCTAGGAGAGGGTGAAGGGTCTATGACCAAAGAAGAATTTGCTAAAATGAAGCAAGAACTAGAGGCGTAAGTAGGTTTTCCCGAAGTGGTGAAGTGGTGCTGTGTTCTGAGCTTAGCCCTTGGCTGTGCTGCAGGGTCTACAGCCCAGGGGCAGTCTTTCGTTGGGAGGCTGTGGCTCAGGGGAGGCTGGATGTGTACTTCCTTTCCTAGAAAGTACCTTGAAACAGTGTCATCTCGGGCGGGGGGGGGGTGGTTGGAGGAGGAAGAAAGTTTGCTAAGGAATTTTTCAGGCTGCCACTGGTGTAGTTGGGGTGCTGGAAGAGCGAGCTGGGCTACACTGAGTGCTATCAGGAGTGTTTGGATAACCACAGGGCTGCTTTAAGGAGGCCCGGGGCCAGAGCAGCAATTCTGCTTGCTTCTGTGTCAGTTGAGTTCTTGAACTACTACTTAGATCCGTCTTTAAAACAAGCCAAATGTGATTTCAAACCATATAACATAAGATCTGAAAGGGCTAGGCACAGCATGGTTCACAGTAGTAATTTTCTAAGAAGATCCTTGGGCTTCTTGACTCATCTCCCCATCTTTCCCGATGAGTCAGTTGGGCTGGAGTCCCTCTGCAGGCCTTGGCTGTGTTACCGGGGGAGGTGCTCACACCCTCCTGCAGAATCATTCCACACACACTTGCAGGCTCAGCGTGAGCCAGCAGAGCCAGTTCCTACCAATGGGATGCTGAAGTACAGTGCTTCTGTCACTTCCCGGCTGTTGGATTTGTGCTGTGCGTGACTAATGTTCCGAGACCACCGTGTAGCAGCCTTGATCTGCTACGGGCAGCTGCAGCTCTGCTTTCACACAGTGCAGTTACCTGATACCTGACTAGATACCAAGCTACCCACAGCGCTGTAGTCTTTACTTAATGGTAATTCCACCCGACAGCCCCGCCATGCCGACTGAAAGCTGTGTGCACATCTCTTTTCAGTGAGTATCTCGCTGTCTTTAAGAAGACTGTGTCCTCTCACGAAGTCTTTCTCCAACGGCTTTCTTCTCATCCTGTGCTCAGTAAAGATCGCAACTTTCATGTTTTCCTGGAATATGATCAGGATGTAAGGCCTTTTCATTCCATTTACATGATCCGGTTAAAAATGTTAAAACTGTACTTTAAAGATAACACTTCTTTTCAACACAACAGAAATGCCTTATCCATTATATGTCACTGTTCTCCTTCCCAATTAGTTTGCACTCCGCTTTGCCCAGTTAAGTTTGGTAATGTCAGAGGGAACGTACATTGGTTTTCTGCTCCTAGTGTGTGGAGAAAGGAGTGTCTAATTCACACTATTTTTCCTGGAGCCATGCCTTTAATTAGAAATGGTGTAAATAGGACACACACATCCCAACTATACAATTACCTGATGCAGTTCTCCCAAAGATTTTTTTTTTTAATCTTTATTTTTTTAAAAAATATCTTTATTGGAAAGGCAGATGTACAGAGAGGAGGTGAGACAGAAGACCTTCCATCTGATGAGTCGCTCCCCAGGTGGCAGCAACGGCCAGTGCTGCACTGATCTGAAGCCAGGAGTCGGGAACTTCTTTCCAGGTCTCCCATGTGGATGCAGAGTCCCAAGACTCCACTGCTTTCCCAGGCTAGGCCATGCCGCCGGGCCCAAGCAATACCTCTTGTATGGACACATGTATAAAGTGTCTTTAATTCTGTCTTAACCAAGTGTAAAATATCAAATACACAGCTAAAGCTGACAGGCTATCATTTCCAAAAGGTCACCTCAGAGATTGCGAAAAACTGCCTAAGCCGAGGTCATGTGGCTCTTAAAATCTTTGGAGAAGGGCCCGAGGCAATAGCATAATGGTTAAGGACCTCATCTTGAACACACCGGGATGCCATGTGGTTACCGGTTCTAATCCCGGAAGCTCCACTTCCCATCCAGCTCCCTGCTTGTGGCCTGGGAAAGCAGTTGAGGAGGCCCAATGCATTGGGACCCTGCACCCGCGTGGGAGACCCAGAAGAGGTTCCAGGTTCCCGGCTTTGGATCGGCACGCATCAACCAGTTGCGGCTCACTTGGGGAGTGAATCATCGGACAGAAGATCTTCCTCTCTGTCTCTCCTCCTCTCTGTATATCTGGCTGTAATAAAATGAATAAATCTTTAAAAAAAAAAAAGGGGGGTATTGCTTGTACTGATATTCTGAGAATCTAGAGAAATGTGTATTATTAAGTGTTTTTTTGGTTTTTTTTCTTTTAGCTAAGTGTCAGGCGGAAAAATACCAAAGAGATGTTTGGTGGCTTTTTCAAAAGTGTGGTGAAAAGTGCTGATGAAGTCCTGTTTTCTGGAGTTAAGGTCAGTGGTTTTCATGTGTTCCAAAAAAGTGTTTTATGTGAAGAGGTGACTTTTAATTCTCTTGGGTTCTGTGACACGAATAGTATTAGCTTAAAAGAGTGTAATCTTTTTTTTCTTTTTATCCTTGCTTACTTCATTTTCTCAAACTGCTGTTGGAGGAGCCTCACAGGATCTGCTTTTGTGCTAGGCTGTGGTGTCCAGCAGACAATATGGGGGGCCTGGAAGCAGGAATTTCTGTGTGTGCGCGCATGCGTGCGCAATATGAGAATGTGGAGAGCTTCATCCACCAGTCTTCTCCCTAAATGTCTGTAGTATCTGGGACTGGTTAGATCAAAGGCAGGACTTCAGGGTTCAATCCAGGTATCACAAGGGTGGCAGATACCAGCCACTGGAACTTTCACTGTGGTCTCCTGAGAACCCCCAGGGGTCAGTGGGAACCACCCCATGTGTCCCAACAGCCATCTTACCACTGAGCCACACACTCCTGCCTCCTTCCTTGTAACTCACTGTGCATTGTCCAGCTTGGTCACTGCAGGTTCTGAATACGGGGCCCAGATAATCTGTAGGCAGAGATGAGATTTGGGAGCTCTTGGTGCAGTTTAAGTGATTTGGGATTGCCCATGTATCGCAGGATATTGATATCCCTGTCCATGGGCAATGATGCTTTCCAGATTTCAAACATAATAGATTGTACAGGTGCAGGGACCCAAGATACCACCTACTTGGTAGAATTACCTGGGGGAATAGCTGGATTGTAGAGTGAGTTGAATGAATGTTGGGGTGCTCTTCAGAATCGCTAGCTGTGTTGCCTTCTTCCAGCCTGGGGCATAAGGGTATTGTCTTACAGAGGGGTAATTTTTGGGTCTGTACGGGTTTATTTATAAGCTTATTTGCTATAATGTTTCCCAGAACTTAGTTTCTGCTTGCTTTAATTTTCCCCCTTTTAGGAGGTAGATGACTTCTTTGAGCAAGAGAAGACCTTCCTCATTAACTATTACAATAGAATCAAGGATTCCTGTGGGAAAGCTGACAGAATGACCAGATCTCATAAAAGTGAGTAGTAGTTCCCTGTTAGCCACTGAGCACTTTGCTGGCGGTCCTCGCTGTACCCGTGGCAACGGGCTGTCCTTGTTTCTGCAGATGTGGCAGATGACTATATCCACACTGCAGCCTGCTTGCACAGCCTGGCTTTGGAAGAGCCCACGGTCATTAAAAAGTAAGTTTGTTGGGAAAGCGTTTCCTCGTACACCCTGATGGAGAGGAGACTACATGATTGCCCAGGCTCAGTTCTGATCTGGAATACCTATTGATAATCACGAATGGTCTCCAGTCTGAGCACGCATCCTCTGTATATGGACACCCTTTAACGTAATTTGAGGGGACCGAGAGGGTGAACACATGGACACCCAGGGCCGAGGTCAAAGCCCTGGCAGCGGGACATGTCCATCTCTGGGTTCTGGTGGATTGGGTTCCTGTGCAGGAATTGCGCTTTCTATGACAATGTACTCTGTTTCTTTGGCATAGTTTGATTACCAGGCTTACATGTGATTCAGCATGTCAGAGGTAATGGCAGAGCCATGGTACTGACTGCTCATTAGACCCAACTTTGGTTAGCAGCAGCTTGGTGGCTTGAGAGCCATGGTGGACATAGGGCGAGAGCTGCAGTTGAGGTGCAATGGGTCACCGAGGCCTCCCAGTGTGGTGGTGCTATCATGTTTTTGGAGCTGTTCCACCATTTGGGGCCAACTGAAAGAGTGTATTACTTGGACAGTTCTCTTAAAATACAAAGGGCTAAGGCTCCGAGTTACTGTGCCTGATGGTATTGATGCAGTCCTATTTTGTAGATGATTTGAGACTTTAATCCAAAGTCATGTGTATATTTTTAGGTACCTGTTGAAGGTTGCTGAACTCTTTGAAAAACTTAGGGTAAGGCTTTTGGTCTAGATCTTTAAAATGTATATTTTATACAATCTGTAGATTGTGCCTTGAATGGTGACTCTTTTTTTCAACTAGAAAGTAGAGGGTCGAGTGTCATCTGATGAAGACTTGAAGCTGACAGAGCTCCTCCGGTACTACATGCTCAACATAGAGGCCGCAAAGGTACGACCAGTGCTGCTCCGGGTCAGGCACGGCCCATGCCAGGGAGCTTTCTCTGTGGTCACATGGCAGTGTCTGCACTCAGAGGCATGATAGAGTTTTACCACACTTGTCTATGTAGATGACAAGTCCTCTTGGGATGTGATATTCTTGGCTGTGTGCAGTGCAGAAAAAGGCTAATTTTTGGAATTGCCGGTGTTTGGGTGAAGCAAGGCTGTTCATGAGGCAGAACTGCAGTGTTGGCAGCCCTCGAATGGTATAAGGGTGTTATTTGGGAAACCACGACTTTTGATATATATATATTTTTGACAATCTTTACATAGTTAATTATGGTAAAAAGGTTCAAGGGCTATAGGGAAGTGGGTAAGACTATTATTTCCATATTGTTTCCTTCATGTTTAAAGAGGGTATTAAGGGAGAAGGCCCACCCAATTTCCCACCCTCCCCAGGTCCTGGATGTAGGGCATGCTCCGAGGTTCTTGCTCAAGTGGGGAAACCACGACTTAAGCAAGCAGTAATCCTTGAGATTTTAAAGACGTGAGAAGAGGGGCCAGGAGTGCCATGTGTGGTGGATGAGCTAGGCTTAGCAGGTGGCAAGCAGTAGTTGCTGGGTGGGTGAGGAGCCAGCCAGCACGGTGGTGTTGCAAATTAATACTCCAAATGCAGTGTGAACATCCAAAATGGGCACCAGTTTAATCCCAAAGTAGCTTTTCTGCTTTGGATTCAGCTCCCTAGTTGTATGGGAAAGAAGCAGGGTATGTATATATGAGACCCAAGGAAGGCTCCTGGCTCAGGATCAACTACTGTGATAATTGTGGTCATTTGTGGTCTCTGCCTTTAAGATTAAAATAAACTTTAAAGAGCTGAGGGGAGGGCTTGGCAGCGTGGCCTAGTGGCTAAGGTCCTCGCCTTGATCCCATATGGCCGCTGGTTCTAATCCTGGCAGCTCCACTTCCTCTCTATCTCTCCTCCTCTCAGTATATCTGACTTTGTAATAAAAATAAAAAATAAATCTTTAAAAAAAAAAAAAAGGAAGAACTGAGGGGAAAGGTGTAGCTAATTCTTGCCTTCAAGTGTTTCTAGTAGTGTGGCTTCATGGCTGCTGGATTGTCGTCAATTAGCTGTGTTATTTTGCTCTGTTTTTTATTTGGAGACCTGATGTCCTGTTGGATTTTCTGCTCAGGACCTCTTGTATAGGCGAACCAAAGCCCTCATTGACTATGAGAACTCCAACAAGGCCCTGGACAAAGCCCGCTTGAAAAGCAAGGACGTTAAGTTGGCTGAGGCACATCAGCAGGAATGCTGCCAGAAGTTTGAACAGCTGTCTGAGTCTGCGAAAGAAGGTTGGTCCAGGGTGTTCCTGTGTGCTTGTGTAACTTCACACACAGTGTTACACAAGGTGGAAGGGTGCTTTTACCCTCTGCCTTTCAGATAAACCTCGACATGGGATGGCTGTGGGATGTGTCCTCACACACTCATCATTTCCATTTTTCATGATTTTTCACATACTTGAATAGGGTGCAAAGGGTCAAGGGCTACAGGAAGGTGGGTGACACCATTGTTTCCACGTTCTCTTGTTTCTTCCTATATATAGATGGGGAGGGGAGTAAGGAGAGAAGCCACACCCAGCTCCCAGCCACCTCAGTACCGTAGGATGGAAGACAGCCACCCGATGCCACCCCAGGGTCCCTGCTGTGGGGCATGCTCCGAGGGTCCTGCTCAAGAGGTTTTGATAGTTCGACAGTTCTGAATTACTGCTGATCTTGGCTAGGGCAGTTGATCAATTTGTTCAGTCCTCCGTTATCTGTTACGGTACCAGGTGTCCTCTTCAGGTTCCAGTGTACTGCCGTATTCTTCATTTGCACCTGGATATGCTGTCCACTGCTCCCTGTAGCCCACTGAGGAGGCCCATCAATGTCTCCATTCTTAACACCCTTCATCTTGGACTGCTTCTTTACATTTATGAAATGCACGATTGAAAGCCATTGAAGTGAAAAATCCTAAGCTGTTAAGTAAGTCTGATAGTACAGTTAATTACTATCAGAGTGTGATAAAAACATTCTATTTCATACAAGATAGAGATTGGAAGGTTATTCTAGGATCTATCTGTAGTTGAATTGACGCAGTATGGTGGTGAGGGCAAGTGTCACAGGAGACAGACAAATGGTTGGTGTCAGAGAAAGGGGTCTCCCCAAGTGCATGCAACAGCTGTGGCTGGACTAGGCCGAGCTGGCAGTGCAGTCTGTCTGGCAGGGAGTGAGCCATTACCAAGAAGGTGTGGTCAGGAGGGGAACCTGCATCAGAAATGCTGCATCTCACTCACGCTTGCCTCAGTTACCTTTAATGCAGTTCTAGGGCAGAGGCGGTCTGCTGAGACTTCAGCACCAGCTGGAAAATGCTGCTGCTAAAAGGAGTGCAGATGGCCCTTCTGCATGGTGATTATAGTGATGGTATTTCCTTTGGACGGATTACGAGCTCTGCAAAAGTTCATGGAAAAATACTAAGAAGGAACTGACTTTGGACCAAAATAAAGTTTCAGTTCTGTTTTCTGTGAACTCCTTAGACCACTTACTAGCTGGGTGTGTGCCCTTCTTTTAATTTGAAGACGATCAGAAAGGAGAGATATCTAATGTATGCTGTTTCACTCCTAATGGCCACAACAGCCAGATCTGGGCTGATCCCAAGCCAGGAGCTTCTCTGGGGTCTCCCATCTTGGTGCAGGGTCCTAAGGACTTGACCATGATGCTCCTCCGCTGGCATTCAAACTGGCACTCTGGTTTTGCTGGCACTGCAGGGGAAGGGTTTGTTTACTACACCACTGCACCAGCCCATTAACTGTTTTTAATGTTTATATTTTCTACAATGTCTGCAATTACTGTATTCTAGCATCAGTGGCAAGGGTTCCTTCCCTGGGTTCAGTTTCACATCCTTAATCACACCTGCCTTTCCTCTGGTATAGGGTAAGGTGGGTTTAATTTGCATTTCTGTAGTGGGCAGTGCTATTGTTTTTCATGGGCTCATTGTCGATTTCCACCTAGCCTGAGTTGAGCTTTCACTGTTTTTAAAGCTGTCAGTGACATTAGCCTGGTTGTCCACCACCTCCACACAGCTGAGACTGTCACAAGGGCCTCTGAGGGGTCTTCGCCCGCTAGCTCAACCTTTGTGTGACTGGGTGCTTGTCTCCACTGAAAGGCATGCCAGATGCCTTTTCACAGATCTCCCTGCTCCATGCTGCTTCTTGCAGAGATAAAACAGTGTAGGGGTTAGTAACTCTGCTTGGCTTTGTAAACTTTACCTCTTACCTCTCCTTCCTGTAGAACTGGTAAATTTCAAGCGGAAGAGAGTGGCCGCATTTAGAAAGAATCTAATTGAAATGTCTGAACTGGAAATAAAGCATGCCAGGGTAAGTGATTTCTTTCAAGTTGGTAGCTTTTTTTAGGGTTTTAAAAAGTTGTTTTCCAGTTTACCACCCAGCATTCCCTATAGAATTGCATCCTGGAGCTGCCTGACTGCCCTCCCAGCCTCCAGGCAGCCACTACCGAGGCCTGTGGGGGGGGTCTCAGCGTTGAGCCCCTGGAGACGGAAGCAGCTGCTTTCTAGTTTACGGAGTGTCTTGTGATACTCCATTTGGTCTAGAGAGTGAGACGGGTTTTGTGCATTGTGTGTCTGACTTCATTCAGCATACAGATGGAGAGCGCTGCTGCTCTGGGCTTCCTGCACTGCTGTGCTGCGGTGGTTCTCCTTGGGGGCAGATAGACCTTTAGCTCCAGGGGTTCATCCCTGCGTCTCCCGCTTGGTTGGCAGGGCAAGATGGTGCTTGAGCCATCGTCCGTGGTTTCCCAGGCTCATTGGGGAGCTGGAGCAAAAGGAACAGCCAGAACTCAATCACCGGCACTCAGATGGATGTCTGGGTCACAGGCAACAGCTTAACACGCTGCCATGTGATGCCAGCCCCACCAGCAGCTAACTTGGAGCTTTTAATCTAGCTTTTCCAAGGCCATCAACTTCATAGAACTTCTGTTGCATTTGAAATTTAAGGAATGAGAGTAAGCAGAATTGGCTTGATTGTGTCTGCTAGTTGATGTTAGCGTCAGAGGTGCTGGAGCCTGTTAATGGGGACTTCCAGCTGCTGTGGCTCTAGCATTGGAACTTCACTAGTAATTAATGAAGGAACTTTGCTGGTGCTGAGCCTTGTGGGTGAAGCTGTGTCTGGGTTTGTGTCACTGCTCAGCAAGGCTGAAGACTGGCTTTTTGGTGTTTTCCAGAACAACGTCTCCCTCTTGCAGAGCTGCATAGACTTGTTCAAGAACAACTGATCTCCCCTTCCTTTGAAGGAAGAAAATGAATGTGAAGAAAACCAGCATCACTTGCACTTAATCATTACCATGAAAGATTTATTAACCTTGACTTTAGTTAAAAAAAAATTATGTGAAATATTTTTGATTTCTTAAAATCTTAACACTTAACCATGTTGGTTTAAGATATTTCTATTGCATGCTATTGGGACATAACTAATCTCTTCTTATGCATCAATACCTCAAAGTGGGTAGGTCTAAGTACTGGATTCTTCTGTAGTTTTGTCTTTTGTTACAAGAGGGTGTAGGAGACATGTGCCTTCTGGAAACAAACGCAGGCAATCACCGGCACGTGTTCTTCAGGCCCACGTGCTCGGGTCCTCACACACCAATCTAGTCAGCAAGGCGCCATTACACAAGTAGGTAACAGACATTCCATGGTTTTACTACATTATTCTCTGTCCCTCATGATTCTTTAGTCACCCAGAGTGTTTGTACTAGAACAGTGGTCAGATAAATCTCGGATAAATCTTTGTATGCCCTTTGCAGCTCTGTTTTTGTAGTTGAGATTTGAAATACCTAAGGGGAGATGTGTCCTCGGGTATGCACAGCGGCAAATGTGGCTACAAGGAGATGGGAGCTCCCTGCCTGCCATGCTGGGGGCATGGGTGGGCTGGGTCTTCAATAAAGCATATGTAAGAGACTGTGTTCCTGTGTGGGGTGTTTCTGTGCACTGTAAAGCAAGGAAGGCAATGACGGCTGAAGATCTTTGTTGGCCCAGTGTCCAGTGAGCCCCTGTTCTTGTCTGAGCCGACCTGGGGGAGTCTGCCTGTCCATGATTACTCCTGATTTGATTCTGCATGATGTCAGTTCCTCTGGGGCGTGTCTTCTCCAGTGCACTCCACTGAGAATTGCAGTCTAGTTGGGGCGACCCCCAGAAATCTCCACTAGCCCTGGTTTCTGCGCATGCCTGGTATGTGCAGCAGACTTGTCTGTGTTGCATACTGTTTGGCTGTTGTACATGTAGTGGGTATTTGGAGCATTATTCAGCCTGACCAACCCTCCTGTCCAGCCCTGGTTCCCATGCTCACCAGTTGGAGTTGTAGCCTACTAGACCCACTCTCAGCCCCAGATCTTGGCACTTGCCATGTGGTTGTCCTGTCTAGGATGACAGGATTTGCACCTTGCACCCCCCTACGAGGCTAGGCTCGTTCATCCACTCCTTAGTTCTTACGTGTGCTGATGGGAGCTTCAGCCCGGCCTATCCCCCCCACCCCCGTTTCAGCTTATGCTGACAGTTTCTTGGCTTATTGCCCAGCCCCCAGTTCCAGCTTGTCCTGGTTCTCACATCTGCCTGTGGGTGTTATGATCTGGCCTGTCAGCCCTCATACCCAACCCATGGGTATTGACTTGCTAGCAGGTACTGTAACCTGGTCTGTTCTATGCTGCTCCCAGCTTGGGTTTTGCACTTACCTGCAGGGAGCGTCCTGACGAGTTCCCCAAGCTCCTCTATTGAACAAGTCACCTCTCAGTTGCAGATCCACACACCAATGGACTCTTGGCTTAGCCTGACTTGACCCACTTGCTGTCCTGGCAGGTACAGGGGCTTTTCCCACACTTATTCCACCTCTTGGCATTGGGTGCTACAACCCAGCCATGTCTGGCCCACTCCCAGGCCCAGCTCTCAGATGGTTCAGCAGGTGCCAGGACGTAACTCAGCTCGTCCTACACCCACTCTGACTCCTGTGAGCACCAGTGGTTCTGAGGCTTAGCCCAGTCCACACCCATGTGGAGAGATTGTTGCCATGTCAGGCCCAGTTTGTCACCGCGGTTCCAGCTTTTTAGTTCACTAGTGAGAACTACAGCCCAGCTGGGGCTCTCCGCCCGGGCCTGCTCCTAGCCACAGAGCTTGCACATGCTCACCTACTCTGACATAATCAGCTTGGATTTCGCCTTTGGATGTTGCCAATTGCTCTGACAGGCTGGTGGTTGCTACAGCCTAGCCTTGCCCAGCCTGCCCCCATAACTGGCTTTCATGCAAACCATGTGTGATAGCCTAACCTAGGCCTAGAGCTGATCAGGAGCCAGGAGCTTCCTCTGGGTCTCACATGGGTGCAGGGTCCCAAGGCTTTGGGCCGTCCTCGACTGCTTTCCCAGGCCACAGGCAGCAGGGAGCTGGAAGGGAAGTAGAGCAGCCAAGACAATGGGATCCTGGCACATACAAGATGAGGATTTAGCCACTGAGCGAGGCCTGGAATTGGCTTCTTAGAGCTCCATTGTTGGGGTCGTGTTTTCTGCATAGATGGCTGGTGTTCCTTTAGGAAGACCCCGAGTGTGCACAATTCCTATGGAACACTTCCTGTGGCATTCTGGAAGCAACAGCGAGTGGGAGGTGTGTACCCCCCCAGCTGGAACTTGGGGCACTTTCCCTATCACAGGGGAGAAGCCACTGTAGTGACTTGCACAGCGGGGGAAGAGGGAAGTGCCACTCCAGGTGCTGCTTGGTTGCACCTGTTTTCCTGGGTCTGTTTCCTCCACGTTTTTGCTTTTTATCGTGACTGTTAAGGTTACTTGAGCTCAGGTCCAGGCCTGGCCCAGAGTGTGGAGAGTGAGGTGCTCGTGTGGGCAGCCTTCTGCCTGTAGGGGGCAGAGGTAACCCAGAGTAGCCATCCACCCCTCAACTGGTGGGGTGCCCCATACCTTGAGAGGGCACCTGGGGGGTCTTACCAGGTGCTGGCACCCTCAGCCTGCTGCAAAGGTGCTACCTGAAGCCAGAAAGGCAGTGTTGGTGCTCGGTCAGCAGTTCTGTCTGGGTAGTGTTCTCCCAGGCCTTCGAGGCCCAGAAGGGGCACTGGAGTTCTGACGAGACAGATTTCCTTGTCTAGCTCCTGTTCCAGGAACTCACTGTCTGGGCCTGATGTCAAACTGCTGAGGAAATGAGGGTTCCAAGCCAGACCATGTGATGTGCTAGGAGGCCCACAGCTGGGCGGTGGCTGGTTACAAACTGCAGACAACTGGGGATGAAGATCCAGGGGCTTCCTGCAACTACTGCCCTTGGCTGGGTGTGGCACCATTTAAGGGTATTGAGACACTTCCAACTGTAGACTTTGAACAATATGGACGTGAATAAGCTGCAAAGCTAGAATCCCCTTTCTTGCAGTGTCAAATGTGTAATTTGAATTTGAATGCCAGAAGCTGTTCAGATTGTGCCCACAGCAGGCTTCGTTTCTGGTCTGCAGCTGTCACTTTTGTCTCCCTTTGCTATAGTCTTCATTGGGGACTCATAAAGTGGTTTTCCAGAGTGCCCTCGGGCAGCCCTATGGCTTGCTTGTCCACAGCTGTGCCAGGAGGACTTTGGCTTTCGTTGGGCCTTCCCTTGTGTGTGTGTGTGTGTGTGTGTGTGTGTGTGTGTGCTCTGGCCAAGCTCCTGGGAAGCTTGTGATGCTCCAAGCCCTCCAACAAAGAGCCTGCCGCTCAGCCCACTGCTGGCATCCCCTCAGGTGGGAGGGCACTGGGACACAGGGAGCTGACGTGGAAGGCTGGCAGCTACCTGGTACTGCCTGGCTTTCTAAATGCATGCTGTGGGATTAGGGGTTCTGTGTTCTTTGCCATGTCCTCTTCACGTTGCAAAACCGCAGGTCAAGCTGAAGACTAAGCAGTGTCCCAGAATAGCCGAGGAAAGTGCTGCTGAGCCCACGTTGGCGATCCTCCCCAACTCCTGTGTCCCGTTCCTCCCCTCTGGCTCCCTGTGGTCATCCCTGGCTCCCTGTGGTCTTCCCAGGCTTTTGTGATCCTCCCCAGCTCCTGTAACCCTCCTGGGCTCCCTGGGGGTCCTCCGTGGCTCCCTATGGCCCTACTCCTCCCCCCTCTGGCTCCCTGTGGTCATTCCTGGCTCCCGTGGTCCTCCGTGACTCCCTGTTGCCCCACTGCCTAACTCAGGGAGCATGTCCGTAAGGGTGGGATGTTCAGAGCTGGAACCTGCAGCTAGATCCACAGGTGACTCCTGGACCCGGCTGCTCCTTGCATTTGCTGACAGTAGCGTATTCCCGGCATTCCACTGTTGGGGTTGCAAAGCAGCTGGTGGCCCTGCATGTTTGTGGGAACAGGAGGTTCTGAGGGGGACCCCAAAAGGAGCCATTTTCAGATGCATTTTTTTAAACCCCCTTCCTTCCTTTGGACACAGCTGGCCTCAGCCTGTGTGGCCAGTCAGTGTGTGAGAAAACGGGAGATGCCAACTCTGCGGCTATGAGCTGTGAAGCCAGCAGGGCATGCACTGTGATTTCCTGCCGTCTGGTTTGTGTCTGTGGCACTTTTGATCCTGTTTGTCCCTGGCCTAAAGCGCTTACCGCACTGGGAGAGGGCTAAGGGATGGAACTGCCCAGCCGTGGTTTGCCTCAGAGCTGGAGGGAGCTGCCACTTTCTCAGGGCCCTCACTGGGATGAACTCAGGGAAAGTGGGAGATGTAGGCCAGGATCTGCAGGCCAACTCCTCCATTGCCAGTGCCTTGGCTGGGCTCTGATTTCATTCTGGCTCAGGGCTAGATATTGCCCACATACACCCTTGTTTCTCAGGCACAAAGCAGGCATCAGGATCTTAGAGCGAAGGTCAGATTGGCCCCTCCTCTGAAAACACCCTCCATTACCTGCCCATTCGGCTCGAGCTCCAGCCCGCTAAGCTTGACAGTCCCTGCTCAGGATCCTGAGCAGAATGGTGTCCGTGACTGTTGGTTGTCCTGGTGTTCGTGTAGAATGGCTCCCGTGCCAGTCTCGGCAGGGGAGGGAGTGTGCCTTCTCTCTTGGGAATGGGTGGGCTTTAACGAGCCACACGTGTAAGCTGTAAAGGAGAAACAGGACACAGGTCTCTCATTGTCACTTTGTTACTTACCCGTAAGAACTTGTTCACTCCCAGGAAACAAGTTTACTTCTCTTTAATGTATCTGAGTCGCACCGTTCCTTCTCCTGCTTTAGGCACTTTGTCCTTTGGACCCATGCTGGGTGATAGTGGAACAGAGTGATCAGCAAGGCTGTGTGACTCAGGGCGGGTGGCACACGTAGGCAGGTGGCTGTGCAGGACAGATGCTGCTCAGCAGGGTGGGGTGGAGAGGACCAGCGTGGCACAGCCTGGGATTTCATCACGTGACTCAGTGTTGGGAACTGATGAATTGCTTGTTTGTAGAGTTTCCCATTTAATGTTTCCGAAGGCTTGGTAGACCATGGGTGACTGGCAGGGAAGTTAGAACGACCGTATGTTTTTATTCCTTATCAGATCCCTTGCTATGAGCCAGGGTTGTGGGGCAGTGGGTTACACTGCAGCCTGCCATGTCTGCTTCTCATTTCTGCTCTGGTG
Organism: Ochotona princeps; assembly: GCF_030435755.1. Taxonomy (NCBI): domain Eukaryota; kingdom Metazoa; phylum Chordata; class Mammalia; order Lagomorpha; family Ochotonidae; genus Ochotona; species Ochotona princeps. The sequence goes on from NC_080853.1 coordinate 25,503,048, forward strand.
TTACTGCTGCTGCACCTAGCACTCGGTCCCCTACCATCTGAACAGGAGACCTGGTTCAGCCTAGCCTGTCCTGCCATGGAGGCCATTTGGGGGAGTGAACCTCTCTGTAACTCTGCCTTTTAGAGAGATAAAAGTTTTTTTTAAAAAAAGTGACAGGCCTGGCGCAATGGCTCAGTGGCTAAATCCTCATCTTGCAAGTGCCAGGATACCATATAGGCACTGGTTCATGTCCCAGCTATTCCATTTCCCATCCAATTCCCTGCTTATGGCCTGGGAAAGCAGTCGAGGATGGCCCAAAGTCTTAGGACCCTGCACCCATGTGGGAGACCTGGATGGTGGCTTTGGATCAGCTTAGCTCCAGCAGTTGCAACCATTTGGGGGGTGAACTGGCAGATTAAAGATCTTTCTGTATCTCCTTCTCTTTGTATGTCTGCCTTTCCAACTAAAACATATATTTTTTAAAGATTTACTTATTTTTATTGGAAAGGCAGATTTATAGAGAGAAGGAGAGAAGGAAAGACAGAAAGATTTTCCATCTGCTGGTTCACTCCCCAAGTGGCCACAACGGCTTAAGTTGAACCAATCTGAAGTCAGGAGACAGGAGCTTCTTCCAGGTTTCCCACATGGGTGTAGGGTCCCAAGGCTTTGGACTCTCCTCAACTGCTTTCCTAGGCCACCAGCAGGGAGCTGGATGGGAAGTGGGGCAGCTGAGATACAAATTAGTGCCCACATGGGATTCTGGTACATGCAAAGTGAGGATTTAGCCGTTAGGCTACCTTGCCAAGTCCTAAAAACAAAATTTTTATAAAAAAGTGACCAGCGGGCCCGGCACAGTGGCCTAGCAGCCAAAGTCTTTTCCTTTGCATGCCCCATGCCCCGGGATCTCATATGGGTATTGGTTCTAATCCCAGCAGCCCTGCTTCCCATCCAGCTTGTGGCCTGGAAAAACAGTTGAGGACGGCCCAAAGCCTTGGAACGCTGCATCCATGTGGGAGACACGGAAGATGCTCCTGGCTCCTGACTTTGGATCGGTTTTTGTGGCCACTTGGGGAGTGAATCATCGCCTCTCTGTCTCTCCTCCTCTCTGCATATCAGACTTTCCAATAAAAATATATCTTTAAAAAAAAGAGAACCAGCATACTGTTTCATTGCTATGTCTGTGAGTTCATTGTTTTGATTACTGGAGCTTTATAGTAAGTCTTAAAGGAAGACTCCTTTTCCTTCAGTATGTTGACTATTCTGAATCTTTTGTCTCCAGATAAACTTTGAAGCTAGTGTCCGGTTGATCACAAAACCACTTGTTGGAACTTTGATTTGGATTATATTGCATGTATGAATCAAGTGGAAAACTCTAACATCTTAACAAAATTAAGTCTGCCTATCCATGTACATGGGTTAGCTTGGTATAGTTAGTTGATTTCTTTAGAGCAGATTTATATCAAAGTATTTCATTTTTTGGAGTCCCCCCATATAAACAGTACTGTTTCAGTTTCAAATCCTCCTTTTCATGAATTTTTGCATATTAAATTTGTTGATTTCTTTTTTAAAAGATTTATTTTATTTTTATTGCAAAGTCAGATATACAGAGAGGAGGAGAGACAGAGGAAGATCTTCCATCCGATGATTCACTCCCCAAGTGACTGCAACCACTGGTGCTGAGCCAATCTGGAGCCAGGAGCCAGGAACCTCTTCCAGGTCTCCCATGCGGGTGCAGGTTCCCAAGGCTTTGGGCTGTCCTTCACTGCTTTCCCAGGCCACAAACAGGGAACTGGATGGGAAGTGGAGCTGCCAGGATTAGAACCAGCAGCCATGTGATATCCCGGTGCGTTCAAGGCAAGAACCTTAGCCACCAGGCCACTGTGCCGGGCCCAAAATTTGTTAGATTTCATGTGCTAATATTTTTGAGAAATTTTGCATGTTTTTATGCAATACATTGTTTTGTAATTCTCTTCTAGAAATGTCATTGTTCCTGTTTTGCTTTTAGGGTGATATTGGCCTTGTAGTGTGAATTAGAAAGCAAGAGTGTACTTAAAAAATTGTATATAGTGCTAGCACAATGGCTCAACTGGCTAATCCTCCACCTCCAAGTGCCAGAATGCCATATGGATGCGAGTTCATGTCCAAGATACCCCTGTTCCCCTGCAGTTCCCTGGGAAAGCAGAAGAGGATGGCTCAAAGCCTTGGGACCCTGTACCCACATGGGAGACCCACAAGAAGCTCCTGGCTCCTGACTTCACATTGGTTCAGCTTCAGCTGCTCTGGCTATTTTGGGAGTGAACCAGTGGATGGAAGATATTTCTCTTTGTATCTCCTTTTCTCTGTAAATCTGCTTTTCCAATAAAATAAATCTTAAAAAAAAAAAAAAAAGTAAATAAATCTTAAAAAGAAAAGAGGCTTGGCAGACTTTTGTGAGCAGTTTTTATAATGTTAAGTTTGGTTCAACTTTGAAGGGGGAACCCAGGCTCACTGCCCACGAAGCAATCTGTCTCACAGCCTTGGAACCAGGGAGTGAGGAGTTGTCCGAGTTGCCCTTGGACCTTCATCAGGAAATGACCCCATGCCTCAGAGCCTCCCCGAGCGGCGCGTCCTGTGTGCTGGTGCTGAGTCTCGGGGCCTCACAGCTGCTCCTTTCACTTCCCAATTTCTTCTTTCATTCCCTGAGGATTTCAGCATGGGCCATCTCCAGGGATTTACATTGCACCTCGGTAGACTGGACTGCTGCCTCCATTTCCATGTTGAGTCTTGCATCTTTAAAAATCATGGCCTGGGGCCCGGCGGTGTGGCCTAGCGGCTAAAGTCCTCGCCTTGAACGTACCAGGATCCCATATGGGCGCCAGTTCTAATCCCAGCAGCTCCACTTCCCATCCAGCTCCCTGCTTGTGGCCTGGGAAAGCAGTTGAGGACGACCCAAAGCCTTGGGACCCTGCACCCGTGTGGGAGACCTGGAAGAGGTTCCTGGATCCTGGCTTCGGATCAGCATAGCATCGGCCATTGCGCTCACTTGGGGAGTGAATCTTCAGACGGAAGATCTTTCTCACTGTCTCTCCTCCTCTCTGTATATCTGACTTTCCAATAAAAATAAGTAAATCTAAAAATAAATAAATAAAAAAATAAAAATCATGGCCTGGCTGGCATTATATATGAGCACCAGTTCATGTTTGCTTCCAATCCAGCTCCCTGCTAATTCACCTGGGAAAGTCTCAGATAATGACCCAAGTCCTTGAGACCCTGCCACCCATATGGTAGACATGGATGGAATTCTTTTTTTTAGAAAAATAAAAGATAAGAAGGTGTTGAGTGATGGCTCAAATGGTTAATCCTCTGCTTCAAGTGCCAGAGTCCCGTCTGGATGCTAGTTCATGTCCCCTATGCTCCACTTCCCATCCAGCTCCCTGCTTGTGGCCTGGGAAAGAGGATGGCTCAAGTGCTTGGGACCCTGCACACGCATGGGAGAGCCAGAGGAAGCTCCCGGCCCTCAGCTTCGGATCGACTTGGTTCTGGTGGTGGTGGCCATTTGAGAAGCGAAGCAGCAGATGGAATATCTTCTCTCTCTGACTTTCCAATAAAATCTGCCTTTCCAATAAAAAAAATCCTTAAGAAAGATCTAAAAATCAGTAATCTAGGCTTTCACATTAGGAAACTTCTAAAAGAAGAAATTCAGAGTAAACAAGAAAATAACAGCAGAAACAAATGAAATTGAAGTCAAGAAATGAACAGAAAAATTAATTAAACCAAGCATTTGTTTCATTGAAAAGATCGATACAATAAACAGATCTCTAGCTAAGAAAGAAATAAGAAGAAATCGTATCAATTGTATCATTTCTTCCAGAAGGTAGGTAGAAGGAGCAGGAAGCATCTTAAGAATGCAGAGATTTGTACAAAAATAAACTTACTTTTTCTGCAAACTTTTCAAAAATTTATTTATTTTGATTGCAAAGGCTGAGTTACAAAGAAGAGGAGAGACAGAAAGATCTTCTGTTCACTTATTCATTCCCCAAGTGGCCTCAACGGCCAGAGCTGAGCTGATCCAAAGCCAGGAGCCAGGAATCTTTTCCAGGTCTCCCACACAGGTGCAGGGTCCCAAGGCTTTGGGCCGTCCTTGACTGCTTTCCCATGTCACAAGCAGGGAGCTGGATGGGAAGTGGAGCTGCCGGGACACTAACTGGTACCCATACGGCATTCTGGTGCATGCAAGGCAAAGATTTTAGCCACTAGACTACTGTGCTGGACCCTAGTTATTATATATTTGTAGAATATGGAACACTTCACAAATTTATGTATCATCCTTGCACAGGATGTAATTGCTGCCAAAATGAACATATGATTTATTTATTTTTATTTGAAAGGCAAATTTACAGAGAGGAGGAGAAATGGAGGGCCTTCCATCCAGGCCCACTGTGATGGCTCAATGGTTATATCCTCACTTTGCCAGCACTGGAATCCCATATGGATGCCAGTTCATGTCCCAGCTGCTCTAATTTCCATCCAGCTCCCTGCCTGTGGCCCAGGAAAGCAGAGAAGATGGCCCAAAGCCTTGGGACCCCGCACTACGTGGGAGACCTGGAAGAAGCTCCTGGCTTTAGATTAGTTCAGCTCTGACGATTGTGGCCACTTGGGGAGTGAACCAGGGGAAGGAAGATCTTTGTCTCTCCTCCGTAAATCTGATCTGCCTTTCCAATAAAAATAAATACTTTTTTTCTCTTGAAAAAGTAAAACAACAGCAACAAAATAAAACCAGGCCAGCCCTGAATACCTCAGGAATTTGTGACAGCAGATAGCAGATCTCTGCCACTCTGCCTTTCTGGATGGTATGTGTTGTACCAACAACTTCTTTAGGGTCAATATTGTCGCAATAAACTCTCAAGGCTGTGCACTTAAAGAGGAAGCCCTGGGACCCTGGGCACCCCCAAATGCGGGTTTATGGGAATGAAAAAAGGCCCCGAATAATAGATCCGATGAAGCAAACTAGTTCTCCTGGAACAGGCTCTCCTGGGAGAGGTCTCCTGCAGATGAGGCGTCCACCCTGCAGATGTTGCTAATTAGCGCTCGCCTACATCACAGCCTCTCATCTGGGTCGCTTATTTCCCACCTTCTCCCCTTGAGCCGGTGGATCTCAGACTGCGTCCCCTGGAGTAGCAGTCTCTTTATCATACCTTTCGAGCTGCTCTCCACTGGGTGGGCCAGGCAAGCTCAGGCAGCCCGCCCTGTGGCTGTTGCAGGCAGTTGGGGAGTGAATCAACAAATGGAAGATCCCTCTCGCTATATCTCTCCCTCTCTCTGTAACTCTGGCTTTCAAATAAATAAAAAATCTTAAAAATATAAAAAGCTTCCCACGGCTGTAACCTGCTGCTGGGCTGCTGTCACCTGCTGCTGGTGGTGTGGGATCTGCTGGTCTCCGTGCTGCACTGCCAGAGCTCAGTAGGAGAGGGCGCTGTTTTCAACGCTGGGCCTTCATCCTTGGATGACAAGCCAACCTGTGTGCCGGGTACAGCTGGGGCCCTGACTTTCCTCCGGGGACCTGCAAGGTGTCTGAGCAAGCCTGGCCTTGTGGAGAGCTGGGCTCAGCTGGCTGCTCCTGAGTTTGTCCCTGCTGCCATGGGAGCTGAGAGAACAGTTCAGGGGGTGAATCCATGGAGAGCCCTGGGCAGGGGCCCTTTGGGTGGCGGTGAGCAGTGAGCATTGAAGTTATTGCCAGTGGCCCCCAGGAATGGGACAGTTTTAGATCTGTAACAGCATTAGGTTGAATTTCCAAATGATTGTTTACTGTAATGTATGCAAGCTGCTGGAGTTTTCAGCTGTGCTTGCATCAAGTGTGGTCACCCAAGACTGCAGCTTGGACTCTCATTGAAGCAGAATTTATGTACAGTAAGACATACTTATCTTGAAAGACAAGAGAATGAATGTTAAAAAACATTAGAGAAACAGACCTTTCACCCTCTGGTTTACTCTGCAGATGGTCGCCATGGCCAGTGCTGGGCCAGGAAGTAGCCAGGAGCTTTGTCTGGGTCTCCCACATGGATGTGGGGCCCAAGGACTTGGGCCAACTTCTGTTGCTTTCTTTTTTTTTTTTAAGATTTACTTTTACTGCAAAGTCAGATATACAGAGAGGAGAAGAGACAGAGAGGAAGATCATCTGTCTGATGATTCAGTCCCCAAGTGACTGCAATGCCCAGTGCTGACCCAATCCGAAGCCAGCCAGGAACCTCCTCCAGGTCTCCCACAGGGGTGCAGGGTCCCAAGGCTTTGGGCTGTCCTCGACTGCTTTCCCAGGCCACAAGCAGCGAGCTGGATGGGAAGCAGGGCTGCCGGGGTTAGAACTGGCGCCCATATGGGATCCCGGCGCATTCAGGGTGAGGACTTTAGCCACTAGGCCACACTGGGCCCACATTCCTTCATTCTTGAATAATGTTTGCGTCAGTTAAGTTGGAAACAGCAAATCCCTTCTCGACACTGACTTTTGTTCAGCTCTGTATCCAGTTGCAAAAACAACCCAGTCAATAAAACAAATAGCCTGCTGATGGTGGAGTCCTGGTCTGGGCAGAACTAATGGGCTACTTGTTTACTGAGACAAGTACCTAACATCTGGTGTGTGTCTCCTAGGGTCCTGTCTTGCGATAGGCCTGAGGGCTGTGATGCTGGGGACTTCAGACTGCGGTTGGACAGTTTCTCTGGCCCATCTCCTCCTCCAGGTCCCTTGTCCATGACCCCTTCCTGCTATGGGCATTTCCCCCACTCTTGTAGATCCCTGGGTACTGCTGAAGGAACCCAGACTGGCAATTCCAGTGTCCGGTTGTGCTAGGTTGTAATTCCAGGAGCTACCAGTAGGTGTCACCCTCTAACATATGATGCTCCCACCACTGATCTTTTGGTTCCTGTGTAACATTTTTTTTTTAAAGATTTTATTATTATTAGAAAGCCGGATATACAGTGAGGAGGAGAGACAGAGAGGAAGATCTTCCATCCGATGTTTAACTCCCCAAGTGAGCCGCAACAGGCCGGTACGCGCCAATCCGATGCTGGGACCAGGAACCTCTTCCGGGTCTCCCACGCGGGTGCAGGGTCCCAAAGCTTTGGGCCGTCCTCGACTGCTTTCCCAGGCCACAAGCAGGGAGCTGGATGGGAAGTGGAGCTGCCGGGATTAGAACCGGCACCCATATGGGATCCCGGGGCTTTCAAGGCGAGGACTTTAGCCGCTAGTCCACGCCGCCGGGCCTGGTTCCTGTGTAACATTAACAGTGAAGTCATTTTTGTGGAATTGAACTTTTACTTTTATAAAATAATAACAATAGTAATAATAATAAATTTATTGCTTATTTGAAAGTCAGAGCTACAGAGAGGGGGAGATACAAAGAGAAAAATCTTCCAAGAACTGGTATACTGTTAGGTTGGCTGGAATAATCAGTGCTGAGCTAGGCCTAAGTCAGGAGCTTAGAGCTTCTTCCGGGTCTCCCTTGTGGGCGGGTGCAGGGTCCCACCACTTGGGCCATCTTCCACTGCTTTCCCAGGTCGTCAGCCGGGAGCTGGATCAGAAGTGGAACAGGACTTGTGATGGCTCAGAGTCTAAATCCTCTCCTTACATGCAATGGAATCCCATATGGGTGCAGGTTCTAATCCCGGCAGCTCCACTTCCCATCCAGCTCCCTGCTTGTGGCCTGGGAAAGCAGTGGAGGATGGCCCAAAGCCTTGGGATCCTGCACCTGCATGGGAGACCCAGAGGAGGCTCCTGACTCTTGGCTTCGGATTGGGTCAGCTTCAGTGTTGTGGTCATTGGGGAATGAACCAGCAGACAAAAGAGCTTTCTCTCTGTATCTACCTCTCTGGGTGGGTCTGACTTTCTAAGAAACAAAAAACATTAAAAAAAAAAAAAAAAAAGCTACCTTTCAGTGAAAAAAAAAAATAAAGGCACCTTAACAAGTGAAGGGTATGTGAAATATCTTAGAACAACTTTGTCTCATTAAGTTGCTTCCCTCCATCTCCCTCTCCCTCTCCCTCCCTCCCTCTCTCTCTTTCTCTTTCACTGGAAAGTCCAATATACAGAGAGGAGAGACAGAGGAAGATCTTCCGTCCGATGATTCACTCCCCAAGTGACCACAAAGGCCGGTGCTGAGCCAATCCGAAGCCAGGAGTCAGGAACCTCCTCCAGGTCTCCCACACGGGCGCAGGGTCCCAAGGCTTTGGGCCGTCCTCGACTGCTTTCCCAGGCCACAAGCAGGGAGCTGGATGGGAAGCAGGGCTGCCAGGGTTAGAACTGGCCATATGGGATCCAGGTGCGCAAGGCGAGGACTTTAGGTACTAGGCCACCGTGCTGCACCCCACCTTTTTTTTTTTTTTTTGGAAGGCAGAGCGCAGAGAGCTAGAGATGATGCATATGATTAACACATACATTTCACCTTCTGGTTCATTCCTCAAATGCCTGCAGCAGCTGAGATCTCACAAGGCCAGAGCCTGGAGCCAGGAACCCGGTGTGGGTCTCCTGTGTGGGTGGCAGGAAACCAGGTAAGTTCGTGCTGTCCCCTATTTCCTCCCCTGAGGGCTGGGGGAGGGGGTTGGTGCATCCCTTTGATTGAGGAAGCTCAATCAAAAGCAGAGTGGATTTGAACCCAGGCACTGCACTGTAGGATGCAGCTGTCCCAAGCTGCTGCCCTCCTGCGCCCCTACACCCCATACTGAGCTTGCCACAAGGTGAGAAACATCCTATCATCGGCCCAGGAGCAGCAGCCGCGGCTGTGGAGGAGCTGATCTGGGGTTCCTGCTGACCCTGGGCACTAGTTGAGCAGTACAGCCACACAGAGCTTGCATGGGCCCTGTGGGTGCTAAGACAGGATGAGGCGCAGCACAGCTGTGGGGCGGGCCTCTTTGGGAGGTCAGGCTGGCTCCCGGGATCCCGGGGAGTCCCAGAGCTTCTGATGCTGCAATCTTAGGCAAGCCAGCTACATTCCAAGGCTCTGAGGGGACAGGAATGCGGAAACCTCACAAAAGGAGTCCTCGGGGAGTGGGTCAAGCGCTGCGACCCGCACTCGGGGCAGGTATTCTGTGCTAGGTCCTCAGTGGTTAACCACTTCCCCGGCCCTCCCTGTGACTGGTGATGCTGGGGGTGGGGGGCGGTGATGGCGCCTTCACTGATGGCCTGTCATACACCAAACTCGTGGGCTCTCCAGGGACCAGAGCGAGGACAGGGTCCAAGGTCAAGAACATCAAGTCTGAAGTCAAAGTTGGAGTCAGGTTGTTGTGTCAGCTTCATTAGGCCTGAGGTCCCACTCAAGGGGCTTACAAAAAGCAAGGAAGGAAGGAGGGAAGGAAGGAAGAGAGCAGGAGAACTCGGAAGGTTTTAGTTATTGCCCTTCACCAGACATTCACCTTTGACCGCACTTGCCTTTCTGCTTCTTAATCTGAAATTACAGAGAGAAGAGACCGAAAGAAAGATCTTCCATCCACTGGTTCACTCGCCAAATGACCGCAAGGGCCAGATCTGGGCTGGTCTAGAGTGAAGAGCTAGGAGCTTTTTCCGGGTCTCCCATGTGAGTGCAGAGGCCCGAGGACCTGGGCCACCCCCCACTGCCTTCCCAGCTCATAAGCAGAGGATTGGATCAGAAGTGAAGCTGCTGAGACTTGAAATGGGCCAGCACCGCCACTGTGCTGCCCCTGCTTTCTGTACATTTTCTCTGAATCACAGAAGAGCACTTCTTCTGTGTTGTGGAAGTGATGCCTTTCACCCTGCGAAGCTTCGGTGTGTTGTTCTGCAAAAAGCAAGAGGCAGCAAGACAAGCACGGAACAATAGTTAGCTAAGTCAGGAAGCTGACATCACGTCTGTGCAAATTGTCCAAAATGTAGACCCATTCAGACCGAGACTTCACCGACTGTGCCATAATGTCCTGGACAACAGAAAACATCTCAGGTCACCTGCTGCATTTAGGGCTGCCCAGCTCTTCCCCACCCCCGGTGGGCAGTTCCTCAAGCTCTGTGTGCTTTCCGTGCTGTTGGTCCTTGGTGGAGTCCAGGCAGTTGGCCCACAGACCGTCCCTGAATCTGGATCTGTCTGAGGCTTCCTGGCGATGGTGTCAGCAGTCAGCAGGCACAGGAGGGCAACACATCCTGATGACAAATCCTTCCCGTCGGGGAGGAAACCCAGGAGCATCTGAGGAGACCGATGTGTTCTGCAGGAGCAACTGCAGTTAGCACTCCTTTGCAAGAGATGGAGTAGCAAAGGGTCCAGGCTGAGAACTCCAGTCAGAGAGGGAAGGAGGCGGGAGGGGTAGCAGCTGAGAAACCAGCGCCGGTACCAGCTGAGGCTGGGCAGAGGCCGAAGGCGAGCCAGCAGCTTTGAAACTGCTGACGTAAACAAATGGGGCCTGGTGCAATAGCTCAGTGGCTAAATCCTCACCTTGCAAGCACTGGGATTCCATATGGACGCTGGTTCGGATCCCGGTCGCTCCACTTGCTATTCAGCTGGCTGCTTGTTGGCCTAGGAAAGCAGCAGAGGATGGGCCAAGTTCTGGGGACCCTGCATAGCCAGCAGCCAGAGCCAGGCAGCCTGTGGGCACAGACACCTTCACTATGGTCCTCACCAGCAGGCCAAATGCCCGGTCCTCATTGCTTATTTACAGACAGGGACACAGAGTGTGGAATATGGTCAGTATCCCACTCTTCAGGCAGCTAATGGTGACCTGGCTCATGCCCATGTGGGCCTGTGGCTCCTGTATCCTCCTGTGTGGGTGTGCTCTGGCTGGAGGGTGGGGCAGGAACACCCCAAGGATGTCAACCAACCAGTTAGAAGTGAGAATCAATTGGTGGATACCCCAACTTATTAGCTTCTTAATTTATTTTTTAAAAAGATGTATTTTATCGGAAAGGCAGATTTACAGAGAAAAGGAGAGACAGAGAGCAAGATCTTACATCCAATGGTTCCTCAAGTGATTGCAACAGCCAGAGCTGAGCTGATCCAAACCCAGGAACCAAGAGCCTCTTCTGGGTCTCCCATGTGCGTACAGGGGCCCAAGGCTTTGGGCTGTCCTCGACTGCTTTCCCAGGCCACAAGTAGGGAGCTGGATGGTTAGTGGAGCAGTCAGGACATGAACTGATGCCCATATGGGATCCTGGCACTTGCAAGGTGAGGATTAAGCCACTGAGCCATCATGCTGGGCCCCAGATAGCTTTATTTTTAATTGTCATAAGAGCACACACTAAAAAATTCCCCATCCTCATCGTTTTTCAGTGAATGATACCATCTGTACCATATCTTATGGTAAAGTAGGTCTCTGGAAACTTCCATTTTGCAAAACCAAGACTTCACACCTGGTAGAGAGCAGCTCAGCAGCCCCCCTCCAGGTCTGACAAGGCTCTGCACTCAGGCTGCATGTCTGGCTCTTTTGTGGATTCCTATGTGGAATCATGCTGTGTCCTCCCCATCCCTTTTGTTTTAAATGAATGTTTTAAATTTATGTTTCATGGGCTTAAAAAAAAAAAAAGAGCTACTGGGGCCAACGGTGTAGTGTGATAGGTTAAACGTCCCCAGGCATTTAACACATTGGAATTCCATATAAGTATTCGTTCAAGTCCCAACTGTACCGTTTCTGATCCAAAATCCCTGTTAATGTGCCATTGGCATGCATGTGTTTAAGTTCTAGGATCCTGCTGGGCCTGGTGCGGCTACCTAGCGGCTAAAAGTCCTCGCATGTGCTGGGAAACCATATGGGTGCTGGTTCTAATCCCAGCAGTCCTGCTTCCCATCCAGCTTCCTGCTTGTGGCCTGGGAAAGCAGTCAAGGACGGCCCAAAGCCTTGGGACCCTGCACCCGTGTGAGAGACCTGGAGGAGGTTCCTGGTTCCCGGCTTCGGATTGGCTCAGCTCTGGTCATTGCGGTAACTTGGGGAGTGAATCATCAGACAGAAGATCTTCCTCTCTGTCTCTCCTCCTCTCTGTATATCTGACTTTGCAATAAAAATAAATAAATCTTTAAAAATAAATAAATGAATAAATGTTAAAAAGGAAAGAATTGTAGGCTCCTGGCTTTGTCCTGGTCCAACCCTGGCCATTGGAGCCATTTGGGGAGTGAGTCAGTGTGTAGAAGGTCTGTGTGTGTGTGTGTGTGTGTGTGTGTGTGTGTAACTCTGCCTGTCAAATAAATATTTTAAAAATTAATTCATTAGAAACAGACACACACATACACACACACACTGCATCTACTGGTTCACTCCCCAAGTGGCTGCAGTGATTGGAGCTGGACCACATTTGAAGCTGGCAGCCAGGAACTCAGAGCAGGTTTTCTGTGCGGTAGCAAGGACCCAAATACTTGGGCTATCCCCTGCTGCGTCCCCAGGTGTGCTCAAGCCAGGTGGGGCTGGGGCACAGACCCAGGTACTCCGACACGGACTGTGGGTGTCCCTGATGGCATCATCCTCTAGGTTCCTGTCCCCTGTAGCCTTGCTTTATTTCATTTAGCATAACATCCTCAGAGATTATCTATGTTGTAAGTACATGTCTAAATTTACTTTTTTCTTTTAAAAACTTATATAATTATTTGAAAAGCAAGTGACAGAGAGAAAGAGACCTTCTACCTGCCAGTTCACTCCTTAAATGCCTACAGTTTCCAGGGCAGGGCCAGGGCAAGGCCAGGAGCCAGGAAGTCCATTGTGGTCTCTCCTGTGGGTGGCAGGGACTCAACAAGTTGTGCCACCGTTTACTGCCTTCCAGGTGCCTTAGCAAGTGGCTGAATCAGAACTGGAGTAGCCAGCAGTCCGTCCCAGGCACTCTGCTTTGGGATGAAGGCACCCCAAGAGGTAGTTAACCTTCTGCACCCCAATGCCTGCCCCCACTTTTGTAGGGCTGAAAAATATTCCGCTGTAGCTAGGCACTCTGAAGCCAGATTTTCTCTATTCATCTGTCGGTGGACTCTCAGCTTGCTCCCACCTCTTGTCTGTTTTGAATAATGCTGCCATCAACATGAGTATGCAAGCTTCTTTTCAAGATCTTGTTGCTAGTTCGTTTGGATATATTCCTGGGTCTGAGTCCATTTTGTGCTGTTATAGTAAAATGCCCGAGGCTGAGGAACTCGTTCTGTCCTGGTTCTGGAGGCTGCTTGGGGGTAGTGCGTGTCTCAGATCCAGGTACTTGCACTGGTCATCCTGGGCTATCAGACTCCATACAACTTACACAGGAGGGAAAGTGACAATGAAGGTGGAGCAGAGAAAGATTTAAGGGGCTGGACTTGAGAGCTGGGGGCGGGGTGTGTGGCCACGAAGCCAGGGGTGCCAGCAGCCACTGGGTGCTGGAGCAGGTGGGGCAGGGACTCCTGGAGTCTCTGAGCAACTCTGCTGACATCAGTCCCAGATGCTGAGAGCAGACTTCCGGCCCCCGAGTTGCGTGGAAACCTCAAGTCCACAGCCGTCTGTTGTGCTGCCGCGGGAACTAATACACAGCCCACGGGACTCCCTCCTAGACAGACAGTCCTGGGCAACAGCTAGAACTCTAACGCGAGGGCGAGGGCACTTCAAAGGCTCACGGGGCATGAAACTAACAGATAAGCTTATTTTGGTGCAAAAAAAAAAAATCTTGAAATCTAGGTGTGGTTTTCTATGAACTTTCTGTAGTTCCCTCAAAAAGGCGTGGCCACTCTGTCATGAGGATGCTGCTTCCGGAGGGTGTGTGTTGGTTGCACAATCGCCTGCAGCATTTGCTGCCACAAATGTGCTGGGACAGCCCCATCCACGTCACTAGTTCAACGCGTTACTAGATGAAGGCTGTGGTGTTATGTGGGCGGGTGACACGGTGTTGAAGGGCAAAGTGAAGGTGATGGCTGAACGGAGATGGACATTATCTTGAGGGGTGGATTAAGGCCAAAAAGAAAGTAAGAAAGATTTTTCTTTAAAGACTTTTTTCCCTCATAATAGATTTTTTGGATGATGTTTACGTAGTTGAGAGGGATGTATGCCCATGTGAACCACCGATTAGGGTGGGGAGACAACTGCTTCCAATCTTCCTTTCTATTCTTCCTGTTCCTGGAGGAAGAGGAGAGAGGAGGAGAGAGCCGCTTCCAGCAGGCCGACAACACCAGGCCCCAGGGATATGGGGTGGACACTTGATGTCTTCATAGGGGTCCCGATGTGGATCCTGTTCTGAGGGTAATGTTTAAGTGGCTTCAACAGTTCTGAGCTGTTGTTAATTTTGTTGTTCCAAGGTTGAGGAAGTCCCTCCAAATCCACTGGCTGACAGTCCACCTGAGTCTCGACTTGCCCAGATACCTGCTGTCAAAGTTCGACAGGAGTCTTGTCCATTTTGATCTGCCCTCCATGGTATTAGATGTGCTGTGCAGGCTTCAATGAGCCGTCATGTCCCCCAGGAGCATCTGGGCATGCTGTCTCCTGCACAGGCTTTAGCGACTGAGGAGGCCCAGTTCTGACACTTGCATGCACTCCACAGTCAGACCACAAAGAGAGAGAGAGAGAGGGGAGAGAGAGAGATCTTCCATGTGCTCATTCATTCTCCAAATAGCCCCAAGTGGCCGGAAATACACTGACCTTAAACCAGGAGCTTCTTCTGGGTCTCCCATGTGGGTGCAGGGGCCCAAGGACCTTAGCCATTCTCCACTGCGTTTCCAGGTTGTAAGCATGGAGCTGAATGGGAAGTGGAGCAGACAGGATTTGAACTGGTACACATATGGAATACTGACTGTGCAGGTGGAGGATTAAAGTACTACTCCGCTGCACTTGCCCCAAAAGTTAGATTTTTTTTTTAATTTTTGTGTATTTATTTTTAGAAGTTAGAGTTACAGAGAAAGAGGAACAGAGATCTGCCCATTGATTTACCCCCAGATGAATACAACGTCCAGGGCTGGCTCAGACACTTGTGCCATTTTCTGTTGCTTTTCCCAGGCCAATAGCATGCAGCTGGATCAGAAGTGGAGCAGCCAGGACATGAACCAGTGCCCATATGGGATACTGGCATTGAAGTCTGGGATTTTGTGCGCTGTGCCACAACGCCAGCCCAGAGAGATTGATTTTAAAGGACTATCCGCTGGCAAGCACAGAACCAATTGAGAAGTCTGACTGGGCAGTAGTTAGTGTGCAAAGCACCTCAGCCTACAGTAGCCCACAGCGTGGAGCACAGTTCTGTGCGAAGTAATTTGGGCATTTTGTAAAGCGCTCACAGCCCATTATCATGAGGGAGGGTTGTACTCCCTGCTAGTGGAACACACTGAGTGACTTTGTTCTCAGAAAAAACAGGTCACGGGATGGTCATGGGCCAAGAGAGCACAGGTGCGGGCCTGGCCACGGTGTGAGCCTCTGGGCCATTCTCTGGATATTATCCCTCCGAAGGCTGATGGTCCAACACTGTGACACAAGCCAGCCACGAAACATGGCGACCTAAGGCAGCAGGAGGTGGAGTGGCCACAGATCCTCAGGCCTGGGGCAGGGGAGTCTAGTGAGGACCTCTGCTCACCTGTGGCTGCCAGGAGCTGCTGGGTCTGCGGTGCTCTGATGGCAGCCCTGGGCCGTGGGATTGGAACCCACAGAGTTCATGCTGGCTGTGCGTGCCTCAGGCCTTCTTCGCCTCTTGAGTCCCCTACCCCAGGGCTGCTGGAACGCCCTCACAGTGCAGCCACTGACTTTCCCCACAATGTCCTGGAAGACAGGTGGAAGCCACTTGTCTTCTGTATTGTAGGCCCTTTCTGTCACTTTCATAAGCCAGGCCTTTGCAATGCAGGAGGGAGCTGCACCCGAGCTTGACTAGGGGCAGGTCCGCGGGGAGGTGGGGTGTACCTTAAGAGCTGGGAACACCAGCGTGGTGGGAGGGTGTGTGATGTGGCCGAAGGACGTCAATACTGACCGGGGGTGAGGAGGGTGATGAGATCTGGCCCGGCTCAGCATGGCCAAGCTCCGGCCCCAGTTCTCAGAGGGAGAGCTGGGGTTCACCAGAGGGACCTCCATGCATGATGGGAGGGAGGGAGGGAGGAAGGTCCCCTGTGGGCAGAACCGTGAAGCTAGGATGTCACGTGGCAAAGAGTGGTGGAGCCTGAGGTAGGAGAAAATGGCCACAGAATGGAACCTCAAATGCACGGCTACCATGAGGGCACAATGGGTGTTTCAAGGACTGGGAAGCTTGGCAGCAGCAGACCCTGCCAGCCATCACTGCCCCCGTAGTCTTGGGTCGGCGCCTAGAGACACACTGTGTGGTGATGTGTTGGAAAGGGCAAGTTGTTCCAATAGTGCCATGTCTCCTGAGTGTGGTGCTGCTTCCTGATCTGTTGGCCAAGTTTGCAAAGGCACCGTGACGCCTTGGCGTCAGGTGAGGAGAGGGAGGGAGGTTAAGGATTCAGAGGGCTGGAAAACAAAATTAAATGAAAAGGGGATGGGAGGGTTGATGTCATTGCATAGGATGGCAGGCATGCCACTCGTACCTCTGTCTCCTCCTGTGTCCCTGAGGTCAGGCGTGGAGTGGGACGTGTACTTTGTGGGGTCCAGCCATTTGTTCTCCACTGGCTGAGGGACCAGGGCCAGCCTTGGGTCTTGCAGCTAAGCAGACTCCCAGCTAGTCACCCAGGACCTGACCTTACCAGTGTTCTGCCTGAGTTCTGTTCGGTGAGCTCCACAGCTCCACATCTGCTATCTTCCAGCCAAGACACTGGTCACACAGAAACATTTCCTTTGGAGGACTCACCTTGGGCAGTGCCTGCTGGTGGCGAGGTCACCCCTCCTCCTTGCCCCCTCCTGGAGGCTTCAGAACGCACCCCGTGGGTAGCTCTGTGTTTTTCCTTTGGGAAAAGACCCCCCCCCCCCCCATCTGGAGCTTAAGGGCTATGGTTCCACGAGAAGGTCACCTGGAATATTGGCTGTGACTGGCAAGGAGGCCAAGCTGAATGATGACCTGTGGCCTTTGCACCTGCATGGCTGGCTGGCTGGCATGCTGAGGCTCTTCAGCATCTGTTTCCTCTTTCAATGTCCTCCAGCGTCCTGCTGGGGCTCTCTGTTCCCCCTCCCCATTGGCACAGAGAGCTCCCAAAGTGGGGTACCATGTCTTAGAAACAGGTGTATTCCATGTTGCCCCCTACCTCTGGAGCTCGGAACAGCTTCAAGTAAGACAAAATTTCCACGGCTGAAACTGGCTTTTTTTCTTACAGAGGTTAAGTTTGCCTTATAAAGGGAAACAAACAAACAAAAAAAGGGAAAACCCAAAAAATCGTAGAATCCAAAGAGTCATTTAATTGTGCAAATAATGACTTTCTAATTTATTTTAATATTTGTTTTAATTTCATCTGAAAGGCAGATACAGACAGAGAAGGAGATAGAGAGCTCTTCTTTTGGCTGGTTCACTCTGCCTGCACCAGCCAGGGCTGGCCCACCTCAAAGCCAAAAGCCTGGCGCTCCGCCCACGTGTTCCAGGTGAGCTGCAAGAACCCACAGAATTGGGCCATCACCTGTTGCCTTCCAGGATGTGCATCAACAGGAAGCTAGAAATTGGCTGGTTGGGGGGTGGTACTGCAGCCTGGGCACTCTGATGTGCCAGATGGGCATCACCACTGCTGTGCCCGACTCCCTGATTCCTGTGCCCCAAATCAGTGGCTTGCTGGTGGGCTGGTTTCAGACTCTCAAAGCAGCCCCCTCCCTGGGGCTACCTCGCCTGCTCTCCTCTCGCCCCCCTGCTCCTGCTCTGCTCTGTGTCCTGGTTACTGTGTCCTGAAGCCTGAGACAGTGAAGACCTCCAGAGCAGCCCCTCTCCAGCTGGCTTCCTCTGGTGGGTGGGAGGAGAGGGGTCAGGGTGTTGCCCTCCACTGCCCCTTCCTTTCTGGGTCCTTGTAGGTGGAGTGTTCCCCCCTCCTGGGGGTCCCAGCTTCTGTGGAGGGCTTTCTCATGGTTACCATTCTGTAGCGGGTCTCTTACCTTTGCAAATGGTTCCTGGATATTGCTAGCCACAGAATTCTGCATTCCACAGAACTAACTGCATCCTACCTTAGTCTCTCTTCTCTCTCTTTTTAAAAATATTTATTTATTATTTTTTCATTTGATAGGCAGAGTTGGAGAAAGAGACACACAGAGAGCTCTTCCATCTGCTGATTCATTCCCCACATGGCCACAACAGCCAGAAGTAGTCTGGTCCACAGCCTGGAGCCAGGTCTGGTAATCCTGGTCTCCCAAGTGGGTGCATGAGCCCAAACACGAGGCGTCTTCCACTGCTTTCCCAGGGCATAGGCAGAGAGCAGGATCAGAAGTGGAGCAGCTGGGACACAAACAAGTACCCATTGATGCTGGCACTGTGGGTAGAGGCTTAACCTGTCACGATGCCTCTCCACCCCACCTTAGTCTCTTTACTAAAACTTCAACTTGCCCTGTTCAGGTATGCCCTCTGCATCCCCAGGGACCTTGGCTAACACAGCATTTTCAAAATCATGTTTTAGACAGTATTTAAAAAAATTCTCTAGCATTTACTTCCTCTTTTGAAGGCCTAGGGAAAGCGTTGGATCTAAGCAGTGTGGTGGTACAGTAAGGTAACCCTTCACTTGAGACACTGGCTTCCCACATGGGTGCCGGTCCCAGCTCCAGCTATACCACTTCCCATCCATCTCCCTGTTTTTGGCCTGGGAAAGCAGTGGAAGATAATCCAAAGTCTTAGGACCCTGCACCCAGGTGGGCAATTCAGAGGGAGGCCCCTGGCTCCTTGCTTCAGATCAGGTCAACTCTGGCCTTTATGGCGATTTGGGGAGTAAACCAACAGATGGAAGGTCTCTGTCTCTCCTTTTCTCTCATTGTAACTCTTTTAAGTAAGAAAAGAAGACCTATACCTGTGTGTGCCATTGAGCTGCTATTGTCTGAGCTCGCAACACCATCGCTGCTGGCCTTGGAGGAAGGGCAGAGGGTGACAGCAGCTGGACCCGAGGGAGAGTAGCTTCATTCCCTAGGGGCCGTCTCTGCTCTGGACAGCTCAGAGTAAATACAAACAGGACCAGGGCAAGAGAGAGACAGACACAATGCCGGGCCTGTGCTTGGTTCCCTATTGTGAAGCTCAAGACAGATCAAGGGTTGGGGTGGAGGAAAGAAGCGGGGATGATGTGACCACATGTCTGACTCCCAAAGGGATCCTGGACAGGGCTCTGGGGAGGGGCATGTGCTCTCAACGCCTGTGACTTAGTAAGGAGATCTCACAGGCTCCAGGGCAAGTGATACAATTGGCCTCATGGGGCCCCCACATCTGCTTACCGCAGTAATGAGATCTATGGTGTGCAAGAAAATTCCCTGAGCTGCTATGGTCAGGAGGTGCCTCCCACAGCTCGTGCACCGGAATGCTCACCCACCCAGTGCCACCCTGCTGGAGGAGGGCTATGAGGTCATACGTCTGCTCCCATGACGGATGTAGGTCATTACCAAGGGAGGGAAGTGGTTGCTGCGAGAGCAGGTGATTGTCGAAGCGAGCTCCCCATCTAGCTCTTTTTCGTCCCGTCTCTTGCCCTGCTGCCTTCTGCCATGGGTTGCTGCAGCACAAAAGCCCCATCAACAATCCCAGGCTCCGGGCCATGAGCCTAGTAGATGTCCTTTCATTCGAAATCATCCAGTCCCGAGAACAGACCGAGAGTTGAGGGCATAGAAGCAAGTTGTGGTAGGCAACCATGCCAGGGTGAGTCCCCTATTATGCAAAAGGGAATAAAGGCCATTGGTGTAGGGTTCGTGACCTCGGGAGCTGGAGGAGAGCCAGATGTGGCCCCGTGAGTGGCGGAGCAGACTGAAGCATGAGATAAAGAGAAACGGAAATGCAGAGACAAAAAGAATGTGTCATGAGAAGCTTCTCCCTCTACTTTCTCGTTCTCCCGGGGAACCCAAAGCCCTCTGATGAACGCTGACCTGAAAAGTGGTGTGTTATGGTCTCACGGGGGAGGGTGCTGACATGTTTAGCGTTGCTGTCGTCGCTCTCCTGTTTCCGAGGAAACTAAGGTCGTGGACACTGAGATACCAACTGAGGGGACATCTGCCCACCAACCCCCCGCTGGGCCAGATGCCATTCAGGGGTCACTCGGTGGTGACCGTCACCGGTGCCAGCTCCATCTTAAAGGGCAGGAAGCCAGCGACAGGTCAGGGCGCATCCTTCAGGAGGTGTTTTAATGGGGAGGGTGCTCACAGCCGAGTGAGGGCTCCAGGGGCGTTCAGGGTTCCCACCCCAGGCACTAGCAGCAGCATGGGGGAGCCTCTAAAAGTCTCCACCAAAAGGGCTAGAGATGAGAGCTGTTTCTACTTGCTGATGAGCGGGGCCGCCTGGAGGAGCCAGCAACCTGGATCCCCTTTGGGCCCAGAGCCTGGGGAGGGGCCATCTCTCTTCTACTCCCAGCCTCTGGCCAGGGGCTTCTCGTAGCTGAATTCAACAGGCCAGGTGTGAGGAAGACCCAATCTCTGCCTAGGCAATGTGTCCCCCTAGAGTCTGCCAGGACCACAGGAAGAGGGGCCAACAAGGACTATGCCCCCACCACACATGGCACCACCCTGAGCACCCAGTCTCTGGGCAACAGGAAACCACACGGGCCCGTGGCAGGAGGAGCTGGGTTATAGCAGTTGAGGACAGTGACAGATTTCTGGAGACCATGTCCAGCCATAGGGGGCGCCCTACTCCTGGAAGAGCATGAACACAAGTGGGATTGGCACCTCAGGCTGCAGGAAGGGGTGAGATGGACAGGAACATGGGTCTCATATGGAAAGCCCTCTGGCAGTGCCAGGCTGGGCCACTGGAGCTGTAAGAGGTCCCTGGGGAAGCTGCAGGGTGCAGAAGGGCTGCTGATCGAGACCTTGATGCGGGAGGAGGCGGTTTCTTCAGCTGCTGATCTGAACCTGAAGAGACCCTCCCAGGGCTGCCAGTCAGCCCAGCTGTGGCCTCTATGCACTAGACACGCTGGCATCCCACAGGGCCCTGTGTGGGCTGTCGGCCAGCCTGGGAACCTCCTGGGAGCCTCCTCCGATGACCTGTTCCCAGTGCCTGGCAGGGGAAGGGAGGGAGGCCGTGGGCCTGGCAGGCCAGGCCACACAGACCGGCCTTTGTGCCCTGTGGCCTGTGGGAGGTGTAGCTGTCTGTGCGGGCAGTGCCTGCCGGACTCCAACACTGGCTGTCTTTGTAATGTCCAGGAGCCGGGCAGCACGGAGGCTAGGAGGGCCAGGAGCAGGCTCCAACTGTGGCATGGTGGGGGCAAGAGTGGGGTATGGATGGCCCGAACATACACCTATGATGGGAGACAGTAAGCTGGGGTGACAGGAGGTGCCAGGTGAAGCTGCTTTGGCCCAAGCCAGAAGCGGGATTCTATAAAGCAGGCAGGTATGCCACTTCCAATAGGCAGCCCTCCAGGCTTACCTGCCTGGCCTGAGCTGAAGGCTCATTTGACTCACTCCTTGGGTAGCTAAAGCCACCCAAGTCTCAGCGCTGGCAGTTGGGCCCTCAGCAGGTCAGGGATCAGGGATTCAGGCACACAGCCATGAATGTTCACAGTGTTGGCTCTGGCAAGGCCTCAGCCAGCACTGGGAGGGAACGGGGGCACTGACTACCCTCTTAACCATCCCCAGCTCAGGGTCCTTCAAGGGCAACCCTCAGTCAACATGGGCTTGGTGACAGTCCCTTGGTTCTCAGCAATTTACTCTGAAGCTGCCTGCAAAATTATTTTCTTTTTAAAGAAATAAGAGCTGCCTCCAGCCCAGATTTCAGCAATAACATCAAAAACATTGAAATTAAGACTCAAAGAGATATGGTTAAAGTAAATAAAATGTGGAGTGGGGGAAGGAGGATTAAAAAGAGCCAAGGGGCTGCAGTCATTATGTAATTGGTTAGGCCTGCATCTCGGGGGCCAGCATCCCATTCTGGACCCTGGTTTGGGTCCTGGCTGCTCCACTTCCAATCCAGCTTCCTGTTACTGGCCTGGGAAAGCAGCAGAGGATGGCCCCTGGGACCTACGTGGCAGACCCAGAAGAAGCTCCTGGCTCCAGGCTGCCAGAGGGACTCTGGCTCTTATGGTCATTTAGGGAGCAAATCAGCAGACAGAAAATCTCTCTGTATGCCTCCTCTCTCTGTAACTTGGCCTTTCAAATAAAAATGAAATACATCTTTAAAAGATAAACTTATTTGGTGCAAAAATTTTGAAATCCATGTATATATATTTTTTATAATATGTACTTTTTAAATGCTTTTTGAAGAGCCCTTTGAATACACGGGTTTCAAAATATTTTTCTACCAAAATAAGCTTGAGCTAAAATTTATTTATTTTTCTTTTCATTGCTTCTTGCAGACTCGGAGGGACAGAGAAAGACAGAGCTTTGTTCTGTTGGGTCACTTCCAGAATATCTGCAGTAGTGGGATGGGGGGTGTGGCCTTGTTGGGGCAGATGAGGCAGGGACCAGAGCCAGGGGCCACAGCTCCGTCACACAGGTCCCCTACATGAGTGTCAGGCACCCCATGACTGAAGCCTATCACCATGGCCTCACATAGTGTGTGTTAATGGGAGACTGGAATCAGGAGCCAGAACAGGGACTTGAACCCAGGCACCCCAAGGTGAGACATGGGCATCTTCACCACTAGGTTCAATGGCCTAAAGTTTTCTTCCTTCTTTCCTGTATTTAACAAAATCTTTTTATTAAAAAATGTTTAATTCATTCACTGCTTTAAAAAAATATTCACTTTATTTTTATTGAAAAGTCAGATGTACAGAGAGAAGGATCAACAAAGAGGAAGATCTTCCATTTGCTGATTCACTCCCCAAGTGAATGTAATGGTCAGAGCTGAGCCGATCCGAAGCCAGGAGCCTGGAGCCTCTTCCCGGTCTCACACGTGGGTAGAGTCCCAAGTCTTTGGGCTGCCCAGGACACAAGCAGGGAGCTGGATGGGAAGTGGGGATGCTGGGATTAAAACTGGCACCCATATGGGATCCCAGTGTGTGCAGGGCAAGGACTTTAGCCACAGCTTTTGATAATATGCACTTGTATGTGCTTTTTGAAGGTCCATTTTAAAAATATTTATTATTTTTTATTGGAGAGACAAAGAAAGATCTTCCATCCACTGGTTCACTCCCCAAGCAGTTGTAATGGCTGGAGCTGAGCCAATGTGAACCCAGGAGCCAGGAGCTTCTTCCGGGTCTCCCATGCAGGTGCAGAATCCCAAGGTTTTGAGCCATCCTTCACTGCATTCCCAGCCCATAAGCAGGGAGCTGGATGGAGCAGCTGGGACTTTAAAAGGTGCTCATATGGGATAGTGGCATTGTAAGCAGTGGCTTAATCTGCTTTTACCACAATGCTGGCCCCACGTGCTGAGTTTCAACAGAGGCAGGCCCCTGCACAGAGAGCTTTCCTGGGAATACCTGCTTGGATTTGCTGGCCCCAGCAGCCTTGACCCTGGACTGCTGCAGCACTGCAGGCGTTCATGATGGACGCCAGGACTTTCGCTGTCACCTCTTCCTCTGCTGCTGCCCTGCCCTTGGTCCACGGCAGGTTGGTGCACTGTGGCTTTTCATTTCCATTGATCTTCCCTGTGACACCCCGTCCCCTCCTGCTGCAGATCCACCCGTCTCTTGCACCCTGCCTGTCCCATGGCACTAACTCAGTTTCCTGGCTTTGGAAACTGAGTTTCCTAGCTGTGAAGCCATCAGTGACCTTTGGCACCAAGGGTCTTCAAGTCTCCTTCTGGACCATCCTCTGCTATTTGGACTGCCCATAGCTCCCCACTGCTGATGCCACTCCAGCCAGGCTGCCCCTTGCCCCCAGGTGGTGTCACTGCCACTTCCTGTTCCAGCATCACTGAGAGCCCACCTGGCCCTGTCCTGTCCGCTCCCTGCTCCTCCCACAGACCACACAGGAGCCTGGGGTTGTCCCTCACTTCTCCATTGGCAAACTAATCGCCAGTCCTCAGAGAGACTATCTCTAAGCCAGATTTTTTTTTTTGAACAATTGTGTTAAGGGAGAATTTGACACACCAAAACTCTAGCTGTTTAATGTTTACAGCCTAATGCGTTTGGAGTGATGTAGACACCTGTGAAGCCATCAGTCACCACCATGAACTTGGCCTTCACTTCTGACAGTATCATCTTACCTTCTTGTGTGTGTGTGTGTGTTCTTTTTCTTTCTTTTTTTTTTTTAAGATTTATTATTATTGGAAAGCCAGATATACACAGAGGAGGAGAGACAGAGAGGAAGATCTTCCATCCGATGTTTCACTCCCCAAGTGAGCCGCAACCGGCCGATGCTATGCTGATCCGAAGCCGGGAACCTGGAACCTCTTCCGGGTCTCCCACGCGGGTGCAGGGTCCCAGAGCCTTGAGCCATCCTCGACTGCTTTCCCAAGCCACAAGCAGGGAGCTGGATGGGAAGTGGAGCTGCCGGGATTAGAACCGGCGCCCATATGGGATCCCGGGGCTTTCAAGGCGAGGACTTGAGCCGCTAGGCCACGCTGCCGGGCCCATGTTCTTTTTCTTTTCCCATTGTGGTTAGAGCACTTGACATAAGATCTGCCCTGTTAGCAACATTTTAATTTCATTGTATAGTACTGTAACTCCACGCACCTGTGCTGTATGGTTGAGTGCCAGAATTTACTCACCTTGGGTAACTAAGGCTTGGTGCTCTCCAGCCAAGGTCACTTCATTCCTCCTTCCCCAGCACCTGCTAAACATCATCCTATTCCCTGCTTCTGTGAGTTTGACTATTTCATTTTTAAAATTTATTAATTTTGTTTGAGAGGCAGAAAGGGAATTCTGGGGTTGTGGTGCTGCAGCTTAAACCACTGCTAGGGATGCTGGTGGCTGGTTCCAGTCCCAGCTGTTTCACTTCTGATGCAGCTGAGGAGTGAACCAGAGCTCTTTCTCTCTGTAACTCTGACTTTCAAATAAGTCCATAAGTCAATATTTTTTTAAAGATTTATTTTATTTTTTATTGCAAAGTCATATATACAGACAGGAGGAGAGACAGAGGAAGATCATCTGTTGGATGATTCACTCCCCAAGTGACTGCAATGGCCAGAGCTGCGCCGATCTGAAGCCAGGAGCCAGGAGCTCCTTCGGGTCTCCCACGCAGTTGCAGGGTCCCAAGGCTTTGGGCCGTCTTTGACTGCTTTCCCAGGCCACAAGCAGGGAGCTGGATGGGAAGCAGAGCTGCTGGGATCAGAACTGGTGCCCACGAGACTGGCAGCAATCCAGAACTGTTGAATTATCACAATCACTTGAGCAGGACCCTCGGAGCATGCTCCGCATCGGGGACCTGGGATGGGTGGGAGGCTGGGTGGGGCTCCTCCCTTTATCTCCCCCTTTACTCCAAATACAGAAAAAAAAAAGCAATAATGTGGAAACAATAGTCTTACCCACTTTCCTGTAGCCCTTGACTCTTTGAGTCCTAACCAACTTTGTAAAGATTGCCAAAATAAAGTAATTTCGAAAAAAAAAGAAAGAAAAATGGGATCCTGGTGTGCTCAAGGCGAGGACCAGGCATAAGGTCTAAGACTCCTATCAGCTGCCTGTAGCCACACATGGCACCGACCTTTAGCCACACTCGGCTTTTTCCTGGTGCAGGTGCTAATGTATGGTGCTAACGTATCCATGAGGCACAGTAACATAAACAATAACAATAAAATCATGCCATGGTGCTGTCCCCGTGTATTGCACTGGACTGCCCTTCCTCGTGAGATGATACCATGCCCTTGAGACAAGCTGTGAAGCAGATGCTGTAGGCTCCTGCGTGAAGGTCACTTGAATACAAGTGCAGGACACGTGATCCTTGTACGCTGGACAGGACTGAACAAAGGGCTGATTCAACCCTGGGCGGGACGGAGCAGCCTCTCGGAGATGCAGGTCGCGACTGTGGCCAGTGCACAGCTGCAGGCTCAGGATCTCTTGATGTTCCTTTGAACATTTTTCAGAGATTTATTTTACTTAATGGAAAGGGTTATGGAGAAAGCAGGAGGGAGAGAGAAAGAGAGGGAGAGAGAGCGTTTCCATCCACTGCTTCACTCACCCACATGGCTGTAACAGCCAGGCTTTTTCCTGGCTGGGCCAAGCAGAAGCCAGGAAACCAGAAGCTTCATCCAGGTTTCCCTCATGGGTACAGGTGCCCACGTACTTGGCCATTTTCTGCTGTTTTCCCAGACACATTAGCAGGGAGCTGGGTGAGAAGTGGAGCAGCCAGAACTCGAACCAGCATCCATATGGAATGGGGGTATTGCAGGTAGTGGGTTAACTCGCACCACCACAAAGCTGGTCCCTTCCCCCTTTTAATGTTTTCAGATCCTGGTTGACTGTGAGTCAGTGAAACCGTGAACAGTAAGATCATGGCTGAGATGGGACTGTAGTTCCCATGTGTCCAGGAACCCTGGCCTGCATCCTGCTACGTCTGACCTCACCTGTTGTGTGGTTTCCCTGGGCTCCAGGAGTCCTAAGTTGGATTCTACCTCATCACAAGCTCCACTCCTGGGACGTCCTGGGAGAGGGGCAGCCAAACTCCTGCCCCCACCTCAGCTCCGTCCCCCTCCCAGAATCACCTTAGCTCAGAGCTGAGGGCTGCGTGGGCCGGCTTCACAGCCCCCCTCCCACCCCGAGCCACCTTCTGTGCTAGTTAGTCCAAGTCTCTAATTTCTAAGGACCTAGGAGGCTGCTGTCTGGGAGGACCTTAGCCTGGGGGTTCCAGCAGGGGACCTAGAAGGTGAAGGGTCACTCACAGGAAGGGTGCAATGTCCTGGTGCTTCCAAGGCTACCATCTGGCCTTATGGGGTGTGGACATGCTCAGGTGCTGACGTACGCTGCCCACGCAGGACAAAGTCCAGATGCTGTGCCCAGCAGCCAGAGCGTGGTTCCTCTCCTCCCGCCGCCAGGTGCCTGGTCAGGAAGCAAAAATTGCAGTGGTTCAGGCTGGGGAGGAGACCCCTCCCGGGAGCAGGATCTGTGCGCTGGGGAAGCACTGTGGGCCTCAGCTCCCCAGGGTGAAGCATTGTGACTGCTCCCTGGAACCGCACTTTGGCCCTGCCCAGCCGCCGCCTGTCCAGGTCCTGGGGAAGGGGCGTGCAGCCTGTGCATGTGGGCTGGACCCGCAGCTGCCCATCACCCCTCAGCTGTTTCCTGTTTGTATGCATTTCTACACACATTCCTCCCCGCCCTGCCACACACAATCCCATCCCTCATCCCAGTGCCTGGCATACGATGGTGCCTACTAAATGCTGGATTTAAAAAAAAGCGACTGGCTGCAGAATTTGAATGCCTTTGGGGTATCTGGAATAGAGAGAGCAAGAATGCCCTGATCACAGCCTCTTACTTCCTATGCCTATTCTTAAAAAAAAAAAAAATCACTACCTTAATTCCAGTGCGAGGGATCAAGCCAGTGACCCAGGGGAGGAAGGTTTCAGATCTCCTCCGGTCAACCCTTTATAGCTCTTGCATTGTACCCTTGCTGCCAGCCTGTGAAGAGGGGACTGTTCCCAAATTGTCCCAGCTTCCAGGTGGAGAAAGTGGGGGAACAGAGAGGTTCAGTAACTGGCCCAGTACCACACAGCTGGAAAATATTGCACCAGGGATTTGAACCCGGATCCTTTGGCGTTGGTGGGCTGGACTCCCTGCGGGGAAGCAGGTTTGGAAAGTCTGCCGGGGTGTGTGTGTGTGTGTGTATGTGTGTGGTGGGAAGGGAGAGGTGTCTGTTGAGGCAGAGGCACTGGCACAAGCAGTGAGAAAGGCCCAGGACCCCGACAGGGAAGAAGGAGCAGCCTCCAGTCATCCTCCCAGCCCCAGCGGGCCCATGGCCAGGCCGCACTCAGGAAACTAATGAGAAGCAGCTGGAGGAGGTGGCCGGAAGCCCAGCCCTGCGACGTGGCATCTGCCGCCAGCGCAGGGCAGGCGTTGCCCTTTGCAGCCGCAGCGGCCGTGGCATTGTCCACTAAGAGCGCGCATGTCTTAGTGAGCGCTGGCTCTGGGGGTGGGCCATGGGAGGGTGTGGCACCTGCTGTCCCCCTGGGTTTCACTTTGTTTTCCCACCGGGAGGGGTGAGCGGGCGAGGCCGGGGACTGGATGGGACTGGGCCTCAACCAAAGTGGGGAAAACCAGGAGTGCTCCAGCAAGGAGGTTTGGGGGGCAGATCTAGCATTCATTGAGCACTTGCTGTGTGCTGGCCATTTCTTTACTCATTGAGTTCCTGCAATAACCCACTGAACCGGGAACTGTTATTGCTTCCATTCTTTAGAAGGGAGAGGGGTGGAGAGGTTAAGCAACCTTCCCAAGGGCTCAGAGCTAGAAGACGCAGATCCAGGCTTCAGCCTCAGGCGGGGTGGCTGGGAGCCAACCTGCAACGCCATTACCACTTGCTGCCTGTGAAAGGTGCAGCACTTAGGTCAGTGCCTGGCTGGACAGAGGAGGTGGCCAAGGACATTAAGCTAAGAAGTTTGATGCCTGGGACCTCAGCGAAGAAGTAAAGTGATGCATTGTGTGTCATTCATTCAAGACTGATCCAACAACCCTTGCCTAAAAGGCAGGTGGAAGAGGTGTTGGGGAAGCAAGTGGCGCATCACACCTTGGGCAGCCTGTTCAGGAACAAGAAGTTTCTGGTTTCAGGAGGTGGAGCCCAGCATCCTGGGTGTGGGGCTCTGCAGGTGCCCTGGGGCTCTGACCTGCCTGCAGAACCACCCTGTGCTCAAGGCCCCAAGATTCTGCCAAACTCAGTGTGTACCAGTGGCTGCTGTGTTGCCATGGTAACAATGGCAACAACTCCCCCGTCTCATTTTCTATGCTCTTTCTATTCCAGGGTTCACATCACCTAACCATGGCTGGATCTTGAGTTCAACTTTTATTCCCCTGTGATGGGGGTGGGGTCATGTCTCTGTTTCTGCCTCCCCGGCAAGGAGAAGGGCTGCTCAGAAGGGACTCCCACCCAAGCTGTCTCCCAGGAGCCCATGGAAGGGCAGCAGCCCCCAGCACACCCCCTTTCACGTCTCTCTGTATTCTCCTCTGACCTCAAGTTGTCCCTAGACAGGGAAGCCGAGATCCACAATCCTCAGGCACAAAGAGGTTCCCGTGTATGCTTCCAGCCCTGCCCACCACCTGCCACTTGCCTTCACAAACCCCCTTTTCAGGGCACACAGACTCCTCTTCCAGGGACCTGGCCTCTACCATCTCCCAACTTCCGCTGATGCTGGCCCCGCCAGCAGGAAGAGCTGCGCTCCACCTGTAGGTCAGCCCGACTTCCTCCTCCATCCAAGACTTTTCTGCATGATCCCAAGCTGAAGTGGTATGGTTCTCTGAGGGTAGCCATTGCTGCCCCCTTTAATCCATTTGCATAGCTGCCCTAATATCATCAACGAAGCTAGTAAAAGGTTTTCAGACAAGAAAGAGAGTGGGATGGTCCCTGATGTCCTTTCTGGGCCTGCCTCAGGACGGTCTCTGCCTTGGAACTGTTGCCACCCTGGGAGCCACTGCAAAGTGGTCATGAGGCGAATATTTCAGTATGGATCACGCGAGTGAACTGTGTTCAGTGATGCACTTCATCGTGGCCTAGTGGGTCGAGCTCTTCTGCACCTAGCTGTAAGTGGTTTCGGCATTTGGATAACCATTGACGGTATCTCAACAAATTTGTGGAGAGGTAGACCTTTGATCCAGTACTTCAGGTGTTGGCTTAGGGACCAGTGTTGTACAGTAGTACGTTAAGCCTTTGCTTGTGGCATCAGCATCCCATACAGGCACCTGTTTGAGTCCTGGCTGCTCCACTTCTTTCATACAAGAAGTCTTAAAAAAGTTCATAAAGGGCCCAGCACGGTAGCCTAGTGGCTAAAATCCTCACCTTGCACACGCCAGGATCCTATATGGTGCTGGTTCTAATCCTGGTGGCCTTGTTTCCCATTCTGTTTTCTGCTTGTGGCCTGGGAAAGCAGTTGAGGACAACCCATGGCCTTGGGGCTCTGTACTTGTATGAGAGACCCAGTGGAAACTCCTGGCTCCTGGCTTTGGATTGGCTCAGTTCCAGCCATTGAGGCCGCTTGGGGAGTGAATCAATGAATGGAAAATCTTCCTCTGTCTCTCCTTCTCTCTGTATATCTGACTTTCCAATAAAAATAGATAAAATCTTTTTTAAAAAAAGTTCATGAAAATGAATATTATGAAGATAATTGCATGAATTTCAAAATCATTTACATTAAAATTGACATTCACTTATCTTTTTCCACACTTTTTTTTTTTTAAAGATTTATTCATTTTATTACAGCCAGATATACACAGAGGAGAGACAGAGAGGAAGATCTTCCGTCCGATGATTCACTCCCCAAGTGAGCCACAACGGGCCGATGCGCGCCGATCCGAAGCCGGGAACCTGGAATCTCCTCCGGGTCTCCCACGCGGGTGCAGTGTCCCAATGCATTGGGCCGTCCTCGACTGCTTTCCCAGGCCACAAGCAGGGAGCTGGATGGGAAGTGGAGCTGCCGGGATTAGAACCGGTGCCCATGTGGGATCCCGGGGCTTTCAAGGCGAGGACTTTAGCCGCTAGGCCACGCCGCCGGGCCCCACACTTTTTTTTTTTTTTTTTTTTTTTAACATTTAAGTCTGGGGACTCTAGAGGGCCCTATGTGGCCCAGAATATGGTGACAGGCTGGCAGGGTCATCTGGCCACGGTGTGACAAGTGTGGCTGCAATGCACTTGCCCTGCCCCTGTGGTGTGGCTGCAGGTGGGTGGCTGACTCCAGCCGGTGCCTCTTGAGTGGCTTCTTGTTTGCCGGGCCACGTCCCAGCTTTCCTGGCATCAGACTCCGTCCTGCTGTCGCAGCTGTGGCAAACTGGCACGTGGCTTCATCTGTGCGTCCATTTACAGGATTGAAACCTTGCCCAGGTGAATCCTGCATGAGCCGCAGCTGTGCAGATGTGAGTGCCTGGCCAGTGGCAGCCCTCCAGCAGGCTCTGAGGGCCCTTGGCTTGGTCCAGGGTGTTCAGCATGTCCCCCCAAATCATGGGCCTTTTGCGGGGAGAGGGGGGAAGTCCCTGTGGGTTCTCTTGCTGGGGCTGTTGGCCTTATTTCTCCCTTTCCATTTCACTCCAAACCCTCCCTCCCACCAGGCAGGGAACTGTTC
This sequence comes from Ochotona princeps, assembly GCF_030435755.1. Taxonomy (NCBI): domain Eukaryota; kingdom Metazoa; phylum Chordata; class Mammalia; order Lagomorpha; family Ochotonidae; genus Ochotona; species Ochotona princeps. The sequence goes on from NC_080853.1 coordinate 25,534,066, forward strand.
CTGCAACCCAGGGATGCAGGTGCACCCTCTCTCCTCATCTTGGGGACACCAGGGCCCCCACCCTTGGCTGTTGCCTCCCAGGCTGCACTGTGACAGTTTCTATAGGGGTGGGGATTGAAAGAAGCATTTGGGGCCCTCTCCAGGGTGGGCAGTCTGAGATACTTGATTAAAGCTCAGGCAGAAAGCCCAATGTCCTGGTTCTGGGCTCCTTGTGCAAGTGGCTTGCTGTTCTCTACCAAGGTGCCCTCCCTGCCTCTTCTGCCACACACACCCCGGGCAGAGGAACCCGATCTTCATTGTCTCGGTTTCTCTATCACCTGACTGCCAAGTGAGGAGGAAGTGGGGTGCATACGGGAAGGGCAGGTGTCACCTGCCACGTCCTCTTCAAGGTTGCTGCCTCGCCACCAGGTGGGAATGAGGTCCCACCATATCCCTTCTGGCAGTGAGCTCTGTCCTGCCCGGGGCCCAGCAGGCCACGCTGACTCTGTCCTCTTCATTCTGTTTTCTAAGCCCTGGCAGTCTTTGACATTTTCGTTTGAAAGGATCTCAGCTGTGAGTTTTGGAGGAGTCCCAGCCTCCCAGGGGGCGCCAGGGAGTACATTTCTTCATTGAGGTTTTCATCTGGGGTGTCCCTTGACTCAAACAGTACAAGGAGCTGGGAGAGGATCAGGCCATGGCTGTTGGGTCGTTGGGTGGGTTGGGGGCTTCTCTCCAACTGCAGGTTGCTGGCTGGACTGGGGGGCTCCCAGCTACACGTGTGGGCCCAGCCCTAGCTTGCTGGGGACAAGGTGCATGTCAGAGCCTCAGTCAGTCCATTCATAAAATGGACATGATGTGAGAACCCACACTCTGTGGTTGTTGTGAGGACCAAGATGGGCATGTATGCCTCACGGCCAGAACCCTGCTCTTTAATACTCACACAATCCCTGTTTACAAGAAGGTCACCATTTGCTGAAAAGGGGGTGTTGGGAGGAGGGGCTTCGGCACCCTTATGGACTGGCCTCATCCCAGCTAGCACAGAGCTCATTGCCCTTCTGCCTCCACCTGGGGGTAGGGGACCCAGCATCCTAAGGAAGAAGGGACCAGGATTTCTCCAGTCATTGAATCTGCCAGTGCCTTGACCTTGGGTCTCCTGGCCTCCACCATCGTGAGGAAGCGAATTTCTGTCTGAATAAATTGCCCAGGCTGTGACATTACACCATGACAAAGGAAACAAGGGAGGCAGGGACGTTTCAGCCAGATTCAATCTGGATTCCCGACAGTGTCAGTTGCCATGCGCAGTGCCTCCCTGGGAGAGTGTAGGAGTCTTCCAAGGATGCTCAGAAACTCAGATCCTCCTGGCTCGCATTCCAGAGAGCCAGCCCAGCCCCTCCGGGCTGATGCAACAGCCAGCTGCCTTAATGTTATGCAAATAGGTGCTCCAGGCACAGGAGAAAAAATCCAGCGAAAGCATCCTACAGATTTGCAAACTGCTGCGTGGCCTAGAATGGAGAGGAGAGGGGAAAAGTGAGCCGCCCTCACTGCGGGGCCAGCTGCCACGGCCTCCCTTCCCGCCTGCGGCTCGGCTTCTGGTCCTGGTCGGACTTCCGGTTTTTGCTCAGCGCCGGTCTCGCGGTCCTTCGCGTGCACGTTTCTCTCTGCAAGGAAAGTGCAGGGCACCGCTGCTGAGGAAGGGCCGGTGGAGGGGCCAGTAAAGGAGGTGGGGCTGCTGAGGGCAGGCTGAGGGGTGGAGTTGCTGAGGCTGGGGCGCTGATCTTCCAACCACGCCACCCTTGCCCAGTGTGGACACACTTTGAGTTGCCCAACTGGGTTTTTCTCTTCAGTCTTTAGGGCTCCCCTGTTGGTTTGGCGCCCATACTGGTTGGGACACCTGCTATCTGGAGCCCTGCCCCGGATTTGGGGAGGGGGAGCCCTGTCCGCAGGCCCACGTGCTTAAGGCAGGCACGTGTCACTTAGCCAAGCAACTTCATCCTTAGGCAATTTTGCCATTGTGCAAACATCATGGGATGCATATACAAACGAAGATGGTGCCATGTCATGAGCTGATCTAATCTTATGGCACCCATGGCATGTGTAGGGACCGCTACTGTCCAAACTGTCATTATGTGGGTGAGCCATGGACACAGTCCCACCACCTCCAGCTTACAGGCAGGGCTCCGGTGTTCTGTGCCTCTCCAGGTGCCATGATGGGAGGAAGGCTGAGTGAACCTTGACCTCGTCTGAGCCTTGACCCCAACTGAACCTCAACTCCCCATCTTTATTTGAGAGGCAGAGAGAGAACAGGTGAGGGAACACTCCCTGCCCTGGTTCATCCCCAAATGGCTGCAGTGGCCAGGGCTGGGCTGAGGCCAAAGCCAGCCCTCAACCCTGGTCTCCTACATGACTGGCAGGAACTCAAGGGTCTGTGTGAGCAGGAAGCTGGAGTCAGGAGCCAATGCTAGGAGTGGAACCCCGGCCCTTCGATGTGGACCATGGGCCTGTCAAATGCAAGGTCAAGCACCTGCCCCTGGATGCCCTGCCTCTGGTGTCTCCAGAGGGGGAGACTGAGGCCCAGGCAGGCGAGCGGCTGGCCCAGGGGCATAGCATCAACTGGGGTTTCCCGAATATAGTCTTGAGCTTTCCCTCACAGATGGCAAACTTGAGACAGAGAGGATGGAGTTCCTGGGAGAAAGCAAGTGAGGCTTGGTGGTCCCAGTGCCTAAACTCCTCTCCTGGCCTGGGCCTGTCCCTTGGCTCAGCCCATCTCTGCTCACAGCGTGCCTCTACTATCCCCCCATCTGGGTTAGGCTCCTGCACCTGCTGGGCTAGGCCACAGCATTTGCTGGCAAGTGCGAATGAGTGTGAATCATGGAAGGCTAGACCACATTATCCCTGGCAGAGGAACATGACAGGCAGGGCGAGTGTGTACTACCCTAGCTGTACCTTGTGTGGTGAGCACAAGGACCTGGACTGGGGCTTTGGGAAGTTTCCCCAACTAGGCTGTGGTACCCACTGGTATGTGTGTAGACTGGGTTTGTTGCCCTGGTCTGGGATGCAGCACCCATTTGTTCACATGATAGTATGGGTCTGGGGCAGAACTGACAAGGCAGCTGTATCCACCAGTATGTGCATTAGCTAGTGCAGGTAGGTGACAGATCTTGACCCTGCCCTGGCTGGCACACACAAGTCAAGTCTGAGGTCACCCCATGAGCTTTCTTGGGGGACTCCAGACTAGACCACTAGATTCAGACTCCGGCTATAGGGAAAATCACAGGAAGGTTCCAGTGGTGGCTGTTTGGGCTCACTTGAGGGATAAGGAAAGGAGGTAGAAAAACATTTTAGAAAAAGTGATTTAGGACTTTAGGAGCTTGTGTCTTAAAAAGGCATTAAAAGCAAAACTTATAAAAGTTTATTCACTATTTAACTATTCATTTAGTCAGTCAAAAAGTAGCACAACAAGGGGGAAGCAGAGAGAGACTTTCAGTCTGCTGTTCACTCTTCCTCAAATGGTTGCAATAGCCAGGTGGAAGCCACGGCCCAGACACTCCATCTGGGTCTCCCACGAGGATGATGGGGCCCAAGCACCTGGGCTGTCATCTGCTGCCTTCTTGGTAGCATCAGTAAGAAGTTGGATCAGACAGGTTCCCAGCCCTAGCTTTAGTGTGAGCGTGTGAGCCATTGAGTGGTATTTGGCAGTGGTTGATGTTAAGTAGCCCAGGTCAGGTCTCCATGTGGGTTGAGTTAGGCTTCACTGCACGGTGATGTGTATAAGAGCTGAATGGGATGTGGGACAGACCAGACCAGTCCACTGCTCATGCTGGCAGGCACAGGAACCAAGGCAGGGGAGCAGCCCAGTGGGGGTGATTGGGGTCACTCTGACCTGGCTGCAGCTCCCGATGGTGTATATATGAGGGTTGAATGTGTGGTGGGTAGAGTTGGGCTGGGCCGTAACACTCACTGGTTTGCATAACAGATGGGGCTGGAGGTCTCAGCTGAAGCTGCACAAGGGCAGGTCCCAGTCCACTGGCAAAGTCAATGCCTGTTGCATCTCCATCTGCATTCAGCCAAGAAAAGTCTCTGTGTGTGCCTGGGAGCATGGCTGAGTGAGGGGACCACCTCGCTGGGCGGGTAAGGCCCTTACACCCACTGCCCATTGTGGCAGCCTTGTTCTCCGCCCTCATGGAACTTTGGGGACCTCCTGGGACGAGAACGAGAACACGGTCATGGTCAGGATGGGCTTGCTCAGATCCACCCTAATACGGAGAGAAAGCTGGGAGGGACTGAGGGAAGGGTTCCTACGCCTGGCACAAAGCCTAACCAGAATTAGTTGCTGGCCACAATCCCCCTGGCAAGGACCCCCACCGGCTGCTGTGTGTTCTGTCTTGAATGGGCACTCATCACTGGGCCAATAATGATGGTTTGAAAATATCTGAGGCACTCCCCTGTAGTCTACCTTTAGATTCCCGGCTTCCCCTGGCCTCCTACTCTCTGAAAACCCCCAAGGGTCACTGTGGCATGCAGATACCCAGGCCGTGCTGGTACCCAGTGCCACTGTCTCCGCAGAACCTCTCTCTGGTTATCTTCATGCATCTACCGCAAAGCAGGCAAGTCAGAGAGAAAGTGCTTGAGAGGAATGCTTCCATTCCCTGGATCATTCCCCAGGACACCTGCCCCTGCCAGGGTTGGGCCATGTCAAAGCCAGGAGCAGAGAACTCAGCCCAGCTGGCCCATGAAGGGGCCCTATGCCCTCCCTCCTTTGCCTGATGTCAGGAGGAAGTTAGATGGGAAGCAGAGCCAGGAGCATGTGTCTTGAACAATGGTACCAAACACCTGTCTCTCACTATATTGTCACTCTCCTGAGGCTGGCAGGGTGATGTAACAGGCTAATCCTCCACCTACAGTGCCAGCATCCTATATGGGTGCCAGTTTGAGTCTTGGATGCTCCACTTCCAATCCAGCTCCTTGCTTGTGACTTAGTAAAGCAGTGGAGGATGGCTTCATTCCTGGATCCGTGTACCCCTGTGGGTGATCTGGAGGAAGCTCAGCTTTGGCCATTGTGGTTATTTGGGGAGTGAACTAGCCAATGGAAGATTTTTCTCTGTCTTTCCTTCTCTCTGTACATCTGCCTTTCTATAAAGACACAAATCGTTTAAAAACAGCATACAAAGCCCCATCTCTAGACACTATTGTTTGGGATTTGAGGGTCACAACTATTGAGTCCCTAACAGAGAATCACCCAGAGCAGCTGGGAGGCTCCCGGCTGAATCTCCTCCATCCTGGCTTAGAACACAGGGCTCACACCCTGGTGCCAGCTGAGTCTGATGCCCATGGGAGATACCTGGGGCTTCTGGGCTCAGGAGAGGAAGGGCTGGCTCTGAGAGACGCAAGGGAAGGGGGCAGACAGGCTTGAGAGCCCCAGCTGGCCCCGGCTACTCCCCAGTCCTTCAGGAACAGGGGTGATGTTGGAGCCAGGAAACCCCACAGGTGTTTCACCCTGAGGTCCTCAGAGGGTCGGTGCTCCCTCCATCTCCACTCTTCTCTGCCTGTCTTTCTGCCTTTGAAATATTAGAAAAAATAATGAAGGAATCAAAATATTAAATAGATGGATCCTCTCGGGCCATGCAAACTGCGAAACAAAGTACTTTATTTATTTTTTTTTAAGATTTATTCATTTTTATTACAGCCAGATATACACAGAGGAGGAGAGACAGAGAGGAAGATCTAACGTCCGATGATTCACTCCCCAAGTGAGCCACAACGGGCCGATGCGCGCCGATCCGAAGCCGGGAACCTGGAACCTCTTCCGGGTCTCCCACATGGGTGCAGTGTCCCAATGCATTGGGCCGTCCTCAACTGCTTTCCCAGGCCACAAGCAGGGAGCTGGATGGGAAGTGGAGCTGCCGGGATTAGAACCGGCGCCCATATGGGATCCCGGGGCTTTCAAGGCGAGGACTTTAGCTGTTAGGCCATGCCGCCGGGCCCAGACAAAGTACTTTACATCTTCCCAGCACAGTAGACCCCAGCCAGCCTCCTGCTGCCAGGGAGACCCTATTAGGACCCCCTCCCTGCTGACTCTGAGCCAGAGAGGAGGCCTTTATGGTTTCCTTTATTAAATGTTATCTTTCTGAGATGAATGATGCACACAAGAAAATGACCTAACTTTAGGGGTACGTTGGGGGGAACTCCGACAGACGCATGCCGTCTGTCCTCCTCCCCCACAATGCAATAACTGCTTTGGTCACTGGAAATCCCCCCATGCCAGCGACAGCCCACTGGCCCCTCCCCGGGTTTTGATTTGGTTTAGTATATACTAAGTAACCTCTCTGTTTTGCCTTCCTAGTATTTTGCCTGCAGGGGTAGGGACCCTGTTTCTGCTGAGAGTCATCTGAGTATCTGTGACATTGTTCATGGGCACAAAATCAGCAACTGAAAAACAAGCCTGAATTTCTTTTTTTTATTAATTTTATTAATTTTTATTGGAAAGGTGGATATATAGAGAGAGGAAGAGAGTCAGAGAGGAAGATCTTCCGTCCAATTACCCACTCCTCAAGTGACCACAAAGACTGGAGCTGAGCCAATCCGACGCCAGGAGCCTCTTCCAGGTCTCCCATGTGGGTGCAGGATCCCAAGGCTTTGGGCCGTCCTCAACTGCTTTCCCAGGCCACAGGCAGGGAGCTGGATGGGAAGCGGGACCGCCGGGATTAAAACCGGTGCCCATATGGGATCCAAGTGTGTTCAAGGCAAGGACTTTAGCTGCTATGCTATCATGCCGGGCCCAAGCCTGAATTTCAAGTCCTGCCTGCAGTAGCCTTGTCACCCTGTGATGCTAACAGAAGGTAAAAGATATCCCACTGCCCTCAGTATCTCTCTGCCTCGTAAACAAGAAGGCAAACAAATAAAAAAACACATAGTGAAAAACAAAGGATGCAGGGGCCAGAATGGTAGGGTAATGGATAAAGCCGCCCCCTCTGTGATGCCAGCATTCTATACATGTGCCAGTTTGTGCCTGAACTGCTTCATTTCCAGCCCTGTTCCCTGCTAATGGTCTGGGAAAAGCAGTTGAGGATGGCCCAGTTGTTTGGGTCCCTGCCCCTTATTGGGAGACCTGGAGGAAGCTCCTAGCATCAGCCTGGCCCAGCCCTGGGATAGCAGGTGGGTGGTTTCGGGTTTGGCCACCCACATGGGGGACCTGGGGGAAGTCCCAAGCTGCTGGCTTCAGCCAGGCCCAGTTCTGGCTGTGGGGGCATTTGGGGCAGTGAACCGCACCTGGGAGACCACCTTCTGTCTTTCTAAGACTGAAGCCAGTGGACTTGAAGTCCACCCCTGCACTGCCAAGTCTGAGAGTTGGGGCAAACAACGGAACTTCTTCAAGGAGCGCCAAGCACAAGTTCCCCACGCGGGACAGGAGACCCTCAAGAGCAACCAGCAGGGAGAGGGCGACCCCCGGGGCAACAGCAGGTCTAACTCAGGTTAGCAGCCCCACCTGCAGGACCCTGGCCCCACACCGTATCCCCTAAGTCTCTGGTGACTGGTTTTTAGGGGCTGTCTCAACCATACCTCCCAACCCAGGGCACATTTCCAGGAAGACGGCAGCGTCCCTGAGGGCTTAAGCACGCCGAGAAATGCCAGTTTCGTCTGAGTCCCCCAAATCCCAGGAGGAGCAGTGCCTGATTCAGGACCCCCGCAGCTAGAAGGTTGGGCCCAATCCTGACATTTGAGGAAAGGCAGGCAGAGCCCAGAAGGGGTCCGTGGGCCAAGGCACAGCAGCCAGGGGTCCACAGGCCAGGTCATGCATCCGGGATTCCACGGGTCGGTCCGGGCTTTTTGGTCTCAAGGCTAATCCCTATTAGCCTAGACTTAGAAGCTGCGCGCTGGAGCGCAAAGGTGAATGGATCCTCTTCCAGCCCTCGCCGGCCTAGGACGCCGGCCTCTGTGAAGCGGTACGCGGATGGGACGAGGAGAGGTCCCCGACCCCAGGCCTAGGAGCGTCGGGCGAGCAGCCCTCCCCGGTCCCGGGCTCGCACCCGGGCCATCCACATGCTCACCTGGAACCTGCGCCGGCCTGTCGGAGCTCCTCCACGCAGGGCAGGTTGACAGCTCGGACCCGGGCGGCCGCTCCCAACGCAGGCAGGGAGGAACCAGCCCCACCTGGGGACTCTCAGGAGCCCCTTCGGAGCTGCGCTCAATACGGAGAACAACAGGTGACCCTGACTTTCCGAAGAACCCACGGAGGAAAGGGACATGAGCACGCTGCTCGCTGCCTCTCCGTGCCTAGCCATCCCCTGCAACAGTGCCGGAATGGTTCGTTCCAGACTTCCTGATTGGTCCCTTGCTTTTGTTCCAACGCCGCGGGGCCCCAGTTGCCAGGCGACCGCTTAGCGTCGCCCAGACTCCGCGTCCCCCACCCCTCCCAGGTGGCCGCAGGTTCTCCTGGCAGCTGCTGGAGCCTCGTGGGGTGACATCCTATGGGGACTGACGCAGCAGACGAAAGATCTTTCTCTCTGTATCTCTCTCTGTATATCTGTCTTTCCAATAAAAATAAATTAATAATATAAAAAATTATTCTAATTTTGAAAAAATATTTTATACTTAGAAAAAAAATCTTTCAAAAAGTGATGGGATTAGAGCACCCAGCGTCTGAGGGCTTCATTCTTAGCTGCGTGCGGACACAGACACATAATCACATATGCATATGAATACAAATGGCAGCGTGAGACACATGGCAGCGTGCAAAAACACATACGTGATCTCACATGCACACACATACAAAGACGCACACAGATACACATGAATGACGCAGACACGTATACACATGCATACACACAGCCTTCAAAACTGCGTGGTTGGTGCCTCTTATGCATGGACTGCAATCTTTTTTGCATCAAAGCAAACTTACCCCTTAATGCTCTCTTCCACACTTTTGCAAGCAGCTTCGTGTCCATGGGACTCTGGGATCAGGTGGCTGGCTCCTGAAGGCTTGGCTGTCAGGGAGCCACTTCCTCTGGCTGACTTTGGATCCGTGTGTCCTCATTGCCAGTTCCCAAACATGTTCAGAACTCATGAGTCCGAGTGGGGCCCTGGAACCTGAATTTTTCCAAATGTTTCCCCCACCCACGTATGCTTTTGGCTGGCCAATCAAGTTCATTCAGTCGTGCCTCTTTTTTATCTATCCAGTGGCAAAACTGTCACCTAGAAAGGGACACCGATGTGGCCTGAGCTGCCCTGAGAGACTGTCCTGGCCACTCGGACAAGCCCTACAGAGCCCACTAACATTCTGGGGCCACTTCTGTGGTGGAGGTGCTGAGGGGCCTGGGGTGGGGCAGGGTGCTGCAGACTGAGCCACTTGCCGGAGCAGGTTCGGAGTGTCCTCCCACCCACTGACTGTAAACCCCCGCGGTGTCCTCAGGGCTGAACCAGCTCAGCCAGCGTGGTCTCCATTCTGCTATGGCTGTAAACTACTCAGCAGCATGGCCTGTAACACCCACCTGATGCACAGAAAGTGTTTGCAAGTCTCTAGTCTCTTTATTAAACAAACAAACAAATAATAAAGACAAACCAGTTGGGGTCTTGGAAAACCGGCAGAGAATCTTAGAGGCGGGAGCATCGCTAGAAGAGATGTTGGGCTTTGTGGCCCTTGGGGAGGTGGGGATACACTGAACACCCCCCATGACCTGACCAAAAGTGATGCTGGGGAGTCCCTGTGTGCCAGGTGCCAGCAGGCTTGAAGGGCTGCTCTCCTGGAGTGGGAGATGGGGCGTCTCACCACTCCCAGCCCCTCCCCCAGCCTGCAGCCTCCTTGCTCCAGACCAGCCTCCCCCTGGGGGCTCAGACTCTGGCCTCTGCTGCCTGCTCTGGCTGCCAGCTGCAACTGCTAACACGGAGAGTGGAGCGGGAGGATGGCTTGTACAGGGTGACAGCCGAGTGACAGGCAGTGAGTACCACCTGCTGTTGAACTTGATCTAAGCCAGGCACTGCCCCCACATGCTCTACCTGCGATAGGTGCGGGGTTTTACTCCTGTTCTCCTGATGCAGGTGCAGGGGGGGCAGAGCCCCCATTCTCTGTATGGCTTGGGGTGAGTCTCTTCTTCCCCAGGCCTTCATTCTGCCCACAAAAACAGCCGGGAAAGAGGAGCCCAGGAGGGTGACAGAGTGGCCTGGGGAAACTGCAGTTCCTTTCAGCTCTGATGGCCTCTTTGGGGTTCAGTTACTGGCTCTGGCAGGGGTGGCCACCCCATTTGAGGCTCCATAGGCAGGAGGTGAGCATGGGATATAAGGTGAGAGAGAGGCAGTGGGGGTGTGCTGCCGGTGCCAGGGACATCTTGGGGAGTTGGGTCAGGGGGGCCTTCCAGCTGGGGCTCCCTTGGCAGTCCTCATGGGTCCCGTAGGGGAATAGCAAGTGCTGGGGTCTCCTGGGCAGCAGGGCAGGACTCTCAGGACCTGAGGTGTTCACCTGTCCCCTGCCAAGCTCCTCCCTGCCAGGGACCAGCAGGGCCGGGAAGAGGCCCGGCAAAGGATTCTCCCTTTCCTCAAAGGGGAGACAGGAAGGGAGGGGAGCCGCAGGGCATCACAGCTTCAGGATCTCTCTCTTATGGTGTCTGGGAGAAGGCAGTGAGCCACAGGAAGAAAGAGGCAAACAGATCAAAGGGGAAGAGGAGGAAAATGGAGACGGAAGAAATGAGAGGAACAAATGAAGGTGGACACTGCAGGGGTGGGGAAAAAGAAGCGGAGGCGTACTCAGGATGACAGAGGTGACTCAGTCTCTGAATTTGCTGATGTCGGAGACCCAGAGGTAAAGGATGAGCGGGCAGGGTTGGAGTCAGGTTGAGTCACCACTGTGCAGAAGGCAGCTGTCCTGAAGGACACCTTGTGGGATGTAACATGTGATTAGAAATGTGGTTGGATGGGCACCGGTTCTAATCCCAGAAGCCCTGCTTCCCATCCAGCTCCCTGCTCGTGGCCTGGGAGAGCAGTTGAGGACAACCCAAGGCCTTAGGACTCTGTACCCGCCTGAGAGACCTGGAAGAGGATCTGGGCTCCTGGCTTCGGATTGGCTCAGCTCCAGCCATTGCGATCGTTTGGGGAGCGAATCAATGGACGGAAGATCTTCCTCTCTGCCTCTCCTCCTCTCTGTGTATCTGCCTTTCCAATAGAAATAAAATAGATCTTTTTTTTTTTTTTAAGATTTATTCGTTTTATTACAGCCAGATATACACAGAGGAGGAGAGACAGAGAGGAAGATCTTCCATCCAATGATTCACTCCCCAAGTGAGCCGCAACAGGCCGATGCGCGCCGATCCGAAGCCGGGAACCTGGAACCTCTTCCGGGTCTCCCACGCGGGTGCAGTGTCTCAATGCATTGGGCCGTCCTCAACTGCCTTCCCAGGCCACAAGCAGGGAGCTGGATGGGAAGTGGAGCTGCCGGGATTAGAATTGGCGCCCATATGGGATCCCGGGACTCTCAAGGCGAGGACTTGAGCCGCTAGGCCACGCCGCCGGGCCCGAAATAAAATAGATCTTAAAAAAGAGAAAGAAACATGGCTGGTAAGAAAGAACTGAAATGTTATCCATGGATACTTTATGTTTTCATCTATTTTTTTTTAGCATCAGGAATGATTAATTTGTAAAGATTTATTTATTTTTATTTGAAAGATAGAGTTTTGAAGAGAGAGAAGGAGAGACAGAGAAGGTCTCTTCCATCTATGGAGGGAACTGAACCAGTGTCCACATGGGATGCTACTGGGTGGAATTGTCTGATGTACCACTGGCAATCCCCAACTTCCATCTACTTTGAAAAAGTTTCTATATTCAATGAAGGTCACAAATTCCTTGGATGTTTTGAATGGGGATTCGTGAGTTATCACGCTGTGGAGTTGTGCTGTATGTGCCACAGCAGATGCTTTCGGTGTCTTTCCAGAAGCCCTGGGACTCTGCCCCAGGATTTCTGCACTGGCCATGGCCCTGCGTGCCAGGGCACTGGTTTTCTAGATTTGAGGAGCATCACGAGCCAGTGGCCATGGGTCTTGGGCTAGCCAAGCATCCCAGGTCAAAGTGGTCAGGCTGGTGTGTCAGCTGGCTCAGTCCTTGGTTCCAGATTCTGCTAATGCACCCCTGACAGGCAGTGCCCACAGCTCCTGTAGGCATGGGTTGACAGCCTGGCTCCTGGAGGTTTGGGGAGTGAAAGCAGCGGATGGCAGAGATCTTTTTGCCTGCACTACTCTCTCACTCACTCAAGATAGGAAAGGAACTCCCCACTCCTTCCTTCTGGGATAAAGAGGATGCTGAGACACATGTTTATGGGAAAATGCAATTAGAAGTTTATTTTGGGCCCGGCGGCGTGGCCTAGCAGCTAAAGTCCTCGCCTTGAACGCCCTGGGATCCCACATGGGCGCCGGTTCTTATCCCGGCAGCTCCACTTCCCATCCAGCTCCCTGCTTGTGGCCTGGGAAGGCAGTTGAGGACGGCCCAATGCATTGGGACCCTGCACCCGTGTGGGAGACCCGGAGGAGGTTCCTGGCTCCCAGCTTCGGATTGGCACGCACTGGCCAGTTGCGGCTCACTTGGGGAGTGAATCATCAGATGGAAGATCTTCCTCTCTGTCTCTCCTCCTCTGTGTATATCTGGCTGTAATAAAATGAATAAATCTTTAAAAAAAAATTCCCCAACCTCTCCACAAATGAGGGCAAAATCCTGAGAATCAAAACAATCTTGCTTCAACTCCCAGGGGAAGCTAAGTGCAGGGTACTCTGGGGCTGTGGGGGGCAACCCTGTTGGCCATGTCATCCTTTCCTGTAGTGTGAAAAGCCACACCATCCTTTCTAACCCCAACAATCTGGGTTTATAACCTTCTTCAACTGTCTTCTGGCTGTGTGATCTCAGACAAGTTCCTGAACCTCTCTGAGTCCAAGGAGCTGAATCAGTACAGCAAAAAAAGCCAAGGACCACTGCTGGTATCCCCCACAGTACTGCTGCATGTACTGCTCTTTTTTTTTTTTCTCATTTTATTTTTATTACAAAGTCAGATATACTGAGAAGAGGAGAGATAGAGAGGAAGTGGAGCTGCCGGGATTAGAACCAGCGGCCATATGGGATCAAGGCGAGGACCTTAGCCACTAGGCCACGCTGCCAAGCCCATGTACTGCTCTTTGCAGAGAACAGCATGTGGCAGCCTCATGGGACATGACTTCTGTTACTTTTACTGCAAATCACAAACAAGATAGCAAATGTCTCACCATGCATTTTCACAAATAAGCCCCAAACTGGAGGCAAGAGGACTAGAAGGCAAATGAGAAACTTTTTTGCTTATCTCATGTTGAAAAACGAAAGAGGTTGTATTTATTTATTTATCTGAGAGGCGGGGAGAGTGAGGATCCAGTACAGTCCCCAGTTGCTAGATTATTCTCAAAGTCTGTAACAGCCAGGAACGGGTCTGGACTGGAGCGTGGAGCTAGGAACTCAATCCAAGTCTCCCACAGGATGACAAGAACGCAACCACCTGCGTCACCACTGCTACCTCCCAGGGACACCATTAGCAGAAACACATTGTCAGCAGCTGGGCTGGGAACTGAACTCGGGTACTCTTAGGTGGGATACAGGCGCCTTAACGGCCAGCCTAAATACCCACTCAAAAACACATTTTAGGGTGCGGGTGTTTGATGCATGTTTAAGGCATGCATCTCAGAGGACCCTCAGTCTCCCTTTGGTTTCTGAGTCAGTTTCTTGCTAAAGCATATCCTGGGGGATGATGATTCAAGTACCTGAAGCCCTGCCAACCTCGTGGGAGACCCATATGGAATTCCTAGCTCCTGGCTTTGGCCTTGCCCACACTCCCACTGCCCCACTGCCCCACTGCCCCACTGCCCCACTGCCCCACTGCCCCACTGCCCTGCTGCTATGAACAATCAGGGAATGAGCCAGTGGATGGAAGGTCTCTCTCTCTCTCTCACTCTCTGCCTTTCAAAAAAAAAAAAAATGACTTTTCAAAATAAAATATACCTCCGGTGTTCCTGGTGCCTGAGCCCATCTGAACAGCCACTGTGGTTCTCCTGTTCTCAGTTTCGGCCGTTTTCCAGCTGCGGTGTTTTTATTCATTGATCAGAGAGAAATCCCCAAGGTCTGTCAAAGGAAGCTTTTAATTGCTCTGCTCACGATAGACCAATCTGGGGCTTAGCTGCTCAAGCATGTAATCGAGAGAGGGAGGGAGAAAGAAAGAGCGAGCGAGATCACTTTGAGACTGCCTTCCGCCCAATCTGCCCAGTCCGGTTCCCACAAGTTCCAGAGATCAGAACATAGACCAGTCATTGGGTTTTCCCAATGCTTTGCAAAAGCAGGATGAGAGCAAGGATAATCGCTCCTTGTTAGCCTATATGCTTGTTAGGGGTTGGCTTTGCCCAGAGCGTGCAGGACGGGGATTCAAACCCAGTCGCTCAAGAGAGGAAGGGCTGGCAGTGCTAGGAAGGGCACATGGAAAAGAGAAGCAAGGAGCAAGCAACTATCGGGCAATTAAAGCTTGCGTGTCCCACAGGGATTTGGGGAGCCAGTGCAGGGGAGGTCATCAGAGCTTGAACGTCCCTAGGGAACTAGGACAGGGGCGGGGGAAAGGATGTTCATGGAAAGTGAGTCTTATGAAAAACCTATGCAAGCATTTCCAATTTTTTGCACCAAAATAAACTTCTTTTTTTTTTAAAAAGATTTATTCATTTTTATTACAGCCAGATATACACAGAGGAGGAGAGACAGAGAGGAAGATCTTCCATCCAATGATTCACTCCCCAAGTGAGCCGCAACGGGCCGATGCGCGCCGATCCGAAGCCGGGAACCTGGAACCTCTTCCGGGTCTCCCACGCGGGTGCAGGGTCCCAATGCATCGGGCCGTCCTCAACTGCTTTCCCAGGCCACAAGCAGGGAGCTGGATGGGAAGTGGAGCTGCCGGGATTAGAACCGGTGCCCATGTGGGATCCCAGGGCGTTCAAGGCGAGGACTTTAGCCGCTAGGCCACGCCGCCGGGCCCAGAGGTTGGGAAATTTTGTACCTGGGGTTCCCAAGGCCTTGGCTGCCTGTGGTTGCAGAAGGGGACATAACCATCACAGTGGTGGACGTATCCCCCGCCCCAGGGACTCTGTGTGACTCCCAGTGGCTCTGTGTGCCACCACCCGCAGGCCAGGTCCACTGGACCTGCTGCTGTGCTGGAGAACAACAGAGTGATGGAATGGGAACATTTTTTTTTTTTTTTAACTTTCTGGCATATAGCAGGTGCTTAATAAGCCATTTAAAAATTTATTTATGTATTTTTATTTGAAAAGCAGATTTACAGAGAACTAAGGAGAGAGAGAGAGAGAGAGAGAGATCGATCTTCTATCTTCTAGTTCCCTCCCCAGATGGCCACAGTGGCCAAAGCTGAAGTGATCCACACTTGATCTTAGCCGAAATGCCGAGAAGCGATGGGCTGAAGTGATCCAAAGCCAAGAACTTCTTCTGGATCTCCCACGTGAGTGAGGTGCCCATGCACTTGAGCCATCTTCCACTGTTTTTTCAGTGGAGGCACTAACAGGAAGCCTGACTGGAAGCTGAACAAGCAGGACTCACATTAGTACCCAAGATGCTGGCGCCGTAGATGGAGGCTTAACTTACTCCACCACTGTGCTGGCTCCTCAATAAGCAGTTTTGGGAAAAATGAATAATGAGAGTGATCCACTTTACATAATGATAAACCAAACTATGTCAGTGGTGCTGGAGGTGTGGCTTCCATACACTCTGAGCCTAAGGTCGGGTGTGGTGGCTGGGGTGCAGCCCTGTGCCCTCCCACTGCTGGAAGCGGGAATGAGAACACTGAGCTTGGTGCTTGGCAAGTCGACTCTCAGAAGCAGTGGTGGTGTCTCTACACGATGGGGGTGGGGAGCCCTGGGATGTGTGCCCCAAGAGCCCTTCCCAGTCTGGCTCCCAACACATGGCTGTTGTGACAGGCCATGGCCTTGTTTCCGGAAAGTGCCCTTTCTAAGAAGGTGTGGGGGCAGGGCTCGGGCACTCAGCCCAAAGTCCACTCTGTACAGTTCTAGGTAGTCTGCTGGCTGCTTCCTGGAGCCTGGTTAGCCTCAGACTTTTCCACATTTCCTGGAGTAGGTGGGTGAGCAGCAGGGCGGGGACAGGTGGCCAGGTCGCCTGTCCCGGCCACCACTGAGGTCTGCTCAGGACATACTCTCCTGGTCCTTACTGTATAGCATTGGGTGATGTTTACTGCATGCCCATCTGTTGAAGGCTTGCCCCTCAAAAACCAAACCATGTGACCAGAGGACCCTGAATTTAAAACATTCTCAGCAGACTGAGAACTCTGCAGGAAGCAAACTTCCTGCTGAAATTGTGGGCCGCCTTGCTGGTAAAGCGTGCCTGGGGAGGTGGGAGGCATCCTCACCATCTTCTTTTAGTGGTTGTGGCCTAAACACATCTGAATACAAACAAAGCTCTGTTAGAGTCCTTTTCTAGTTAGATTTGTTTGTTTACCGGTGTTGGTTCCTGTAACTCATGTTTGCTTATACTGCCCCTTGGAGCCTGGTGATTGTTTTCCAAATCCCTTGTGATCTATTGTTAGAGTAGCTAGTATGCTATTGTTCAGTTAACTAGTAACTTGTATCTGTCTGCTTGCTCTGCAAAAATCATGGTATAAGTTTCTCAGTAAAACTCAATAAAGCGTGCATTGGTTCGTCTTATCTTTGTGTCCCGATTCTTCTTGGTGCGGTTGTCACATCTCCAGTCCCGGTCCCCACTAGGGGGACCCCTGAGACCCATCCTGGGCCATCTTCATCTTTCCATCCCAGAGATAGCCCACCACATGTCATCCAGAGCACCACGTGGCCCTAACCTGTAGGGGTGTGTGTGTGTGTATGTGTGTGTTCATACATTCTCTAACACTGATAGAAGTGGGGTGCCAGCACATGGGGATCTCCAAGGCAAGCCCAAGTGCTCGTTGGAGCTTTGCTGGAGGAACTGGGAGTGGCACATTTTTCACAAGAGCTGTCGTTTTGACCCCTGGGCAAGCACAAGCCAAATGGGTAGCCCAGGGTCCACCGGGAGATGAACACTGCAGCACTGGGACAGGAGCAGGGAAGACCAGCAGGTGCCGAGAGCGGACAGGAGGCAGGGTCCTGAAGCCACAACGCCTGGGAGGTGCCCAGGGGCTGGCTCCCTCAGGCTGCTCCTTTGAATAGTGCCAGGTGCTGAGTTAAGAGTGCTCCACCACTGCCTCTCGAGGGCTCTCGAGGACTGCCTGGGCAGTGCCAGGGTATTTTTAGCTTCCCAGCAAATGGAACAAAGCGCTCTGAGCAGCGCTGCTCACTCTTGGCTCTGGGCATGGAAGCAACTTTCTGAGGAGGCTGGAGTCCCTGTTGTCATCTTGACGTGGGCAGAGTCCTGTTACCTGCTTTTTTTCAAGGCCCTCCCAGCAGCAATTTGGGAGGACAGCAATGTGTACCCACAGTGGCTACAGAGAGTGGCTTTCACAGCCCAGAGCCCGGTGCTCCCTGAAGGGATGCTGGCCATTCCTGAACACGTGTGTTGGAAAGACAAAAGAGGTATCCCAGAATTGTCTGGGGTTAGCTGGGAAAGGCAAGGAGCTGAGAAAGCAGGTGTGCCCTTGTCCTTAGCTGAAAGGCAGGAAGTATGGGGGTGGTGGGAGGAAGCCACTTCCTGATGACCCAGGAGTGGCCATTGAAGGTTAACCTTGAGCATTGACTGACCAAATATTTGCTGGGGATTGCTGACCCCGTGGACTTTCTGCCCTTACTCCTCTCCAGCTGCAACCTGGAAGGGTGGGTGCTGTTTGCCAAACAGACCTTGCCAGGCAAGGGTGGCTGCGCAGGTGGACACCCGTGTGGAGGTGTGGATGAGGGAGGACAAGCTGGAGCCTGGGGCAGGCACCCAAGCTGAGCTGGTCTGACAGTCAAGGATTAGTACACCTGCCCACACATGGCCCCTCCCCACCATGGCCACTCTGTCCACCCCGTCCACCCTGGCCTGGGCAAGAGACACTTGTTTCTTAGAACAGGGAGGTAGAGGCTAAGAGGGGCTTTGACTAGCGGCCTGGGAAACTCTCCCCTTTTGCTCTCAGCCCCCTCATATGCACTCACA
Source organism: Ochotona princeps (assembly GCF_030435755.1). NCBI lineage: Eukaryota > Metazoa > Chordata > Mammalia > Lagomorpha > Ochotonidae > Ochotona > Ochotona princeps. The sequence goes on from NC_080853.1 coordinate 25,552,162, forward strand.
TGCATACAGATGAACCCCGAGTGCCCATTGTGCTGTGTTCTACACACGCTTGCACAGCTGGTGATGGAAAGGAACTCAGTGCCTAGACTGGGCTGTGTCCTGGCCTGCTGCATCCAAGGGGAAGAGAGGAAGCTGGAGCAAATTGTGCACCTGGTATCTGAAATTCTGGAACCAGGGTGTGCTGAGGTGAAGGGCTGTGTAGAGGGCAGAGTGGCTGTGGATGTGGTGGACCAGGGATGCCCCAAGATCACCTATTGGGCCAAATTTGTCCAAGCCATCACTGTTTGGGATTTTCTGTCATGGAGAGCCAAACTGGTAGTAATGTGAATCCTGTGGGCTGAGCCTCCAGTCTCTCTCTCCCCGTTGCCTGGGCTGTTCCCTCAGGCTTCATTCTTACTGTCAAGGCCCAGCTATAAAGACCACCTCCTCCATGATGCCTTTCCCTTGGTGTCTGCCCCATTGGGAACTAAGAGGTCCTTTTCCTTCCAAGTGTCCAGGCTCTCTCTGTGCTCCTTACGTTGAAGTTGCCACGTCTGATGTGTAAGCATTTTCCTGTCATAGTCAGTATGTGAGAAGAGAGATCTGTGTGTGTGTGTGTGTGTGCGCGCGCGTGTTTTTTCCCATGAGGGTAGTGATGTGTGAAGGTGACGCTCTGATGGACACTGCTTGTCCATTCTGATGGTCCAGTGAGTACAGCAGCTGGTCACAGATGTGTGGAAGAGCACCCTACCCTTCCTGGGCTGAGCCACCCCCAGCTGCTAGCGGGAAGAATAGCAAGGGAAATGAGCATTTGTTTTCATGGCGCCTGGTGCTTAGCTTTTGCCTGAGTCGCCCATCTGTAGCTGAAGGACATTGAGGGGAGCCTGCTCCCTACCAATCATCTGTGAGCATAAACCCCAGATGCCAGCCCTGCCAGTCCTCCTGGTGCAGGGCCTTGGCTGGGATCTTAAAGTCCTCCTAGCCCCAGGCCATAGTCCCACACCACAAAACCTGCCAAAATGGGAAACCAGCAGATATGCACTCCCCGGCTGCCTGAGGGAAGATTTGGAAGGAGGCATGGAGTCAGGGCCCCTACTGGGGTATGTTAGGTTAAGCTGCCACCTGCTGTGCTGGCAGCTAGTATGAATGTCGACTTGAGTCCCGGCTGCTCCACTTCTGATCCAGCTCCCTGCCTATGCACCTGGGAAAGCACTGGGAGGTGGCCTATGTGGCTGGACTCCTGCCACCCATGTAGAGACATAGGTAGAATTCCAAGCTTCCCTGGCTTGGCTTTGGCCTGGCCCTACCCTGGTAGCCATTGCTGTTTGAGGACTGAACAAGGGAATGGAAGACATCTCTTTCTCTTTCCCATAGAAGGACTGTTTTATTCCACTGTGTAATACCTTACATTATTGCTGTAGAACAGCAAGGGTCACACATATCTGGGGTGGGGAAGAAGGAGACAGTCACGTCTTCAACCACAGATACACCTACTGGCTTTTGGCTTGACAGTACCATCCTGCTGTGGCCTGTGAAGGAGTATGTGAAAAACCAAGCCCTACCCATTCCACCCTCAGGATTTGAATAAGCGAAACTCAGTAGCAGTGAAGGCGCATGTAGAATCTCACCGCAGCTGCATGCAGTTCTCTTAGAACCAGCTGTGTGACCCTGGACAAGTCACTCCAGCCCTTCTGGGGCCACAGGAGCATAGGGTCATGTTGGAGAGCTGCACAATGACACTGATTCACTCACTGATTCACTCCCCCAACAGAACCAAGCCAATTCAAAGCCAGGAGCCAGGAGCTTCTTCTGAGTCTCTAATGTGGGTGCAGGGGCCCAAGCACCTGAGCCATCCTCTACTGCTTTCCCAGGTGCATCAACAGGGATGCTGGATTAGAAATGGAACAGCCGGGACTCAAACCTGTGCTCGTATCGGATGCTGACACTGCAGGTAGAGGCTTTACCAGATATGCCACAGCACCGGCCAGACCCTGTGCCTTTAATACACAATGTCCACCTTATGATGATGCAGATATAGTGTATCTGAAGACTCACACCAATGTCTACCCCTTGGATCACTGAGCTCCTTCTCATGAGCAAGCTGGTGGCACTGGACAGATCACTCAACCTCTCTGATTTTCCGTTTCTTCCCGTGAGATCTCATGAAAGGTTTACAGTATGAAATCCCAAGAAACATGGAATTAAAGCACATATGATGAAGCCATGTACTTCACAACACAGGACATATACAGCTTTTTTTTTTTCCTATCCATTTGTGGATAACAATGTTGACCTGAAGGTCTAATTTGGTCTCAAGCAGCGGCATGACCTCCTGAGGCCCTCAGGGATGCTCTCATTTTTCAGTTTCACTTGCAGGAGGACACCTGGGGCACTGTTTTTGGCCTTGGTTTTGTGGGAACCTGGGGTGCTTGTAATGAGGATGCAATGAAGCCATTTACATCAGGTGTGGTGCTGTGGGCCAGGACCAGGAGCTGCCTAACAGACGGCAGCTGCCATGGTTGTTCCTGCCCCAGGACTGGGGGCTCACTCCTGGTGACAAGGCGTTTGAGTCTCACCTATGGCTGAAAAAGCCATGGGGAACTGTGGTGCAGCAGCTTAAGCCATTGCCTTCCATTCTGCTGTCTCCTAGGGCAGTGTAATTTTGAGTCCCGGTTGCTCTGCTTCTGATCCAGCTTCTCTGCTAATAAGCCTGGGAAGGCAGATGATAAACTGAGTATTGAGGTGCCTGTCACCCATGCAATTCCAGGGTCCTGGCTTTGACCTGGTGCAGTATTGGCTGTTATGGCCATTTGGGGAGTAAACTAGTGAATGGAAACTCTCTGTCCCAATTTTTTACCCCTGCCTTTCAAATATATAAATAAGCCTTTTCTTTTTTTTAAAATAAAGATTTATTTTTATTGGAAAGGCAGATTTATGGAGGCAGACAGAAAAATCTTCCATCTGCGGGTTCACTCCAGAATAGCTGGAGCTGGGCTAACTCAAAGCCAAGGGAGAGGAGCATCCTCCTGGTCTCCCACTGAAGTGCAGGATCCCAAGGCTTTGGGCTGTTCTCTACTGCTTTCCCAGGCCACAAGCAGGGAGCCGGATGGGAAGTGGAGCAACCAGTACATGAACTGGCACCTACACTCATACGGGATCCCGGACCGTGTGGAATTGTACTGGGCCCTACCCTACCCTCTTGTTGAGCACAAAGTGGCAGACCCTTCTTTCATGTGGCTACTCCCTTCCATTGCTGCAAGGATCATGAAAGACCCACAAAAGCCAACAAGGCAATCTGCTGCCTCAGGTGGGTATGGAGTAGACTTGCCCATGCTGGGTGGACAGTCAAGGGCAGTGCAGCTGACCAGTTCTCTGTGTGGTCTGCCCTCTGTGGTCTAGGACTACATTTCCCAGGCTCCCCTGCACTCCAGCTTCCTGGCAGGTTCAGCTACCACTGGCAGGAGATTGGTGCTTGGGAAGGAAAACCCAAGGGAAACACCTGCCAGTTCTCTGTGCCTCAGGTGTCAGGATCTGCTCCAGAACTCTAGCTCTTATCTTTTGTCCTCCCAGCCCTAGGAAAGTAGCAGATTCTCGTCTCTGAGCTGCTCTGTCTTCTCCTTAAGGGTTCACCTTTAACATCATTCATCCATCCCTAGAGTATGTGGTCTGGGATTTGTATTCCTGTTTGGGACTCTGATGGCTGTGGCCACCACAGTGGGACCTCAAAGCTGTTGTATTCCATGGGTTTTGATTCCGTGAAGTCAACCGTTGACTGTAGATAGTTGGAAATTGCCCTTACTGAGCCACCTGTGTCCCCTTGTCATATGCTGTGTGCATAGCGTTTCTGTTGTATCAAGTATTCATGGCAACAGAGGGATGTTTGAAAGTGTAGGGGGAGATTGTATAGGATCATGCCATTGAAGAAGCATCCACCATCTGTTGGTTTGGGTATCCCCGGGGGGTCTTAGAACCAAGTCCTCCCAAATCCTTTGGGGCCACCCTATCTCATAGTTCTCTCCCCACAGTGTCTAGAGACCTGTGATTTGGCAAGAGAATATCCTCAGGGATTTTTTTTTCCCCTAGGGCAGCTTGCACACCAACTTGCTCCCAGGCTGACGATCTGCACTGCCTCTGGCAGACTTGGTCAAGTCCGCCGCAATCCCTCTGCTCTGGTGGCACTACCTTTTAGCACAGGACAGGGCTGCTCCTCCCAACCACATCCCACCTCCTGACTCCACCACACTCAGCTTAGGACTTAGCCGATAGAATATGGTGTGAGCAAGCTGGGGCCTCCAGGGGCTCAGTGGGCTTCTGTGTACTCTCTTGGACACCTGCCACGCTGTGGGGCAAACAGGCCTGGGCCTGTGTGTTGCAGAATGAGTGAATACGGGAGTGGAAAGTAGACACACACCCCTGCTGAGACCATCTGGGACCAACTGGTCCCTGGCAGGGCTGGCAGCCAGGCCCAGATGTGCCGGCCAGGCCCAGGCCAGCTCAGCATAAACCCAGACTCCTCCCCCTCTCCCCGGAGACGTGGGCATCATGGCACACTGCTTGTATTCTGAATTGCTACAGAGTTCGTGCAGCCTGGCGCGCCTGACACTGGGCAACACAGAACTCCACATGCGTGCTCTGTGCTGTTGACTGGTCACTTCAGAGGTCCCCCAGGGCCAGCTCACTCCAGGGCAGCAGTGAGGCATCCAATCGAGTGGGCTCCAGCTGCAGAGGTGGGTGGGAGGCTGAGAGCAGAGGGCAGAGTAACTACATCCTCCTTGTCAACTTGCACGTATGGGGGCCAGACACAGGGCCTGGTTCCTGGGGTGACCATGGATTCTAAAATGGGGGTACTCCTGTGGTGGGAGGGTCTGGGGAATGAGAGGTGGCTAGTCCTTCCACTCCACTTCACTTAGGGGGAAACTGAGGCAGGAAAGACTGCTGGCTGCTGACCCCGACCCTTGGTCCCTCTGTGACTTGTTCCACAGCCTCTAATTCCCTGTAGAAGCGGTTGGATGTGATCTTGGCCCAGGGGGGTCGTCTCCTTTGCCCTCCCCTTCCCTCACCACTTTCAGTTTCATCCGGCAGCCTGCAGGATACCTGCTAGCAGGGAGTAGATGGGATTGTGTGGCTGGGCAGTTCCCATGGCCTCACCAACTCCTTATCCTCACGGGGAGGGACAGAGCCCTGGGAGCTCTGGTGGGACTCTCTGGGACCTGAAGCCGGGTAGGGTCCTCCTCCCTGGTTCCATGGGCAGCTCCCTGAAGTCGCTCAGACCTGGCTCGGCGAAAACCCTTGACTCAACCCACTCCCCAATGATCCCATTCCTTTCCTGGGTTCACGGAAGCTCATTTTCCTTTTCCCGGAATGTCAAGCTCAGGCCATTCCCACTGGACTTGCTGCCTTCCTCACATTCTGTGACATAGCCAACAAGGTCTTTCTCTCTGGAAGCAAAAACCACCTAAGTTCAGTTTCTGTTGGGGCCCCTCCTTGACAAGTCATGTAGCCACAGAGGGACCATTCCGTGAGTCTGCCTCCTGGGTACTCAGAAGCCACAGGCTGTGCCTCATCTGCTCCATTTGTGCACCTCGGCCCCCACACCTGCAGGAACAGTGCCTGCTACCACGTCCTTCCGCTTTGAGACCACCCTGGAGGCCCTAAACTCCCAGCTGTGTTCTCCCACCACAGGCAGATGTTTTTGGCAAACCAGTGGCCTGTGGTTAGCGTGTGCGTGTGTGTTGGTGGGGTGTGCACGTGGGAGTTCCTGTCCCCACCCCTGGCCCCACAGACTGTCTGACAAAGCAAGCCATGTGTATATTACAGTGACCATGGGGCCCCTAGAATAAGTCATGTGACCAAAGATGTTGCAGAGGATATGAGCTGCTTCAGCTGAGGCCAGGAGGCTCAGTGAGCAGCCTGGTTCCAAGGTCTTGACTGAGCTGAGAGGCCCCGTGCATCCCAGACCAGGGTACCGGGCTGTGCAAGGAGCAGGTGATCTGACTCTGCTGGCCTCCCAGGCTCCCCTGGGGCCACAGGGCTCCTATAGCCTGCACAGGATTCTTAGAACCGGGCTACTTCTGAGCTCCCAGAACTGACTGCTATTTGGTGCCCCAGAAAGTGTCCAGGTTTGGCCAAATGACCGACAGCTGGAGGGTGGGAGGCTGGGAGAAGTCAGGGTTCCCTGCCCGCTGCTGTCAGTGATGGCTCTGGCACCAGCTGCGCCTCTCTTGGCCCCACCTTCTCCTTGTATCCCTTCCTGCCCCAGTCCAGTAGTGGCAGAAATTGCACTGGGCCCCCATGACATCCTCTGTCTGCTATGATTATCATTACCCCCAGAATCCTGCTTCCAGGGACAGGGATCTGCTCCCTGCACCTTAGGTCAGCAGGTGTGAAAGTGACACACCCCATTCTTTTTTTTTTTCTAAAAATTATTTATTTTTATTGCAAAGGCATGTTTATAAAAAGAAGGAGAGCTAGAGAGAAAGATTTTCACTCGCCAAATGGCCACTATGGTCATTAGCTGAGCTGACCCAAAGCCAGGAGGCTGGAGCTTCTTCCAGGCCTCTCGTGTGATTGCAGGGGCCCAAGGACTTAAGCTGTCCATGCCATCCTCTGCTACTTTCCCAGGCCGTAAGAAGGGAGCTTATGGGAAGTAGAGCAGCTGGGACATGAATCAGCACCCTATGGTATGCTGGCACTGCAGGTACAGTCTTAGCTTACTATACCTAGTCCTGGCCCCATTAGTTCACTTTCTTGGGGGAATTTCCTCCTTGATTTTGGCCTCGGAGCACCTTGGGTGGAATGAGATTGTCGCCTAATCAATAGGGACTTCCCCATGCTAAAGCGCTGAAGCTGGTGGGACCTTGGGCATGCTAAGCCAAGGTCCTCAGGGCCCAGGGCTCAGCCTAGTATGTGTGTGACTGAAGACAGATGCAGAGAACTGAAGGGCAAGCTGCTGGAACCCAGTCTGGCCCTTTTCATCGCTTCCCCCTCTGTCCTACCCACCCCGCACGTTTCTACAGACCTCCTTCCAAACCCAGGGGAGTTGGCACCCAGTGGGATCTCTGGTGCCATCCCCCTAGGGGCAGGGGAGGGGGAAGACTTACCATCCCTGTGCTCTCAGGCATGTGCCACAGCTCCAAGGAGTCACCTAGCCTTCCCTCAGTCAGACCTGCTGAGAGCCAAAGCTACTCTTGGTGCTGCCTGACAGGGCTGCTGACCCTCACCTGCCTTCTGAAGGTGGTTCAGACAGGTAATTCCAGTGCAGTTCTTACACGTGGCCCTGCAGTCCCAGCTGCTAACCCTTCTTGCAAAACCTTCAGAGGAAAGTGCTCAGTTGATCTGCCTCCTTTGCTTCTTTCGCAGGTAGGTGCTGGTGGCTGAGTGAGTGATCAATTGCAACAAGTGCCCTGTTGTGTGTTGAGACTATTTAGGGCCCTGGCCCGGTTCTGCCGTGCAGGGTCGCTTGCAGGGAGTGGAACGACGAGGTCCTCACGGCCACGGCGCTGTGCCACGTCATCCGTCCTGTGTGCGCCAGCAGCGGGCGCAGCCGGGCAGCCCGCCCAGGCTCTCACCTGGAGCTCGGCTGAGCCTCCGGAGCCGCCCCGCGCTCTGGCCGAGCCAGGAACGCCGCAGCCAGGCCCCGACTGCCTCTTTGGCAGCTGGATTCAAAGCTAGGGGCCGGGTGCATCTCCGCCGGGCCCCGCCGCTGTCTGCGGCTTCCTTATTTGGAGGAGAGAAGGCGGCTCGGGGAGGGAAGCGTAAGGCAGAGGAGGCCGAGGAGCCCGGGAGCGGCGGGCCCGGGTGTCCGCGCGTGCGGGGCTGAGCCTGGGGCTGGGCTTCGGGCGGAGCGCTCCTGCTTTTCACAACGTCCTTTCGGGGGCTACGGAAGGGCAGTCGCTGACACTGGCTGGAGCCTGGGCACAGAGCAGGTCCTAGCCTCCCTCTCCGCCCCAGGCGGACCCCTCTGCCTCCTCTTTGCGTTCATCCGTGAACTCATCTCCTTGGGCAACTCCACCCCCGCTACAAATGAGAAAGTCCTGGGCATGAGCAACGGCACAGAACCAGGCAGGCACAGCGGCACTGAGTGGAGAGTGTTCTGACCCGTGTTGTGTGCTTTAGGGTTGCCAAGTACAATCAAGGGGGCCCTGTCGAATTTCAGTTCGACAATGAATAAGAGGTTTTTATTAATTATCTGGAAGGGGGCAGGGATGCCCAAAGCAGCCAGGGCTGGACCAACCTGAAAGAAGCGGGGGAGACCAAATGTCCACCCCGGCCTCACACAGAGGTGATAGGAGCCCCAGTGTTTAAGTTATCCCTGCACCTAGCAGAGTACAGTTAGGAAGTCACTGGAATCAGGCGGGGATGGGACTTGAACTCAGACACTTTGACAAAGAATGCAGGCATCCCAAACATCCTAAGCGCTGCACCAGATGCCTGTCCTGGGAATACCATGAGCACAAGTGTGTTCCATGCAATATTTAGTGTATGTCCCAAATATTGCCTGGGGGGGGGAACACACTAAAACAAAAATATTCATTTTTATTTGAAATTCAGGTTGAGCTAGCCACTCTGCACTCTCATTGCTTAAAGTTGCTGTATTTCCCGTCTTTTTCTGAAATTTTTAAAAAAGATTTATTTATTTTTATTTGAAAGGCACATTTACAGAGAGGAGAAGCAGAAAGATATTGCATCTGCTGGATTACTCCCCAAATGGCCTTAATGGCTGGAGCTGAGCCAGTCTGAAACCAGGAGCCAGGAGCTTCTTCCAGGTCTCACTTGTGGATACAGGAATCCAAGCACTGGAGCCATCCTCTGCTGCTTTTCCAGGCCATAAAGCAGGGATCTGGGTCGGAAGTGGTACTCATATGGGATGCCAGCACCACAGGAGGAGGCTTGACTCTCTAAGCCACAGCACCCTTCCCAGAACCCTTTTTAATCCTGCCCCCCCCCCTCCCTGGTGCTGGGTTTTATTTACTTCAGCAAAGTTGCTCTGAGTCTCCAAGTCTTTGATGTTGTTACTGGAGGCTGGGGTTGAGGCGGCAGAAGCTTTTAGGAAGGTTTCTTCAGGACATCGGGAAGAAATTAAACCTCAGAAAATATGCTTGACATTTTTTTTTCTTGCTATAAAGAAAGTCTGTGGGCCGGGCTCTGTGATGGTCACGGGGGCTTGCAGCACTGGGTAAAGCCAAACAGCTCATTTCTCAACTGCCACCAGCTGCAGCCCCAGCAAGGCAGTGGTTTCTCCCTAGCCGTCCCAGACACTTTCTCAGGGTTTCCAACCTCACCAAACTTGTAGGCTCAGAGAAAGAAGCCCAATCCACGCTCCAAACTATGTTGTACCCAGAGGTGACTTGGCATAGACCAGCCCCACTTCCCCAACTCAGGCATTTTGGGGATGGGACCCAGGCTTCACCATGTGAAAGTGCAGCTCTCCAAGAAGGTTCTGATTCGAGACCCAGGGAATCAGAGCAGAACTCAGGGCTGCCTCCTCATCACAGCTTCTGCCCCCCACCTTTAAATCTTGCCACAGTCACCCCTCCTCACTTGTGCTGCTGACAGGTTTCAGGCTATGATGGGGGTATTCTTGCCTCATAGATTGTTTTCTGCTTTTTAAAAAATAATTATTTTAAAAATTTCTTTGAAAGGCACTTACAGAGAGAAAGAAAGACAGGTATAAAAATCTTTCGTCCACTGGTTCACTTTCCAAGTGGCTGCAATGGCTGGAGCTGAGCTGATCCGAAGTCAGGAGCTAGGAGCTTCTTCCAGGTCTCTCATGTAGACTCAGCGGCCCATGGTTTTGGAGCACACTCTACTGTTTTCCCAGGCTACAAGTAGGGAGCCAACTGGGAAGTGGAGCAGCTGGGACAAGAACTGGTGCCCATATGGAACCCTGGCATTGCAAGGTGAGGATTTAGCCACTGAGCCATCACGCTGGGCCCCTGACTGCTTTTTAAATCACATTCAGTCCTGCCTCTGCCTGTTTTGCTCTTGGCAAAATCCATTTCACTTTTCATCTGCCATCATTAAAGACAACTCTAACACAGTAATCAACACTTTCTTTTAAAAATGCATTTATTTGAAAGGCAAAGTGATAGATGAAGAGAGAGAAAAGAGAAGTCTTCCATCCATTGGTTCAGTCTCCATAGAACCAGTGTGCTCAGGAGCCCGGAATGCCATCTGGTATTCCATGTAATGTCAGGGACCCAAGTACTTGCGCTTCCTTCTGTGTTCCCAGACACATTGTCAGGGAACTGGATCAGAAGCAGAGCAGCCAGACCTTAAACCAGTGTTCTGATATGCAGTGCCAGCATTGCAAGTGGTGTCTTAACCTGCTGAGCACTGCTGGCTCCCCTCCCCCGCTTTTTATTCCCAGTCAACATCCTCAATACTAGTTATTATCCGGCATTGCACTAGGTGGGCAACAGAAACAGCTGTATACAAGTGAACATATCCTGCGCAGTGGATGCCAGGTCTGTGAACCCCAGGGGTGATGGGTCTGGTGGGGCCAGGGTCGCCGGGCCTGGGGCCTTGAGCCCACCTGTGAGAACTGGTCCTTCTCACTGGAAAAGGAGGAGCAATGCATGGCAGGCTGTCATGAACATGAAGGATGTGGCAGCCCACTGGGGCCTGCAGAGGACATCTGATGTCACAGTAGAGGAAAGAGAACAGAACAAATTAGACAACTACCCCAGCCAAACAATGACAGCAAAAATCTGGTCGGATGGAGATGTGAGGTCGACTGTGTCAGCCAATGGACATTGGAAGGGCTTCTTTACCCTTGGATCGGCGAGATCGACAGCATTTCAGAGCTATTGAAACAACCTGGGCAGAGCCCTCGGTGTGTGCACCACATTGGGACTCTGGGTTGATGTGGGGTGGCCATTCCCCATCCCTGGGTACTGGAGGTGGTTGGGAGGCTGGGTATGGCTTCTCACCTTATCTCCTCCCTGCCTCTAGAACAGGGAGAAAAAAAATAGAAAAATTAGAAACAATGATCACACCCACTTTTCCCTGACCCTCGATCCTTCCCATCTTGATCAACTATGTAAACATCATCATCAAAAAAAAAAAAAAAGTGAACCCATCCTAGGCCTGATGTGGTAGCCTAAAGGCTAAAGCCCTCGCCTTGTATGTGTTGGAATCCCATGTGGCGCCAGTTCATATCCTGGCTGCTCCACTTCCTTTCCAGCTCCCTGCTTGTAGCCTGGGAAAGCAGTTGAGCATGGCCCAAAGCCTTGGGACGCTGTACCTGTGTGGGAGACCCGGAGGCAGCTCCTGGCTCCTGGCTTTGGATCAGCACAGCTCTGGCCATTGTGGCCACTTGGGGAGTGAATCGATGAACAGAAGATCTTCCTCTCTGTCTTTCCTCCTCTCTGTATATCTAACTTTCCAATAAAAATAAAATAAATCTTAAAAAAATACCTAGGAATTTTGACTTTTACATGAGTTAACATTTCAAAAGCTCAACTGACTTTGAAAATAGATTTTGAAAAGGTCAACATATCTTTGTAACAGAGTTGATGAAATTATCCACGAAGCCAGGCACTAGGAGCCGTCTCCAGGTCTCCCATGTGGGTGCAGGAGCCCAAGGACCCCAAGCGCCATCCTTTAACTGCTTCCCAAGCCATAAGCAGGGAGCTGGATTGGAAGTGGAGCAGCCAGGATTTGAACTGCTGCTGCAGGTCGAAGGTCAGTCCACAAAGCCGTGTCACCAGTCCCAAGCTGGACCTTCAGATTCTTGTGCCCATTAGTCACTTGCCAAGGAGTGTAGGTGAGGGACGAGAGTGTGAGTTTCTAGGCTCTTGGGGCTCTCTGCCTCACCAGGCACAGTGGCCCCAGCGGCAAACCCTCCAAGGAAGAATACCAGGTGCACAATGTGGGAAGACAAATTACCTGCCACTTAGGGATAGGTGGGGAAGGTTCAGAGACACATAATTGGCCAAAAGGGATTCACGGCATGGGTTGGAGGACCAACAGGGCCCACTTCAGGCTGGGATAAAGGGTCCACTTGCAGCCCTCAGCCCTCATTCTACCATGAGATGTTTTGCTTAGCTTATGCCGTGTCAGCTGCGCAAGGCCCTAAAGATTTTTTTTTTTTTTTGCAAGAGTGACCACTGTTTAAGTTTTGGGTGAGTTTTGTACAAAAACCCAGTCTCTGCTCCCTCTAGAAGAATTGGACTTCTTATCAGAGGCCCCTGTGTCCATGTGGCTGCAGCTGAGGGAAGCCGGAGTCCACCCAACCTGACTAGATTTGTCTGGTATCCCCGAATCCATAGTTCCCATCACTCTCTATTAAGTCCCCCCAAACCATGGGCTATCATTTTTCTTACAGGGTAGCTGAGAGGAGAGACGAATATTCTCTTGATGTCACATTTGTAAAGTGGAGGGAGAAAAGTGCATCGCTTGGGATAATGAAAGGGAATAAGAGATGTGTCTGTGTCAAGAACACAGTTCGGGGGCCAGCCTTGTGGCACAGCCTGGTAAGCAGCCACCTGTGAGGCCATTGTTTCATATTAGAGCACAGGTTCGAATCTGAGCTGCCCTGCTTCTGATGCAGCTGCCGGCCAATGCACCTGGGAAGGCAGTGACCCCAGTACTGGGGCACCTACTCTGATTGTCGTGGCCATTTGGGGAGTGAACCAGCTGATGAAATATCTCTCTTTTCTCTTCCTTTCTCTCTGTCACTTCATCTTTCAAATACATAATGTTTTAAAGATTTATTTATTTTTATTGGAAAGTCAGATTTATAGGAGGAGATACACAGAGAAAGATCTTCCATCTGCTGATTCACTCCTCAACGGGTGGAGCTGAGTCTATCTGAAGCCAGGAGCCAGGAGCTTCTTCTGGGTCTTCCATGCAGGTGCAGGGTCCCAAGACTTTGAGCCGTCCTCTACTGCTTTCTCAGACCACCAGCAGGGAGCTGGAAGGGAAGTAGAACAGCTGGGACAGGAACTGGCACCCGTATGGGATCCTGGCACATGCATGACAAGGACATCAGCCACTAGGCTACCGTGCCGGGCCCCATAAAATTTTATTTTTAAAACAACCACCCTGAGCCCAGCTCAGGGGTTGGCATCTGGCATGGTGGATTGGATGTCACTTGGTTCAGCCGGATCCCATACTGGAGCGCTTGTATTTGAGTCCATTTCCCTACTGATGTGCACTCTGGGGGGGGCGGCAAAGAGGGGGTGTTTCAGGTGGGTGGGTCCCTGCCACCCACGTGGGAGACCGTGATGGAATTCCTGGATCCTGGTTTGAGTGCACGATAGAACATCTTGCTCTGTGTCTGTCCTTTCAAATAAACAAAAGCAAGTAAACATCTTAGATAAATGTACACACTTAAAAAAAAAAATACGACCCAGGCCCCTGGCTAGGCCTGTGGTTTGACTCCTCCTGCTACTCTACCACAGTCCAGCTGCTCTGTTCCCTTCCCCCCAACCCTTTGGGTTAAAAGCAGCTGTTTTTCCCCTTCTAGCTCTCCAAACGCTGATTTCATCTCTTTCCCAACAAAAGTTTGCAGCGGGGAGAGAAATGGTTTGGCAGCAAATCAACACACGGTGGGAGGAAGGAGAGAGCAGATGCCATGGGGACTGGGATGCAGGGTCCGGGCGAGGGCTGGGCCAGATCTGAAGCCCCCTCCCCAACGGGGCAAAAGCAGCTGGGTGATACTTGCCCTCCACCCGGAGACAGAACCCAGAGACGTCTTCCCAGGAGCGTTCCCCTCCCTGTAGCTTGCCAGGGCTGGGGAGAAGCCAGCAGGGGAGCACTGGGGAGTCACTCGGATCCACAGCAGCTGGCTCCATTCCCCGTCTATACTCCACAGACAGACTTAGGAGCACGGAGGGTGTGTGTGTTGATGGTGCTGAGGACGCAAAAAAGCAAAACAGGCAATGAGACACTTAGGAGAAAATAACCCTGGACTAGGCAACTGGTCAACAAGGCAGACCAGCCTCAGAGGCTGATGGGCAGCTGGGAAGGCAGGCAGTTCAGGAGCTGCAGTGCTGTCTGCACCCATGCTTTGCTCAGCCCTACTTCCCGTGGGGGTGGGGAGACCTGGGGTCGTCCCTGCCTACCCCTCCCCGCCCACTGCAGTTTCCACAGCTCTCTAATTCTCATCCAAACCAGTCTTCCCGACCGAGCCGGCTGAGCCAATGTCTTTGACTGAGTCCTGGAAAAAGTCCTTTTTTCTGGACTCTGCCAAAAAAAAAAAAAGTGGGTTAAACATTTCTAAAAAGAACAACAAACTGATTTATAGAGGGGAGAGCTGAGACTTTGAGATACTGGTGGGATTACAGGGCACAGCAGTCCGGGTCCATCTTGATCCATGTCTCCAGGACGTTTTGTTTCTAGGGCTGGGGGCGGCGGGGTAGAAGTGTCCCTGGGATTGTGTGGCTTGGCTGGGCAGAGGCCAGCACACCCAGCCAGCCATCGTGTGTGTGTGTGTGTGTGTGTGTGTGTGTGTGTGTGTGTGTGTGTGTGTGTGTGTGTAGTGGCTGGGGGCGGAGCTGGGGCTGCTTCTTGCTGGCCAGCACCTCCGGCTTGCATGGTCCCAGTCCTCTCAGGTCGTTCTCCACCCCTAACCACATCCTGGCCTCCAGCCTGGCCCCAGCCCTGCCCCTTCCTCCTCCCTTTCCCGGAAGCCCCTGGCTCCTGGCTCAGGATGAGCACTGCTGTCCCCACCCCCCATTACTACCAACTCTCCTGCCTGTCCAGCCTCGTGAAGTCCACTCACAGGACACAGGCTTTGCCACCCAGGAGTGCCCATGGCTCTGATGAAGCCACCAATGGGCCAAGATGGACTTTCGCCAGGCCTCAGCCATGTTGGAGGTCCCCTGGGTCGTTGGTGTCTGGCTTGAGGGACTGAACTTCACCTTGGGGAAGTCACTGCCGACCTACTCAAGTGTAACAGCTGTAGAAGTATTATTTCAAAATAGGCAATGTGTGTGCGTATCTCCTTATCCCCTGTCCAGAGGCAGCCACTGCCTTGGGCATCTCTCAAAGGGATTTTATGCAAACACCTGCACTCACACAAGGTGCTAATCTATGCAAGCCCACACAGCATGCTAGTGTACAAACACACGTGGCATGCTAGCTATACATACAGATCATTTGCTAGTACATATGCACATGGTGTGCTATGTCGTACACAGTTTGCTAGAACACACAAAATGCTGGTTCACACACACACAATGCTAGCATACATACACATTCCACATCCAAAAAATCAACCAACTGCAGATACTAAAAAAAAAAGCAACTGTACAGCATATGTGTAGACTTTCCTCCTTGGTGTTACGCGCAAAACAAGTCACTGTAACAACTATGTACACAGCATTTACACTGTATTCCATATGCTAAGTAACCTAGAGATGATTTACAATATGGGGAGGGCAGGCCTGGACTATATGCAAACACGATAATATTCTACATAAGGGAATTGAGCATCTGTGGATTTGGGCATCTGCAGTGGGTGGAGGAAGGGGGTAGAGACAGCTCTGTGTATGTGTGTGTGCACAGCTAATGTGTTGGGACAATCCTATAATATCAGCACATAAACTGCTTCTTCATTACAAATGCTTTACAGTGCCCCTTGTCCAATTGTGCACGTGTTCAGCCACTATCTTGCTGCTGGGCATTTGGCTGGCATTTCTCTCAGGAAGCTTTCCAAGTAGATGGGCAGGTGTGTCCCTGCACCTGTCGGATAGTACCCTAGAAGTGGATACTGCCCAAGTCCATGTGAGTGTTTATTTCTCTATGTCCACAGCAATGTACAGCACTACCAAGTCTTTTGCTGCTCTTAGGGCTAAAAGTGATTGGTGGGCAACAGGCATTACAGGGGTTGGTGTGGTGGTACAGTGTCAGTGACATTTGTATCAGAGCATCAGTTTGAATATCGGCTGCTCTACTTCCAACCTAGCTCACTGCTAAGCCACCTGGGAGGCAATGGTAGTTGCCCAAGGGCTTGGACCCCTGCCATCCATGTAGGAGACCTGGATGAAGCTCCTGACTCCTGATTCCTGGCTTTGGCCTGGTCCAACCCTGGCCGTTGTTACCATCTGGGGAGTGAATCAGAAGCTAGATCTCTCTTTTTTCTCTCTCTCCCTTCCACCTATCTCTCCCTCTGTCTTTTGAATAAATAAAGTAAAAAAATTTAAATACTTATAACTTTTTAATTTTAATGCAAGTATTGCCAATAGTCTTCTCTATTTAAAAGTCATTTTTGGGGCCAGTGTTGCAGTGTCCCATATAGGCACCTGTTTGAGCTCTAGTTGCTCTACTTCCAAACCACTTGAAACCAAACTACTTGAAAAAGCATCAGAAGATGACCCAGTACCTGAGCCCGTGGCACCATTATGGGGGATGAGAATGGAGTTACAGCTTCCTGGTTTTGGTCTGGCCTAACCCCAGCTATTTCAGTCATTTGGGGAGTGAATGAGCAGATGGAAGATTTCCTTCTCTTTTCTTCTCCTTGTCCCCAATAACTGCCTTTCAAAAAGTCATTTTACATCCATTTCCATCAAATGTGATGAATCCTTTATCATTTCGTAAAAATTGAGTCACTGTGTTTTTATGATTTTTTAAAAAGATTTTTAAAGATTTGTTTATTTGAAAGGCAGAGAGAGAGAGAGAGAGAACTTTCCATGTGCTAGCTTACTTCCCAAATGGCTGCAAGGGCCAAAATTGGGCTGGTCTGATGGCTAGGAGCCAGGAGCTTCTTCCTGGTCTCCCATATTGGTGCAGGGGCCACAGAACTTGGGCTATCTTCTGCTGCTTATCCAGGAGGAAGAGTGGCTGGATGCCGCCCTCAAGGTGTCCTCATCGGGAACTCCTCGAAGAAGGTGGCGGCCTTTGGATGTCCATGCGGCTCAGCCCTGCCCGCTGCCACCTCGTGGACCAATGCTTATTTCCATGCCCTGTTCCTTTCTCTGTTCGCACAAGTTGCCCCAAGGAGCGTGGCTTTCCTCACCTCTAGGCGGCACTTACATTTGCTGCCTCTCCGCTAGCCAGAAAAATATCAGGAATCATTTTTATCTTCTCTCTCCTTCTTTCCTCCTTCCCCTGTCCCTTCTGTTTTGACTTTTCACCCCTTTCCTTTGATTTTTTCTTTTTCTTAGTATTTTGCCCCACTATTCTGTCCCTGCATGATCTCCTTATGACCATAAACATTTTCCCACAAAATACTTGTTTTAAAGGCATTTATTTTTTTAATGTATATTTTCATTTGACTTATAAAGAGAAGCAGAGAGGGCCCAGCGCGATGACCTAGTGGTCTAAGTCCTCGCCTTGAAAGCGCCGGGGTCCCATATGGGCACCGGTTCTAATCCTGGCAGCTCCATTTCCCATCCAACTCCCTGCTAGTGGCCTGGCAAAGCATTTGAGGATGGCCCAAAGGCTTGGAACCTTGCACTCGTGTGGGAGACCTGGAAGAAGTTCCTGGCTGCTGGCTTTGGCTCAGCACAGCACTGCCATTGTGGTCACTTGGGGAGTGAATCACCGGGTGGAAGATCTTTCTCTCTGTCTCTCCTTCTCTCTGTATATCTCACTTTGCAATAAAAATAAATAAATCTTAAAAAAGAAGAAGAAGAAGAAGGAGAAGAGACAGACAGATCTTCCCTCTCTGGTTCACTCTCCCAAATAGCTATAGCAGCTGGAGTTTGGCCAAGCTGAAGCCAGGTGCCTGGAACACTCCAGTTCTTCATGTAGGTGTCATAGACCCAAATACTTGGGTCATCAGCCACAGTTTTCCAGTCGCATTAGCAGGAAGCTTGCTCAGAAGTGGAGCAATTGGGACCCAGCACGATAGGATCCTATGTGGGCACCGGTTCTAATCCCGGCGGCCCTGCTTCCCACCCAGCTCCTTGCTTATGACCTGGGAAAGCAGTAGAGGATGGCCCAAAGCCTTGGGACACTGCACCCGCGTGGGAGACCTGGAAGAGCTCCTGGCTCCTGGCTTCAGATTGGCTCAGCTCCAGCCATTGCGCTCACTTGGGGAGTAAACCATCGGATGGAAGATCTTCCTCTCTATCTCTCCTCCTCTCTGTATATCTGCCTTTCCAATAAAAATGAACAAATCTTAAAAAAAAAAAAAAGAAGTGGATCAATTGGGACTTGAACCAGCAGCCATCTGGGAGGCCAGTGTCACAGTGGCAGCTTAAATTGCTGTGCCACAATGCGGGTCCCAGACTTTGTCATTTGTTTTATATCATTTCCCTTCAGCTCAGTCACCTGGCATCTTTGCTGGGCTGCCTTTATCTTTCCTGACATCTCAGGCCGTTTGATTTGCAGGATTACATTTGACCGATGATTCCTCAGGAAGAGATTCAAGCTCCAGTGCTTTGGCCTTTTGTTGTGGTCAGGATCAATCAGAACCTTTGCTCCATTCTATTTTTGCATACCTGTTAACACTGGCATGAAACACAATCCAGGAAGTACACAATGTAATTACTGAATAATCTGCCTTTTTCCCCAGCCCCAGCAGGTGCCGCAGGTCCCTCCGGGGGTCAGCAAACCCTTCTTGCAGTTTCTGTATCTCCTTCTGAAGGTGACGCTAGGCAATGCAGCATACACTGGCTCCCAACTGTCTAACTGAACTGTTCAGTGGGCAGCTGTATGTGATGTGCCTCTCACTTAGAATCTCTGGAAAATGCTTGTGCGGGATGAGGGGTGGTGCACGTAAGCACCTTACCTGGCCCACAAGGTCTTGTGCTCAGGCCTGGCCTACTCCCAGCCTCACACTGTTCCACTCTGCCTGGAGAGACCCCGGCATTGCAACCTCTGCACTCCCACCTCCCAGACCCCCAAACATGCTGCTTGCTCACTCTCTCTCTCTCTGGATTGTTCTTGCTGGTTGGCCTGATCAACTTTGCAGGATCCCCAGCCCCACCCAGGAAGCCCCTCTTGGCACACCCTGTTCCCTCCCCTTGTGCCAGGAAAGAGGCACTGCCTGCAATTTGGGCACCAAGCACATTGCCTGACACCTAGTAGGTTTTCAGCAAATATTTCTGGAGAGAGTCACCGAGGGAGTTGCCTGCTTCCTGCCCCAGATCCTTCACACTTAAACCCTTGGAGATTGGCCTGCGCAGGGAACTCTAATATTAGTCAGGTTGAGAACCACTGTGCACTCCAGAGAGGCAGAAATGGAAAGAGAAAAAGACAGGGGCAGGTGTATGGTGCAACAGCCAAGTTGTTTCTTGGGACCCTGGTTTGTCCAATGGGGAGCCTGGCGAAGTCAGAGGTGTGGGGAGGGTGAGGAACGGCCTGGCCTGTGTTCCCATGGCTACGTTTTGACACGTCTCTTACCAGGTTCTCTTGCTCCACTGGAGCCTGCCTTCTGCACCAAAAGCACTCCTGAGTCCCGAAGCCACGCCCTCTCCGTAGGACTTTCGACTCAGGGCAGTGAAAGTTCAGGTGAACCTGCCACACCCCGTCCACAACTGGGTGAATGACCCACTTTGAATTATCATCCCACTTTAATTGTCGCATTTCTTCCCCGTTGGGACTCATGTTCTTGGGATGCGAGCTCCGAGATGACTGCGAGGGGTAGGGGCGTGGATAGGGGAGTGCTCTCGGGTGCAGGAGGGCAAAGTGAACTGCCATGTTGTCCCAGTGAGGATGGGAGTGGGACTGCGAGAGATCTGAAGCTGGGGTAACCTCTGGAGAGAAGCTAAAGACAAGGTGAGGGAACTGGATTTCTAACTTACATCCCCAAATAACCATGCATTTGATGCTGGGAGGGATCAGCACGTAGATCTGTCGCTTTTCTTTTAGGAAGGGCCTCCAGGTAGCCCAAGAGTCTGGCTTCTGGGGCAAGGTGAGATTTTGTCTCAAAGCGGACAGGGCCAGAGGTTGGGAGGGAGTTGTGCCCAATGGAATTCACTACAAACCTGACGTAGGCCTGGTTGACTGAGCTGGGTCTTTCATTCCCTGCATCCCCATACCCAGCACAGTGTCTGGCCCACAGCAGGAGTTCAGCAAGAGATTGTTAAATGAAGGAGTAGAAGTAGCAGTGACTTTCTCAGAGTGTTTATGTCACTATCCTAAGATTTTTATTTGACTTTTGGCTATGAAATATGTTTCTGGAGCCAGCTTTGTGGCATAGTGAGTTAAGCTAACACCTGCAATGGCTGGTACCCCATGTTGGGGGCCCAGTTCAAGTCTCAACTTGCTCAGCTTCTAATCCAGCCCCATGCTAAGTACCCAGGAAAGCAGAGAAGACAACCCAAGGGCTTGGGAGACCTGGATGGAGCCAGGACCCTGGGTTCCACCTGCACAGCCCCAGGCCATTGCAGCCATGTGTGGAGTGAACTAACAGAAAGAAGCAACTGCCGGGATTCCTAAGATGTGCCAGTTCATGTCCCAGCTGCTCCGCTTCTAATCCACCTCCCTGCCAATGGCCTGGGAGAGAAGAAGAGGACAGCCCAAAGCCTTGGGACCCTGTACCCACGTGGGAGACCCGAGAAAAGCTCCTGACACTTGGCTGTTGGCTTCTGATCAGCTCAGCTCTGGCCACTGCAGCCATTGAGGAGTGAACAGAGAATGAAAGATCTGTTTCTCCTTCTCCCTGTAAATCTGCTTTTCTAATAATAATAAGAAAAAAGATCTTTTAAAATAATCAAAAAGAATTCAGGTGTGGGCAGTGACTCGCAGCTGTGAGCTGATGCACAAGTATGTTTGTGTTCCCCAGGGGTCCCTGGAGTGGCCCCTGCTGGAGCTCCCTCTGCAACCCACGGCTGATGCCGTCATACCTCACCCTCACTTCACTTGTTTCACTTGCTCGCCTATCTTTCTGCCTTCCTGGGCTCCTACACCCATTGTTGGAAGGCGTGTCCTTCCAGGAGGGTTTTGGCTCAGGATCAGATTAACGCTTTGCTTGAGCAGGAATGTGACCCCTGCCCATCACTCCCAATCTCCTACTAAGTGCAAAGTCCACAGCGCTTCTCTTCCTGGAAGTCTTCTTCATCCCATGGGGAGGAGCTACCAGGCCCAGTTTCTGTTCCTAAGAGTCAAGGTCTGAGCGTTAAATACCTACCCAAGGTCACACGCTGAACTAATGACTGAGCTGAGGTGAAATCTAGGTGTTCAGACCTGCAGCTAATCTAAGTCTGACATCTGTTCTGGGGGCTTTGTTTTTGGCTTTTTCCAGCCCTTCTCTGTCTACAAACCAGATGTTTTCTGCTTAGATCATCAAGACCATTATTTTATCTTATGAAGCCAAGTGTTACCTGGTTGTAGACTTTCAGAATACAGCAGCTAAGAGCGTTGAACTAAATTATCATTTTTGAAATTCTTCTTTTTTAATTTATTTATTTTTACTGGAAAGTCAGATACACAGAGAGGAGCAGAGGCAGAGAGGCAGGTTTTCCTTCTTGTTTCACTTAGCAAGTGGCCATGATGGTCAGAGCTGAGCTGATTCAAAGCCAGGAGCCTGGAGCCTCTTCCGTGCCTCCCACATGGGTGTAGGGTGCCAAGGCTTTGGCCCATGCTCAGCTGCTTTCCCAGGCCACAAACAGGGAGCTGTATGGGAAGCAGGGATGCTGGAATTCTAACCAGCACCCATATGAAATCCTGGTGTGTGCAAGATGAGGACATTAGCCACTAGGCCACCGCACCAAGCCCCAACTCTTTAAAAACATTTATTTGAAAGGCAGAGTTGTAGAAGAGAGACTTTCATCTGCGTGTTAACTCCCCAAATGGCTGAAATAGTCAGGGCTGGGCTAGGATGAAGCCTGGAATCAGGAGCCCCTTCTAGGTCTCCCATGTGGATGTAGGGGCCCAACTACTTGGGTCACCTTCCGCTGCTTTCCCAGGCCATAAGCAGAGAGCAACCAGGACTCGAACCAGCACCCAAATGGGATGCTGGTGCTGCAAGCATAGGAATAACCTGCCACAATCACACCCCTATTCTTGCTATTTTAAAGATTTATTTATGTGAAAGGCAGTTATGCATATCTGCTGGTTCACTCCCCAAATGGCTGAGCCAAGCTGGTGCCAGGAACGCCATCTGGGTCTCCTGTGGGTGTCAGGAGCCTGAGCTGTCTTGCCTTGTTATCAGCATGGAGCTGGATGGGACGTGGAACAACCAGGACTTGAACTGGTGCTCTGGTCCGGGATGGAGCTTACTCCATGCTCACTGGGCTACAACACTGGCTGTCACTTTGTCTTCTGACCAGTGTGTGGGCTGCTGATGTGGAATGAGCCCTTATAGGTGAACCCGAGACAGGATCATCTGGGTTGTTGGGGTGGACACCATAGCACAATCTCTTTTTTCTTTCATGAGTGTGTCCTCAGTTGGCCTGGACTTGGCAAAGTGAAAGAATGGGACACAAACCTACTCTATGCCTTCCCCACTGTGGTATTTCCCTTCCCACAGAGGGGCTGGGGCCCCGAGGGAGACCTGAAACCTCACCAGGTGGCAGCCTTAGGGGGGGCCTGTTTACTGGAGAGGAGGCTTCAGCCAAGTCCCCGGCCCCCAACTTCTGATCAGTCTCTGTCCAGAGAACCCAGACATTGCCAAGAATTCACCATTAGTGTTTCAGATTTCTCTGGAAGAATTCTGATTCACAGCGAGCTACCCATCCTTCCATGACCTCTAGGCCCAGGCTTGGAGCCTCTGGGTTGGTGAAGACCCTTGAGCAATTGAGTCTGTTCCCTCTTCTGTTCCAGCCACAGCCCCAACCTCTTCTGTTAGCTGTCTCCTCCTCCCAAGCTCACCCTGCTTCTAGGCCACACACCGCCCCACATGTCTGCTACCTGCTTCATCTTGCTGGTTTCCTGCTGCTTGCAACATTCGGCATTAACTGCTCAGCTTCACTTTGAACTCCCTCTGGAATCCATCTCGTTTCCAGGCAAGAGTCAGCTCTTTCCTGGGCCCCCTCCTCTCTGAACCAGCCTCCCACCCTCCTTCCACAGCCCTTGTACTCTCTTGCTTCTAATCTAAGACTCCCTCCGGTTTAGAGTGCCATATCAGAATCCCCACCCCGGACCTGCAACTTTTGCTTAGCATTCACTGTACCTGCCTCTTCATTTCTCGCCTTTGGGGTCTGTTTGCTGAGTGCCTGAGCTAGCACACCGCAGCTGGCGAGAGCAGATGCTGTGTGCTGTTTCTCTAACTCCAAAACAAAATCATTTCGGCCTTTTGGAATTGGTCATGGTGGATTTATACCGGGGAAATCGGCTGAGGCAGCCTTCTAGAGACCTCCCATTTGTGCCATCTGCACACCGATCATGGAGCTGCTGTTAACATGCACGGGAATGCCAATGGGGGTGACTCCCATGAGACAGGATCATTTGAAATGATAGGTGGACTTGGGTCATGGTCAGAAGAGAGAGGCTCTTAACCATAAGGCACCCCCAAAACCCTTTCCCATTGTAGGATGTCATTGTCATAAAGGGCCCCTCAGCTCTGTGGCCTCCAATTTGTGCCTTCCTTGTTTGAAAAGTTATGATAGGGTAATCTGCTACCTCCAAGTGCCAGCATCCTATATGGGCACCAGTTTGTGTTCTGGCTCCTCCACTTCCCATCCAGCACTCTGCCTATGGTCTAGAAAAGCAGCTGAGCATGACCCAAAGCCTTGGGACCCTGCAACCGTGTGGGAGACCTGTAAGAAGCTCCTAGCTTTTGGCTTCAGATCAGCTCAGTTCCAGCTGTTGTGGACATTTGGGGAGTGACCCATTGAATAGATCTTTCTGTCTCTCCATATCTCTGTAAATCTGCTTTCTAATAAAAATAAATTAATCTTTAATATTATTTCCCGGATGTGTGGTGGATTAAAAATGGTCACATAGCCTTTGCAAGTCTTTACACTGTGAAATGGAATCTTGGTCCTCTTTCTCTGAATTTAGCAAGGCTCTATGGACACGTGGCCAGTAGAAAAGTGGCAGAAGTCCAAGTCCTGTGTTCTGGCTTTTGGACTGAGACCTCAAAAGTCTGGCAGCTTCCACTTCCTGACTTGAGACTCCTCTGCTACAGTGTGGAGTGGGACTGTCCCAGCTTGTCATGTCAATAAGGCAATGTGTGTTCCCTGCTGGAGAGTGCGTGCTGCCTGAATAGCATGCAACCTCCTCCTGGGTCTCAAGTGAGTTTTCTCTCTAGGTGTGTACCAGGGCACCCGGGACTATAGCATGTGGGTGCACAGGTGGCCAAGGGGCAGCTCACCGGGAAGGACTTCAGGCTGGTGTTCACGCACCTGCCTGTAGGCCCTGTGTGAGCTCTCTTGATGCTGCCATGTTATGGAGCAGAACACCACAGAGCTCTGGAATCCTGAGTTCAAAGCCAGCCTCCCAGATCTGACAGGATTATGTATACGGAAGTTGGAGCAGGTTTTAGCAACAGCTCATTTGCCTGAGTTATTACATTTAAATGCACAGACATGTGGTACATGGGCCACCACTTGAGCTCTTGGTCTGGGGGGCTGGCCTGCACAGCTGAATAGTGTCTGAGCTAGGACTGGAGCCCAGAGCTGGCAGATGCCAGGCCTACCACATGGCATCGCCCTCAACTTCTTGCCTGTGGGGACTGGAGATGATGAGGGATGGCTGGGCCAAGAGGAGAAGCAAATGCTAGGGCTTGAAGAGTGCTGGAACAGCACTGGATGATCTCAAAGTCATTTCCAATCCAGGCCAAGTAAAAGTGGCTGCAGGGTGGGGCCCACTGGTAGGCTGCTGGAGCCGTGGGACTGAGCTGCTCCGGAGTCACCCTGGAGGGATAGGAAATGACTTCAGGGTCCCTACTGGCCCCTTAATGTAAAGCCAGTGAGGAGGCCAAGACTAGTGGCTCAGGGGTGGGAGTGGGGAGAGGAACCCACCCCGAATGGGGCTCATCTGCAGCTTTCTCTGACCCAAGAGCTTGCATCCAACATCGGATGCTGTGACAAGTCTACACTGCTGGGCCATGAGTGTTACTGCTGGCCAGCAAAGGATGCTGGGACCCTGGTCCATGTAACCCTGTGCTGCTGGGCCTGCATCTCTGAGAAAGAACCTTCCATCAGGAAAAGAATTCAAAAGATGATGGTTTAACTTCTAAAGAAAGCACCCAAGGGAGACAGAAGTGGGGGAATGCTTTTCAAAATGAGTTTGGTTTTGTCGTTGCTGCTGGTGGTGGGGAACTGTAGGTCTGGAGCCCAGACTCATTCCCAGCCACGTGGCTGGGATCCTCCATCCCGGGACGGTGGCCTCCCGCTGGCCGGAGACTGGGTTTCCTGACATGGACTTGAGATCACTTTTTCCCCTGTCTCAATAGGAAATTCTGAGAGCATGAGGTAAACCATGTCTGGGCGGGAAGGAATGTGTGGCGGGGAGTTGCCAGGGTGCAGACTCCTTGCAGGAGCTGGAGAAGGGAGGGGAGGGAGGCAGTGAGCCTGCTGCACAGGCCTTTGTTCTCAGCTCTTCCATGTGATATTCCCGGGGGCTGCAGTGGGCCAATCTGATAGATGGGGGACCAATGGGGCTCTGTGACTTCAGAGGAGATGAGCCACGGTTGGGGAGCAATTCCCATCTAGGCTCAGCCAGCAGGATCCTGCTTCCTGGCCCTGGGGGAAGCCAGGAGGGAAGAATCCTGTGGCTGCTGCTGGATTCAAGGGCCTCCAGGGAGAAGTCAGGCATCCCATTTCCCAGCCTTGCCCAGGCACCTCTGGGACCTATCAAGGTGCTTGGGGAAAGCTTCCCATGCAGTTAAATCCTGGGGAGCCCCAAGGGACACCCAGAGATTTCACTCAGGGAGTGTGGCTGGGATCTCAGCTTTGGCCTTTTGGGGAACTGGGATGGAATGTGGCACCTGTGTGGAAACAGGTGCTGTTGATAGCAGCTTGATGGCTCTTGAAGGCCACGTGTGGGAAGTCCGGTCCTCACAGTCAGTGGGCAATGGGCTGAAGGTGGAGGCTTGATTCAATACTGGCCTTAGGGGGGTGGATCCATAGGCGATCTGATGACCTCACATTGAGGCTGAGGGGAGGCAAGCCTTGGGATAACAGCTAGAACACAGCAGGACCCAGCTCCTTTCCCACCTGCATGCATCCTCCCTCCACACTCACTCCCCCCTCCACACTCACTCCCCCTCCAACCCTGTGTTTTGGGGTAAGGGTCACCATCCTACCCAAAACAGAAGGTTTCTGAAACAAGACACTAGACTAAAGCCTCTGCCAGTTGGCAAAGTGTGAACTGTGTCTGAATGTGTGTGGAGGTTTTCTGGGGTTCCAGTCCTGACTCCAAGGAGGCCTGCTTGGCTCTGCTCTGCTCATCTGCAGAATGTTTCCTTCTGCGACGTTCCCAAAGTGGATCTGTCAGCAACGTAGACTTTAGCTTATCCCATTGCTTGACAAATGTTTATGTACGCGTGTATGTGCACAAGCCTGTGTGTAGTTATCAGTGTATATATGTATACACACGGGTGGGGGAATGTAAAAAGCTCACGGAAGTGGAATTGGGACGCAGGTTTTCTTTTGGCACACCAAATGTTGAAATCCTGTCTACACAGAGTCTTTCGAAAGTTCACGGAGAAGAGCCAGGGTTATGGCACTGTGGGTTAAGTCGCTGCTTGCAATGCGGGCATCCCAGGCCAGAGTGCCTGGTTTGTGTCTTGGCTACTTTGCCCCTGGGGCAGCATCCTGCTAATGCACCTGGAAAGCCATCCACATGGATGACTCGGATGGAGTTATCAGATCCTGGCTGCAGCCTGGCCCAGCCGTAAGCTGCTGTGGCTATGTGGGGAGTGAATCAGCAGGTGAAACATCTCTATTTCTTTGTCACTCTTTCAAATAAATACATCTAAAAAAAAGTGTATGGAAAATACATACTATGAAAAAATTATGTGTGGATTTCCAGATCTGTTTGTGCCAAAAGGAACATATCTTTACATTTTCATGAAGTTTTTGAAGTAGCTTTGTACATGCTTAATCAAACACACACAATTTAAAATTAAATGTTAACTTTAAAAAAAGATTTATGTATTCATTTGAGAAAGAGTGAATGTGTGCGCAAGACAGAATGCTTTTATCCTCTGGTTTACTCCTCACATGTCTGCAACAGTCAGCACTGGGCCAGGACAAAGCCAGGGGTCAGGAGCTTCAGTGGGGTCTCTCACATGAGTGCCAGGCCCCAAAGATTTGGGCCCTCTTCTGTCGCTTTCCAAAGTGCATTAGCAGGGAGCTGGGCCAGAAGCCCAGCAGCTGAGATACAAACTGACGTCCATGCCGGATACTGACACTGCAGGAAGTGGTTTTATCCACTACCCCTCAGTGTGGTCCCTCACATTAATGGTTCTTAAGTACACCAATCAGTAGCATTAAACAGTTGCCCTAAAAGGAAAGTACGTCTCTCTCACTTCTTTAGCTGCCCTCAATCCCAGGACTGCTATTTGGAAAAACAAGGTTTTATTCCAAGACGTGAGTGCTGACTTGAGTGTCTAGAAGCCTGTGAATCTTGCGGGTCAGCTGCAAACCTCACAGGCAGCAGTGAACCTCCTTCATTAAGCAGTTGTTGCAGGGTGCGAGCGAGATCACACCAGACATGTCTAAGGTTTATTAAGTAGTCTTTATTAATCAAGCTTGAAGACAACAGAGCACAACAGCAAATTACAAGTCCATACAGCAATCCACCTAATCATAATCCAACCAATATAATCCCAAAAGAAACAAATGGTCATCATCCTTAAGTCCATCCATTAAGCTGAAGACCTATGTCCCAGCTTCCCCAACAATGTATGTTATCCTAAGAGACATGCAACAAATAACCTGGACACACTCACAAAGAACCTGGACACACTCACAAACCTGCAGACATTCACCTTTCCCTGGCTTCTTTGCCCACATTCTACTACTGCTAGGCCTCACCTCTCCTGGAACTCCTGATAGCACACAAACCAGTAACAACATTATTATAACCGTTGTCCCATCTAAGCAGCACACAGGGACCATGCTCAGGGGATTACCTGTCCTGGGTCAGCCAAGAGTCGAGGTGCCAGAGTAACAGAAGCACCTGGAGAGAAAGAGTGAGAACCCCTGCTTCATGGGCCTTTTAAAGGGGCTTGTGAGGGGCGTGGTTACACACAACACAATACCCTCCCCTCTCAGTTGACAGGTGAGTCACAGGTGGGCAGCAGCGAATACTCAAGTGTTGTGGGCCAAAGAGTTGATTAATGCTGGTTAGGATGAGCAGGAACAGGAACTAGGCTTATAGCTAAAAACACCTAGACTAATTGGACTTCCAATATCCTGGCTCATTTAGGATGTGGGGGAAGTGGTTGAGGATGCAATTGCTATTCCATTGCTGTTAGGATCTACCTTCAGGACAGAGGATAGGGGACACAGCCAAATTTCATTTGCCCACTGTCAATGGGTGCTGGTTATCACTGGCTGCACCCCATAACGCAGTAACTGCTCCTTTTCTCTGTGGACTTGGAAATGCTTGCTCCTCACCCCATCTTTGAAAACTTTATTTTCACCTGATTTGAAAAGCAGAGAGAAGGGAAAGAGATCCTCCTTCAGCTGGCTAATGTCCCAAGTGCTCATAACAGCCAAAGTTGGGACCAGCCAAACTAGGAACCTGAAACTCAGATTTCCCACGTGGGTGGCAGGGACCCAAGGACTTGAGACATCACCACCACCTGCCAGGATGTAATTAGCAAGAAGTTGGGTCAGAAGCAAAGCTGGGACTCAAATCAGGTGCTCTGATGTAGGATGTGGACATGTCAATTAAAGAACTACCTGCTATGCCAAATGCTGCCAGTGATCCTTTATTTTTGAAGATTTTTATTTGGGGGTTGGTGCTGTGGCTCAACAGGCAAATTCTATACCGTGTGGCACTGGTATCCCATTTGGGCACCAGTTTGTGTCCCTGCTGCTCTGTTTCTGATCCAGCTCTCTGCCTATGGCCTGGGAAAGCAGCAGAAGATGACCGAAGTGCTAGGGACCCTGCACCCATGTGGGAGACGTGGAAGACTCTTGGCTCCCGGCTTTGGATCAGCTCAGCTCTGGCCATTGTGGCCATTTGGAAAGTGAATAATTGGACAGAAGACCTCTATTTCTCCTTTTCTCTGTAAATCTGACTTTCAAATAAAAAAAATTAATATTTTTAAAAGACTTTTATTTGAAAGGTAGGAGCCAGGAACTCCATATTGGTCTCTCATTTGAGAGGTAAGAACCACTCCAGGCTGTCATCCATTGCCTCTTGGGCACCTTAGCAGGAAGCTAGAAGGGAATCATGGAGCAGCCAGATTGAATTGGCATTTTGATGGGGAATGTGGCATCCTCAGTGGTGCCTCAGCCTCGTACCAACCCTTGCCTTCATTGCACATTTGATTGTAGAACATTTTTTAATTTCTTTAAGCTGAGGTGCCCACTCCCTCATACACACACCCCAATCCAGAACCCAAGCTAAGGTTAATGGCTTGGAACTTGGGTTTAGGGTTGTGCCCTGAAAGTAAGGGTTTTGCAGGAGCACAGCTGAACCTCAGGCACTATATATATATCAATAGATATCTAAGATATATAGATATATATATAGTTGTGCAGCATTTGCAGATGATTGTGTGTGAGTGAAGGTGGCATGGAAAGCCAGAGACGTGCCTCAGGGAGACAGATGCAGGTGCTAGCAGCTGGGGGACAGTGGTCCTCCCTGAAGTGGCATGGGGTGGGCACTGCCAGCAGCCCCTATGCACCTAGGGTGCAAACCACATGTAAGATCTGAACAGTGCCAGGGCTTGGGAAACCAGAAGACCATGAAACACCCCCTTGACAAGCCTGGATCTAAATTGGGGGAGGCAGGTTTATTATAACTCAGCACAAGCTTGCTCAGAGAAAACCCGGGTGAAAGGCCTGGCCACTACATCATGGGGGAAAGTCACCGCCAGCTGTGCTAGCATCCTACCTGGGCCCGGATGGAGACCAAGATGCTTCCCTTCTGATCCAGCCCCTGCTAAAGCATCTGGGAAATCTGTGGAGGATGCTCCAAGTGCTTGAGCTTCTGCCCCATCTGGGAGCTCCTGGCTTTGGATCAGCTCATTGTGGCCATTTGCGATGTAAACCCATGGATGGAAGAACTCTCTCTGTGTCTCCCTTTCTATGTACTCTGCCTTTCAAATAATTGAAGAAAACTTAAAGAAAGTAGAAAAATGAAATGATAATAAAAAAACTGGCTATGAGAGGCAGAAGGGGCTATGAGACCCATGAAACAGGCAGACAATTCCAGAGCTGTGGAGTTGCTTTTCATTTGTTTTTGCTGTGGAAGCTCAGACAGAAGTTTAGTCTTGGGTATAACACAGGTGGATTTTAGCCTGCCAAGGCAAATTCGGACACATGTGGCCATGGCCAATCAGAGGGTCCCTAGACTTTCTCCAGACACCTCCCCAGGTCAGATTCAGCACTGCGACATTTCAGGTGGCAATGCCTGGCTCAAGGTACATGGAGACTGCTTCCATGGATTTTGTTTTCCCGTAGGTTTGGGGCCAGTGTCAGGATCGTCTAGTGGGCAAGATGGCCACTGTCATGTCCCTGTGGACCCTGGTACATACCCATCTGCATTCCAGGTAAAGCTACCCTGTGAGGACAGTCACCCTGCCCCACGTGAGGGGTCCTGCCAAGACATCTGGGTTTGGGCGGAGACACGGAACCACGGTAGGGCCTGGGGATTCCTGAGTCTGTCTCTGGCCTCCACAGAACCATGCCAGGCATGGCTCCCAGTGGTCCTCACTGTGAACAGCTGCCCTTTCTGTTTCTATCCTGTAAATAGCATGAACCATGTGGAAACCAGAGTTTCTTAAAACAGTTCCATTTAAAGAAAACAAAAGGACCATCTCTTGATTAACTTCTTTTTCACCACAGGCCACCAGCAAAGCAGAATCTGACCTGTTACGTACAGGGGTTCCCAGCCCCAATCCACCCTGCAGGGGGTATCTGCTTTCCCGTAGATGCAGCCTTCACACATTGCAGACCCCAGATGGCTCTTCCACCAGATGTGTGGTTAGGACAACCCAGGAACTGAACTTTAAATTTCAATGGAGTTCATTTGCACATAGCCAAAGGTACCCGCTGAACTGAGCAAAGCAAATGTGGAAGTTGGGCCGCCTCCTCTGGGCTGGGTCTGGGCCAGGGATGTGTATGGGTCTCGGGTGTGTATGGAGAGTGACACATGTGCTCCAATGTGTGTCATACTCAGGACCGCAATCCCAGAAGAGGCCCTCAGATGGTTTATCCTCCAACTCCAAGCTTTTCCAGGTTAGAATACAACTTGGAAAGAGTCACCTGGGCTGATGAGCCTGCCTGTGGACACCAGCTTGGGCAGGCAGAGCCAGCAGGTTCAGCGTCTGGTGACATCAAGATCTCTCAGGTGAGCCGCTTCCCTCAACCTCGGTGACACCTGAACCCTCAAGTTTCTGGGGAGGAAACAGAGGCAAGCAAACTCCACTGCCTGAGTTTCCTAGGAGAGAATGTGGCAGAGTTGGGATTTGAACCCAGGTCCTTTGCGGCTCACAGTTTCCAGGCTCCAGGCTGTGGTTTTGCCTTGAGGGGGGCCCGCTGCCCTGAACTTTCTTCCACATTCCTGTTGGAAGTTCCCGAGTGACAGGGACGGCTGAGAGGTCAGCCTGGGAAGCTCTCAGCTCCCTTGGGGGGTGAGGAGGTGGGGGGCTGTTCTCCGGTCAATGCATCCTGCCCCCACCCATGGGCCTCAAGTTAAAAATAACAAAGAAGGACAAACCCCGGCTCTGCCATCAGGAGGACAGCATGTGGTTTTAATATTCTTCTCCCTCTTTCCGAATTCTCCAGACTTGGATTCAACATTAGAGATCACTTCCTGACTGAGGGGCTGGAAGACACGGGGAAGAAGTATCCAGTGGAAAATTTCTTCTCTAGAGAATTTTTTAAAAAGTCATTACATATGAAAAAAAACCTCAAAACTCTCAATTATAAAATCCATACATATTTCTTAAAGGAAATATGGGAAACAGACAAATTTCAAAAGAGGAAAAATGATCACTCAGAGAATTGCAACTGAACATTGCCATATTCCATTTAGTCTTTTTTTGTTTGTGTGCATAAAAAATATGTTTTGGGCACCACTTTTGTGGCATGCAGGGGTAAGCTGCTGCCAGGGGTGCCAGCATCTCAAATGGGTGTGTTTTGAGTCCCAGCTGTTCCACATTTGGTCCAGCTTTCTGTTAATGCACCTGGGATAGCAGCAGAAGATGGCCCAAACTGCTTGGGGCCCCAGCCACCCACAGGGGTGACCTGGATGGAGTTCCAGGCCCATGCAGACTCACCAACATGTCTACCTGGGCTGAGGTCAAATTGCTGAACAAGTTTCTGGGTACTCACTACTTTCTGATTTCTTTTCTTCCTCTTTTTTCCCTTCCTCCCTCCCTCTTTCCCTTCCCCTCTCTCTTTTTCTTTCTTTCTTAAGATTCATTTATTTTTATTCGAAAGACAAATTTTACAGAGAGAGAAGGAGAGATAGAGATCTTCCATCCACTGGATCCCTCCGCAAATGGCTGCAACAGTCAGAGCTGAACTGATTGAACCTGGGAGCCAGGAGACTCTTACGGGTCTCCCACAGGGGTGTAGGAGCCCAAGGACTTGGGCCATCCTGTGCTGTTTCCTAGGCTATAAGGCAGAAAGCTAGATTTTAAGTGGAGCAGCTAGGATACGAACTGGTGCCCGTATGGGATGCTGTTGACATAGGGCAGAGGATTAACCTGTTGCACCACTGCACTGGTTCCTACTCTCTTCACACTAGCCCAGGGATCGATCTGAACTGGCACACCGGGCCTTGAGCCAAACTCCACCCGCCACTTGCTCTCTGCTAAGGATGGTTTTTACATTTCCATTGACTGGAAACAAAAATCCCAAAAGAGCAATATCTCCTGACATGTAAAACTTCCATGGAAGTCGGAATTTTTTAATGTAACATCAAAAATATAAGAAAGTCCTTCAAAATCAGTTTTACTTTGAAAGCCAAGGTTTAGAAAACCCTCCTGAAACACAATCGCGCTCATTCAGGTTTGCACCAACCGTGATATGAAACGGGGCTGGTTGCAGCCTCAGTTGTGAACCTGCCAAGCCTAACCTGCTTACCACTGACTTTTTATTGAAAAAGTTTGCTGACCCCCAGTCCAGAGCTATGGTTTCCCAAGCAGCTGCCTTCCAGGATCACTGCAGAACTTTAAAATATCTGGTTGTTTCTTGGTACCCAGGGGTGTTTGGTTCCAGGATTTCTCCAAATCCACAAGGGCTCAGGCCTGTTCCATGACCTTGTGTGTGGGATTCACATTCACACACATCCCATTACCCCTCTGTGTCTTTAAATCCTCTAGACCAACACAATGTAAGTGCTATGTGTTATATACGGGGTGACAGCAGGCAAGTCTGTACGTACTTGGTACAGACATACTTATTTATGTATTTGAAAGGAAGAGTTAGAGAGAGACAGATCCTACATCTTTTGTTTCACTCCCAAGATGGCCACAACAAGCAGGGCTGTGCCAGGAATAAGCCAGAAGCCTGGAACTCCATCTAGGTCTCCCATGTGGGTGGGTGTCAGGGACCCAAAGTCTTGGGCCATCTTCCATTGCCTTCCTAGGCATCTTGGCAGGCAGCTAGACTCTAGGCAGCTAGGATTTTATATGGGAGGTTGGTGTCACAAGCATCAGCTTAACCCACTGTACCACAACATCAGCCCCAGATACTGGCTTCTAAAAGGTATTTCTCACCTGTGGTTGATTAGATTTACACTGCACAAACCAGTAGAAACAGTCCATGCAGTTTGCCAGGCCCCAGCCCCACCCAGAGGAAGCAGTGTGCAGATGGGGCCTAAGACTGTGTGGTTTTTTTTTTTTAATTGGAAAGTCAGAATTACAGAGAGAAGGAGAGACACGTATCTCAACTGGCTCCAATGGCTGGAGCTGAGCCGAACCAAAGCCAGGAGCCAGGAGCTTCTTTTGGGTCTTCCATACGGATGCAGGGTTCCAAGGTTTTGGGCCTCGGCTGCTTTTCCAGGCCACAAGCAGGGAACTGGAAGGGAAGTGGAGCAGCCAGAACATTAACCAAGCACATTTGGGATCCAGGCACATGCAAGATGAAGACTTTAGCACTAGGTTATAGTGCCGAGCCCTGGACTATGGACCTTTTAAAATCCACTGCCCCCGACCCCTGTCCACAGGTGGGTGTGACGTCCAGTATCTTTGGGAAGTACAATCCAGGTGTGCCCAGGAGCTTGAGTCTGTGGACAGGCCCCAGGCTGCAGCGCCTCCCATGACAGCTCCCTACTCTGTACCCAACCTGAAGCAAGCAGACAGACCCCAGGGTATTCCCTAGGCCATCTCCAACCCAGGACTCCTCCCATATGGGATCCCAGCGCATGCAAGGCAAGGATTGAGCCATTAGGCTACTGTGCTGGGCCCCTTACACTTTTTAAAAAAGATACATTTTATTGGGCCCAGTGCAATGGCTCAGTTAGTTAATCCTCTCCCTGCAAGTGCTGGGATCCCGAATGGGTGTCAGTTCATGTTCTGGCTGCTCCACTTCCCATCTAGTTCTCTGCTTGTGGCCTGGAAAAAGCAGTAGAGGATGGCCCGAGTACTTGGGCCCCTTGCATTCCTGTGGGAAACCTGAAAGAAGCTCCTTGCTCCTGGCTTTGGATTGGTTCAGTTTCCAGCCATTGTGGCCATTTGGGGAGTGAACCAGTGGATGGAAGATCTTTCTCTGTCTCTCCTTCTCTCTGTAAATTTGTCTTTCCAATAAAAATAAATCTTTTAAAATATGCATTTTATTTACTTGAAAGCAGAGTTAGTGAGCGAGAGAGAGAGAGAGGATCACAGGGGGCTCTTCCATCTGCTGATTCACTCCCCACATGGTTGCAACAGCCAGGGAAGGGCCAGGCGAGGAGCAGGAGCTTCTTTCAGGCCTCCCACACAGGTATAGGGTCCCAAGCACCTAGCCATCCTCTGCTGTTTACCCAGGCACATTAGCAGGAAGCTGGATTGGAAGTGGAGCAGCCGGAACTCAAACCAGGACCCATATGGATGCTGGGCCACAGGCAGCAGCTTTGTCCACTGCACCATAGCACCAACCCCTCCCCACTATATTTTTTATTTTTAACTGACAGTTATTGTGTATATTTATGGGGTACAATGTGGTATTTTGATACGGGTATACATTGTGACAGGGTTTAGTCAAGCTAATTAACATAACCACCACTTCACCTACTCACCATTTTGTTTTTGGAGAGGAAACATTGAGTATCTACTCATCCAGCAATTTTGAAGTGTAAAATATATAGTGACTAACCATGGTCACTAACGCGTAGTGCGCCAATCTACATGCAGTCATGTACCGGGGTCAATCCTTCCGCATCCTCTTCCCCAGCTCCCCAACCCACTGTTCTACTCTCTGCTCTGCAAGGCGCCTTTAGGAGACTCCACATCTCTGGGAGCTCACCTGGCAAGTGTCTTTCTGATCTTGGCTTATGCTGTTTCATCTGTGTTGCCGCAAATGATAACACAGTCTGCTTTTTAAAGGCGGATTAGCTTTCCATTGAGTACCAGGTCTCCTTACTGAGACTGACTCTTGGCTGCTGTGATTACTATGGCAATGAACTTGCGAGTGCAGAGGTCTCTCCCACCCACCAAGGACAGCTCTTTTGGATGCACACCCAGTGGTGGGATTGCTGGATCGTCTGGTATATCAGGTTTTGGGAGTGCTTAGGGGTTAGAAGTTTGGTCCCCAGTGAGGTGACTTTGAGAGATGGATCCCAGGGGAAGGTCATTCGGGCCCTGCTGGTCCCACCTTCATGACTGGGGAGGGCGGGGCTTGCACAGTGGGCTGGCTCTCAGAGAGAGTTGGGATAAAACAAATTCTGCTGGGCTATCTCTCACAATTCCTGTCTCTGTGCCATCACTTTTGTAGGGCTCCCCTCGCTGTAATGCCCTCTGTCACAAGCCCTTCACCAGCACAGAGCCACACCAG
The DNA here is from genome assembly GCF_030435755.1 of Ochotona princeps. Taxonomy (NCBI): domain Eukaryota; kingdom Metazoa; phylum Chordata; class Mammalia; order Lagomorpha; family Ochotonidae; genus Ochotona; species Ochotona princeps. The sequence goes on from NC_080853.1 coordinate 25,588,086, forward strand.
GCTGGCACCACATTCTGTCACCTCCAGTGTGAGGACCCAGCCTCAGGTTACAGCAATGCAAAACAGAGCAGAGTGGCCAGCATTATGGCACAAGAGATAGGAGGTTCAACTGCTGCCTGCAGCGCTGACATCCCTTGTCAAAGCGCTGGTTCAAATCCCAGCTGCTCTGCTTCCTATTCAGCTCCCAGATAATACACTTGGGAAAGCAACAGAATATGACCCAAATACTTGGGCCCCTGCTACCCACAGGGGAGACCCAGATAGAGTCCCAGGCTCTTGGCTTTAGCATGACCCAGGCCTGGGCTGCTGTGATCATTTGGGGAGGGAAAAAGAAGATCTCTCTGTCTCTCGCTCTCTCTGTCTCTGGTCACTCTGCCTCTCAAGTAAATAAATAAATCTTTAAAACAAATAGAAGAAAATGGACTAGATAAGGAGAAGCAACGACTGGTTTCAGCCACGCCTTCTAAGTGTTTCCCACAGCAGAGAGCAGTGTGGCAGAGCAGACAGAGCCTTGTGGTGTTGGATGCACAGTCTCCAGCTGTAGCCTTCAGTGCACCTGTTCCTCAGTCCATCCTCTAGACCAAGTTGCAAAGGCTTTTGGAGCCTTCAACTGCTGCTTCTTGTTGTTGTTGTTCTTCTTCAAGATTTATTTACTTTTATTTTTGAAAGGAAGAGTTGCAGGGAGAGAAGGAGAGAGAGATCTTCCACCTGTTAGTTCATTCTCAAGTGGCCTTCAGGACTGGAGCTGGACTGATCTGAAGCCAGGAGCCAAGAACTTCCTGCTGGGTCTCCCAGGTGAGTGCAGGGGTTCAAGGCCTTGGCCTATCCTCTATTGCCTTCCCAGGCACATTAGAAGGGAGAAGAATAGGAAGTGGAACAGCCATGACTTGAACCCATTGCCCATATGGGATGCTGGCACTGTAGGCTGAAGTTTGGCTTGCTAAGTCACAGTGCTGGTCTCTCAAGTGCCTCTTGTGCCACACGAATGACTGATAATATTTGCATCTTCCAGGTGACTTAGTGGAACCAGGAACTCAGCTTTGTAAGAAACTCTATGAAAATCAGTCATATCTGTAGTCAAACTGCAAACACAGCCAACGCCTGTTTGGACTACCGGTGACAACTTGGCTGTCTCCCACCTGGTTAGAGTGGCTGCCCAGCCCAACAGCTGTCGAGCTTCTCACCAGGGCAGGGCTGGAGGTTGGGCATCAGGATAGAATTCAGGGTGCGGATGGAGCTGGCCCTGGTAGGCAGATGGCATCTCCATCCCTTGGGGATGATAAGCATCCCCTGTGGGGGCTTCTCAGCTCTCCTGGTGAACTGTGCTGCACACAAGCAGTAGCCGCAAAGCTTCCTGGCCCCAGATAAGCATTCATTTGCATCTCTCATGGTTCTAGGGGTTGCTTGTGCCCAGTGATGCTGGCCTCACTTTAGGAGTCTATGTTTTGGTGATAGGTGTCACCCACGTGCTCAGCCAGGCAGGGTCCCTGAAGGCTCCCCACCCACACCTGACCATGTGCCTCCCCTGCCTCTCACTTGCATGGTTGGCGTTGACACCAGGCGACCAGCTGGAAGATCAGCTAGGGTATTGATCCAACCCCACTTCCTGCCATCTCTTTACGTGGCTTGGGCTTCTCTTGCAGAGCAGTCAGGCTCTGAGCAGGAGCTTTCAAAGAAAACATGTTTCAGGAGAAAGAAAGCAAGAGCTGTTTCTTCTGTTGTAAGCTAGGCTGGACTTGGCAGGTGGCACTTCTGCCCAGATCCAAGGGGGTAAAAGGACAGACCTCCCTTCTCCTTAGGAGAAACTGTACCTTAGAGCAGTGTCTTAGAGACTGGTCATCACATCACCTTGGCCACACACCAAAACCATCTGAGTGATCAGCACTCAAGGTCAGCTGTACCCTAGGGAAAGTCATGATTGATGTTTCCGAGTGGGACCTGGCTATTAAAGTACTTGGAAGTTCCCAAGGTGATGCTAAGGTACAGCCAAGGCTGAGAACCATTGGATTGACCCAACCCTGAAGAAAAGCAAAGAATCCAAAGACCCAAGGAGAAGAAGACAAGATTTGGTCCAGGAGCCCTGAAGGTTCCTAATTAGACATTTAGGGTCCTCCTCTCCAGCACCTTCCCAGAGCTGCTTGATTCTCAGGGGCATCTGGTGCCTAGTTAGCACACATGCTTCAAAGTCCAGGATGGAAAGAGTTAAGTGTTGATGGGACCAGTAGAAATCACAAAATGGCCTGAATGTCTCCTTGGTCCCAGGCTTTTGGTCTGAAATTGTTTGGCTGATTTTCCCCATTGCCTTAAATTGTATCGAAACACGCTGCATGTTCAGACACAAATGGCAGAAATCCCACTGTTAACAGCATTCTGGGTCAATTCTGTAAATATGCCTTTCCAATAAAAATAAATAAATCTTTAAAAAGGAAATGATTTAGTCTATAGTTTTCAGGATTGTTAAAAGTTGGACCTATGTCCTGCTTTGAGTTTGTTACTTTAGCTGCTTATTAACCCATGTGGGAGACCCATAAGGATAAAGACGTGTGTGTGGTCACAGAAGTACAGTTCACAATAGTGTGAGCTTTGATGACTCCCCTGCTTCTCATGTTTTGGGAAGACATTTCCAAGTGTAATCTGCAGAGCTCCTTGGAGGAGTCCTGGAGGCTTAGGCCCCACTGCCCACAGCAGTGACCAGCACCAGACGCTCACTGCTTACTGGGCACTCTTTCCCTTCTTGCTGTTCTTTGCTGGGACACCCACCCCCCCACCACCTGCATCAACTTCTGGCATGCTCCACGTCACCACAAATTAAGACATGTTGAGAGTAAGGAATTGCTCCAAGTGCATTGGTGCGAAGTCCAAGAAGAGGCCACTGCAACCTCGGTGGTGTGGAGACAGCTAGGGGGCTGAGGAGGTGGATCCAGAGTGGAGGAGAAGGTTTCGAGAGGGCTGCCGCCATCAGAATGTCCCTTCCTAACATATTCGTCCCACTTCCAGCCGCATCCTGAGCCTCCTCTCCTCCCAGATCTTCTCTGGTCTCCCCTGGGAGCTGGTGTTGCTCTGGAATTCTCTCCATGACTGTTCTCTCCTAAGGTCTGGCATCCATGGAGGCAGTCTCTGGCTACTCTCTCTCTCTGAGTGGTGCAGAAACCATACATAGCATTGTGTTTGGAAATATCACCACAGACATCCACCCAGCCAGTTCAGCAGTGAGGTAAGCAGCAGTTGACTATGGAAAGAGAGGCGCACTTGACAACACTCAGCCATCTGTGCAAGGCTGGCCGGTTAGCCTGTGCCAGTCTGGGATGCAGACAGATGCCCACATAGCAGTGTGATGACCTTGAGCCCATCTGCTGCCAGGGGGCAGCTGGCCAATGCATCACTCCTTCCCTGCTGTCTGCTGGGAAACAGCCCACGGATGCTGGTCAGGGCTGGAATCATCTGCCGGGCAACATGCAAGGAGCCAGGCAGCTGCTCTCTTGTGGAAGGCCAGGGACCGAGGTCCAGCCAGGCCTGGGTCCTGCTCTGAGGAAGTCCAGGGTCTTAGGAGTCCCTGAGGACCTGTTTAGTCCTCACCCAAGGCCTGCTCCAATTGCAACTCAGGCTTTGCCATGGATTTGGAAGAAAAAAGGAGGGAGTGATGGGAGAGGAAGTGAACAATACCACAGGAGGTAGCACTGAATTAAAGAGCGATGACTCTGTGTGAGCACGTGCATGTGTGTGTGCATGAGTATATACACTTGAGTATATATATGAATGTGTATACATGTATGTGTCTGTGGGAGCATGTATGTATGCACACTCCTGCTGCTTTGCTAGGCACATCAGCAGGGAGCCCGACTGGAAGTGGGGCAGTCAGGACTCAAACTGCTGATCCTTCAACTTGACATTGCTCACTCCACTGCTCCTAGGGCCCTAACCTTCTTCCTGGCTGTCAGCCCCAGCCCCACTTCCTAGCTGCTGTTCCTGTTCTTTATGTCTTACTACATCTTCTGCTCACTGAGCTTGCTGATTGTCTATTCTTCCCTCCTCTTCTGCCAGCTAACTGCAAGTCCACGCGGGCAAGGCATTTTCTTTCTTTTTCTGGGGACCTCCCATGGCAAAGAACACTGCCGGGCACACAGTAGGGGCTCCACAGATATGGGCAGGCATCACTTATTACGGAAAGAGCGAAGTCCTGAGAGACACGTCCTTAGCTGATTTTGTCCTTGGGCACACACCACGGAGTGCACTTACACAAGCTCGCGGTGTGGGGCAGTCGGCCTCCTGGTGCAAGAATGAGGCAACTGCTGCCCTAACAGGGCGCCTTGCTTTCAGTCAGCAGGTTGTGTGTGTGTGTGTGTGTGTGTGTGTGTGTGTTATTCAATAGGCAGGGGCAGACAGAGATGGACACAGAGAAATCTCCAATCTCCCCAAATGACTGCAACAGCCAGGGCTGGGTCAGAGTTAGGAACCTGGAACTTTTAATCCAGATCTCTCAGATGGGTGTTAGGGACTCAAGGACTTGAGCCATCACTTGCTGCCCCAGCCCAAGATGCATGTTAGTAGAGGATGGCTAATGAGCACAGCCAGAACTCAAACCAGACACAGGCATCCCTGGCCGTGTCTTAACTACTGTACCCAATGAGCACACTCCAAAGTAGCATGAAAAGTTTGGTAGTAGAGACACACAGAAGCCAGTAACACAGGGGTTTATTAGCCTCAGGTACTGTGTGCTTTACGTAAGTGTGTGCACTTTTCTTTTATCTGGTGGTGGGTGTGTTCACATCAGCATCACCTCAAACAACACAAGTTAACATGTCGGACTCTAACTTCTGAGAGCCATGACGTCACAAGGCTACAGGAATTTCCTGCCCTCTTATCATTTCCTGGGGCCACCATCATATGTGTGGTTCCACCCTTTGCTGTGTGGAGGGCGATGACATGATCTGCACAAACCGTGATGACACACCATCACATCACTTGTTGACACTAATGCATCTCCTGTGCTCTTCAAGAACTTTCTTCTGTTTGTCCTTTCTACCCAGAAGAGATGAAGCTGGCAGCATGATTTAGAGAGGCCGGGAACACAGATGGGAACTACATTTGCCTTATGCCAGAGATGTCCTATGGTTACCTGTCCTGAGCCTGGAGCTGGGCTGCAGGGCACACAGAATTCTGAAACCATTTTGCCAGTGCATGCCACGGTCAATGAATTCACTATGTAGAAGGCTCTCTCTCTCTCTCTCTTTTTTTTTTTTTTTTGAATCAATGTTGCACTTCTGGCAATAAAATAAAATAAAATAAAATAAAATAAAATAAAATAAAATAAAATAAAATAAAACATTTCCTTCTCACCTTGCATTCTGGTGCTCCACCTTTTCTCCCCAGGGGTGACCCCTGATGAGATCCTTGTTGATTGTTCCAGACACATGATTGCATTTACAAACATTTGTTTTTCCTTTCACACACCAGACCCATTCTTTCTCATGTTGTTTTTTTCACTTCACAACACGTCTTCAAGGCACCTCCATCTCACAGCACTGAATCGACCATAGAGTATTCTGTAATGCACTCTCTCTGCCCCCGCCCCATATCCACAGGCAGGCTTTGCTTATTACAAACAATGACAGCATGCAGGAACCTTTTGCATAGGAAAAAAAGAAAAAAGAAAATGAGGAAAGAAGAGAAAGAGGGAAGAAAAGGAGAGAAAGACAGTAATCCATCCCCAAGGGCTCAGAATGTATAAGACACGTAACTATCTGTGCAGCATTTCAATGCCAGGTTTGCCGTTAAGCACAATAGGGCCCTTGCCCTCAGAGTCATTCTAACAATGAATCAAAACCCTGCTGCCTTTACCCTGCCATAGAAATTCCTCTTTGTTTCTCCTATGGGGATGCAGAGAGGAGGGCAGTAGAGAAGAGGGCTCTGCTTGGCTTTTAACTTGGCATGCCACGCTGGGTTTTATGTGGTGGTGGCAGCTCCCGCCAAGGTGCATTGGGGAGCAGCATGAGGATTCTAAGTTTGCTGTGATATATTTAGAGTGAGCCCTTTAGTGGTGCCCTGAGCAGGAGTGTAAATAGCTGCTTACACGGGCACTTAGAGCCAACCTAGAAAGAGGTTATAATTGCAGAGTGCAGGCAGTGTTCTACTGGAGAGCTTTTCTAAAATGACATGCTATTTGACCCAGTAGTTTCCAGAAGGGGGAGGTTTCTTTGATCAGGGAGGCAAGCTGCCTTGCACAATGACTGGTTTCCTGTAGTGCTCTGGCCAGACATGCCTGGCCGGGGTGGAGCTGATAACAGGGAGAACCTGCGCTGAGAGCTTGGGGGACTGGAGTTTTGTCTGAATTCTCCTAGAAGCAGCCAAGGATCAAGTTCAATCAGACTATTTAGAAGGTGGTTCCTGGGCCAGGCGGCGTGGCCTAGCGGCTAAAGTCCTCGCCTTGAGAGCCCCGGGATCCCATATGGGCGCTGGTTCTAATCCCAGCAGCTCCACTTCCCATCCAGCTCCCTGCTTGTGGCCTGGGAAAGCAGTTGAGGACGGCCCAATGCATTGGGACACTGCACCCGCATGGGACACCCGGAAGAGGTTCCCGGCTTCAAATCGGCGCGCACCGGCCCGTTGCGGCTCACTTGGGGAGTGAATCATCGGACGGAAGATCTTCCTCTCTGTCTCTCCTCCTCTGTGTATATCTGGCTGTAATAAAATGAATAAATCTTTAAAAAAAAAAAAAATAGAAGGTGGTTCCTGGGCTCTCAGGCATGGGGAAAGTAGGTCGAGAACAAGAGCGAGGCTTGGGGTGCCGCCACTTCCCCCTCTTTTAGTCTCTATTTCCTAGAGCCCCGAGGGTGTCATGTTGGGACACAGCACCCAGAGGTTCATCACCTCCATGGGCCCTAGGAGCCACTGCAAGAGGGCCCAGGGAAGAACATGCTGTTGTCTGTGGACAAGTGGAGGCTGCTGGCAATGATGACTTCATATTTTGGGTCTGGATTTGCCACAACCTTTTCCATCATACCAGCTGCTTAAGAAATAAGGCTCTGAGATGACAGCGTTTCAAGAGGTGCAGTCACTTTGAAACATGGATCAAACTCTTGAACTCAGAGCATACCAGATATGTTTGTAAATTAACTTCTGACATGAATGCTTAATGTGTCTTCTCTGATATAAGGAATGTGATATTGGAGCATGTGTCTACCTTACAATTTACATAATACTAAACTATTAGTTTCTTAAGACATGTATGACTTAGCTTGCTATATGACCGGAAATTCTGAGATTTTATTTACTTAATTTTTTGCTTTTTTGGGGTTAAGACATTGTTGGAAGCTTAGCAACATAAAGTTAGAAAAAAAAAAAAAGGATGGTTCCTAAGGGGTACCTGGAGGGTGGTAGGGAAGAAAGGGAAGACAAGGATGAGAAGCAAGCCATGAACAGTTATCACTGTGGACCTCTGAGGCCCAGTACTTCTGGGGACTCTTGGAGACCAACACGACATGTTTCTGCACTCCCCTGTGAAGGGTGAGGGATCTTGGGTATTCATTCAACCAACATGCACCTGTCACCAGTTATAGGCTTTTTGGCAGGGGTGGGGTAATCTGTAGTTTGCCCTGCATGAAGCCATAGAGTTTCTGAGTTGGTTTCTGTGGCATTTTATGGAAACCCCCCACCCCTGAGCCAAAAAGTACTGGCAAACGATGTGCAAATTCGCCAGATGCTACTGGAGTCTGGCAGATCCAACTGAGTTCCTACATGCAGTGTGTGTGCTTCCAGGTTGCAGCTGGGCAGACCACACTCCTCTCTCTGAGGCCTGGCTGTCCTGCCTGAGGGATGTCTGGTCACATGGTGGACCGAGTGGCTCTGAGCTGACCCTCAGCTCCTAGGATAATGTGAACGTATCTGCCTTTTCCACTTAAAAAAAGATTTCAGTCAACTCATGTGAACTGGAACAAGATCTAAGCATTTGAAAGCTGTGAGAGTAGAACAAAGTTGGAAGATTCTTTGAATGGGACACAAATAGTCCTCTGAAAGTCTCTGCTGCAGGGAAACGACAAGGTGGACCTTGTGAGCAGTGAGACAGCGGCTGTCAGGAGGTTGATTCGGGTTGCACCAAACAGACCCTCCCATCTCCAATGCCTCACTTCTGGAATTTCCTGCTCGGGAGACGGTGTTCCATATGACTTCAATCCATCCCTTCTTCAGCTCACAGGCCAATTAAAATTTCACTGGGTCAGAGAAAGTGCCTGAGCTACTTGCCCCTGGGTTTAAATGAGTCTTTCTAATGAATTTTTTTTTAAAAAAGATTTATTTATTTATTTAGAAGTTGAAATTACAAAGAAAGAGGGCAAGAGAGAGAGAGAGATTTCTATCCACTAGTTTACTCTCCAAATGGCCACATTGGTCAGGGCTGGACCAGGCCAACGCCAGGAGCCAACAGCCAGGAGCCAACAGCCAGGAGCCAAACAAAGCCCCCAACATTTGGCCATCTTGTGATGTTTTCCCAAGTGCATTAGCAGGGAGCTGGATTGGAAGTGGAGCAGCTGAGACTGAAGCAGGTGCTCTTATGGGTTGTCTGTGTTGCAGGCAGGAGCGTAACTAGCTACCTTGACACAACACTGGCCTCAGCAAACATAATCTTGAAATGGTCAGAGCTTAAGAAAACAGGAGGTGGACAGGTAAGTCGATGCATCAGTAAATTACCTTCCTTTGAAATGCTGATGATGTTAAACGTCCCCATCACAGTAGATGGCCCACAGTGGTGGATTCGTAACTGCTGTCAACACACGATTGTTGAACAATATTGGGCAACTGGGACAGGTTCTGAGGGGAGGTGATCTATTGGGAAGAATGGCCATTAATTTCATCTGCTGGGCTTCCTGGATTCTGAGGCCCAGCTGGGCTCACCAGGAAAAAGTGGTCCTCTCTTAGCTCTGTCTGCCATGGATGTGCAAGACTTTTGTCACCCTTGATCTAGTACATATCAGATTCTCCATGGAGCCTTGGAAAATGTATCAGTTTTGCTATCAAGATTTTTCTTGTGAACTAAGGAATGTTTATCTTGGGCTCAGCATGTTGGTGCAACTAGCTAATCCTCTGCCTCCAAGTGATGGGATCCCATATGGGCTCTGGTTTGTATCCCAGCTGCTCCACTTTCCATTCAGTTCCCTGCTTGTGGCCTGGGAAAGCAACAGAGGATGGCCTAAAGCCTTGGAACTCTCCATTCATCTAGGTGATGTAGGGAAAGCTCCTGGCTCCTGGCTTTGGATTAGCTCAGCTCTGGCCATTGCTGCCCTTTGACGAGTGAAACAGCAGATGGAAGAGCCTTTTCTTTGTCTCTCCTTTCTGTAAAACTTCCTTTCCAATAAAAATAAATATATATATTTTCGGGCCCGGCGGCGTGGACTAGCGGCTAAAGTCCTCGCCTTGAGAGCCCCGGGATCCCATATGGGCGCCGGTTCTAATCCCAGCAGCTCCACTTTCCATCCAGCTCCCTGCTTGTGGCCTGGGAAAGCAGTCGAGGACGGCCCAATGCATTGGGACCCTGCACCCGCGTGGGAGACCCGGAAGAGTTTCCTGGTTCCCGGCTTCGGATCGGCGAGCACCGGCCCGTTGCGGCTCACTTGGGGAGTGAATCATCGGACGGAAGATCTTCCTCTCTGTCTCTCCTCCTCTCTGTATATCTGGCTGTAATAAAATGAATAAATCTTTAAAAAAATATATATATATATATATATTTTAAAAACAAATGTTTATCCCATTTTCATTTATTTCTTGATCCATCTATTAGGCTACCTAGAATGAGAGGAAAGGTTCAAGCCACCATATACAAGTTAAAAAATATGAGGGAGCTGTCGTGGCACAATGGGTTAAACCACTGACTGCAATGCTGATACCCCAAATGGGCTGGAGTTAAGTCCCAATTGCTCCACTTCCTATCCAGCTCCCTGCTAATGCGCCTGGTTCAAGAACTTGGGTTTCTGCCACCCTAGTGAGAGGCCTGGATGGAGTTCCAGGCTTCTGTCTTCATCCTAGATGAGCCCCAGCCATTATAACCATTTGGGGAGTGGACCAGTGAATAACAACTCTCTTTCTCTCTGTCTCTTCCCACCCCCACGTTACTCTGCTTTTTAAATAAATAAATCTTTAAAAACAAATAGAATCCATGAGTTCAAGGTGCAGTTCTGTGCTCTGCTGTGTGGCTTTAGGTAATTTACCTCACCCTTGTGGTACCAGCCACACCTGTGCCTCTCATTGTTCACTTGAGCTACTCCATTCCTCCTACCTGGTCTCTACCCTCCCCATGGATGCCCCTACAGGTCCCCTCCACAAAGCAACCCGCCTACATGTTCCTAGATATAAACCAAGGTGTGCTAGGTTCTCATAGGAAACATATCAAACTCGCAAACATTATGAAGAATTTCTAGGGAGAATCTACTGAGGTTACCCAAGGCCTCCTCCATGACCCAGCAGCTCCACAACTAATCGTGTCACCCAGCAGAGTTCATCAATCAATCCACACCTGATTTTGAGGGCTGCCCTTCCCAAACCTCCTTGCCACTCAGGAAGGTCTTGAACCCCACCAGTAGGCAAAGCAGCTGTGTTCTAGGCTGAGTATATTTGGATATAACAGGTACACAGAAAAACACACAGGCTGTAAGCATGTGGGTGGCCAGTTCTCATAACCCAAACACATTTTGGCAGCCAGCACCCAGGTGGAGGCCCATGATGGTCCCAGCATACTCTGCAACCTGGACCTACGAGGAGCACAGCTGCAGGGCATCTCTTGGCCTTGATGAATGCAACTTCACTTGGCAAGTGCTCCTCTGGCAGTCTTTGCTCCACAGGAGGTCCTGTGCGCAAAGCTCATTCTCTTTGCTTGGGAATACGCCACTGGCTAGCACTGAATTATTCATCTATTTATTCATTTATTTATTACAATTACAATGGATTCCATTTACATCCATTGTGCTGCTGATGGACTTCGGGTTGTTTCTGATCTGGGGCAAGAGGAGTTCTTGCCACTGACAACCTTGGCTGAATGAGTCTTTGAATCAAATGCTTTTCAGTCAGGTGCTCAGCCAGAACAGAATGGAAGGTGGGGCTGACAATGGGTACATCTGCTCTGTGTCCATTGAGTCCATCGACTCACAGCACTGACTTGGCTTTCTTGTGGATAAGGGACAGTTGAGGGCTCTCTGGTCCTTCCAACTTGTAGTACAATGGGCATGACTTGGCTGAGGTTCTCCAGAGGTGGGAGAACTTAATTTTTTTGCTAAGCACTTTTGGATATTTGTATCCATCTTAGTGAGCTCTACAAAATCAGCCACTTAAAAATTAGCTTGCTGTAGATTTACTGGGTTTCAAGTCTTGCCTGTAGTTGCTGTGGCAGAGCCAGACCAAATGATTTTTCGGGCCTTTGCGGGATGACCCCTACCTGCATGAAGCTGCCACTCTCCCTTCTTCCGCTACAGGTGACTTCTTTTTCATTTATTTCTTCTTTAAGATTTATTTTTATTAGGGAAGTCAGATTTTACAGAGAGAAGGAGAAACAGACAGAAATATTTTCTATCCACTGGTTCACTCCCCAAGTGGCTACAACAGCTAGAGCTGAACTGATCTGAAGCCAGCAGCTAGGAGCTTCCTACAGATCTCCCACACAGGTATAAGGTCTCAAGGCTTTGGGTCATCCTCTGCTACTTTCCCAGGACACAAGCAGGGTGCTGGATGGGAAGTGGAGCAGCCGGGATGCAAACTGGCACCCATATGGAATCCTGGCACATGCAAGGTGAGGACTTAGCCACTGAGCTGTTGTGCCAGGCCCTATAGGTGACTTCCGAAACAAGAGCTATAAGACCCTGGGTCTTGGGGGGTGCACATTTCTTATTCCTCCCAAGCCCAGCTCCCCATTCGGCCTCCTGTGCCCCTCAGCATCCACCCCTGGATGGATCCTGCTGGAGGGGAGGAAAAGGAAGCCTTGTGGCCCTGCTCAACTCCTTGTTGTCGGCACCTGCTGAGCCCTGCTGTGAAGCTGCAGGACTTCCAAGAAGCCAGAGAAGTCCCTAAAGCCAACCAGAGAGATAGACAAAGAGAGCCACAGAGGTCCTAAAAGAGTGAGAATGAGCAAGAGATGGAGGAGACAGAACAAGAAGAGACGGGGAAAGAGAGCGAGCAAGAAGGACAGAGACAAACAGGGGTAAAGCCAGCCGCCAGGATCAAGACAGTGGCATGGCAAAAAGAACAGAAACCGTGAAGCTATGAAGTGAAACCAAATACCTCTGGGGAAAAATCTCTACCGTCAAACAGGTGACAAGTGTGGTTTTGTGACTAAATTGTTGTAAGATGTGGGTTCAGTTTGAAAGGCTCCCAGGGATGACTCAAAGTAACTGCAGGGAAATGACACAGGCTGCAGGGAGGGGAGGGCATGGCTGAAGCGCAGGGCGGGAGGCTCAGGGATGAACTTGGGGCCCTTTCTTCACTGGTAAGGGAGAAAGGTGGTTGCGAGCAGCCTCACAGAACAGTCTGCACCCACAGAGCTGACAGCCGCAGTGACGGGTAGCTCAGTAGCTCCTGCTTCTCGCCTTTGCAATCAGGCACCTGCTGGAGCCCGCAGCAGCCCAGGCCCTTGTCCTGCTCCCAAGGTCTCACTCAGAACTGCACACATTCCCAGAGACCAGGGAAGCAGGACAGGAAGGTGAGGCCAGGCCAGCAGCTAAGCGAGGAAAGGAGGCTCTGAGCTTGGGGGCAAAACTGAAAGGAGCACCCAGAAACCTAGCAGGCATGAGAATTAGCTTTATTGTGTCATATTTAAAAAACCATGGTGCAGGGGCCAGTGCAGTGGTTTATCAGGCCAATTCTCAGCCTGATAAACCCATGTGGGCACCAGTTCGTGTTTCAACTGCTCCACTTCCCATCCACCTCCCTGCTTGTGGCCTGGAGAAACAGTGGAGGACAGCTCAAAGCCTTGGGACCCTGCACCAATTACTTGAGCCACCACTGCTGCCTCCTACGGGTGTGCATTAGCAGGAAACTGGAGTCAGGAATGTGAACTAGGAATTGAACCAAGGTATTCTGATGTGGGACGTGGGTGTCTTAACCACTAGGCATACTGCCCCTTCTACCAAAGTGACTTTTTTTTTAATTGAATACGGCTGAACTTCTTTAATGAAGCCCTTGGCTTGCTGGGTATCAGATGTCGTAACAGACAAGGATTACAGGTGTGGTGATGTTGAGAGCAGCAAGTAGGGGATGGAGGACAAAGAGGGGGTTATTTGTGGGAGACCACATGAGTAGGAGTGGTGGTAAGAGGGCCAACGGCCCACAAAAACTAGGCCCCTCTTTACCTGGAGCAATATTGTCCTGCAAAGCTCCTGTGTTAGAAACTCAGTCCCCTCAGTCACAGGTTGATGGTGTCTACAGACAGGTCTTCGGGAGGTCATGGATAGGGCATGATAGTATCAGCAACTTTATAAGAAGAGGGACACAGGCCTGAGCTCTCTTACCATGTGATACAGTCTGCCGTGGATTAATGTAGCAAGAAGCCCTTTGCTAAGTGGATGTTGACAACATGTCCTCTGCCTTCCCAGTCCTCAGAACCAAGAGCCAAATAAACTTTTGTTCTTTCTAAATTGTTTCCTATCAGTGTGCCTCCTGTCAGGACCACGTGACCAGTTCCCACCAATACCAATGGAAGGTGAGCAGAACTGAAGCAGTTAAGAAATGGGAATGTCTTCATTCTATTTTTTCCTCACCCTGGCTAATGCTGTGGACTCTAAGGCAGGGAAAGGTAGAGGAGAATTTTAGATCCTGGAATTCACAAATGAAAGGCAACTTGTCAATTTCAGACACACACACTTTGGGCTTTAAGTGATCAAGGAAAATAAGACAAAGGGGTTAACCCACTGTAACATAGGAGCTTATGTGTTATAGTGGCTAGCAGTGTCTCAACTCTCAGAGGGAGGCATCAAGAACTGAACTCCGGAAGTAGGTCACACAACAGGCTGACCTGAGTGGCTTCTTGATGGGATTAGGCTCAAGTCCAACAGAACTTCCAGACTGGGAGCAAAGAAGGGCTTGAGCTCTCCTTTCAGCAGTCTCACAGGGGCTTCTCAAGTTAGCAGTCAACTTGGAGGGGACATGTGTGCTGGGGTCTGCAGGGAATGCCTGCCCCTCTCCCACGCCTTCACTATCAACAAATTGCCCATCCTGGTGCCCCACCCATTGGCCACAGCTCTATCATCACCTCGCCTAACTTTTTAAACTCTGGAACTAAGTAAGGCTCAGATTCTCTCTTTCTAGAAGGCTCTGGGATTGTGGGTTTCTCATTTCTCAGATTGTGGAAGTTGGAATCTGAGCCTCCTAAGGAGCACAACTAAAGGGCAGGGAGAGAGCGGGACAGGATTGGATTGTGGAACACAGCTGCCTGAGTCCCAGCCTGGTTCCCATTCTCCCCACCCACACCAGTTTGAGGTGGCTCAGAAATGGCCCTTTGCAGCAAATTCTCTCTCTGATTCAGGCAAGCTCTAACTGGATTTCTGCCACATACATGCCAAGAACTCTAAACCTAACTGTATGGAACACCTACCTTGTGTGTCTACTATGGTGACTTGGTGGAAGGGCTTTGAGGAGGATGCTTCAGGAGGACATTGAAGAGTTGGGCACCCCAACAACTGGGCTAGGAGCCTCTGCCCAGAAAAGGAGAGTATGTCAGGGGAACAGACAGAGAGAGACTGACTCCCACCCACAGCTGTGTTTAAGGAAAACAAAAAATCCATCTGCTCCCTGCTCTGTCCCAACCAACCTCAATGTCCTGTGACTGATTCAGAGGCATAAACATCATTTTTGGACTCAAGCATAGCAATGTCCTGACGGTGGCAACCTCAGCTCACAGAAGTTGGGCACCAACAAATGTGAATATGAAACCTTGCAGGAAACAGATATTAGAATGGCAAGAGCTATTTTGCTTTTTCAAAGAAAAACCCACAAATGAACAGATTTAAGATGAAAGAGAAGGATGGCCAGTGAGCAACTGAAGAGACGTTCAATATTTTTAGCCTTTAGGTAAATGAAAATCAGAGCCACCAAAGATCATCCTCTCACACCTTCCAGAAAGGCTGAACTACAGTGACAGCGCCGGATGCTGATGGGGACATTGGGAAGCAGGAGCCCTCATTCATGGATGCCGGGCTGCAGAATGGACCAGCCACTCTGGGAAATGACTTGGCAGCTGCTCTAGAAAAACAAACATGAGACTACCATGTGACCCAGACGTTTATCACGGAGAAGTGAAAACATATGTTCACATGAAAGCCTGAACACAAAGATTCACAGCAGCTTTCTGTATCCCAGCCAATGGCTGGTACTTGCCCAGGTGGCCTTTAACAGTAGAAAAGTTAAGCAAACTATGAATCCATGTCATGGAATAAAGGCATGAGCTGCCAAGAGCTGCAACACAGATAAATCTCCAGGAAATTGTGCTAAGAAAAAACACCACCACCAACAACCAAAAAAGTCTCCAAAAGGTTGCATGTGGTATCATTCTATTTATGTAACATTTTTGAAATGTCAACATTTTAGAGACAGGGGCAAGATGAGTGGCTACCAGGATCTAGGGCAGGAACCGGGATGGGCTGGCTATTCAGGGACCTCGTGGTCTCTCTCCTGTTTTAATGTCAACATCCTGTAGTGACCATGTAACTATTTTGTCCAGATGTTAGTTTGGGCAACCTGAGTAAAGGGTACAAGAGCTATCGCTGTATTATTTCTTCCAATTGCACTTGATTCTATTTTGCTCTCAGAATGCAAAGATTAAACACAAAACTGCCTGAAGGCACTGGAGAGAGAGCAAATTAGGAAGAGGCTGTGTGGGTAGAAGAAAGGAGAGGCATAGGAAGAGAATCCCAAGGTTGTCTATACTGGCTCTCAGCCAGACAGTTGTTTCCAGCCTGAACACAGGGTACCCACAGCACCCATAGAAAACCTGCAGTGGCTCTGGCTTGAAGAACCAGAAGATGGGGTCCGGAAAGTGAGAGATGAGCAGGAGAGAGGATGAGCTCACTCATTAATCCTACATACACCTCTGGCTGACCCCTGATCCACACACGACTGGCACACGTGGGGCAGACATGTAGCAGCCTGGCCAAGGCCCAGAGACGAGACTGAAAGCTGAAATGTGTGTGGCCAAGAGGCCGAGTCTGCAGTTGGAGTCTAGCCTAGTTTACTGCTTCACAAAACAAATCAACAAATGGACAAACAAGCATCAAGGTTTCCAGAAAACAACAGAATCCGGAGTCTCTGCAAAATAGCTTCCTCAATGTCTAGAAAGCAATCTTCTATAAAAATGTATTTATTTTTTACTTGAAAGACAGAGTTACAAAGAAAAACAAGGAGAGATAGAAATCTTCATCTGCTGGTTCATTCCCTAAACAGCCACAACAGCCAGACTGTGCTGGTCCTAAGCCAGTAGCCAGGACTTCTTCTGTGATCTTCCATATGGGTGCAGGGTCCCAGGACTTGAGCTGTCCTCTACTGCTTCCACTGCTCTCCCAGGTCATTAGCAGGGAGTTGGAGCAGCCAGGACTTGAACCAGTGCCTATGAGACATTTAACCTGTTACTCCCAGAATATAATGTGCAATTATTGAACAAAAGGAATGCCAAGAAGTTGTCCTGGACTGGTCTCTGCCTCTTGTTTTCTAAAATCAGAGCATTCACAGATGCTGTCAGCTCTACCTCCAAACACACTCATACTCCTTGGTGCTGTCCTCTGCACTATGACCTTGTCCTAGCCACCGCCCCTCCCTGGCCTGGATTACTACCTTGACTATGATAGTAAAAGGATTTCCTACTGAGCTCCCTATTTCCACCTTGCTCGTTCCCTGCACAGCAGTCAGAGACACCTCCTGGAAGTGCAGCCCACACCACTTGCTTCCTCACCATGATCCCCAGGGCCTTACAGGGTTGGTCCAGCCTGTCTTGTGGGCTCCTCTCCTTTCATTCATGCCCTTTCTTAACACGTTCCACCCTCAGCTCTCACATTGTTGGTTGTTCTTCCAGCATCCTTAGCACCTTAGCGTGTTCCGTCCCACCAAATCCTTCTGTTAGCCTTCAGGCTTCAGTCCAGAAAGATCTTCTCTGGCCCTTCCTTCTGCCTGCCATGACAGCTGAAGAGTTGTTATCACCTCCCTGTTCTTACTGTTCTAGAGCCTTGAGTCACTGGCTGAGTGTTTGCTTTGGTTATCTCTTTTCCCCAGCTAAAGTGTTCACCCCAAACAGGAAGGACTTTGTCTAGCTTGCTATCTGCAGTACCTGCAACAGCACTGAATATATAGCAGGTTTCTTTCTTTCTTTTTTTCTTTCTTTCTTTCTTTCTTTCTTTCTTTCTTTCTTTCTTTCTTTCTTTCTTTCTTTCTTTCTTTCTTTCAAGATGTTTTATTTTTATTGGAAAGGCAGATTTACAGAGAGAAGGAGAGACACAGAGGAAGATCTTTCATCTGCTGGTTCACTCCCCAAGTGGCCGCACTGCCTGGAGAAAAGCTGATCTCAAGCCAAGAGCCAGGAGCCTCTTCTGGGTCTCCCATCTGGGTTCAGGATCCCAAGGCCTTGGGCCATCCTCCACTGCTTTCCCAGACCACAAGCAGCGAGCTGGATGGGAAGTGGAGCAACCAGGACACGAACTGGCAACCATATTCAATTCTGGTGCAAGCAAGGCAAAGATTTAGCCACTGAGCCATTGTGCTAGCCTCCTCTTCCCTTCCCCTTCCCCTCCAGCAGGTAGCTATACCAGTTGTCTCCAAACTCTGAGACTCTAGACATGATTCTTTTTCTGGGAACAGCATACAAAAATTCATGGCCATATTTAGAGGACTCCAGCGATTCTTAACTAATACTCAAATGGCCCTGTATTAAGATATCTCTAGTTAATTGATCTTCAATAGTAAGGACTAAACTCGGTCAATACTGAAAAATCTCCAAAGGCTAGGGCCTAAATAAGTATGTTTCCTCCAGGACAGCTCACGGAAAGGGTCATTCCTGTGTTTGCTCTGCTTCTTGTCTTTTTTGCTCTCATGAACAACTCAGCAAAAGAGGATATGGGTCATTGTTTTGGGTTTTCTAGCATTGTAACTTCGTTCTCAAAGGATGTCGCTGGATCAGACAGGCACAATGCAGCCTATGGGGGCTTCTCCAGCAGTATGGCAAGGTGTCCTGCCCTTCTTGGCCTAACGGTCTGCAACAGGGAGTGACCTGGCTCAATTGAACCTGGCAATGAAGTATTGAATGTCAGTGGGCACATGCCAATCTGGATTACTCCACCGAAGGGAAAAGCTGAAGGGTGTGGTTCCTTCCTACCCCTTTCATCAGCTGCTGGCTGGGAAGGTTTTAAGCCATCCTAAAAACTCAAGTTGGAATTTGATCCAGGGCCAACTCACCCCTTGTTGAACATCATGAGCACTTTCCCAGAGTACTTGGGAAGGAGAGATGGCAAACTTCTAAACCTGGTCAAAAAAGTTATAGATTTTTACCAACACATGTTTGTAAAAGTTTGTTCTGTATGTAGCATTGAATTGAAGGTGGAAAAGGTTGTTAGTCTCCATGCGTGCCAGGGTCCTTTGTAAGGCAGCAGCTAGTATAGTTCCCAGTGTCCTTCCATTTTTTTTTAAATTTGAGTTTTATTTATGTATTTGAGAGGCATAAAGATGAGCGAGAGAGCTAGAGATATATTACTAAAATGTCTGCAATGGCCAGGGCCATACTGGGACCCAAACCAGAGTCTGACAACTCAATCCAGGCCTCCCACATGGGTGATAGACCTGCTGCCTCCCAGGTCTGCATGGGAGTCAGGAACTGAATCTGGGCACTGCAGTATGGGATTCAGACATGACTAGTAGACTAAACCACCTGCTTCCTCCTACTTTCCTCAACCATTTCTATGCTTACTGCTGCCACCCCTTGCCTCCTGTTCACTCCTTAATCTTCCCGTCCCCCCGTCTGCCTCTGTCCCCACCCAACTGACCCTCTCAATGTCTCGGTGTTTCCGTGTGTGGAACATTCAAAAACCTCATGGAACATGCATATTCTGAAAAAAAATGAGGCATGAATTCCAAACACTTTTTTTGCACCAAAATGATCATCTTTTAATTTCATGTCTTTGTGAACTTTTGGACATATCCGGACATATCCTTCCCCAACTCCTCATCCCTCTGGTCCTCTCTCTCTCTCTCTTTCTCTCTCTGTCACACACATACACACACACTAGTCTCAAGGCTCCTTTAGTTCTCCATATCTTGCTCACTCTGTTTCCACTTCCTCCTCTTTCCACAGCTTCTTCTGCTACCTGTCTCTGTCCTCAAATCCCACTCAGTCACAACTCTGAGGACATGTGCTTCTGACCTGGTGCTAGCCCAGGCTGGCTCAGAGTCCCAGGATTTTGACAGCCAGGAGAAGGGAAAAAGGCAATGCCATGAGTGAATCTAACCCATGCAACACAGAGAAGCCAAGCCCAGAAGTCTCCCGGGTACATAAAGTTCAAGTGCAAGCTGAGAATCTCTGCTGTTAGGAGACAGAAGATGGCCCTGGGAAGGTGGATCTATGCCACACTGGGAGTGTTCTGCTTTTGACCTAGAGTGTGTGCTGGGGAGAATTTAGCAAGCTGACACTGATTCAGCACTTTCCCGTGTGGATCGTAGACCTAGATTCACTGTGCTCAGAGTACTAAGGAGATTAATTTTGGGCTCTGGCAGCAATTTCAAAGGAGGTATTCTGAGCCATGCGTGGGTGTCCCTCAGCTGTAATGGGGCCCCCTGACCACACTGGGTGGGCACCGTTCATCCTCCCCCATGAGTCAGAACAGGAGCCCTGTGATTCTGAAGGCTAAACCTGTTTGTATGTGCAACTTAGAGAGCAACTCGACAATGTGGAAAACCTCCGGATTGCTTTCCTTTGGGGTACAGAGGACCCAACTCCGACGCCATGCCTAATGGGACCTTGTTTGCCCATTGGCTTAACCAGCACTTCACAAGCACTACTGTGCTAGGTTTGGGAATCTTGACCCCACACCTGCAAGAGTGGCTCAGGGAGCCTGGCCGGAAACGTCACACAATGGGAGGCCCCAAGACACCAGGGTCTTTACAGGGTTCACTACAGCAGGGATTTCCCTGCTTCCTGTAGGCTCTTCCTCTCCCGCCCCTATGTCCCGCATGGCAGGAAACTGCCCCCTTGGTAGGGCACAGGCAGGTTCTGTCCATATTTGGGCACTGGCGCTAGCCCATTGGGAGGTCCCAGGGTAGTCAGGGCACCTAGGTCTGCCTGGCAGGCAGTCACACACCGAAGCAGGGTGGCCACTGGGGGGTGCCTTGTGGGAGCTGCTCTGTGTGGTTGGTCTACATTCATTGCAAACACAAGCCCTTGCTTGGCCTGGGTCACAGGAGGCCTTTTCCAGCAAGATCAGCCTCTTCTAGCATTCTCTACCTAGAGCAAGAAAGCAGAGTTGACAAGGACGTGTTGCAGGGGCAGGAAATGTTGGCATAAGTAGGTGGTACCGAGGCCCTGAGTGTTGTAAGAGCAAGTGGCAGACCCCACAAAGCCTCTGCCTACAGTGCCAGCATCCTATATGGGCACCAGTTTGAGTCCCAGCTGCTCAACTTCCTTACTCTTATGCCGGAGAAAGCGGTAGAGGATGACTCAAGTGCTTGGGCCCCTGCACTCATTTGAGAGATTTGGAAGAAGCTCTTGTCTTCTAGCTTTTGCTTGGCCCAACCCTGGCCATTGCAGCCATTTGGGGAGTGAATCAGCAGATGGGAGACCACTCCCTCAAGGGCTAGTCACCAGCTCGACTCAATGCATTTATTGTGCATGAACCCATGCCAGGCTCTGGGCCAGACTGTAATGATTGATTTTAGTTGGTTGAGATAATATAACAGGTGAGTAAATTGCACAGTAGAGTAGATGATGCTAAGTGCTATGGAGGGAAAAATGAAGTGGGGAAAAGGGAGGAGGAATGCTGGGAGAAATGGTTTTAATGGGAGGCCTCATGAGAAAGTGAGCCAAGGACTGAAGGAGGCAATGAGCCATGTGGAGTCTGGGGAGTGTGTTCCACGTGCAGAGAAATGACCGTTGGAGACCACTGACCTCCTTGCTATTGCTGCCTTTGAGAACAAGGAGGCTGGCTTGGCAGGAACAGACAGCTCTGGCACGGTAGAGAGAAGAAGCTGATGAGGCAGGGAGCCTCATGTAGGGTCTCCCAGACCATCACAAAGATTTTGTTTTCACTCTGAGACCAGGTAAGATGGCATCCAGACTCATCCAGCACCAGAGTCAACAAGTTGGGTCCAACCATTCAAGAAAACCAGCTATGAAGTCAAAACCCTTGAAATCTCTCTTTTCTGCTGCTCAAACACCTGTAATAGTAGGGATTGGACTAGGCCAAAGCCAGGAGGTGGAGAATTCATCTGGGTCTGTAAGCTTGAGCCAATACCTGCTGCCTGCCAGAATGCACATGAACAGGAAGCTGGATAGAACATGGAAGTGGACTTCTAAGCCCAGCAGTTGCTGTGGGAAGTGGGGACCCCAGCCATTGACTTCAGCCTTATGCCCAACACCTGCTGTGGGAAGCGGGCACCCCAGCCAGTGGCTTCAGCCCTATGCCCAACACCTGCTGCTGTGGCAGCTTTGAGGGCCAGTTACTGTAGGCTTCATCTAGGCCCTTGAAGCACAGCTGTCACTTTCTGGGTAATCTCAGTACAGATGAAGGCTCCTGATCCCCATTAAATTTCTGCAGGGCAGACACCCTGCAGTAACTGGATTCTCCAACTGGACCAGCTCCCAGGGTACACTCAGCCCTTGTCTTAGAAAAACTGGGAGAAGACTGTTGGCTTTACAGAATCCAGCCCGCCCTTTACCTGGTTCGACAGTTTCCATAACCACTGTGTGCAGCAACTGAATTTATTTCCGCTTTAAAATCCCTTCTTTCCCCCTTTTTGTCCTCTTCCCTTTTCCCTTATCCTCAGCTTGTTCAACTCTGACACTCCCTTTTAATACAAAGCTCAAATGTCACCTCCTCTTAGGAGGCTTCCCAGACCATACTACTGGTCAACACCAATTGCTCCCTTCTCTAGATCATAAGGTTGCACATTTTAATGCTTGAGTTTTTAGAGCTCCCAAGCACGAAGCTCTTAGCAGGTGCCAGGAATCTGAAACCTTTTAACACCTGAGTAAATGCTGTTATCACCATTTTACACCTGGACAGCTGGGCCAAGCGGGTAGCTTTACAAAGGCCTTACAATTTGCAGTCAGGGCTGTATTCTGTCTTCAAAGCCAGGCCTTTCCTACTCTAAAACCCATCAATGCCTGCCCATGTCCCCCCACCCCCAACCCTGCCCCGTCCTTACAGTTTCAGAGCAGGTGTGGGGCCCCTCCGTCCACCAGCAGGACCTGTAGATCTTCGCCTGAGCTTTTGCCCAGAGAGGTTCAGGTTCAGGAGCTGGGGAATACTATCCTGTGGGGGCAGTGCTCCACAAGCGAGGGGGAAGAGAGGTGTTTCCATACTTAAGGGTGGGGGATCTGCACAGGCTGGCAGTGACAGAGGGTAACAGCACCTGGAGGGCTGCCTTCCCTCCCTGCTCTGCCCCAACCTGCACTGGCTGGGAGAGCCTCCAAATAACCCTCTGCCATTCAGGCTCTTTAAGTCGCTTAAGACCCACTTCTCAAGACCTGCTGCGTGACCCTTCCTTGTCCCATCCACCCCCCACCCTTGGAAAATGACACCTCCAGGAAATTGGAGAAACTCCTGCCCCTCCCATAGCAGTTAACCACGTGGAGCACGGTAGATTGTAAATGCCAACCATCATTAGGTGCTGATTCATAGAGCCATTCCCAGCCCCAGTACCCCCCACAAAAACAAACCAAAAAACTACATCTGTGAGGCCCAGAACAGATGAACAATTACTCTTCCTTGTGGACATCCAAGCTCCTGTTGAAATCCATGGTCAAAGCCATGACCTTGGCCAGTGTGCTCAGGCACCCATCTTCCCCCTGTCCTTGAAACTACTGTCCTTGAAACTACTGCCCTGCCAGCTATCAGACTGACTGCTCCACATATAAGCTCCTCTGGGGGCCCAGTGCAGTAGCCTATTGGCTAAAGTCCTTGCCTTGCACATGCCAGGATCCCATATGATTGCCGGTTTACTGTTTCGGTAGCCCTGCTTCCCTTCCAGCTCCCTGTTTGTGGCCTGGGAAAGCAGCTGAGGACAGCCTAAAGCATTGGGACCCTGCTCCCACGTGGGAGACCAGAAGAAGCTCTCGACTTCGGATCAGCTTAGCTCTGGCCATTGTAACCACTTGGGGAGTGAATCAGTGAACAGAAGACCTTTCTCTCTGTCTCTCCTCCTCTCTGTATACCTGACTTTCCAATAAAAAATAAATAAATCTTAAAAAAAATAAGCCCCTCTGGGGAGCAGGGGGCTCATGTGACCCCCCACCCTCCCAAGATCACAGCCAACATCAATATCTGCAATTCGTTGGACTTTCATTTTTTTCCCTGCCTATCCATTACAGTGTGTAGGCCCTCACACTTACCTAGTGTCCTACTGGGCAGACCTGGACTAGACCAGCTAAGCTCACAAATTGGGAGAAGGATTTATTTTAGTCTTTGCTTCTGAGAGGCAGAGAGATAGACAGCTGGAAATCCCAAATGATGTCAGTGGTTGACTTGAGCCGGGCTCAAGTCAACAGGTGGGAACTCAGTCCAGATTTCTCACCTGGAAGGCAGGCACTCAACCACTGAGCCACCACCTGCTGCTTCCCACTCTCTGAGCTGGCAGGAAGCTAGGATGTGGATCCAGAGGCTGAACTTGAACCCAGGCACACTGGTAAAATTGGCCACCTTTGGTGACTGGTGCTGGACCGGCAGTGTGTGAGCTTGGGGTAGTCCCTGAGACAGAACCAGCCGACTCAGCGATTCTGTTTCCTAACTCACAGGAACTATGTGAATGAGATTACAGCTGTGGTTTGAAGCTACTGCATGTAGGAATATTTCTGATATACGCCCAATGATCTAATACATGAGAGTCCTTCAAAATGTTTGTCCAGGGCCTGGTGAGATGGTTCAATTGGCTGATCCTCCACCTGCAAGTGCCAGGATCCCATATAAGCATCGGTCTGCTCCACTTGCTATCCAGCTCCCTGGCAGAATCTGGCCCAAGGCCATGAGACCCTGCACCCATGTTGGAGACTGGGAAAAGGTTCTTGGCTCCTGACTTCAGTCAGCTCAGTTCCGAAAGTCATTGTAGTCATTTGGGAAGTGAAACAGCAGAAGAAAGATCGCTCTTTCTGTCTTTCTTCTCTATAAATCTGTTTTCCCAATAAAAACAAATAAATCTTAGAAAAGAAAAAAAAGTGTTCATGGAAAATCAAAATGAAACCCAAATTTATTTTTGCGCCCCCCAAATGTTAAAATCTGTTTACAAGGGCTATTTAGAAAGTTCACTAAGGGGTGGGTGTTTGGCTGTACAGTTAGAGCAACAGTTGTATGTCCGTGGAACATAACTGAGTGCTGGCTCAAGTCCTGCCTCTGCCTCCCAATTCTGTCTGCTAGTACACAGCCTGGGAAGTGGCAGGTGGTTGGATCTCTGCCTTTCTTAAGGGAGACCCTGAATGAGTTCCTAACTCCTGACTTGAGCCTGGCCAGCCTCAGCCACTGCAGACACTTGGGGAGTCAAGCCATGATGGGAGTTCTGCCTGCCTCTCGGCCTCTAAAAATGAAGTTTATGAGCCTGGTGCTGTGGCTTAGTAAGCTAATCCTACACCTGTGGCGCTAGTATCCCATATGAGCATTGGTTTGAGTTCTGGCTACTCCATGTCCAATCTAGCTCCCCGCTAATATGCCTGGGGAAGCAGCAGAGGATGACCCAAGTGCTTTGGACCCTACATCCATGTGGGAGACCCAGAAAAAGCTCTTGGCTCCTGGCTTTGAACCAGCACAGTTCTGGCCATTGCAGCCATAAGGGTAGTGAACTAGTGGATGGAAGAGCTCTCTCTCTCTGTCTTTCCCCTCTCTGTATATAACTCTTTCAAATAAAAAGAAACAAATCTTTTGAAAAAGGTCATGAAAAGTGTGCATAATGAAAAACTATATATGGATTTTAATTTTCTTTCAAAATACCATGTATTTTTTTCATAAAATGCATTTTTCATTAACTTTTTGAAGTCCCTTTGCTTGTTTGGATTTCAGTATTATGATTACACCACACACACAAAAAAAAGTTATCCTTTAATTCCATTTCCACAAACTTTCCAAAGTACTCATTTACACTGACTTACATTTTCATTGTTTTCCCCGGCGCAGTAGCTTCGCTGCTAAAGCCCTCACCTTGCACACGCCAGGGTCCCATACGGGCACCAGTTCTAACCCTGGCCGTCTTGCTTCCCATCCTCCAGCTCCCTGCTTGTGACCTGAGAAAGCAGTCTAGGATGGCCCAAAGCCTTGGGACCCTGTACCCACGTGGGAGACCTGGGGGAAGCTCCTGGCTTCGGATCGGTGCAGCTCCAGTCATTGCAGCCACTTGGGGGTCGGGTGAATCAGTGGATGAAAGATGTTCTTCTCTGTCTCTCCTCTTCTCAGTGTATCTGACTTTCCAATGAAAAGAAATAAAATCTTAAATTTTGTTCATTGTTTTTGAATATGATCATGCACTCTTTGTCATGAGGTTATACTCTGAGATCTTTGGCATGGTACTCATCGAAGGAGAGTGGCACTGATTTCTGGGGAATGAGTTTGGGGAGTAATAATTCTTGTGCTTATCCTTGCTGCCCTTGAACTACTTTTTATTTTTAAAGATTTATCTGTTTTTATTGGAAAGTCAGATACACAGAGAGGAGGAGAAACAGACAGAAAGCTCTTCCTCTGTTGATTCACTCCCTTAAGTGGCTGCAGTGGCCAAAGCTGCACCGATCCCAAGCCAGAAGCCTCTTCCGGGTCTCCCACGCGGGTGCAGGGTCCCAAGGCTTTGGGCCGTCCTCGACTGCTTTCCCAGGCCACAAGCAGGGAGCTGGAAGGGAAATGAACTCACACCCATATGGAATCCTGGTGTGTGCAAGGCAAGGACTTAAGCCACTAGGCTACCACGCCAGGCCCTGAACTACTCTTTATAATGTGTATCATTCATGTTCAAAGCACAAATAATGGGTTATTGTTGTGGCACAGTGGGTAAGCTGCTGCTTGCAAAGCAGGATCCCATATCAGAATGCTGGTTCCAGTCCCAGCTACTCTGCTTCACATCCAGTTCCCTGCGAATGTGCTTGGGAAAGCAGGGGAAGATGGCCCAGGGTGCTTGTATTCCTGCCACCCACATTCCTGGCTCCTGGTTTCCACCTGGCCCAGCCCTATTTGTCACTCTGCCTTTCAAATATAGACATCTTCACACACACACACACACACACACACACACACACACACACACACACAGATTTGGAACCGGTGGAGGGAGAAGAGGTGGAAGAGGTGTTATTCACCCAGGTCCTGGCCAGGTGTCTACAGGAAGCAGGTGCACCACTCCTTCAGGCATTTGGAGCTCCTCTTGGCCTCACACTCAGTGGCACCGCAGCAGTAGATGATCCAGTTCTGAAACGCAGCTTCGTTCTTGTGCATCAGAAGGAACTGCCCCAAGAGGATGTAGGCCTGAGGGGGAGTGGGCAGAGAGACAGGGCATGGATATTATAGTAATCCGGCCTCCGTGTTTTCTTCCTCCTTCACCCACCGCAAGACAATCATCAGGGCTCATGGGTTCCCCTCAAGGCAGTCTCCCACACCCTGCCACCCTGATGGGGGCTGTGTGGATGCCCAGGTTAGCATCCAGCTCATTCTCTGAGCTGGCTGGGGGGCTGCCAGCCTGGGAAGAGCGAGACTCTGTGCTCTTGAAACTGTGACCAACTCAGGACCCCCTGATGTCCCCATCAGAGGCAGGTGTCACTCAGAGGGTCTCAGCCTGGAGGAGAGAAGGCCAGCGCTTCTGCCCTGCTCCCTGCTAAGGCCAGTCCAGGGATCATGGTTTGAGTGCCAGGGGCTCAGCCTGCTTCTGAGGCTCCCATCCCATGCATGATCTTGGATTTCTTTCTTTTCTATTTCTTTCTCATATAAAGCAACCTTTATGCAAAATACAAAACAAATAGATATATAAACATGTATATGTATTCTCACAGATTAACTGTAGAATGAAGACTGCTATACCAGGAAGTGAACATCCGTTGCAGTATGTAACTCTACTCCCAAACAGAAGGTGAACTCCCAATGAAGCTGTTAAATATACCTTGACAATAGGATACTAGACTTTGTATCATTGTCTACACTTACAGTGCCTTGACACATTGAAACAGCAGAATGTTTGGTGATTGTCACTGAAGGACTATACTATTATAATATGGGGAAAATAGCGGGGTGCCATGAGGGGGTGGAAAGGGGAATCCCCGTACCTATGGAAGAGTATCATGAAAATTTTTAAAATAAATAAATAAATAAAATCTTGGATTTCTGTCTTTGAAACACACACAACATGGAGGCAGAGAAACTCTGACCCCAAACCGCCTCCACGGCCATGGCTTGTCAGCCTTGGCACTGGGGAACTCTGTGTCATGAGCAGCTCTTCTATGCGTGGGAGGTCGTTTAGCAATGTCCCTGGCCTCTGTCCACCAGACGCCAGTGTACCTCCTCCCTCCCACCCACCATCTCCAGACTTTGGCCAAATGTTCTGCACTTGAGAGCCACAGCACTCGGGGCTGGCAGAGTTACCTTAGTGTGGAGGTGCCTTGGGGGCTCTCAGGCAACTCAGGTAGCCTGAAGTCAAGCTCAGTATCTCAGGCAAATTAAGAGCCCAAGTTGGGCCAGTGGGCAGGGGAGGGAGGTGGGAATGGATGACAGGATGACCATGCAAACTCCTTTTTTGTCCTGGAAGAGGAAGCCCTTTAGGAGGGAAAAGGCAGGTCCCTAAACCTACCTAAACTCAACCCGAGAATTTGCTGATGAAAATAAGCCATGCACTGAGGATCAGGTTTCTGTGGTATTGTGTGTTTATTAATGCTTTTTAAAAAAAGATTTATTTATTTTTATTGCAAAGTCAGATATACAGAGAGGAGAAGAGACAGAGAAGATCTTCTTCCATCTGTTGATTCACTTTCCCAAGTGGCCACACAGCTGGAGCTGGGCCGACCTGAAGCCAGGAGCCAGGAACTTCTTTCAGGTCTCCCATATGGGTGCAGGGTCCCAAGGCTTTGGGCCATCCTTGATTGCTTTCCCAGGCCACAAGCAGGGAGCTGGATGGGAAGCAGCGCTGCTGGGATTAGAACTGGTGCTCATATGGGATCCTGGCATGTGTTAAAGTGAGGACTTCAGCCCCTAGGCTAGCGCACAGTGTCATATTAATGTTTTCAAAGATTTATTTACTCATCTGAAAGGGAGAGTTACACAGAGATCTTCTAATCTGCTGGTCCACTCCCCAAATGGCCACAATGACTAGAGCTGGGTTGGTCTGAAGCCAGGAGCCAAGATCTAGGAGCCAGGACCTTTGGGTCTCCCACATGGTGGTACCCAAGCCCTCAGGCGATCCTCCAATGTTTTCCCAGACACATTAGCAGGGAGCTGAATTGTAGTTCAAGAATAAGAACTGCAGGAAGCAAAGGAATTCCTAGGCACTGTGGCCATGGACCTCAGGTCCATCCAGGGCCAGCACACAGACTGGGCTGCAGATTCTCCAGGCAGCACCCAGCAGCCAGTCACCCACGCCTCTGGGCTCCAGGCCCTTCCAGGAAAACCTGCTGCTCGCTGTTTACTTTCAGTGGCATCCAACAAAGCAAACTTGATCTTAACCAAAGGGAACATATTTTTTCCCCTTAAGAGATCCGATTGAAGTGGAATCCCAGCCATAAAGTGTACCCGGGCTTTGGAGCTTGGGGTTTTATTTTTGGTCATGGTCTCGTTGTCGAAAAGAGAAAAGAGCCAGGATTTCATGGTGATTTGCAGCTGTGGCTTTAATCATCTTTTTAAAACAGCCACACAGTGATGTTCAGTGTGATCTCGCTTTGCTTTCCCTGGGGTGGATTTTACTGAGATCTTTTTTTTTAAAAGCAAAATTTTTAACAATAAGCATTTATTATAAAGTGCTGTAGGTCTGTGAAATGTTGAGGTCATGAGGACAGGTTCAAGAGGTAAAGAGCATTGTCCAAGGACACAGAACACATCAACGAGAATAATAAATGTTACTGTTATTAATTAATACAAGTTGAGCATTCCTGACCCAGAAATCCAGAATGTTCCAAATTGCAAGACTTTTTGTGCACTGACAGGATGCTTGAGGGGGAATTCCATCTCATGGACAAAATTATTAAAACTACTGCATAAGATTACAGGCTACATGTGTAAGGCACACAGAAACAAACAAATTTGGTACTTAGACTGGAGGTGCCTAAGGTGTTTTCTTGTGTACATGCAAATATTCCCAAATCCCCAAAACCTTGAATGAAATCTGAAACACTTCTTGCCCCAGGCATTTTCAATAAGTGATAGTCAACCTGGTTCTTTTTTTCTTCCTTCCCTATATATATATATATATAACTTGAAAGGCAGTTACAGAGAGAGAGAGAGAGAGAGAGAAAATTTTTCATCTGCCGGCTCACTCCCCAAATGGCCAGCCAGGAGCTTCTTCCTGGTCAATGTAGGTGCCCTGGCCCAAGAACTTGGCCATCCTCTCTGCCTTCCCAGGCACACTGACAGGGAGCTGGATTCAAAATGGAGCAGCTGGAACTACCCCATATACCACACCGCTGGTGGTAGCTTACTTCCAGGACACCTGGCATGACCCTTACATGCGCACACCTGTGTGTCTCCAGTTGCAGCAATGCCAGGGGTGGGGATGAAGGCCGATGCTTTCTTTGTACAGCCCAGACACCCATAATTTGACCTGGAGGCTCGGGTATCTTCTGAGACCTTACTGTTGGCATCAGCTGCCGTGGCCATTGGAACCTCTACCTCCCACCAGGCTAGCAGCAGGAAGCCTGGGAGTGTGTGGCACACAGGACCCAGGCAAACTTTCCAGGAAGAAGGACCTCGTCTTACAGTCTCCGGGGCCAAGATGCAAACTGATGCTGTCTCCTCAGCTTTCCCTCCAGTCTCCCCTTGCATCTTCTTGCAGGTGAGGAGTGAAGTTGGTGCCTTCTTTCATCCCTGAAGAGTAGCCCTGCTCCCTAGGGAAGCCTGGGCTGCTGTCACCACCAGGCACAATGCTTGAACAGTCTTTCCACTCAAAGCCAGCCCCTCTCTCTCCTTGGGCCAAGGCTCCCAGAAACCCAGCTGTCAGCAGCGTGACATATAAACACGGAGACTCTCACTGTCCTGGACTGCTGCCATGGCAAACCAGGGGTCATGTTCTTTTCCCGTGGATAACAAGATGGGAGTTCAAGGGCAGTTCTGCTCAACTGCAAGTTCAACAAGGAAGTTCTCCCAGGGGCTTGGCCTTCCAGCTCGCCTGGTCCACTCTGTTGAATGGCCACATTGGGGTCAATGCCCTGTGCGTGGGACCTGTGTTCCGAGCAGTGTTCTGCTCTCAGTAGAGTCCTCAGCTTGGTTCAGCTTGTGCTGCCACCATCGCAGGGTCTGGACACATCCAAACAAAACACCTCACATGGCATATTGCACTGAACCCTGCAGATCAGACAGCTGGCCCTGGTCCACCTTCAAAACGCTCGGAGTCCACTATGACAGCTGGCCTTTTGGAGACTTACTGCCTTGGATTCTCTTACCCACAAACTTCATGTCCCCTGACCGAGTCCTTATAGCCTTGGCACCTGTACTGTGCAATGACAGTTATCTAACTGGACAAGGGCTCCTAACTCTTCAAGTTCACAAGAGCCAATGGGATCCAAGTAAATCCAACATCTCCTGGTCATTTCAGGTTTAATACTCTGTGACTTTGGTGTGAAGGCTCAAGCCAATGTGAGCTTTGCACCCTTTTTCCTTCTCCTGGGACATGCTCACATCAACAAAAATCAACTTTAGGCCTGCACTGTGGTGCAGTTGGTTAGGATATTGCCTGTGACACCAGCATCTGCATATGGGTAATGGTTAGTTTCCAGCTACTCCATTTCCAAATCAGTTTCCTGCTAGTCATCTCGGAGGGGAGCGGAGGATGACTAGTGCTTGAGGCCCTGTACTCTCATGGGAAATCCAGATGAAGCTCCTGATTTCTGGCTTTGGCCTGACCCAGCACTGGCTATTACTGTTGTACTTGACTGGGGAATAAACCAGGAGGTGGAATGTGTGTGTGTGTGTGTGTGTGTGTGTGTGTGTGTGTGTGTGTATTCCTGTATGTAACTCTGACTTTCAAAAATAAGTGAATAAGTGAAGGGGCTGTGACATAGTGGGTAGAGCTGGTGCCTGCAGCACGGACATCCCACATGAGTATTGATTTGAGTCCTGGCTGTTCCACTTCTGATCTAAGAAAGCAGCAGAGGATGGGCCAAGTCTTGGACCTCTGTACCACATGGGAGACTTGTAAGTAGCCCCTGGCTCCTGGCTCTAAACCAGCCCAGCTCTAGCCAGTAAGTCCATTTGTGGCATGAACCAGTAGATGAAAGATCTCTCTCTCTCTCTCTCTCTGTAACTAGGACTTTCAAGTAAATAAATACATCTTAAAGGAAAAAAAAAAAAAAAACTTCTTTATCTAAAATTCAAATTGAACTGGGCCCCTTGTTCCAAGTAGGAATTTTTCTCTACCCAAACTGGGTAACTGACCCTGTGCGGCACCCAACATAAGTAGTTGGCTCAGTGCCAACAGCTGGACAGGCAGGGACCCCTTCAAGCCATGGGAACCTGCACACTTGAGGGAAGGTGGGGCTGATCACCCCGCGGCCTGCTAGTCCTGAGTGCAGCCTTCACTTCTTTCTACTGATTGCAACCAAGCAGTTTTGGAGCAGAGGAGAATCCCGGAATCTGGAGCATTTGAAGAAGAGGGCATGGCTGAGGACAAGTGAGTAGGTGCAGCAGAGGGCAGAACCT
Source organism: Ochotona princeps (assembly GCF_030435755.1). NCBI lineage: Eukaryota > Metazoa > Chordata > Mammalia > Lagomorpha > Ochotonidae > Ochotona > Ochotona princeps. The sequence continues at coordinate 25,620,098 of NC_080853.1, forward strand.
GGCAGGTGGGGGAGTGGATGGTGCTGTACCTGGCTGTGCACATCCTGCAGCCTGCATGCCCGGATTCAGATTTCATTACTGTTACCTCACTTTGAGTTACTCACAGATGGGCTGCCCTGTGCCTCAGTTTCTCCATGGGCAAAATGAAATGAACCTTGCAGATTTTTTTTTTTAAACAATTGATGGTGATAGACATCTGTCAGTCACTTAGAAGAGACTCACAGGGCAGGTGGCACTCAGCACATCTACTCTAACATCCTGAGTAGCTCTCAGGCGGAAGCAAGGGGTCCAGCAAGGGAGTTTCCTAGCATCCACAAAGAAACACTGCCCCCATGGCCTCCTCTGGATGCTCAACTCCCTCAGTGGTACAGTAGATCTGTAGACTAGTACCCACATCGTACTCCATTGCCCACCAACTCCATGTCTGGAAGCCTCCTGCCACCTACATGGAGTCCCCTCCCATGAAGGCGGGGAGCCTGGAGAGAAGCCCATGGGCAAGCCATGCATCTATGTGAAGAGTGTGGGCTCGGCACACAGAGGTACGGGTGCAAAGAAGAAGGGCTTCCTAGAGGAAGGGGCCACCAGTGGGGCTGTAGCTAGGTCAGAGTCCATTCTAAGAGTGGCCCCAAATGGGAGGGGGGAGTTCTCATCTATGCTTACAGTTTCTGGAGAGTCTGGCAGCAGTACCATTTGGGGGAAGGTGACGGGTTGTAGATATCACTTGTGATTCTAGCACTCTGTATCAGGATACCTGGGTTTGAATAGTATCTCCCCCTTCCAATTCCAGCTTCCTATTAATGCACCTTAAGAACCAGCAGGTGATAGCTCAAATACTGGGTCTCTGTCCCCATATGGGAGATCAGGATCCTGGCTTTGTTCTGGACATTTAGGAAGTGAACCTACAGATGGCAGCCCTATGCCTCCAATAAGTAGAGTATTTTTAAAAAAAATATTTAGGGCCCGGCGTCGTGGCCTAGCGGCTAAAGTCCTCGCCTTGAAAGCCCCGGGATCCCATATGGGCGCCGGTTCTAATCCCGGCAGCTCCGCTTCCCATCCAGCTCCCTGCTGTGGCCTGGGAAAGCAAGAGAGGATGGCCCAATGCATTGGGACCCTGCACCCGCGTGGGAGACCCGGAAGAGGTTCCAGGTTCCCGGCTTCGGATAGGCGCGCGTCAGCCCGTTGCGGCTCACTTGGGGAGTGAATCATCGGACGGAAGATCTTCCTCTCTGTCTCTCCTCCTCTCTGTATATCTGGCTGTAATAAAATGAATAAATCTTTAAAAAAAAATTTAAAAATCAAACAGTGTTGGGCCTGGCGGGATGGCTCAGTGGCTTAAATCCTTGCCTTGTAACTGCCAGGATCCCATATGGGTGCCAGTTTGTGTCCCAGCTGCTCCACTTCCCATCCAGTTCCATGTTTTTAGCTGGGAAGGCAATGGAAGACGATCTAAAGCCTTGGGATCCTGCACTAGCATGGGAGACCTGGAGGAAACTCCTGGCTCCTGACCTCAGATTGGCTCAGCTCCAGCCATTGCAGCTACTTGGGCAATGAAGCAGTGGACAGATCTTTTGTAGGACCCAGTGCAATAGCCCAGTGACTAAAGTTCTCTCCTTGCACATATGGGCACTGGTTCTAATCCTGGTGGCCCCACTTCCCATCCAATCCCCTGCTTGTGGTCTGGGAAAGCAGTCAAGGACGGCTCAATGCCTTGGGACTCTATGTCTGTGTGGGAGACCCGGAAGGGGCTCCTGGCTCCTGGTTCCAGACTGGTGCAGCTCCAGCCGTTGCAGCCACTTGCAGAGTGAATCAATGCATGGAAGATCTTCCTCTCTGTCTCTCCTCCTCTCTTACATCCGACTTTCCAATAAAAATAAGTAAATATTTTTCAAAAGATCTTTGTCTCTGTAAATCTGCCTTTCCAATAAAAAAAATAAATATTTAAAAAATAATTAGAACTATAGCCAGGCCAGGGCAAGCCTGGACTCCCTGTGCCTTAGGTGTTCTCTCACTTTCATAATTCCTTTTGTTCTCCTGCAGCTCTTCCTCTGTCACATCTAGGCCGGCACCATCCATTAGACAGACACCAGGTGAGCCAGCCGCGTCTGTCCTTTCTCTTTTTCTAGTACCCATGGGAAAAAGGGGAAGGAAACAGATCAAATGAACATTCTCAGAATTTCTTTTATTTCCATTTACTCCCCTGCTTGTGAGGCAGCATCATTCCAAGATGTAGCCAATAAAAACATGGCTGCTGACCTCTATGGAGCGAGGAGTTAGGGAGCACGGGCTGTGACATCCCAGTGTGTGCTTTCTATTTCTGGCACATGGTCGTTCGGCTGAGTGCTCAGCAGGCCCACGTGGCTGGGAGCCGCAGCCTTGGATCTGGATCAGCCGACCAAAGCTGACTGGCCCCTCCCCCCGGGAGGCAGAGACACTAAGCAAGTCAGAACACGGTCCCAGCTGTGGCTTTCGAGCTCCTGAAGAGAATCCACAGCAGAATGCATGGTTCGGAGAGTCAAGATGTAGACTGTGAGCTAGATGACCCAGCCATGCCATTAGAGCTCTGGACCCCCGAGAAGGATGTGAGGACAACAACTCCATCATCCAGCCCTGGTGTGAAAGACTAAGGCCTGTGTAAGGACAGGGACAGAGGAAAACTGATGAGATGTGGGGACTGGCAAGAGCTGCAGAAGGTAGCTCTGTACCTGGCCCCATTCATGGCTACTACCCTACAGAGCAAGCATATTACATGTTATGTTATATTACAAGTACGTTAGCCAGCTAACTCACCGCATCCAGGTAGGTGGCTAGTGCCTTATCTCCCCCTGTGCATCCAACATTCTGGTGTCTCTGGGGGAGCTGATAGCTAGGAGAGGAGTCCAGGCAAATGAGATTTGGGGTAGCCCAAGGGTCTGCATCCCAGGGTGTCCTCTGGAAGGGTACAGAGAGAGCCAAGACAGCCAGTGCCACCAGACAGGGACAGTAAGGAAGTGGCAAAGGACACTGAAGCTGAGCCCCAGTCTGGAGAGGGGTGGGTGACAGGCAGAGGGGACATCAGCGGCCAAGGCAAAGGGCAGTGGGAGGCCCCACCGCGCCAGGATCAAAATGCAGGTGCTTAGGTTCTCTCTCTTTTTAAATTTATTTTCACTTTATTTGAAAGCCACGCAGAGAGATCTTCTAGCTGCAGGTACATCCCCAAACATCCAAAACAGCCAAAGCCAGGAACCTAGAACCCAATTCAGGTCCCCAAATATTTGTGGCAGAAATTCACTCCCTGCTGCTACCCAGGGTGCGCACTGGCACAGAACTGGCTCGGAAGTGGAGAAGGAACCAGGACTTGAATAGTCATTCCCAAGTGGTGTCTAGACCAGTGTGCCAAATGCCAGCCCCAGAAGGCTGCCTCTTTATTGCCAACTCTGAAGACCCTGCTCTGCCAGGCCCTGCTTGCTGCAGACATTCTCATTGTAGACCGTGGGGATCGCTTCTCAGCCTTTTGGCTAAGATCAAGTGCAGGCCATGTGGGACCTCATCGCAAACTCACGGCTGAAGCCCCTCTTGGCCACACGAAACCACTCAGGCCTGGTTCCTGCTGTGCAGTCCATGACGACACAATCCTCAATCATTCTCATTCTCCCTGGGGACCTGAATCAGGGCATCTCTGAGTGCCTGTCTCCTCGCTTTCAAAGTGGAGACAGTGAATCTCATCACCTCAGCCCCAGGTGGAGCAGGTCCAAAGTAAAGGGTGACAGTGGAATCCCCAGCGTTGGTGTCTGCAACTAGTGGCTCTCAGAATGCTGAGGGTGAGTGTGCAATCCCCCTCATCACAGCCCTGGCCAGGAGACTGGGAAGACAAGAGTTTATCATCCAGGAACTGGGCCACTCACAGGAAAACTGTCCCTGGAGTCCCAATTCTACGGAGGCAAGTTTATTGATGTGTGAAATTTTCTCATTGATTATTCCTACCTTTCTTTTAAATACATTTTTTCATTCCACATACAGTGCTCATCTAAAGCACTGTAAATTGAGAAAGACATAATCATAAACGTAGGTACAACAAATCCACAAATGCCATGAACTGGGGCTTCTGAAAATGAAGGGCACAGGGATGATTCTGGAGTGAAGGGGTGGATAGTTCTGTGTCTTGGATGAGGTCGGCTCCAGCACTGCACACATCTGCCAAAGCTCATAGAACTGCTACTGGGAAAAATGAAATTCATTGTGTGGAAAATATACGTTGGTAACAACAATTTTCAAATGATGAGCACTGCTCAACAGTAGCAATGACACTCTACATTATGCAAGCATTAAATCAGTGGTAATAGATGCTATCCCTGGTGTTAGGGGAGAACATGAAAACCATCTGGAATTTTGGAGGCAGACAGATCCAGACTACTGGATCTGAGTGGTGGTGAATATATAAGCTCTTCATATCAACATTCAACCCCAGTGCCATCAAAGTGGCACAGCGGGTTAAACCATAGCTTAAGAAACCAGCACCCCATATAGGGGCCCCAGGTCAAGTCCCAGCTGCTCTGCTTCCAATCCAGCTGCCTGCTAATGTGCCTGGGAAAGCAGCAGAAGACAGTCTAAGTACTTGAGATCCTGTCACCCATGTGTTTATAAAAAACAAAATAAATCTTTGTGAAAAACAAGAGCAGGGGTAGGGGGCAAGACTGGTCTCTCCCTGCTCTCTGGTTTCTGTTCTTACCACATGATCATCTTGTGCACACGCTCCGACACCATTGGCTTGGATTGTGATGCAGCCAAGGGAGCCCACCAGGAACAGTGCCCATGCTGCGCTGCCTGAACTTTCATGACTCCCAAAACAGTGAGCTGAATAACTCTCCCTCCTTTGTAAGTACTTAGCACCTGGTGCCCTTCATAGCAACAGCAAACAAACACACAGTCCAATTCCATCTGGTACCCTTGAGGCTGTCCTTGGATGAGGACTGACCTCTTGGAATCACTCCCACTCCCTGAGTCTGATGTAGACCCCATGGCCAGGCTGGTGACCCAGCAGATGGCAAGCACCATTCCATGGTTTCCTCCCTTCAGGTGCCAGATACAGCACATGCAACAGCTCTGTTCCACTTCTGCCTACTCCAGAGCATTTGAATAACCATGGAGTTTTGCCTAGCCCAGTTGCTGGGGCTAAAGCGATCCTATCTGCTCATTGGACATGTGTTCCCGAAGCTGCCCAAGCATATGGGGGCAGTATTACCGAAGCAGGTGGCACCCTGCCACGTGGCAACTTTGCTTTGGGACAGCCCCTCACAGGGATACATGGCAGGGACTTCCATCTGGCAGGACTAGTGAGAGAAAAGTTGGGAAGAGAGGTTGCAAAGGGATAAAACAGTTACCTTGCTGAAACCTTTGGCGACTAAAGTGTCGGCAAGCGCCTGGCTGATCCCATCTATGCAAGCAACATCTTTGTCTCCCATGGGTTCGGAGAGGAAAGCTCTGAGCCTGGGTGACACGTAAGCCATCTCCTGCAACAGCAGCGGGGAGTGAAAAGGATTAGCAGGTGTCACCGTTCTCAGTGCAAGTAGATACTGGGGGAATTCCCTCAGCTGGCCGAGGAGATGGGGATGGCAGATGGTAGGCGCCCTCCCACCATGTAGCATGTACTGCCTGCTCTGAAGGCCTTACACATCCATTCCCATCTGGGTAGATGAAGGCAAGAATAATACCAACCACAAATGAGTTCCTCAAATCCACTCTCACAGGCTATACTCCATGGTAAGAACTGCAGTGGGTTTCTTGCCAACTCTCCCCTCTCTGTGCTTAAAGACACAGCTTGTGGGACTGGTGATGTTAAGCCTCTACTTGGGACACTGGACCCCACATGAGAGTGCCCATGTGAGTCTCAGCTGGTCCACTTTCAATCCAACTTCCTGCTGATGCACCTCCCTGGGGAGGCAGCAGATGATGGCCCAACCATCTGGGATGGAATTCTGGGCTCCTGATTTCAGCCTGGTCTAGCCCTAGACATGGTGGTCATTTGGAGAGTGAACCAACAGGTGAAAGATCTCTCTGTCTCTTTAAGATGAAACAAAAATAGACACAGACAAAGCTTGCATCTTTTAACTAATTAACCTACCCTTCTATCTTTATTACCTGATACTTTGAAAAAAAATTTATTTGAAATGCAGAGTTTGAGAGAGAGAAGAAGAGAGACAGTGTGAGAACTCTTCCATCTCCTGCCTAACTCCTCTAAGCCAAGACTGGGCCAGACCAAAGCCAGACGCATGAGCTTCTCCTGGATCTCCCATGTGGGTGCGGGGCCCATGCACTTGGGTTTTTTTCTGTTGCTTTCCTAGGCTTGTTAACAGGAAGCTGGATTGGAAGTTGAGCAGCTGAAATTCCAACTGGTGTCCACATGGGATTCTGGTGTCAAAGGCAGTTGCTTCACCTACAGTGCTGCCCCCCTCCCTCCACCTGATACTTTTGCCGCATTTTTTAAAACAAGATTTATTTATTTTATTGGAAAATCAGATATACAGGAGAAGGAGAGACAGAGAGGAAGATTTTCTATCCAATAATTCACTCCCCAAAAAGCCGCAATAGCCAGGAGCGTTTTATGGGTTTCTAAAACGGTTGCAGGGTCCCAAGGCTTTGGGCCGTCCTCGATTGCTTTCCCAGGCCACAAGTGGGGAGCTGGATGGGAAGCAGGGCCGCTGGGATTAGAACTGGCACCCAAATGGGATCCAGGTGCATATGAGGTGAGAACTTTAGCCACTTGGCTGCCATGCCAGGCCTGCACCACATTTTATTTTGAAGAGTTGCTATACTCTGTTTCGGTTGGATGTTTGGTTGCAGTAATAGAACACTCTTTGAGCAAGTGCACATATTAAACATGGCATTATATAGCTCAAAAGTCCAGGAGAGAGGTTAGGTATAACATAATCAGGGTCCAGCTCCATTTACCTTTGATTCTTTGCCCTGTATTGGTTTCCACCTCAGTTCTCCTCGTGGTGGTAGGATAGCTCATATTTTCCAACAACTGCTTAGCAATGTTTTTCTGATATGCAACAAGTTCACTTTTTGGTTTGAGATCAGAGTTAACGGCATGCTGCAGTCATAGATCTGAAGGTAGAGTTAGCTTGCTCTAAGATACATAGGCTGAGAGTTCTGAACAAAATCGGGACTGTTATCCAGTAGAGGGGTGATGTTTGTTACAGCAGTAGCCCATAATATCTTACTATGAGTCACCTCTCTTGGGCTACTCAACATCTTACTTTTACCTGGTGAGCAAAAATACACTTGGCTATAGCAGACTCACTCTCTTCTGCAAAAGGATGCAACCCTGTTATAATTCAATTACTGGATTCAATTCAAGGCTGTGTTTAGGGGTGGGGAGGCACATTATACTCTTTTGCATATGGGGAAATTAAATGTTCAAGTTCAACCCCAGAACACAACTAGAAAGGAGAGGAGAGACAGGGAAGCATGTTTCTTGTCCTTGGTCACTGCTGGATCCCCTGTTGCAGTGGTAACGTGAGGTCCTTGACCAGGCCATTTGGCAGCCTCCAGCTTTGTGCTTGTTGGCATATGAGTGGGTATGGGGTTGATGTCTTCCTGAGAGACTTGCTGTTATAGCACTGCACTGCTTACGGGGCAAATTCAACGATTGCCTGTGGGGATGAGCTATCTCAGGCCATGGCTAGCTGTATTACTCAGCAACTCAGCTCCCTTAAGAACTTAATGTGTTCCTTTTCCTCAAGTCAGGCTGATGCTCAGAGCCATGCACCTGCTCAGTCAGAATCTTTGAAATGCCAGCTAGCCTCTACAACTCACCATGACCTTGCTGTTTTATCTGTGTGGCCCAAGTTGGCACCCCAAATCTTCCCCTGATCATCCCTTCTACCCTTGCCATACACCCTGCATCCTTACAATTAGTCAAGTGCTTCCTTTTTTATAAGTGGCTGTACATTTTTTAAGTGTTATTTTTATTTGAAAGGCAGAGTTATAAAGAGAAGGCAGAGACAGGCAGGGAAAACTATCTTCCAGACACTGGTTGGCTCCCCAAATGGCTGCAACAGCTGGAACCGAGGAAGCCAGTGCCAAGAGCTTCTTCCAGATCTCCCATGTGGAAGCAAGGGCCCAAGGACCTAAGTCTCATGGCTGAAAGTTGCTTCACTGGGGGACTAATGCTGTGGTACAGCAGACTAAGCTGGCACTTGCAAGGCCGGCATCCCGCATGACCACCCTTCCCTCCTTCCTTCCTTCCTTCCTTCCTTCCTTCCTTCCTTCCTTCCTTCCTCCCTCCCTCCCTCCCTCCCTCCCTCCCTCCCTCTTTCTTTCTTTCTTTCTTTCTTTCTTTCTTTCTTTCTTTCTTTCCTTCCTTCCTTCCTTCCTTCCTTCCTTCCTTCCTTCCTTCCTTCCTTCCTTCCTTCCTTCCTTCCTTCCTTCCTTCCTTCCTTCCTTCCTTCCTTCCTTCCTTCCTTCCTTCCGAGGACCTTAACTATTACGCTATCACGCCGGCATCCCGCATGAGCACAGTTTCTAATCTCGGCCGTTCCACTTCTGATCCAGCTCCCTGCTAATGCAACTGAGAAACGCAGTAGAGGATAGCCCATGAGCTTGGGATCCTGCCACATGCATGCGAGATGTGGGTGAATTCCAGTTTCTGGCATTGGCCTGGCCCTGTCCTGGCTGATGTAGGCATTTAGGGGGTTCATCAGTAGATGGAAGATCTCTCTATCTCTGTGACAGTCTACCTTTCAAATAATTCTTTCTTTCATTACACAGAAATGGAGCTAAAGTGTATAACACATGTTTTCCCTGAATCTTCTCAAGTCCTCTGGTATTCCCAGGGGATGATGACAGCCTCGAGGACCATAGCTACCTCTTAATGGCACCCACCCTCCACCCAGCCTCCCTGCTTGGAACTGTGCCAACACAGGGTTGCACTCACTGCCTTCCGATCACAGCATCTGTCCCCCTTGTCCCCATTCTCTAGAGCTATCTACAGAGTTGAGCTCCGTTTGGGAGCCTTTTTGTGCAGGGTCAGTCTGTCCACTTCAGAGGCAGGAAGTCTGAGGGTCAATATGGATGGATGTTAAGGCATTGAGTTTAGAAACAGGGTCCTCCTAAGGCAAGTGGGCTTCATGCATACTCTGATTCTTGAAGGGAAACAAGATGAGAGAGTGTTCCAGGTCCCTGACCCTGGGGGTTTCAACACACAGGGGTACTGGAAACTGTGACTCCACTGTGATGAGGAGGGTTTCCCCTAAATACAAAAGCTGGGGAGCACTTCAGCATCCACTGGCTGTCTGAGTTGATGACTGGGAATGGTGACCAGCTGGGCATTGGCCTGGAAAGAATCCAGGACTCAGCGGCAAGGAATTGCTTGGAAATCCCGTAAGCCACAGCAGCTGTGCTGAGGGAAAATTCCATACGCTCCCCTTGTTGGCCATCTGGTCAGTTAAATGCCTCTGCCTGCTCAACCTTCTAAGAAGAAATGCAAAGGACAACACTGCTATCAGGGCAGCAGCAGCAGCAGGAGAGGTGAGGCCCGACTAGTTGCCCCTTCCATGTGTTTGCTTTTCTCACGCACCTCATCCAGCATGGATCCTTGAATCACCTACTGTGGGTGGTGGGCTGGGCTGGATGGTGATATTTTTTTTCAATCCTTTTAAAGGTCCAGCGGCAGTAGCATAAGCCGTCAGAACCAGCAGTCTGTGCATTTCTCAAGATGTCTTCGGCTGTAATGGTAGCTCCCTGCTGGGGGAACTCACCAGGCAATGTCTGGAAACACCTGTCATTGTTCCAGTTGCGGGAAGGAGCCATACCACTGGCATCTCGAGAATGCTAAACGTCCCACAATGCACAAGACACTCCTGACAACAAAGGGTTATTGCCTCAAGTGTCAACATGGAGAAAGGAACTCTGGCCAAGAAGCAAGAGAAAATCCTGACTTCACTGGTCTTACTAAGCAATATCTCTCATCTTCCAATGTCAGAAACCCTAAAAGGAGGCAGGACCCTGGATTTCGTCAGTTGGTGGCTCTCTGGACTGAACCTGCTTCTCAAGGACCAGGCCAGCTCTCCCCCAGGCTCCCAACACACCTGCAGACTGGCTTGGATCTATCTCGACAGGAAAGCAACTGTAGGAAGAGAGCCCATTTCTTGTTGGTGGATGTCAGCAGCCTGTCTCAGAAGCTCTGCAGCAGAACACCAATGGGTCTCATGGGCTGGAATCAGGCGACAAGCCCACCGAGAAGGCAGTCACTGGCTGGGTGAGGCTGGGTGTGGTCAAGTTAGCCTTCCTGGAAGCACATGGCCACTGAGGCGAACATCCGGTCTATAAGGAGGAGAAAGACAGGAAGTGGATGCTGGGCAGACAAACAAGAGACACTCCTATGCCTGCTAACCCTGATTTCTTGATAAAGTTTATTTGAAAGGCAGAGAATAGGAGACAGAAAGACATCAGGTCACACCAAAGCCAGGAGCCAGAAACTCAAAAAAAAAAAATGTATTACAATGATTGCTTCTCAAAGTTTAGCAGGTGTAAGAACCACTTGAGAACAGGTCATGTTAAAAATAGAATGCAGGATCTGGGGTGGGTGTCATGGTATAGCAAGTTAAGCCCCCTTAGGTGTCCCAAAACAGAGTCTGGGATTAAACTCCATCTCTGGTTCCACTCTAACTTCCTGCTAATGCACCTGGGAGCAGTAGATGATGGAAGGTTCAAGTACTTGGGTTCCTAGTGGAGTTCCTGGCCCCTGATTTTGGCCTGGTTCAGCCCTAGCTGTTACTGGCATTTGGGGAATGAGCCACGGATGAAAGATCTCTTATTTTAAAATAAAATAAAATAAAATAGCCCAACAAGGTAGCCTAGTGGCTAAAGTCCTTGCCTTGAACGCGCCAGGATCCCACATGGTGCCGGTTTGTATCCTAATGGCCCTGCTTCCCATCCAGCTCACCGCTTGTGGCCTGGGAAAGCAGCTGAGGATGGCCCAAAGCCTTGGGACTCTGCACCCACATGGGAGGCTGGGAACAACTCCTGGCTCCTGGCTTCAGATCAGCATAGCTCCAGCTGTAGTGACCAGTTGAGGAGTGAATCAACGGACAGAAGATCTCTATCTCTCTTCCTCTCTGTATATCTGACTTTCCAATAAAAATTTTTAAATGTTTTTTAATTAAATAAAAATATCTTTTAAATGCAGGTTCTGGCTTGTGCATCAGCTCAGCTACAGCCAGTCTAGCCAGCTCTTGATCCACAGGCCCACCTGCGGTCATAAGTCACTAATGATGACATCTGTCTTTTCATGTGATGTTACTGTGAGCAAACACAGCTCGCCAAATTTGCCATCTCGACCATTTCTAAATTCACATTCAGTGCGTTGGGTATGTCCACGCTGTGGAACAGGCAACTTCCAGACCTGTTTTGCAAAACTGAAGCGCTGTATCCATGACACAGATTCCCCATCCAGCAATCCTCAGTCCATGGCATCTATCTGACTCCTACTTTCCATCTGTGTGAATCAGATTGCCCTAGGTTTGTCAGACCAGAGCAATCGGTCAGTTTGTGAGCCCCTGTGTCTGGCTGACTTCACTTAGCATAACGCCCTTGAGGTTCATCCATGAATGTGGACTTCCTTCCTTTTCAATGCCAGAATTCTGCCCTATTTTGTTCATGCTTCATCTGTTGATTGGCACTTTTGCTCCCACTTTTTTTTTACTGTTGTGAAAATGGGTGCACAAATATTTCTTTGAGACCCAGCTTCCAGTTCTTGGAATATAAACTCAGCTATGGCGTAGCTGGGTCATGTACAGCTTCTAGTTTTCATTTTTGAGGGAAACATCCACTGATCTAAGGGGCAATGTCACTGGTTCCTAGATACGAAAGCTCATATTCAACTCACATGGGAGAGATGAACAAACGACTGGTGCTTTGGCTCCTCCTCTGGAGAGGGATTTCCTGGCTGCGGCCAGGACATCAGAATCTTCTCAGCTCCCTAAGTGGCTCCAAAGTTGCAAAGTTGGAGGACCACTGCCACCTATTTGTCATTGCTTCTTTCTCACACATTCTGAGCAGCCTTGTTAGGATGATGGGACTTCCTGTTGGGACCTGAAATGCCCCTGACACCTTGTGCTGTAGATTCCTCGGCTCCCAGGTAATGCTACCCCAGTCCCCAGCACATCCTATCTTCCTTAGCCATCAACAGGAAGACTTAACGATGACCCTGATGTCTTTGAAGTCACAAAACTTCAGAACAGGCAATTTCCATAATCACCTTTTTCCCCTGCCTACCACCCCCTAAAAAAAGTTTTAAAGGATTGAAGATCTTTAAAAGGAAGTTTTACCTGTGATTTGACCTGCCCTTAGAAGCCACTCTATTGGCTTAGGAATGAGGGGGAGACACTAGAAGTGCCCTGATCCACATGGAACAGGGCTCTGCACAGCACTCTTGTGTTCCCTAGTCCGTCCTGATCTAGCCTGAACCTCTCTCTTCACCCGTAAGAACAAGTGAGGACCTAGAACTTAAGTAACCTGCCCTAGAGCAGGCTTCTAGCAGATTGCCCACTCACAGTCCCAGGGGGAATCAGCCCTCCTCCAAGTCCAGCTTCGGGGCTGGCTGGGTTCTCATCAGCTACAGCACCTTAGCAAATGCCTCAACACAGCTCCATCCTGTAGAAGGGTTTGGGATTCTCTCAGTGTCTTTGAACCTCAAAGTATTGCTGGGGGAAGCTGTGTTGTGACCTCAATCAGTGCTGGTTTTCTAGATGTTCAGAGAATTGCCTAGTTAAACAAGGGATAAATGAGTCAACAGCTCCCAGTTGCTAATGTTTGATCATCTTTAAAGATCATTGGAAAGTTAAAAAAAAGAGAGAGAGAGAGAGAAAAGCTGTAAGCTGTCTTTATGAGAAGCGGGTCACAAACATGTGGGTTTCTGATAAACCAGGGGAGATGGGAACACATGGGAGGGGTGCTGTCTGACCATGCAAACAGCTGTTTGGGGTTTGGGATAAAGTTTTCCAGTGGGGATATTGTCTACAAATTCCACAAGTGAAGCTGATATTCTCTGAAAATGGCAAGATAATACAAAAAGTGACTCTCATTGGAATGTGACTCCCCCTGAAACGTGAATGGGAAAAGTGCAGTTGTTTAGAATGACTTGATTATATGTTATTTTAAATGTATATATTTAAATTATGAAAGTATAAAGCTATTTTTTCTGTGCCTTTTAAAAATTTCATAAATTCAGGAGCCAGCACTGTCATACAACAAGTTAAATAGACACCCGTGAAGTCAACATCCCCAAGTGCCCTGGTTCTAGTCCTGCCTGTTACACTTCCCAACCAGTTCCCTACTAATGCACCTGGGAAATCAGTGAAAGATGGCCCAAGAGCTTGGCCACCTGCCACCCATGTGGGACACCCAGGCTGGCACAGCCATTTGGTAAGTGAGCCAGTAGATACAAGATCTCTTTCTCTGAATCTCTCCCTCTCTCCTTGTGACTCTTTCATATAAAATAAAACTTAACAATTAAAAAAATCATACATTCAAATAGCCAAAGCCCATTTTGCAAACATTAGAGCAAGTTAAGGGATTATCTTTCTTATTTATTTGTTTTTGTTTTAGAAAAAGAAGGCTCCACCTCACTGGTGCACGCCCCCAAATGCTCACAATAGCCTGGGTCCATAGCCTGGAGCCAGGAATTCCATGGCGTCTCTTGTGTGAATGGCAGGAATCCAACTGTTTGAGCTCCCAGGGTGCACAGAGGCAGGGAACTTGAATCATGAATTAGAGCCGGGATGGGAACCCAGGTGCCTGACCCAGCATCCCTTTTTTTTTTTTTTAAGATTTATTTATTTATATTGCGAAGTCAGATATACAGAGAGGAGGAAAGACATAGAGGAAGATCTTTGGTCCAATGATGGTTCACTCCCCAAGCTGCTACACCGGCTGGAGCTGAGCCAATCTGAAGCCAAGAGCCAGTAGCTTCTTCTTGGTCTCCCACACAGGTGCAGGGTCCCACGGCTTTGGGCCGTCCTTGACTGCCTTCCCAGGCCACAAGCAGGGAGCTGGATGGGAAGCAGAGCCACCAGGCTTAGAACTAGCGACCATATGGGATCCAGCTGCATGCAAGCCGAAGACTTTAGCCACTACGCTATAGAGCAGGGCCCCCGACCCAGCATCTTAATCACTCAGCAAACACCTGTCCCAGAGCCACTGTACCTTCACATTGGCCTTATATCTGGGCACATGTGGCATTGCTTATCCCAGAGCACTGAGATGTTCACACTCAAACTTTGTGTATTCCTTTCATGTTACCCCTCCCCTACTCATTACCCCCCTTTTTCTTAAGAGATGTATTGATTTATTCTGCTGCTTTTCCTAGGCCATCAGCAGGGATCTGAATGGGAAGCAGAGTACCTGGAGCACGAACTGGTGCCTATACAGGATGCCAGTGTTTCAGGCGGTAGCTTTACTTGCTATGCCACAATGCTGGTCCCTTCTTTCCTCTTTCTTGAGGGGTGTAAGAAGAAACATCACAAAGCAAGAACTCTGCATCTGTTGTAACATTGTTGAGAATGCCATGACTTGCACTTTGCTCTATAATATCTCCCACAGGATATATTTCTTTGGGCATCTTAATTGCAAGGAGAAAAAAAAAAACTTTCTCCAAAAAAGTTTTAATATCGTGTTTCCCTTTCCCCTCTGTCTACCAGGAAGCTCTGAGCTAAATATCATGATTATATGCAGGGAATGAAATGATCTCTCCCTTAGTTAAATCGTGCTTCTTTAGCACAATGGCTTTACTGCAAAACATTCTTGTCCCCCAAGTACCCACACCCTTTAGCTAAGGCTTCCAAGAGACAGAGAAAGCAAATCCTTCCAAGCCAAGCAGATGCACAAGAAAGCCCAAGATCCATCTCTAACACCCCCAAAGCAGGACAGCTGTCCTTCACCAAGGTCAGGGGTGATCCTGGGATTGTGCCTGCTGAGGCTGGGAGGGACCCAGGCCTCCTCATGAGGGTGGTGGAAGGGGCCAGCCTGGAGGCAGCTGTCATTCTCTCATGCTTCCCCACATCTGGGCTCTGAAGGATCCCTGTCTAATGGTCAGTACTACTTCCTGGCTCCCTGCACCTCTCCCCCAACTCTTATACCTACAGCTCACCTCCCACCCCAGGTCAGAGAAGAAGAAAGAATAAGAAGGGAGAAAGAAAAAAAGGAGGGAGGTGGTGTTACTTTGCACTGAGGCTAGCCTTGTCACCCCCATGCTGCTAAGGGTCCCGGAGGACCCCGGAAGGAGAAACACCTCTCTCTGTCTCCCTCTCCTTCTTGGGATAGAAACTCATGCTCTCAGGTAGTCATCACCAGACCTGCCTTTCATAGTGCACCCCAGGATCCCGTGGCTGGAGAATGTTCTTCTACTTCCCACCTCCCCCCCCCCCCCCCCGTCCCAGGGTCTGCTTCCTCTGGGAGGATGGCTCAGCTGGGAGCAGAGCTTGCTGCTGGCCCTCCCTGCCCCACCTGAGGAGAGCTCACCTGAGAAGGCAGGGGACACTCATCACTCACATGCCCAGATCTGGCCATGCCTGGAAAGCATCTACCCCAGGTTTGTCAGCTATGTTAAGCAACATAAAACAAAACAAAACAAAACAAAAAACAAACAAACAAAAAACCCAAAACATGGTTTTGTTTAATTCAGTTTAAGTTGGGATTGCACACTCCACCACCCCATCCTTTTTTTTTTTAAGGATATATTTACTTATTTGAAAGCCAGAGTTACAGAGAGAGATCTTCCATCCATTGGTTCACTTCTCAAATGACTGCAACAGCCTGGGTCAGGCCACAGCCAGGAGCAAAAACCTTTTTCTGGGTCTCTCAGGTGGAGGGGCCATCTTCAGCTGCTTTCCTGGGTGCATTTAGCAAAGAGCTGGGTTGGAAGCTGAGGAATACAAACCTGAACCTGTGTCCATATGGGATGCTGGTGCCACAGCGGGAGGCTTAACTTGCTAGACTACAACACCAGCCCTGTGCCATTGCCCCATTTAAAAACAAACAATCCTAACTGTGCCACAATTGTAACTCATTCACTCACCCACTCAGCATGTTCTTGTAGAACATGAGGTATGTACCAAGCGCCGTGCTGGGCACAAAATTATTGCCAGACAGCTGCAGATCTAGAGTAAGATTAATCTCATGGCCTAGGCATCAGGAAGAGAAGAAATCATTTTTCTTTGAGCATTAGTGGTCAGCTCTGAAAAACGAAGGTAGTGGTGCATCACGTTCAACCTCTGCCTGGGTTGCCGACATCAAATTGGGCAGCCAATTTGAATCCTGGCTGCTCCACCTCCAACCCAGCTCCCTGCTAATACACCTGAGAAAACAACAGAGGACAGGCCAAGTCCTTGGGTCCCTGCATCCACATGGGAGACCTGGAAGAAGCTCTGGGCTCTTGACTACAAATTGGCATAGCCAGAGCCACTTTGGTCACTTGGGGAGTAAACAGTGGATGGAGAGTTCCACAGTGGATGGAAGATGCTCTCTGTTTCTCCCTCCCTCCCTCTCTCGAACTCTGCCTTTCAAATAAATAAAAATGATAAGTATTATTATTATTACTTTCCTTGGTTTTTTTTTTGTACCACTCCCACTGTCACAACAAGTTCTTTTATTCCTTTGCTCCTGGTTGGCTCACGAGCACCCTTCATTATGGATCTTTTTGCTATTGGTCCTTCAGTGCCAAATATGACACTTTCCCCAGGGCCTCATCAGAATTTCCCCCACATTTCACTAAGCCCTGTCTGCGGACAAGGTCTTGAGGTCAATGTAGGAACCTGCAGAGCCAAGGCCGACCGCAGATGCCTCCTTCAGAGAAAACTCAACTGGATACACAGAGTACGGGATACTAGATTCCAGGAGTGGAGAGCTCACTTCTTTGGAGAACTTGGAAGGTCAATGCAAGTCAAGGATACAGACCTCAGACCAGGACCATCCGGGTCTGACAGCCACTGCCAACTTCAGCTGGGAGTGACAGGCTGCGGCCCTATCTCGGCCTTGATGGGCACCAGCAAGTGACCTCGAGCAGGTTGCAGAAAACTCAGAACACTGGTAACACTCTCGTTCATCGTTCTAGTTCCTTCCAATGCTCATCTCTGTTTAGTCTTAAGATGGTACAGCTGCATAGAGGCCACAGTCCCTTTGTTACCCCTTTCAAATCCAAAATGCTCTGAACACCAGAAGTTCTTTACATGTTTTGTTTTGTTTTTCCTTTGGGTTCGGGCAGGTGGGCACAAGAGACTTTGTTGGCAGCCAAACCTGGCCTGAACTGATGTGAGGCTATTTATAGTCTTTCTGATCCCACTTAGTCTGAATCTGTGTATGTTTTGCCACAGGAATATTAATGGAATTGTTTACAGGGAGCATTGCCAGACTCCACTGGGAATGTTTAATATACAGAAGAGGCAGCATCATGCCTTTATAAAATAAATAAATAGATAAATTTCAAACATTCAAATTCCTATATACTACAGGCTCAGCAGGTTTCACAGGTGGTCAGCAAGACTACTGTGCCTGCAGTGTGGTCTCCGCAGCCAGTCCACACTCCACCTTGCTGCTCCACGATTCTCTGCCTCCCAAGCTCCCTCTTTCTGAAAACTGCCTCTTCTGGTAAAAACCTGATCCAGGCTGAGAGTGTTTGTCTAGTTGGTGATTCCAGCCAGGACTGTTCTTTCATGAAAATAAGAGGTGGTGTCACTTCAACAAGTCTGTGGAGGGGAGTAAATCAACAGACCGAAGGTCATCCTCTCTGTCTCTCCTTCTTTCTGTATATCAGACTTTCCAAATAAAAATAATAAATAAAAAAAAAATCTTTAAAAAAAAGTCTGTGGAAAATCAGCTTAAAAGATGTGTCTATTTGGGTGTAAAAAAGGTTTGAATTTTTTCTGGCTGTCAGACCCAGATGGTCCTAGAAGCAAAGTCTGGAGCCCATAAAATCGATCTGCTCTCCGCTTGCTGATTCTCTGGGACAGGCGAGCCCTTCGCTTTGGCAATGTCCCTTTACAGTTCATGCATGTTAGTGCAGCTTGCAGCTCCCACGTGGGAGGTGCGGATGCAGTTCCTGGCTTATTAAGTGTGGTCCAACCCTGGTTGTTGTGGCCATTTGGGGAGTAAGCCAATGGATGTTCTATCTCTTCCTTCTGCACTCTCGTAATTCTGCCTTTGAAATACACAAATGCTTGAAAAAATAATAATAGTGCATATCATCATGGTAAAATGCATATTATCAACAAGCTACACATTGGTTGCAAAAATGTCTTGTGTGAAAAGAAACTTGCCCTTCAGTTCCACTTTTCTCAAGCATTTGGAACTTTGCTGTATTGCCTTCCCTGGGGGGCCCTGCTGCTTGCAAGATATCTGAAGCTGATCTGTTGAGCTCTACCAAGAACAGTCATGCGCACGCGATTGCCCTCCATGATCAAGACATCTGCCTTCGGCAAAGGTGGACGATGCTTCACCTTTTACTTCTCATTGTAGCAAAATGTACCACAAAAAAAGGTTACCGCCTTAGTCATCTTTACACGTGCAGCTTAACTGTGTGATGCAGTCACGTGACTGTATCACCAATTTCCAGGAGGGTTTCACACCCAGTAAACAGCTCCTCATGGCCCCTTATCCACGTCTTGGCAACCACATTGCACCTTCTGTCTCCATGTATTTGACTACACTGGCTACCTCAAATAAGTGGACTCAGACACTGCCAGTGCCACATCTGTGCTTAGACACAGGATGCAAATTCTTTATGACTGAATAGTATTACCATATGCATACACAGTCACCTATCAGTGGCTGCAGCGGACTGGTGCCAGGATGCCCCTAGATACTAAAACCTACAGATGCTCACATGCTTTATAATGCATATATTTGCAGGAAATCTACCCATGTACTCCCTTTTCTAGATTACTGAATACAATTAAAATGCTATGTGACTGTAGCTGCTACATTGTTGAAAGAATATGGATAGAAGAATCTGAACTTACTCAGCATTGCTGCCATTTTTAAAAACAATTTTAAATTCATATTATTTGAATGCACAGAAGTGAAGGGCCATCATGCTTTGCTTATCCATTTACCCATCAATTGACTCTTTTTGGCCATTTTGGGTAATACTGTTAGGAACACATGTGTCCTTATATCGCTTGAACCTCTTCATGTGCACTCTCTTGTACGTGGAGTGTAGTTATTTTTTAAATGGGTCTTTGCTTATTTATTGAGAGTTAGATCAGGAGCTCCCGCAGGCCAGTTTACTCTCCAGATGCCTACCACAGCCTGAGGCTGGCCAAACACTGCTTCCCAGTCCAGCATTATGAGTGCACTTCTTTTTGCCAGGATAATCCTAGAGAGAATGCAACTTGGGAAGGTGAAGGAGTGGCTGCTCCAGGAGAAAGGAAGGGGAAGGAGGGTCGCCTTCTCTGCCCCATGGATTCTAGAAAAAGGAAGGTGAAAGCTCATTCCACGGTGCACAGGAGCCTCTTCCAGCGAAGGCGGAAATGACAATGTTTGGGAAGTAGGCAGTGGGGGCAGGGACTTGACCTTTCCTCAGAGGGACAAGAATCCGGAAGTGGGCAGACAAGTTGCATTCCAGAGGCCAAGTCTGGACTGTTGGATGGACTGTGGGGATACATACAGGGGCATGGTGCATGAGAGGGAGAGGTCTGCTTCCCAGGGCTTACAAGCAGATGCCAAGGACAGGGACACGTCCAAAGTACTTGGGGGCAGTGCCACAAATGGTGGTCAGACAGGGCAGAAGATCCCTCAGACATTGATTGAAGAGTCACCCCCTGCAGTTAAGATGAAGAGGTCCCATGAGTGGGGACCTTGGCAGCTACCACCAAGTGACCAAGCCGCAGGCTGCAACCCGGCGCACCCAGGCAGCTCTCCCAGAGTGAAGGAGTGTGCACTGATTGCCACAGGATCACCATCATCCCACAAACCTCAGTGTGCGATTCCCTGCCCCAACCGCCAGGAAGACACAACAGCTGTGTGCTTGTGGGTCTCTTACAGCTCTCTCTTACAGCTGTGTGCTTGTGGGTCATTAGGAAGAGGATGGGGAAGGGCAGAGCCAGCCAGGACAGCCCAGGCAGAAGCTGCCTGTTGACACTGCAGTGGGTATTGTTTGAAGAGACAGAAGTATAGGTGCCATTGCTGCCACGCCCAGGTCACCATGACCAGCCAGTGTACCCAGCCCAGCTGCTCCAGGTGCCAGCTATTCCTCACCAAGGAGCTGGAGGTTGCTTGATCAGACTCTTGCCTAAGGCTATCAACCTGTAGATATGCAAGTCCCAGATCAGAGCCCATCATCTCAAATTCTCTGGCTGGAATCAGACAAAAGGCAGCTCACCTGACACAGTGTCTACTTCCCTTGCTGAGCCATGTGCACATACACTGGGGGGAAGGGGATGTCCCCTTGGGCTCTGCTTCTAGGATGTGCCAAACAAGACATAAGCGTTTTCCCCTAGACTGCATGTCCCTGCTCCCCAGCAGGTGGAGGTGCCCAAGCATAAAGAAAGGGCATGAAAGGGCATTTCCTTAGCATAGGAAAATATAGTCAGAGTGAGTTTGTACCCGTGACTTCAGAGCTTAACGATGTCCTAAGGTCAAGGTGACTCCAATGAAGAATTTATGCCCTAGAGGAAGAACCCCAGGAGAGACCATGTGGGGGCAGGTGGCTCCTCTTGCCTGCAGCCTCTCTGGGAAGTTGCTGTGGCTCTCCCAAGCATCTCCCAGTGCACTTTTTCTCCCATTTGTCCAGGCAAGCTCATGCTGGCAGATTTAGGACATATAACAAGGTGCCCAGTTAAACCTGAATTTCATATCGACACTGAATCACATTTAAAAAAATTTTTTTAAAGACACAGTGACGGAGTGATTGAGAAAGAGATCTTCCCTGCCTCAGCGCTTCACTAGTCAAAGGGCTGCAACAGCCAAGGCCAAGCCAAGCTATAGTCAGGAGCCTGGAACTCCATCCAGGTCTCCCATATGAGCACAAGGACCCAAATACTTGTATTATCTTCTGCTGCCTTCTCTGGTGCATTACCAAGGAGCTGGATTAGAAGCAGAGTAGTCAGAGCTCAAATCGACACTACAATAGCAGCTACTACATATTTTAGTCCCAGTAAGATCATAGATTTTCACAGGACACACTAAGAAAACTATTCAAGCAGATCTAGAAGTGAAATCTTCCAGTGGGACTCAGGCATTCCATGCCTAAGTACTTTGGTTTGAGTCCTGGTTCCACTTCTAATCTAGTTTCCTGCTAATGCTCACCCTGGGAGGCAGCAGGTGACGGCTCAAGAAGTTAGGTTCCTGACGCCCATATGGGAGACCTGGATTGAGTTTCCTCCTCCCAGTTTCGGTCTGTGTGCAGGCCTAGTTGACACTGGAATTTGGGGAATGAACCCATGAATAGGACCTCCTGAAAAAAAAATAAATGAATTAAAACATCTTACTCATAATTAATCTGACATTTAACTGAATATCCTAATGTCACCTGTCAACTCTGTCTCACACAGTCTGACTTGGCAGAAGCCCCTAAATCTAACCACACTCCTAACCCCAGATGGCCAGCATGGAAGGGACAGGGTCAGCAATCCTTCTGTTGGGTTTAGGCGTTGTGGGGCCAGCCACTCGGTCCTTCCTCCTTGGCTTGGATGAAAGCCACAGCCTTGGGGCCCAATGCAATAGCCTAGTGGCTAAAGTCCTTGCCTTGCATACACCATCCAGGATCCCATATGGGTACTGGTTTGTATCCTGGCTGCTCCATTTCCCTTCCAGCTCCCTTCCTGAGATCTGAGAAAGCAGCAGAGGATGATGGTCCAAAGCCTTGGGACCTTGCTCCTGCATTGGAGACCCAGAAGAAGCTCCAGGCACTTGGCTTCAGATCAGCTTGACTCTGTCCATTGTAGCCACTTGGGGAGTGAACCAGTAGATGGAAGATCTTTCTGTCTTTCTTTCTCTCTGTAAATATGACTTTCCAATAAGAATAAATAAATCTCTTAAAAAAAAAAAAAAAAAAGAAAAGAAAGCCACAGCCTCATACAGCTTAGACCTCAAGAGGAAACTGAGGACATGCAGCTAGGGTAATCACATGGCAGGCCCTGTCACCAAGAGTCTGCGCTGAGGACAAACACGAGGGAGGATATCAGTTCAGTAAGTCTGCTTGTCCTGGAAGAAGCCCTGGTGCCTGCCTGACTCCTAAGATGAGAAAGGGAACAACTGGGAAAAGCAAATCCAGATGGAAGAGGCTCGCTTTGGCTGAGCCTCCACTGTGTGCCGGATGGCCACTGTTACACCTATCCTTTAGTTGGGTGTAACTTGGTGCTGCTGGACAAGTGCGCCCATTTGATGAAACTTCTTCCAGGTTTCCCATGTGGTTTCAGGGGGTCAAGGTCTTGAGCCATCTTCAATAGCCTTCCCAGGTGCATTAACAGTGAGCTGCATAGGAAGTGGAGCAGCTGAGATTCCAATCAGTGCCCATATGGGATGCCAAAAGCAGTCTATAGACCAATATGCTGTGCCACAATGCTGGCCCTCTACAACGGCGATTTGAGCATGTCCATACCCTCTCATGGTTCCCTTGGTGAATACTCCTGGTTGTTCACTGTGAGAGAGACTGAGTGCCCATGCTGGGTGACAGCCCATTGGGAGCAACCCCAGCCAGTGACAGATGTGGCTGGATAAGCATTCAGTCCTCAAGTAGCCAGTGGGAGGAGCCACGATGGCTACCACAGTAACTTTCTCATGGTAGTCTCCTTCCCCTTCCTGTCTCCCTCCTTCCCTCCCTCATTGTCTTGACCATTGAACAGCACAGACTCCTTGACTGGTGATGGAGTGACATCCAAGTTAAAAGGACTGTAAGTCCCTGCAGAAGGCACATTGCTCCTACATCATTGCGAGCTCAAGAGATGCTAAGTCAGGATGATGCGTACCCTACACTCAGTTGTCAGGGTTGGGACCCCATACTAAGAGAGTGGCCAAAGCTCACTGAGGCTTATTGAACACTGTGTTAAGTGCTCCACATGTAACATCCCATTGAACAAATTAGTCTACATGAATAGATGGGTTCTACCTTTATCCTTAGTTCACAGGTAGGATACAGGCGCTGGCCTCAGTGTGCTTCAGATTCACATTTGAGTCCTCTTCCTTTCTTCCTTTCCTCCACTCTCTCTTTTTCTTTCTTTCTTTCTTTCTTTCTTTCTTTCTTTCTTTCTTTCTTTCTTTCTTTCTTTCTTTCTTTCTTTCTTTCCTTCCTTCCTTCCTTTTTAATATTTATTTTTCTTCCTTTGAGAGGCAAAGTTGTAGAGAAGGGAGAGGGAGATCTTTCTGCTGGTTCACTTTTCAAATGGCCACAATAGCTGGGACTGGGGCAAGCCAAAGGCAGAAAACAGGAGCTTTTGGGCCCGGCGACGTAGCCTAGCGGCTAAAGTCCTCGCCTTGAAAGCCCCGGGATCCCACATGGGCGCCGGTTCTAATCCCGGCAGCTCCGCTTCCCATCCAGCTCCCTGCTTGTAACCTGGGAAAGCAGGAGAGGACGGCCCAAAGCTTTGGGACCCTGCACCCGTGTGGGAGACCCGGAGGAGGTTCCTGGTTCCTGGCTTCGGATCGGCGCGCACCGGCCCACTGCGGCTCACTTGGGGAGTGAATCATCGGACGGGGGATCTTCCTCTCTGTCTCTCCTCCTCTGTGTATATCTGACTTCGTAATAAAAATAAATCTTTAAAAAAAAAAAAGAAAACAGGAGCTTTTTTCAGGTCTCCCATATGGGCCTTCTTCTGCTGCTTTCTCAGGCACGTTAGCAGCCAGCATTCAAACTGGTGTCCTAATGGGATGCCGGCACTGCATGTGGTGGCTTAAGCCACAATGCCAGCCTCAATGTCTGAGTCTTTAAGAAAGATTCACACTGGACTTCTGGGTGGTTGTATCATCCCCCTCTTCTCCTCTGGATTGAGCACAACAGGGGTACAAACAGGGCTGCAGCAGTTGGCTGTCGGCCAGCAGAGGGACATCTTATGGCAAAGGTGGGGGTGGAACTGTGTGATGTGTGGTGTTGTAGCATTACATTCATTTCATTGCTAAGATATTTAAGGCCCACAAGCTCTGTTTTCCTCTGGTTCTTTGCCAGACAGAATGCTTCACTGAAGAGTCACCTTTGTGTTTTTGCTCTGCTCTCACATTTTAAAAAAAGATTTATTTAAATTTGCAAGGCATATTACAGAGAAGGAGAGACAGAGATCGTCCACCCACTGATACATTCTCCAAATCAACTGGCTGCAACAGCCAGAGCTGAGGCAATCCAAAGTCAGGAGCTTCTTCCAGGTCTCCCACATCGGTGCACAGCCCAAGGACCTGAGCCATTTTTTTTTTTTTTTTTTTGCTGTTTTCCCAGGCATAATAGCAGGGAGCTGGACTGGAAGTGGAACAGCCAGGCCTCGAACCAAGGCCCATGTGGGCTACTCCACCATGGTGCTGGCCCCTCTGCTCTCACATCTTGTGTACACTGCCCTGGCCTGCTGGTCCTCAGTGCTTTAAGTCCTGGTGCCTTTTAGGAGCCCACTCCACTTGCACATGTCTTCCTTCATTGAGTGGGCATTAAGCAGGTGCATATGTAGGCTTTGGTATAAGAAATGGACATCTGGCCTAGGGATTAAGACACTGATTGGAATGCCTTGTATTCACATCAGCAGTACTTCAGTTCAATTCTTAGCTCCAGCTTCAGGTCTAGCTGCCCACATGGACTTGGAGAGGCAGCAACGACAGTTCACGTTGTTAGCTCCCTACCACCCACACGGGAGACTTGGATTCAGTTCTCAGTTCTCAGCTTCAGCCCTGACCCTTGGCCAGTTGTTGTGGGCATTAAAAGAGTGCTCAGGGCTCTCTGCTTGTTCTGTCTTCTCTTTTTCTCTGTCCCTTAAACAAACATTTTTCAAAAGCAAAAGAAATCAGTTCAGAGTGGCTTGCCTGATCTTTGCAAACACAAATACTCAAGACTTAAAAAAAATCATTATGCTAGTTGGCTCTGGCTTCAGAAAGGAGATCTCAGCAAGAGAGTTCTTTTTTCAAAAGATTTTTTGTTTGAAAGGAAGAGTTACAGAGAGAGGAGTAGAGAGAAAGAAAGAGAGAAATTTTCCATCTGCTGATTCACTCCCCAAATGGCCACAACAGTAAGGATTGGGTCTCCCACCTGGATACAGAGGCCCAATCCCTTGGGCCATCCTTCACTACTTCCCAAGGTGCATTAACAGGGAGCTGGATCAGAAGTGGAGCAGCCAGGCTGAAACCGATGCCCACATGGGATGCCAGCCTCATAAGTGGCGGCTTTACATGCTGTGCCACAACACAGGCCCCAAGATATCTGTCTTTCTGATTTGCTCCTTGCAAAGCCAAGTTCCCAAGGTCATGAAGAAAGGATTTCTCCAAGACTGCTGTCACTTTCACTCAGTGCATTATTATCTGAGAATTCTCTGGCAGAAGCTACAGGAATAAGTTTCAGTGCTTTTGTTTGTTTTAGTAGCCATCAGATATTAAGCGTGGCTGTGTGGGAACCCTTAGGTGAGTAGCATTAAGCACATTGCTCAGGGAGAAGGGCATCTGCGTTTGCAGTCGGGCAGATGGTGATCCGCTCCAATGGAGGCTTCCTCTCCACGCTGGGTTGCCAGGGAAGAGTTGGAGCTGCGAGGGCTCAGTTTCAATGACATCTTTGAAACCAGGCACCCTCTTGAGCTCCTCTTAAAAGTTCAGGATGGAGAGACAAATGTAAAAACTGAGGTACCAGACAAATGAAAGGAAGGATGAAATCAGTGAGCCAAACCAGTGCTAGGGCAGGCAGAAATGAGGACTGACACTTGGCCTCCATTGGGAAATCTTATAAATGGTGTGGGCTGTGGTCTTATCACAAGCCAAGTAGATCCCTCTCTGCAATGTAGGTTCCAGGAATCCAATCTCGTGAGCCTTTCAAGGGAAACAAATTTAAAAGTTTTTACATTAATTATTTTCACTTTATTTAAAAGTAGAGAAAGTGACACAGAGAGACAGATCTTCCATCTTCTGGTTCACATCCAAAATGTCTGCAACAGCCAGTGCTGGGACAGACTGAAGCCAGAGTCAGGAACTTCATCTGGATCTCCCAAGTGATTGAGTCACTACCTGCTACCTTCCAGGGAGGGCATTAGCAGGAAGCTGGTTTGGAAGCAGAACCAGAACTCAAATCAGGCACTCTGAAAGGCAGAGAATTCTCCCATCCACTGGTTCACTGCCTGAATGTCTGCAACTCATGGGGCTGGGCTGGGCCAAAATCTAGGTGCCAGAAACTCAGTTCAAGTCTCCCATATTGGTGGTAGGATCTCAACCTCTTGAACCACCACCTGCTGTGGGTGGGGGTGTATTAGTGGGAAGCTACAATCAGATGCAGAGCCAGGACTCAAACTCAGGCACTCTGGTACAGGACGTAGGCATCTTAAGTAGCATCTTAACCACCATCCCCTAAATCTGCCTTCTGCGTGGACTTGGGATGGAATCACCTGGAAAGGACCAAGCAGACACACCTACCACCCTTCCTCCTTCCCAGAGAAGAGCTGAGAGAGCTGCTTGCAGCACTCTGTGCTCGTCGAAGACTGCAGCTCTCAGAGTGGTGGTGCAGGGGGACAGAGAGCCATGCCACTGAGTTTGGCTTGGCTTCTTACGAGCTGGACACCTGGCCCTGCTCCTATGCCCCCATTCCCTCCACCACCTAAGGAGTCCTTTCCCTGTATGGACCAGGCACATTGCTATTTCACAGATGTTATCTTATTTACTATTCATAATTGAGCTGGGAGACAGGAATTCATGTTAACCTCATTGGCCAGCAGAGGCAAACACAGGCTGGAGGAGGGTATCAACACTGCCAAGCTCACGTGTGTGTGCCAGGGAGATGAGCCAGAGTTGAATCCTTCACACAAACACCTGTGCATCCAGGCAGCCGACTGACGGCTGCTTCTCTCTCCTTTGTCTATGTGGGTCAGGGTAAAGCCTGTAGCGGGTCACTGGGAGTCTTAGAACAAGCTCATCTGAAGTGCCCACAGAGGCTCTCAAAAACAGGATTGTTCCAGCGGCTGCCCTGGCGTCAGCACAGCACAGCCCTGACGCACAAGCTCTCTCTGGCTTTCAAGTGCCTGCCGGGCTCCAGGAATATTCCTTTCCCTCCCTCGCCTCCTGCCTGGCTCCCTCCACGTCTTCCTGGCACTGATTTCTGCAGGTTCAGCCAAGCTTTGAGCCTCTTCTGCCCCCATCAGCGCCATCATTTCGCTGCCTGGGTGGCTGTGCTCACCTAAGGCCAGACCCACAATATTCCTTGTGCTTTTCAATAGTTCCCTTGGCCTACAACTCAGAAACACGTGTTCCAGGGAGGGGTGAGGGGGCACTCGGGGTGCCTTCACCCACTTGCTGCAATCACATGACCCTGCCCAAGTCACCTTCCCTTTCTTAGCCTCAGTCACTTCATTTGTACAATAAGTACAGCAGACTGACAGTGACTGTTATCCACCCAAAGTTTCTAATCTTCCATCCATTCTGGTTGGAAATTCACAGTGCACCCAGATAACATAATGAAGGCTCTGATAAGTTCTGCATAGCCAGGGGACTGCTGACTTAGCCTGACCTGGAGTCTCCTAAATTCCCAAAGTGACTTGGCCTTTTAAGTAACGTCAATTGCTACGCCTTGTACCAGTGTTGTGTGGAAGACACTTTGGCCAATGTTCAAGTTCCTTTTGGGGCTTAAATTCTTGAATTTGACAGCCACTTAGAAGACAGGATCAGGAGGCTGTTTAGATGTGTGTCTTTTGGACTCTGCAAGACCCCCGTCCTCTACTTTCTCAGTCAGAATAACAGAATACATATCTGCTTATCTGGCCAACCTGGGTCCCCACTAAATCCCCCTATTTCTGGCATTAAAAAATAGATTTTATTTATTCAAAAGTCAAAAGTTCTGCAGAGAGGAAGAGAGAGAGATCTTCCATATGTTGATTCACTCCCCAAATGGCTAAAACATTGGTGGCTGGGTCAGGCCAAAGCCAGGAACCTGGAGCTTCTTCCGGGTCTTCTATGCAGGTACAAGGTCCCAAGGCTTTGAACCACCCTCCACTGCTTTCCTGGGCCACAAGCAGGTAGCTAGATGGGAAGTGAAGCAGCCAGGACATGAACCAGCACCCATATGGGATTCTGGCACATGCAAGTGGAGGATTATTTAGTTGAGCCATCGAGCCAGTCCCATCAACTAAATCTTAAAACAAAATTCCTAATCTACCAAACACCATGGATTAGCCTTGTCTACCTTAAATATATTTAAGATACTTTGTTGGCCTACAGCCAGCCAAAGTCATCTAAAACTAAGGCAATGTATAATAAAGTGCTGCATGTCTCATAATCTATTGAATGTTGCACATTGTAGAGTAGTGGTTTTTCTCCTTCATGGCCACATGGTTGCTTTGGAGCTGGGACTAAAGCTGAGCACTTTCCAGCAGCCACTCAGGATATCATCCAGTGCATTACTAGCACGAGAAAGAATCAAAATGTAAGTCTGATGTCCACCCACAGTATTTCAAATCCACATCATCGTCATGTTGAGAAATCATCAATGTGGCCACTGTGAATTGGGGACCTCTGCAGCCGGAGCTTGGGCTCTAATATCCTGCAATAGAAAGAACCCATCTCATCTGTTTGGCAAGGGGCATGATGAGAATCAACATGAGAGAAAGCAAAGAAGAAAGGTGCTAGAGGGTGTGCAGCAGGTGAGGGAGGGGGAAGAGCTTGGCCGCTGGAATGAATAGTCACCCTATGGGACTGTGTAGGCACCAGCCCAGGTGCCAAGGAGAAAGGGCCGATCACGGGGACCTCAGCAGGAGTGGGCAATGCCTAATCCGGGATGGACCTTGTGGGGTCACTGCTGTGCCAAACAAGGTCAAAACAGTGCTAAGTACAAGACCAAGCCTGACAAGAGGTGCTTATAATAAGCCCAGCCACTCTGACGGCAACCTGTGGCTCTGCAACCTTGGCATTTCCTGGTTCCCTCCCAGACCCAGCGACAGAGCCTGCATTTTAACTTGCCCCTAGATTGTCTGTGTGCCCACTCAGGTTTAAGAAGTATGCTATTGCATGTTGAGGCAGTGTCTTTTTTTTTTTTTACATTTATTTACTTATTTATTGGAAAGGCATAGTTGGGGGGGAGGGAATGGAGAAAGGAGGGAAGGAAGGAGGGACGGAGAAAGAGAGAGAATGAATATTCTTTCCTCAAACGACCTCAACTTCTGAGGTTCGGCCAGGTTGAAGCCAGGTCTCCAAGTACATGGGCCATGATCTGCCACCTCCTACGCACATTAGCAAGGAACCTGGATCAGAAATGCAGGGTATCTGAGACTCAAACAGATGTCCCAGTATAGGACAATGGTGACCCAAGCAGTGATTCACCTACTGCATCACAATGCCCACCACTCCTCCTTCCTTGCACGGGCATAAAGCCCAACCCACCAAGAAGTGATCAGACCTTGCTCTCCTGGAATCAGAGTGCCCCTAAATGCTCGGCTGCACCAATACTATGTGATGGAGGAAAACACTGCAAGGAAACCCGAGACCCCAACACAGAGAAGCCACCTGGCGGGCCCAGAGGCACAGGTCTGTGCCACGTTCAGGTTCTTGCTAAAACAGCTGATCACTGACCATCTCCAACATCACAGACAGCCGAGCCCCACTCCAATTTCCAGCCCAGAGACTTGGGAAAAACACCTGGCGCTTGTTGTTAGTGGCCACTGCACTGTGGTTATGCTTGATCCTCAGCTACCTGTGGAGGCTCACTCATTCTGCACAGCTGGCAAGTGCTGCTCCCAGTGCAGCAATGGAACAGGGCAGAGGACCTTCCCTGGTGGGACCAATGCACTTGCTCAGGAGATGGAAACAGACAAGGGAAGGCCCAAGCATGTGGTTTCAGAGAGGTGAGGAGTGATGAGGAGGACGGGGAAGCCACTTGAGAAAAACAGGGACATCTCTCCCTGGATCTATCCAGTGGATGGACTGTGAAATGCTCAGACGGAGCTCAATGCCACTAGAGGGACATGCCCAGGCCAAAGTCATCAAGTACAGAAGGTCTGGGAGGGGAGTGCACAGTGTGGGGAGTTGGGGAAGAGGACAGGAGGGTGGGGATGAGATCAGAGATGAAGTCATAGAAGTTGGCAAGGGCTTGGAGCTGCTGCGTCCAGCTCAGCAGCCCAAGCCACACAGGGCTGAGTAACTCAAAACTGAGCATAAGCTCAAATGTAGCTGCTCAGTCCCACTGGCCATGTTTCAAGTGTGCAGTGGTTGCACGTGGCCAGTGGGTGCCATGCTGCATGGTGGAGATAGAGAACATTGCTGATGCAGCTGGCATTGGCTGCAGAACACACCACAAGTAGACCAGGATCCAACTTCAAGGTTAAACTAAGTGCCCTTGAGCTTGGTGTTTCATTAAACTCTTTGAGATTCTGGTTTTCCCCAGGGCTAAATGAGGCTCTTCCAGTCTGATTGTGCCTCCAGATTACCCATGGCAAGATGCCAGGTCCACCAGAGTACTCGCAGCAAGAAGCTAGGCCTTACGCAAAGAGCATGAGCAAGATCTCATCTGTGGCAACTGGCAGCAAAGAGGTCTGTCTGCCTGCCTTCTCTGCAGCCTCCTTTAAGCTGCCAATCTGGAACTCCCTGATGAAAAAAAAAAAAAAAACAAGCAAACAAACAAAACCAAAAAGAACAGAGCGTGGCTACTATTTCAGGGTAACAGAAGGGAAATTGCCACAATTAGCCGAAGCTGACTGTCATTAGCATATTTTCCTCCTTGGCACCTAACATCTGCCGGTGTAGAAACGGCTGCTGGGTCTCATGGCATCAGAGCAAAAGGCCTGGGCAGCAAACCAGGTGGGACCACGGGCAGCCCTGAATCAGCTGGGACACAGTCCATGAGGGCCTTGAAACACTGCTGGGGCAACCAATTTGTCTTGGGAAAAGGGTGAGAAAGAACGCTCCTTTCTCAGACAAGTCAGGAGAGGGAAGCCACATATGGAAATGTCAGTTCTGCTGGGACTCAAGGAGACCTGCTTGGGCATTGATGACATCTGTGACATCCCCTCACGGGACAGTCACCTAACCATCCTCATCTGAGAAATGGGGACACAATGAGATCCCCTGAATGGCATTAGTGGAGAAACGATCTCTAGGAAGGCACCTGGCACACAGTAGGTGCTCAGTAAATGGTGGCTGAGTCATCACCTTATAAGACAGTCAGGTGAGGAAGACAGATGGGCACAGGGCTGTTTGGCTCTCAGGCTCCCAGAGTTCCTTTATTGATTCACTCATTCATTCAACTACATTCACTCTGTGAATGGGTACCATGGCCTTGGACTTTAATCAGCCTTGAATCCTCCTACTCATCTTAGCCCCACTGGGAAGCCCAGCTGAACTCTAGACAGTTCCTTTCAGCTCTAACACAAAGCTGGAAGTTATCCTGGAAAAACTAGGTTCAAACATGGAAAGTGAGAAAACTACTGAGGCCCAGAATCATACAATCCTGGACTGGCAAATATTTGTTTAAGACATTCTGGGAGCCAACATTGTGGCATAGTGGGTAACACTGCCATCTGTGACAATGGTATCCCATATGGGTGATAGCTCAAATTCCAACTGTTCTACTTCTGATCTAGCTCCCTAGTAATGGCCTGGGAAAACAGTGGAAGATGGCCAAAATGCTTGGGCTCCTGTACCCAAGTGGGAGACCCAGATGAAGCTCCTGGATCCCGGTTTTGATCTGGCCCAGCATTAGCTGTTGCAGTCATGGGGGAGTGAATGAGCAGATGGAAGATCTCTCTTTCTTGTCCTCTCTATGATTCTTTTTAAATAAACATTTTTTAAAACGACCCTATGGCCCATTTCCTGAATTATCTCAAGAAGCCCATTCCTGAGGCCAGCCATGTCAGACTGGGCCATACTACCTGCTGACACATGTGAGATCCATTGCTGGGAGTGGACCTTGCAGGGGAACTTGAGGAACAACCCTGCTAGGCTGCAGCTCCTGCTGGTGAGCACAAGAGCTGGGACTGGGGGCTGGCCAGGACAGGCTGGGCTGAAGCACCTGTTATCACACATGTGAGCCAGGTCTGGGGGTGGGCGGGGCTGGACAGCACACAGTCAAATGAGCGAGAACCCAGATGGGGCACAGGTCAGGTCGGGTTAGACTATAACACTACTAGGTCATATGAGGGCTAGGGGTGGCTGAGGGTCTGATAGGGGAACTTTGGGGACTCCCTTGCTAGACCACGGCTTCTATTGGTGAGCATGAAAGCTGAGACTGGGAGCAGGACAGTTTGGGGAAGGGCTAGACTGGGCTAGGCTGCCGTACCCACTGGCATGCATAAGAGCCAGAATGGGTGTGGGCTAGCCAGGCTATGCTGCAGGACCAGCTGGCAAGTGCCAGGACTGGGTGTAAGTTTTGTCAAGCTGAACCATAGTACCCCCTAGCAGGTACAAGATCCAGGGCTGGGAGCAGGCCTGATTGGAGAACTGTGGGCACTTTCCTGCTGGGCTGCAACTCCCACTGGTAAGCATAAGAGCCAGTGCTGGGAGGCGGGCCAAGCTGGTCAAGACAGTACCAGCTGTTGGCGTATGTGTGGGCCAGGTCTGCAGGCGAGTCAGGCTGAGCTAAGCCACAACACTCATTTGGCACTATGAGAGCCAAATAAAACGTAGGACAGACTAGGTAGGCTAGGCTGCAGCACATACTGGATATACAAAAACTGGGACTGGTGGGAGTTACCAGGGGTCTTCCTGAGTAGGCCATAGCACTCATGGGTGTGTGTGAAGACCAGGCCTATGGAGTGCTGGTTTGGGTTAGGCCACAGTACCCATCAGTTGGCATGAGCAATGAGGCAGGGGGTAGAACTGACCAGGCAGTTGCACCCACTGATATGTGCGTTGGGTGGTACAGGTGACAGACTGCACCTGACCTTGCACTGGCTGACACACACTAAAGTCAGGTCTGAGGTCACTCCAGATTTCTTGGCAGACTCTTTAACTAGACCATTGAACTCAGAACCCGACCACAGGGAAAAATCACAGGATGTGTTGTCTAACCTTGTTGTGCATGTGTCAGGGCTCCAACACCATTATTGATGCCTGTGCAGTGGGCAGCATGCACAGACGTATATGGGGGACATGATGGCCAGCTCATTTAGGCTAGCAAAGGATATCGAGTGCCTTGTCAGAAGATGGAAAGCAGAATGCATAGGACCACTCTATCTGGCCAAGTTTTGCAATATGTTCCTGGGTCTGTGGATGCGCTAAAGTGGTCTTGGTCAGGCAATAGACCTTGGAAAGATTTCTCAACCCTGGTATAACAACAGGCAACATCTTAGAACTATAAAAACCACTCAAGTAACACTCTTCCCCACATTGAGGTTTCTAAGGCATTATCAAATGACTCTCTCATCCCCAGGAGCACCAGTTCAAGTCCCAGCTGCTCTGCTTCCAATACAGCTTCCTAATGTGCCTAGGAAAGTAATGTAAGATGGTCCAAATCCTTGGGCCTGTGCCACTCACAATGGGAAACCTGGATGGAGTTCCTGGCTCCTGGCTTCAGCCTGACCTAGTCCTATTTAGTCAATCAGTGGATAGAAGATCTGTCTTGTGCTCTATCTTGTCTTTCAAGTAAAAATAAAATCTTAAAAAGATATAAAGAATCCCATTCTCAGTGGTGCTGATGGATGGATGGTCTCCCACTTGCCTGTGTTCCTGCTGCCTTACAAAGTTGCTGAGCATGCAAACTTGAAGATAGTTAATAACGTATACATTCCAAGATCATGTACCTGGCTGAATGTGGCACCTAACACGGAACAGAGTTCTCAGTTTGTATGTCTATAAAATGAGCACAAGAACACCCACTTCATAGAGCAATGACACAGGTCACACACACAGTGGTGGTGGCATTCGCTGGCTCCCTCCTCTCCGGATGAGGGCAGAGAGCCACTAACCCTGGCCCCTGCACTATTTTCCTTCAGCAGGACATCAGATGGAGCTCAAGCATTCTCAGTACACTTGTGAACCACCTGTGTCTTAGGGCAGGGGCTGAATTCAGTCCACCACATAAGAGACAGGATGGACGGTTAAACACCACTTTCTGGCTTAGTGCCATGGGCACCCTGGGAAAGCCAGGGCTGCTGCTGTCAGGACCTGCGAGCACTTGTAAACAGGGAAACAGTTCCTCCAGACACAGAAACTCCATGCATGGATGGGGGAAATAAGAAGAAGCCACCTCTGGGAGGCTGGCTCTGCCTCCTGCTGCTTCTGAACTGATCCGTATAGTTAGTTGTCTTCAGGTCTTTGGTCCATAACCCACCTCTTAACCGGTTGCTGGTGGCCTCTCTAAGAAGGGCCCCATCCTCTAGAGATGGCTGTGGTCCCTGCCTCATGCCAGCCACCTTATTCTACTTGTCTCCTTTTCCAGTGCTCTAATCTACTTGCCACTTCCTATCCCCCTCTAACACCTTGTCCTAAAGGGAAGGTAAGGGATTTGATTTCCTGGGGGATCATGGGGAACTGGATTTAAAAATAGTCCAAATGTGAGGCATCAATGGGAAGAAAGTGAGTGGGACACACTTTAGTGGAGGGAGGCTTCAACTCGCAGTGCACCTACCACCTGCAGCGGCACTCTGCCTGTTAGGAACACAGGTAACCTCTGCCCCGGGGAGCTGGTTGGCACATGTGGCAAACTGAGCCTTGGGGATTATGAAGTACCACTTTCTGCAGATGGCTACCTAGCAGGAAATGGTTAGAAGGAAGGGGTGCTTTTAACAGGTGAGTGAGCTTTCCCTTTTTAAATTTTTAATTAATTTTATTTATTTTTTTAAATAATCTTACTTAAGTTGATTAAGGTACAAAGGGTCAAGAGTTACTGGAAAGTGGGTAATACCATTGCTTCCACGCTAATATCATTTTTTTCCCCTGTATCTGGGGTCAGGGGAGAAACAAAGGGAAAAGCCCCACCCATTCTCCCACCCATCCCAGGTCCCCAACATGAGGCACGCTCTGAGGGTCCTGCTCAAGCAGTTTTGATAGTTCAACAGTTCTGAATTGCTGCCAATCTCACCGTTCCAATTGCGATGGAACCTATTCAGAATCTACTGGCTGACATAGTCTCTTCATGGTTGGGGTTCTGAGATCAGCAGTTCAGTTGGAGGGCTCTCCAAAGAAATTTCATCTGAGAAGATCCCAAACCTGATTCTTGTGTGAATTTGCCAGTACAGGGTCTGGCACAGTCTGTCACC
The DNA here is from genome assembly GCF_030435755.1 of Ochotona princeps. NCBI lineage: Eukaryota > Metazoa > Chordata > Mammalia > Lagomorpha > Ochotonidae > Ochotona > Ochotona princeps. The sequence goes on from NC_080853.1 coordinate 25,655,416, forward strand.
CCAATCAGTTTATGCCCTTGCTGGTTGTTGCAATTGTTGGGTCAGTTCTGCTTCCAGTCCTGTCAGCCACTTGAACCAATGGGTGTTGTAGTCCAGCTCGATCCTGCCCACTTTATACTTGGTCCTCATGCAAACCAGTGGGAGCTGCAGCCCAGTCGGGGCGACTTCCCATAACCCCCACCAGGCCTGCTCCCTTCCCTGGTTCCCATGCATGCCAGTATGTACCGCAGGCTTGTTCAGTCTGTCCCACATCCCATTTAGCTCTGGTTCTTGTCAATGGATATTGAAGCCTAGTTCAATCCAACCAACCTACTATCCAGACCACACACATTCTGGCAGGTACCTTTCTGTCTAGCCACCCCTGCCCCTGTCCTAGTTTTCGTGCTCTCCAGTGGGAGTGGTTACCCATGAGGGAGGTGCCCACTATCTCTCTACCAGGCCACTCCAACTTCTGGATTATGCACTCTCCAGGTGGTTCTGGCATTTGACTTAACAGAATTGGCCCCCGTGCCAGCCTCTGCCATCTGATGTGGCAAAGCCCAACCAATCCTCACTCACTCTAATTTTTGCTTGCACCAGTCGGAACAGTCAGTCCTATCTGGACCCTCCCCAGTCTAGCTCACATGAGGCCCACAGGTGTTGTAGCCCTGCCTGGTCTGGTCTGCCCCCATCCCAACTCATGCTCTCCAGTGGGAGTGGCTGTCCAGCAGGGGAGCCCACATTCCCCTGCCAGCTTTGCCTCCTTCCCCTCCCAGTTCTCACGAGTGCTGTTTGGGTGCTGCAACCACATCTGATACTGATCACCTCACCTTGGCATTCCTTAATGTGCAGTGGTATGTGCTGCGACCGGAACTGGTCTGACCCACACTCTATGCTGGCGCTCGGATTTGCCAGCGGTCGATGTGAACTGGTCGAGCCTGCTCTGCCCCCCACCTATGTCATATGTATGTGGTGGGTATCTTCCTCTTGCTTGGACTGGGTTGCTCCATATTGTGGTTCTTGTGCTTTCCTGTAGGAGCTGTGTTCCGATAGAGGAGTTTTGCAAGCTCCTCCCTCAGAACTACTCCCCATGCCAGGTTTTGCGTGTAATGGTGGTTCCATGGGCCAGACCTCATTGCTGCCCTTCAATCCATTCCAGTTCTTGGTGTTGGCTGTTTCACCCAGCCAAGGCTTGTCCATACCCAGACACTGCTCCCACATGACTCAGTAGGGGCAGAGACCCGGCCTAGTCCGTCCTATACCTACCCAGGTTCTCCAGAGCACCAGATGGTAAAGGTGTCTAGCTTAGCTTGGTGCGCCCAGCCTCAGTCCACATTTGTGCCTAGGGAGATTATAGCCATACCTAGACCAGAATGCAGCCCCCGTGAGTGAGCTTTCCTAAGAAGACTTTGGGGCTTGTCTTGGAACCCTCCTGGCTCCCAGTTTGTCTCATTCAAGGTTGTTTTGTGAGTATAACACCCAAAGCACTAAACCAGCCAGCTATTGGCTGCATCTCCTTCCCCGGGGCTGGGGGTGTTCTCTGTACTCACCAGGTGCACCCAAACCTCAGTGGCAGCAGGTTAGCTGGCCTCCGTTTTGGTGGATCTGTCACTGCAGGCCGGCCTTAGGAGGTTCTACACAGGCCCTGGGCCTGTGGGACAAACCAGTCCCAAGCTCCTGACTCACTACATTGTGACGTCACACCACAGGAGAGCCTGCTGGGGCTCCTGACGTTAGGGCCCAGGAGAAATGGTCACTTCCAGGAGCTGTTCTCAACCAGGTATGTCTGCCACATGGCGAGTGTCTTGTGTTTGACACGCAGCCTACGTGATGCTGATGCAACTACCCTACTGCCATAGTTCCTGTACTTGCTTGGCTTGAATTAACTTGATTAAAACAAGCCTATCTCTTTAAATAACACTTTCCCCACTGAAATCAACTCACATGAGTATTTCTAACTCTGTTCATTGGCTGCGATTGAGTTAAAATCCCAAAGTAGTTTTTTCTTTGGCATACCCCTGACTTTTCCCCTGCTATCCACCTGGTGTGGCCTAAAGCAAACAAAAGAATTTAAATATTAGCTCAGGACAACAAACAGGAACATAAATCAGACTTGCTCCTGTCCCTGCAGCTCAATCCAAAAGAGTTGTCCCTTGGATTATCTTCTATGTTATCAATGCCTGGGCCACTTTAACACTGTAAGCAATTGATAAATCAGGCACAGTTTATATTTAATCAGTCTCAAAGAAGAGGAAAAAGTCACAAAACGGGGCAAAGTGTTACAGGCTTCCAGAAGTTCCAGCTCCTTTTTCTTCTTGGACTTGGGGGTAGGGCGGGGAGCCTTTTAACCAAAGAGAAAACGACTCTGCTTGGTCGCCCTAGATTTCAGAGACGCAAACAGTGGGCGTCAAACGTCAGAATTGATTAGAATCCACTTCCAGTAGTCCTGATTTGGTAGGTCAGGGGGTGCACATGGGAACAGGGACACTGGCCTCCCAGATCTGGCTGGAAGGCAGCATTGCCAGTGGATGGCCATGTTCATGCACAGAATCGACAGGAGCCAGAGCTCTGGAGCCAGAGTTAGTTCAGCTCTCAGGTCCAAACTGCATTGTTTATTAAGGATCTGTTCATCGTCAGAACCAAGCCAAGCACTGTGGAGACACAGCTGCTGTTAGCCTCTCGGCCTCATTACTATGCCAGCTGCAGGCACCTGCTGGTCTTTTTCTGGGGGGTCTTCAGCTGCTGGAATCTACCTTGCCTGAAAGGCAGGCGGCTGCAAGTGCAGGAACTAAAGCCTCCCAGGAAATGTCCTCAACTAGTGACTATTGGCAGTGGGTAGACAGACACCCTGACTTCCGCCCTGCTAGGTAGAACAGCTTGCAGGCACATTCTGCACCACCTCCCAGCGGTCCCCACAGGACCTGTGTCCATGGGGTCAACTATGGTGAAAGAACAGCTTCTGTGGCCCCTTCCTCCCATTACACCTTCTAATTCCCTGCTGATGCTTTCTGCATCAATTCCTCAAACAACTTCCACTGAAATCCTGGTCTCAGGGACTGTTTCTAGGCACCAACGTATAAACCGACTTGGTATCATTTCCAATTTCTGAGTAAGACTGGTGAGTGTCAGCTAGCGGGCACATGGACATGTCTGCTGGTTGCCCACTGGAGTTTCATCTAAGATGCCCTGAGGAAATGCACCAACTAATTGACTCAGGGAAGGTAACCAGGACTTTTTCTTATGCACAGGGAGGCCATAACGGACTACCTGTGGGAGACTGATGTGCTACAAAAATTCCTCCTGCTTTCCAGCCCCTAAACAATTCCTCTGGAAATAATATGAAGGCAGGAGCCAGCATTGTGGTACAGTGGGTTAAGTCGCTGCCTGCAACACCGACAGCACCATATGGTTGCTGGCTCAAGTCCTGACTGCTCTACTCTGATTCAGCTCCTTGCTAATGTGCCTGGGGAAATAGCAGAAGACAGCCTACTACAGCAGGATTAATACAACTCTTCCATGGCCTTTGAAGAGGCCCTAGTACTCATCTTAAACTCCGCTCTCCTGAATAAACTCTTCCCAAGGAGGGTCCCCCGAAACACATAATCCAAGTGGAGACACTGCACGACAATAAAATCTTCTGGTACAGTTCTTAGTACCCTGTGATCAGACACTGCATGTGCAGAAATTCTGGAACTGCCACGGGTGGATTCAATCACTGCTCTCAAACATTACACTTAGGAGAGAAGGCACCCTACAGTTCTCCTCACCTGGGCTCAAGGAAGAATGGAGCCCATTGTCTCAGAGCCTTGTGTTCATAGTAGTAAATCACCATTCACTCCACCTGCGCTGATTCCAAGATGTCAGGATGGAGCCCCGGCAGGAGAATGGCAGCTCAGCTTGTGCCCTGTCAACCACAAATCTCAATGTCCATCTTGTACTTTATACTCTCACACTTACAAAAATGCCTTTGACCTGGCAATTTCTTCTTAAATTTTTTCAAAAGATTTATATTTCATTTGAAAGGAAGAGTTACAGAGAGAGAAAAAGATATCTCAAGAATCTTCCATTTGGGGCACGCCGCTGTCAGCCTAGTGGTTAGAGTCTTTGCCTTCCATGTACCAGGACCCCATATGGGTGCCATTTCATGTCCCAGCTGTTTCACTTCCTTTCCAGCTCTGTTTGTAGCCTGGGAAAGCAGTCGAGGACGACAAAGCCTTGGGACCCTGCACCCACGAGGGAGACCCAGGGAGGGCTCCAGGCTCCAAATTAGCTCATTTCTGGCCATTGCGGTTACTTGGGGAGTGAACCAGTGGATGGAAGATTTTTCTGTCTTTCTCCTCTGTAAATCTGACTTTCCAATAAAAATAAATAAATCTTCAGGGAAAAAAAAATCTTCCATCTGTTTGTTCACTCTCCAAATGGCCATAATAGCTGGGCTAGACCAGCCTGAAGCCAGGAACTGGAAACTTCTTTCGGATCTCCTTCATTGGCGTAGGGACCAAGCACTTGTGCCATCTTCTGCTGCTTTCCAAGGTGCATTAACAGGGAGCTGAATAGAAGTAGAGTAGCTGGGACTTGAACTAGGTCCCCACATGGGATGTTGATGTCGTAGGCAAGTACTTCAGCCATTCCAACACAATAATGGCCCCAATTTGTGCTCTTAAAAATGTGTACATTTTAAAACTTGTATTTTATACCTCAATAAAGGTGAAAATATATATATATACCACAAACATATACATATCTACAGTAGACATGCCAGGAAGAAATATACTAAACTGTAACAAGTAATTGTTTCAATGGATGAGACTATAAATGATTTTTTTCTCATCTCAGATTTATCAAACATTTTCTGGATATTCCTATTTTTTATATGATAGAATGACAAAATTTGATTTAAAAAAATGTGTAAGCTATGAGAGGTAATTATTTATAGTGATTTACAACACACCAGCTTTTTCATGCATGTTTGTGGGATGAAGGCCTATGAATTTGCACCTGTGAATCCAGCAGTCTAAGTATTCAAGCCAGGCTCAGGCTCAAACCTTACATCCCCAACTCAGTTACCCAGTGTCCTCACTAGAAGTAAACACTATGTTTAATCACCCATCCTCTCTTCATACGTTGTTTCTCTTTAACCACATCATATGCTCACCAAGAGCTGGGAGAATGTCTTTATTCTTTGTATTCCCAACAGCTCCTAGCACCTAGAAAGCACGGAATTTTGGAGAAAACAGATGCAAGCTGCCAAAGAGGATGCTGTGTCACTGGCTTGGGTTGTTCACAGCACAAACTCTAAGCAATGATATAAACTGCTGCTGGGTGGATACTGTTCTCCAGGGCATGCAGGGTGCTGGGTCAGATGGTCAGAGGTCCTATCCCTCCACTTCCTAGTAATGTGATTCTAAGGAAGTCATCTCCACCCTGGGTTTCCTTATCTACAGTGGGTTTGCCGAAATGCTTAAAGCGAGGTAGTGTGTGTGTTCAATGCCCTCTACAAACTATAAAAGACTCTATAACATTACATGTGGCATTTTTATGAATCTCACCTCTGCCTTTGTTTCTAACCTCCTGACCTCTTGATTATTACCTCTACTTCTTCACTAGCTTTCAGTTAGCTCCCAGAAACTCTCTCTCTCACACATACATACACACACACCCCACAGGGCCTTTGCCCATGCTACTGCAGCTTCACAGACTTCACCTTTTGCAGCTGGTTCCTTCAGATGATTCAACCTTCAACTTCAGTGTGTCTTGAGGCTTTACCTAACTATGTCAAACTGGCTTCTGCCTTCCCACTATCATTTTCTGTCATTCTGCTTCATTAAGGACTTGATATTATTGTGTTTATTTAGTGCTGATAACCCATCTCCCATCCCAAATCTCTTTGTTTCAAGTGTTTATGTCTGTTTTGTTCTCTGCTGTCTCTCCTATGTTCCTGAAGCATAGGAGGTACTGAAAATTCATTTCATGAATAAACTGACAAACACTTTGGGGCAATCAGGGCACAGGTTGTGTGTCTGCATTTCTGCCTGCCACCTGTTTTGTAAAAAGGGCACACTGTGAGGCAAATAAGCTATCTGCTTCCACCCCGGTGGCGGAGGACACCTGCCCAGAGATCTGAACACTCGTCACCACCGGCAAGGATCTGTGTCAGTCACAGTGTTGGAGAGCAGGGGCCTGGGGAATAAGACAGGCATTATGCTGCCAACCAGGACGCACACATTCCCTTAAATAGCTGGGAAAGAGCTGCCACGAAAGCCCACACCTCTCCCTGCCAGCATCCTTGCTCTGTTTTCTGGCCCCACTCAGTGAGCAAGGGAATCAGACTGCCCTGCTTTACCTTGGGTGCTCGTGGCCTTCTCTGTGAGGTTGCTTGAAAGTTCTGGAGCTGATGTACGCCCTGCCAACACTGCGGTGGAATTTTCTAATCCATGCCAGAAATGGAGCTCATTAATTTTTGTCTCCAAGAGAAAGAAAACACTTGTTGAGGAATGGGCATGCTCCACACTGCTGAACGAGGGGGCAGTCGCCCTGCAGGAAGATTAATCTAGGTATGACCGTGAGCCATTGCTGGTGACATCAGTGCACTGCAAAGCCCATGGTCCACACTGCCAGCCACCTGCTACATACGGGTGACCCCAGACACGGCAAGGAATGTCCTTCCCCACTCCAATTCTCATGTGGCCACCCAATTCATTTCCAGAACATTCTTTTCCCTGTGTCTTCCCAAAAGCCTACAGCTTGTAGGGTGTCACACTTGAATGGATCAATTCCTCAGTGCCTCGACTTGTCACCAGCAGACAAACAGCTAGGATCTTTCTGCATAGGGCGAGTAATTTAACTCATGCAGTGCTTCTTTGTAAGTAGAAAATAGCGCAGAAAGGGGAAAAGTTGAAATGCCAGGACAAGGGGCCAGAGCTTCAGATGATATTCTTTTCCCACCGTTTTTCTGGATACTTTCTCCTGTACTATTATGGACACACCTATACTATTTTTGTGTCCTACAGATAACAATAAAACTATTCCAATTTTGAGAAAACCTGCTTGTGTGGATATGTCTTTTGGAGGAAAAAAAAATTCATGACACTGACATCAGTCTTAACGCCTTCTTGGCACAGATGGTTTAGCAGCCATTCAATCTGCCCTGTTATTAGAGGCAGTTGGTTCAAAGTGTTGGAGACACGTTGAATGGAAAGTCAGTAAACACTTTAGTGTGAATTGGTCTGACTTCTTTCTCTGTCTCCCAAATACACATACCTCATAGAGGGCACCCACCAAGAGCTTTGTGAGAATCTACAGACTTGCAAGACATGAGACTGGAAGGAAGAATGAAAGTTGCCTAAATGAAACTGGCTAGCTAACCTGTGTCCAGACTTGGAGTTCTCTGAGCCAGTGTTCACCATCAGTCTGATGGAGAATATTGGCTCAACTGCAGGCTAGATGCTACCTCCTCGACATCTAACTTTTCTGTAGCACAATTCAAATCAGGGACTAGGTGGGCTGGGCTGAGTTGGGCCAGACAATTTCATCTATTTATTAGCTGCTGGAAGGGACTGCTAGATCAAAGGCAGAGAACTGAACTCAATTGTCCTTTCTAAATTTTATTATACTTTTTTTTCTTCTGCTTTAAGAATCTTCTTCAAAACTCTACTGATTAAAAACATAAAGAAAAAAAAAGCTGATTAGCAGGGTTTGAGAAGAGCCCTCCTGTGATGAAGTGGCTGGGGAAGGCAGGTTTCAGGAGCTATGTTTGGAGAGAAGGACCTGGAAGAGGAGGGCTCAGATAACGATGTTTAAGTCCTGCGCACTCAGTAATCAACTGCCATGCTCTTCAGGAACACGGGGCAGACACCCAGGGCTGAGCGGACTGCCTGAGCTCAGCTCTAAAGCCACTAAAAGCACAACTTTAAGAAATATGTGCACAGTGCAGTGGGAGTGACATAAGGCAGACAAGAGAAAGGACATCTTGAAGTTAAATGCACAGGTCATCACAGAAATACAGTCAGAGAACTCAGACCTTTGGCAAGCTTTAGGATTTCTTCTAGTTTTTTTGTTTTTGTTTTTGTTTTTTTTTTAAAATTTGTTTGAAGTCTGAGTTACAGAAAGAGAGAAGGGACAGAGACTGTCCATTTGTTAATTCATTCCTCAGACGACTACAATGCCCAAGCGTCAACCAGGATTCTGGAACTTCACCTAGTTCTCCACTTGTGCCATCTTCTGATTTCCCAGGCACATTAGCAGGAAGCTGGATCAGAAGTGGAGCAGCTGGGACACAAACTGGCACCCACATGGGATGTCAGCATTGCAGATAATGGCTTCATCCACTATGCCACAATGTTGGTCCCCAAGCTTTATGGTGTGTCATGAAGAGCCATCTAATTCTGTACCCTGAGATGAGAGGGGGATTGGCAAACTTAGTATCAATTATAGAACAGGGGATTGAAAGACGAGAGGAGGGGCCTGGCGGCATGGCCTAGCGGCTAAAGTCCTCGCCTTGAAAGCCCTGGGATCCCATATGGGCGCCGGTTCTAATCCCGGCAGCTCCACTTCCCATCCAGCTCCCTGCTTGTGGCCTGGGAAAGCAGTTGAGGACGACCCAAAGCTTTGGGACCCTGCACCCGCGTGGGAGACCCGGAAGAGGTTCCAGGTTCCCGGCATCGGATTGGCGCATACCGGCCCGTTGCGGCTCACTTGGGGAGTGAAACATCGGATGGAAGATCTTCCTCTCTGTCTCTCCTCCTCTGTATATCCGGCTTTCCAATAACAATAAAAATCTTTAAAAAAAAAAAAAAAGAAAGAAAGACGAGAGGAGGGGGGATGCCCTTCAGTTTGGGGAGAATACGCTTAGGGCAGCGAAATGGGGTAGGCACAGATAGGAATACACAGAGCTAGGCCACAGGGTGGTGGGCAATGGTGTACAGGGATTCACTAACCTCAGGCACAGAAACAGGGACTGGGCCATGATGGGGAACATTTTTAGGCACCTGGGTCTGGGAGTAGGATAAGACAGAGGCAAGAGTTTGAGAGGGATAAGACTGTGCAAGGTAGGGCCAGTACAGTGTTACAGCATGCTACTCCTCAAATGAAAATAAATAAATCTTAATGTGGCCCTTCAAGATGCTGGTCTACCATATAACCATGTGGATTTACGATGGTGCACGTAGCACAAATGATTGGAATGCTGATGAGTCTACCAAATTACTTACTGCATGTGACATTTTCTTTAAATATGTAGATATGTTTTAATCGATACACTGTAATTGTACATATTTACAGGATCCATGCGATACCTCAGTTCAGTTTGTGGAAATGTTAATATCTACCCCCCAACTCGCCATCTGCACTGGATTACGAACTCACTGAGGGTACAGGTCCTATTTGCCTTGTCCTCTGTTGACATCTCAGAAGCCAGTGTGAATCACGGCATGCAACAAGGCTCTGCATTCATTTTTTCCCTAGTTATAGTTTTTAATCAGCTTCATTTTGTGGAAGGTACACATTAACTTTTTAAAAAGATTTATTTATTTTTATTGGAAAGTCATATATACAGAGAGGAAGATCTTGTATCTGATGATTCACTCCCCAAGCAGCCGCAACGACCAGAGCTGAGTTGATCCGAAGACAGGAGTCCGGAGTTTGTTCTGGGTCTCCAATCTGGGTGCAGGGTCCCAAGGCTTTGGCTTTCTTCAACTGCTTTCCCAAGTCACAAGCAGGGAGCTGGATGGGAAGCAGGGCCACTGGGATTAGAACCAGAGCCCATATGAGATCCTGGTGTATGTAAGGCGAGGACTTTAGCCACTAGGCTACTGCATTATTACTTTTTAAGCAGTCGTGATATGGCTTACTGCATGATCTCTCTTCTCTCCACTGACTGGAAAGCCTTTTTAAACATACCAGATTCCTATACATGTTGGAATATGTCTTTGAGCCTTTCTTAGCTTACTGATCTGTTTTTTACTGATCTGGATTCTGGATAGCTAGACATCATATGCCAGAATTTGTTGGCATTTTAGAAGATTTATTTAGGCCCTGGATGGTAGTGTAACAAGCTAACTCTCTGCCTTCAGTGTCAGCACCCCACATAGGTGCCAGCTGGAGTCTGGCTGCTCCACTTCCCATCCAGCTTCCTGCTTATGATCTGGGAAAACAGTGGAGGATAGCTCAAGTCCTTGGGTTTCTCTGTCCACAGAGAGACCCAGAGACAATCTCCTGACTCCTGGTTTCAGATCAGCTTAGCTCTGGCTGCTGCAGCCATTTGAGGAGTGGACCAGTGGATAGAAGATCTGTCTCTATTTCTTTCTCTGAAAAATCTGCCTTCCAAATAAAAATAAACAATTCTTTTGACAGAGAGACAGAGAGAGGGACAGAGAAAGGGAGAGAGACCGACCAGAGACAGAGACAGAGGGAGAAAGAGGGAAAAGGAAATAGAATCAATCTTCCACAGGCTGGTTCACTTTCCAAATAGCTGAAAAAGCCAGGCCTGGGCCTGGCCAAAGTTAGGAGCTAGGAGCTCCATCTAGGCCACCCACATGGGTGGCAGGGATCCAAATACTTTGGCTGTCTTCTGCTGCTTTCTCAAAGCACATTAGCACAGAGCTCAACTGGAAGACTGGCTGGGTCTTAAACCACCACAAGATGAGCCCACAGAATTACTTACTGAGTGAATTTGGCTAGGAATTGAGGTCAGAGACATGTGTCCTGACCTGGTCATCTTAGAGAACAGCCAACATGCCAAACAGCTATGTTAGTCACAGATGCTTTACGCTCAGGGGTAGAAGAATGGGGCCCCATTATACCTTCCAATCCTATGGTCTTTGGGTTTTGTTTCAAGATGTCCAATGTGGGCTAAATGGCCTTGCCAGGCTAACCTCTGGGGCCATAAATGTTTCTCCTGATTGGGCCTTCCTATCTGAGATGGTGGGGTGTCGTCCAGGATCCCTCGTTCATCATGCTGGACAGTGCAACTGGACAGTGTCTTTGGTTCCATGAAAATCCTGTGGCAAGTTTACCAAGTCATCACTATGTTCTAAGGAGTTCCCAAAGGTCAGAAGGATTGGCTAATCCATTGAGGCTCTGTTAGACTCCCTATTTCACTGTTGTTGCTTCCCTGCAGAAGGCAGACGGGCACAGCCCAGAAAGATGCGGTTTGGGGGGACTTTGAGGCCTATTGAGCTTTGTCAAAAATGGGAAGCCTTATACCAATCACTGATTGAACTGCTAAATCTCAATCCTCACCTGTAAAATGATGGTAATAACAATAATATCTCCCTTTCACAGGGATGGAGAGGCTCATTTGCAAGGCATTTTAGACACAGCCAAGTGCCACCTGTTATTCTGTCTTCCCTTGTTTTATGCGGCAACTCACAACAGCACCTGGGTCCTTCTTGTCATTCCTGCCAAAGCCCTTACTTCTGAGCTCATGGCTAACATCACCTACACAACAAGCCAAATATTGCCACCCAAGTTCTCTTCAATCACCACTAACAACCACACAACTTGAGTTCACGGTTACCAGCTGTTTTCTTTGTGTATGTTTCATTTCTTTCTGACAGTGACCACACTCTGCAGGAATTTTTCTTCATGTGCATGACAACAGGATTTTCTGATTTTGACAGCCACAAAATGAAAACCGTCTGAGGGATCTCCTATGTTTTGTGCTCTAGATTTTAACTGAAGTACACAATGCATATGTTGACCTTGTAATAGATGGATCTCCATTCTGTTTTTAAAAACCCTAAATCTGGGCCCGGCGGCGTGGCCTAGCGGCTAAAGTCCTCGCCTTGAAAGCCCTGGGATCCCATATGGGCGCCGGTTCTAATCCCAGCAGCTCCACTTCCCATCCAGCTCCCTGCTTGTGGCCTGGGAAAGCAGTCGAGGACGGCCCAATGCTTTGGGACACTGCACCCGTGTGGGAGACCCAGAAGAAGTTCCAGGTTCCCAGCTTCGGATCGGCGCGCACCGGCCCGTTGCGGCTCACTTGGGGAGTGAATCATCGGACGGAAGATCTTCCTCTCTGTCTCTCCTCCTCTCTGTATATCTGACTTTGTAATAAAATAAATAAATCTAAAAAAAAAAAAAAAACCCTAAATCTGTGTTTAAGGCAGTTCCAACGACACTTCATTTGTTCATTTGAAAAACACTTAGTTGTCCTGTTAAAGTTATAGAGTTGGACTACCCGAAAAACAGCCAGGTTGAGCAAAATCACGCTTCAATGCTATAAAATGCTAAATACTAACATTGAAAAAGACAAGAGACAGCTGAATAGCAATCTATAGCCATTTTAAGGTATATAGACCATGGTTGAATGTAAACCAAAGTTGAAATGTCTATGGGGAAGTCACAGGTTGTGGTCGAGAACATGCATTTTCCTCGTAACATATTGGTTAATCAATACCATGTCAATTAATGCCATAATGCTGTAAATGGTTGTAAATATTGGGTTGAGTTTTTTACTTGATTGGGATGATACTCTGCTGGTTCTGCCTTTGGACCAGAGATGGTCTCACCAGGAAGCCGTTGAATTTGCCAGGACAATTAGATGCTGGACTTTACGATTGGTCAAAACCTCCAATGAAAGAATCTCAACTGAGTTTGAACTATGGAAATACAGCGGGGTGGAGCAATCCACTGTGGGAGGGGGAGGGTTTGGGGAGGGGCGGGGGGAATTCCAGTGCAAAAAAAAAAAATGTGTGTCACATAATGCAATGAAATTAATAATAATAAAAAAAACAATAAAAAAAAAAAAAAAAAAAAAAAAAAAAAAAAAGAAAAACACTTAGGAGTGTTGGAGAGCAGATGCTGTAGGGTGCCCTGCTCACAACTCCTGGGGCACTCCTGGTTGAAAACATGAGCAATCTTCTTTCCCAGTTCTTTTTCTGGGGCAGGCACTGCTAATGCCAGGGCATTCCATGCCTTCAGGAGCTGCGTGCAGACAGGCATGGATCAGAGTCAGTGAACTGCTGGCACCCTTGCTCTCAGCACGTTCCATATGGGCGTCCCAAGTCCCTTAGTGGGATTACACTTTGGCTGCCCACTGTGGCAACTTGTTCTGGATTACTGTTTGGCAGCTTGTTTCATGCTTCCTTTCCCACAACCCTACTGGTGATTCCTGGGGTCACCTTCCTCATCAACTGCTTTCCTTCCAATATTTTTCATGTTGGTTGTCCTCTTCTGGGGAGATCCAACCCAAAGCGAGTCCTTTGTGTTTTTGTCTTAGTGCTTTTTTTTTTTTTTAAAGATCTATTTGTCTTGTGGTCAGTGTGATGGCACAGCAAGCTAATCCTTCGCCATGGGATGCTAGCATCCCATATGGGTACCAGTTTGTGTCCTGGCTGCTCCACTTTCAATCCAGCTCTCTGTTTATGACCTAGGAAAGCAGCGGAAGTTAACACAAGTCCTTAGGACCCTGAATGCACATGGGAGACTTGAAAGAAGTTCCTGGTTCCTGGCTTTGGATTGGCTCAGCTCAGGTCATCATGGTCACTTGGTAAGTGAACCAACTGGTAGAAGACCTTCCCATTGTATCTCTCCTCTCCCTGTAAAATCTGCCTTTCAAATAAATTAAGAATCTTAAAAAGATGTATTGGTTGGTAGAGAGACAGAGGGAGAAAAAGAGAGAGAGAGAGAGAGAGAGAGAGAGAGAGAGAGAGAGAGAGAGAGAGAGATGAGAGATCTTTGGTCTTCTGGTTCACTGCCCAGATAGCTACAATGGCTGGGGCTGGGCCAGGCTGAAGACATGACCCAGAACTCCATCCAGGTCTCCCACATGGGTGGCAACGGCCCAAGCACTTGGGTCGTCTTTGGTTGCTTTCCTAGGCACATTAGCAGGGAGCTGTATCAGAAGGGGAGTAGTCGAGACACCATCTGTTGCTCAAGAGGGAAGCCAGCATCACAGGCAGTGGTTTAATCTGATGTGCTGCAACATTGGCCCCTGTCCAAGGGGAGTTCTTACTAGAATGAAGCCACTGGGTTTAGGTGTTCATAATGACACATCAGACAGAACCCCTGATTCCAGTGAGTCCCCAGTTCAGACAGGAAGATGAGATGGGTAGAAATGTCCAGGTAAACACAGAATTTCATTTTAATATTTAAAAATGCTGTTGGCTTGCATGTGCTCCCTCTCCCTCTTACACACACACACACACTTGCCATTCTGGGCTAGATGAGTGGCATCTCTTAGTGGTATGGTGGAAGTAGCCTACTTATGAGAGCTGCTTGGTATATTTTTAGGACTTTTTCTGGCAATTCATTAAGCACAGCTATTATCCAACTCTACATTATATAAACTTGAGATGAAGTAGATCATATTAAAGATCAAGGTAACAAGTATTCAAGACCCTCCTTCCCTAGGCCTTTTATGGCATTTCACTATTATGTGTGCTCCTGAGACCACTGACATCATCTACAGTGTCTGCGGCAGAGACTGCACAGATTGGTCTGTGGTTTCAATTGCCTTCCCGCCTTTGCCTCTGGTGACTCCGTGGCTTGAAACCAGCGATCTGATGGGAGGGCTGATACAGCAAGAATCAGCAAATGCTTTAAAGGAGCGAGTGCCCCCTCCTCACCGTCACCTTCAAGAGCGCTGGTTAATCCTCATCAGCAGATCAACCTTCTCTTGCTTGGAATCTGGCACCAGCCTCTGGACCCCCAAGTGGGAATTCTGCACTGCACTGTCCAGGGTGCCCTGCACACTGGGCAGGAAGCAGATCAGACTGCCCCAACCCCTTAAAGAAGGGTCCCTAACGGCATCCCATGGCCTCACAGACCTGGTACCCTCTTGCCCACAGATCTGTGCCTGTTCCCTCCCTTTGTCCTTGTGCCCCACACAACGCTGCTGCTCCCTGAACCTGTTGCTAAGTTACCTGCTGTCCCAGAATTTTCGCACTTCTTCCTCATCTGGCTGAGACAAATCAGCTGCTTCTGCCCAAGCTTCACCTCCCCAGAGAGGCTTTCTCTGACCATCTTCTTCACAACCCCTGCACATCCTACTTCCAAGCTCCTGTTCTTCCCTGTCTCTTGAGTCTGTTCCCTGCCCTCTTCAAACCACTTGATCACATTTTGGCGGTATCTGATGATCAGTTTGTCTACTGTCTCTTTCTACTGGAATGGGAGCAAGCTTCACTCATGCAGACAGTTGTCCAGTCCCGGGGCCAGTGACTGCCACGGGGTGGGGGGGTGCTCAGCCAGAGGTTTGTGCTGGATGAATGAATGGGTTTCACCTTCTTCTCTCCACTCCCTCATTCACCCTTCCTCAGCCTGGTGGCCACCTTACAGCCCACCCTCTCCCTCCTCCCTCCTAGGTGCTGCTCTAACGTCCCTGTTGTAGTCTCTGCTGCCTCATTTTAACACATGGCCTGATTTTTATCCGGCTGGATTTCCAGACCACATGTAATACTGCTTCCCATTCCCTATAGCACAACCTGTCTTCATCTCCCTTTCCCACCTTTTCTTTGTGGACTTGGCAGTATGCTGCATTGTTGGTGTCATATCTCTAGCCCTGGCTGCATTTTCTCTCCCCTTGGATCTGGACCCAAATGGAGGACAGGTTTTGGCCAATGGAGTGAGGTGGATGCCAAACCATTCTGAATTGCCACCAAGAGACTTGTGTATTTCTTCTTGTTCTATTTGACTTCAACCATCACTGCTGGAAGGGTGTTCACTCTCTGCAGCTCACTGATTGCTGGAACAGGGGGTAAACCAAGAGCTTAGGAGCAGAGTTTCTGAGGTGCCTGGTCAAGCCCAGACTAGAGGGGGACCCCAGTCCATAAAGACCATTGAGTGAGCCAGTCAAGGTCAGCTAAGCCTGAAGTTGACTCACAGACATGTGAGCTCTAGTAGGAAACCAGATATGTTTTAACCCACTGAGTTTTTGAGCAGTTTGTTACACAGCAGCAGCCAGTTCATGGAGCTTCCTTTTGTCTCTCCAGGTCTCCACCACTGACTTTCTTCTGTCCCCACCCGCAGGTAGCTCATGGCTCTGCACATTGTATATGATCTCTTGGGGCTTGAATTGTCACTGGTGTGGTTAGTTTTTTTTTTTTTAAGATTTATTTATTTTTATTGGAAAGTCAGATATACAGAGAGGAGAGAGACAGAGAGGAAGATCTTCTGTCCAATGATTCACTCCTCAAGTAGCCACAACAGCTGGAGCTGAGCTGATCCAAAGCCAGGAGCCAGGAGCTCTTCCAGGTCTCCCACACTCGAGTAGGATCCCAAGGCTTTGGGCCGTCCTCGACTCGGGATACAAACTCTTGCCCCCATGGGATCCCTGGCACGTACAAGGCAAGGACTTTAGCCACTGGGCTACCACACTGGGCCCATGGTTAGTTTTCAGCCTTCACCCTTGAGCTTTGGGTTCACAGCAGCAGTCAGATCATGTACTGCAAAAACAATGCTTCCTCAAACCAATTGCATATGTGACAGTGGCTCCAGGAAGACTGTATCACCCAGGGACCCCACGACCCTCCTGGACTGTGTAAGTACACATAGTGATATCTGCACGACAACATTTCCTAGCAGCCCGCTATTCAGAATGCATGCCGAACACTACATGACCCATGAGGACTTCACCTGGTCTCCCCTCATCTATCTCATGTTCAACATGCCAAAACAAAATACAACATTTCTCCCATTCTTGCCCCCACCACTGCATTCTCTGGGTGACCTGTCCCAGCAGTGACACTACTAAGGTCCTTGTCACTCCAGACAGAAAGAGCCCTAAGTCCCCTTCACACCTCCACCCATCCCCATTAAGAATATTTGCTTTTCCCTCCTCCTCACCCCTGCCTGGTGTCAAGCTCTTGACACCTGTCACCTAAGCCCCAGCCATGCCTGCTCTTCCAAGCCAATGGGTCCCAGCCTGGTTGAGAATCAGTCATCCAGGAAGAGAATGCCCCATCCACCACCAGGTTAGGCCCCACCCTCCTCTTCTGGAGGCTACCCCACACCTTCCGAGATTTGAGCCAGAACACAGTGAGTGTGTCTGAGGGGTGTAAACCCTGGAGCCAATGGTGCCCCCTCTGAGAAGGGATGTGATAGCAGGCAGGTTACTCGACTTTCTGTGCCTCAGTTTCCTCATTTTTAAAACAGAGATCACAAAGGTACCTCCCTATGAGGTTTTTCTGAGGGTTAAATAACTTGGCATATTTGGAGAGCATCTCAAATGGTGACTGGCAGTGTGGTGAGATCTCAGTGTGTTAAGGATTGGTATGAGACTTTTTCGCATGACATTTTATTCCAGTATTTGTCATTCTTTCACACAGTAGTTGACAAACCAAAAATCTCTTTTGAAACTAAGACATAATACAGCCTCAACTTTCAAGCAATAATTGCATTTACTAACAGAAAATAAAGCACCATCGTGAGCTTATGGTCCATATTACATAACTAGTCTTGTATGTTTAATTTTTCCAAATAAGAATGAAGAGTTTTTGCTCTTAATAGTCAACTAAAATTGAAGACTTTTTTTTAAATCATGTTCACTGAAGTACAATTTGCTTTCAAACCACATTTTAACAGTGCACAATTTGATGAGTTTTACCATAGCCCTGGACCCACCACTATAATAAAAATGGGATAGGAAAGGTGTTTGGGCACTGTGGTGAACCAAGTTAAGCCACCTCTTGCATCCCGTAGTGGTTTGAATGTTGCTAGTCTTCATTTTATCCAGGTGCCTGATAATGTACTTGGGAAGTCAATGGATGATGGCCCAAATATTTGGATCCCTGCCATCTATGTGGGAGACCTGAATGGAGTTCAGGTCTCCTGACTTTGGCCTGGTCTCTATCGCTGCTATTTCAGGCATTGAGGGAGTGAACCAGCAGATGTAAGATCTCCATGTGCGTCTGTGTGGTTTTCTGTCACTCTGTCTTTCAAACACACAAACAAATATTTAAAAACAAAGATATGGGGGAACAGGCATTTAGTCTAGCAGTTGAGTTGCACATGCCCCATATCGGAGGGCCTGAGTTCGATTCCTGGCCCCAACTCCTGACTCCAGCCTCCTGTACACAAGAACCCTAGGAGGTAATGGCAATGGCTCAGGGTCCCTGCCCTGTGTGTGGGACAACTGGATTGCCAGCAGGCTCATCCAGCT
Organism: Ochotona princeps; assembly: GCF_030435755.1. Lineage (NCBI taxonomy): Eukaryota > Metazoa > Chordata > Mammalia > Lagomorpha > Ochotonidae > Ochotona > Ochotona princeps. The sequence continues at coordinate 25,673,492 of NC_080853.1, forward strand.
CTTGGCACTGCAGATCTTTGGGAACTGGATCAGCAGATGGGAATTCTTAACTTTTAAAAAAGATTTATTTTATTTATTTGAAAGGAAGAATTATGGAGAGAAGGAGAAGGAGAAGAAAAGGCGTTGGGGGGAAGGAAAGACTTTCTATCCACTCCCCAAATGGTTGCAACAGCCAGGGCTAGGCCAAGCTGATGCCAGGAGCTAGAAATTTCTTCCGGGTCATCAACATAGATGCAGCGACCCAAGCATTTGGTTAGTCTTCTTTCTGTTTTCCCAGATGTACTAGCAAGGAGCTGGATCAGAAGTGGAACAGCTGGGACACAAACTAGCACCCAGGTGGGATGCTGGCATTGTAGGCACTGGTTTAATCTGCTACTCCACCAAGTAGCCATGGGGACTCTCAATTTTAAGTAAAAATGTAGAAAAAAAAAAGAGCACATCTGTACAGAACATGTACAGACTTTTTTCCTTGTCAGTTTCCCTCAACAATTGCAACAATGGCTTGCCTAGCCTTCACATTGTTTTAGGTATTGTAAGTCATATAATTTAAATATATGAAAGGATGTGGGTAGGCTATGTGTAAGTACCATGCCATTTCATAGAAGGCACTTGAGCATATGTGGACTTGGGTGTTTGGCCAAGGGTGGGTATAGACTCAAGTCCCCATGGATCCTGAGGGGCAGGTATTGGAACCAAATGCTCCTGTGCAAACACTGCAACAAAGGCATGGACAGGCTCTGGGACAGCTGGTTCTTAACAGGATCTGAGTCACTCTAGGCCACTTACCCAGCTTGGTGGGGTATCTCTGGCATATCACAAACACCAGTGAATGAATGATGGACGAATTTCCTCACTAAAACCTAGAGCTCAGAGGGACTGTCCTGGGGGCGTATACCTGTGTCCACAGAAGGTTATGGCTTGTTCAAGCTGAAGGAGGACTAGCTGGTGTCAACTCTCATCCAGACACTGGGATTCTTAACTTTTGCATCAAGCCAGGGCTCACTGCTGGAAAATGCTGGAGCACTCAGTGCTAATCCAGGTTCATTTTTGTTGATTAATCAATACTGTGCTAAGGAATTGCTGAAATAATAATAATAATAATAATAATAAAAAAACAGGATTGAAAGGTTGAAGTTCAACCAATTTTTCTAACAAGTACAGTCCCAATGACAAACGGGAGGTGGCAAGGTGAGAAGTGACATTGACTAAGAAATAGATATTAAGTATGAGATTCTGCAGCCACTGGAACTGGGGGATGGTGGGCACCTCCTGTAGCCAGGAAGCAGCCCTCCTGGCCTCCTGGCAACCTAAATTCAAAGAAACTGATTTGGACTCAAGTTCAGAGGGTGAGTCTTAAGGGATCTCATATGATCCAAAACCAAGTCTAACACACACACACACGCAAGGCTAAGATACACTCATAGAGATCTTTCCAACACTGGGTCACTCCTCAAATGCCATGACAGCCACGGAGCCCAGCACTCCATTCAGGTCTCCCACGTGAGACAGCAGGGACCTAGGCCATCACCCTCATCGGTTGCTTCAACTGGGGTAGTCATCCAGGAACCCCCAAAACAGGAAGCGGATGGGGTCCTAGATGGAGTCTCAAGACACCGGGGCCAAATGGCCTTCCGACAAAATAAATGATTTTGAGGCTCAGGAAGATTGGCTACTAACAGAAAATGCTGTTAGGAGGAAACACCAAGGAGACACAGGGTTCGGGGTGGATCTTCTTAAGCCACAACCTCTCAGCAACCCATCACGCGGAATAAGGCTTCCTAAGAGGGCTGAAGCTCCCACAAGAACCCCCAACAAGACTGGACCCTCCCTAAGGGCGCCATGATGTCCCCCTCCATTCCCGGCTTCCTCCATTCAACTGAAGGAAAGTCCTTCTGGTGCACACAGGAATCTCGCTAAGGTAAGGACTTACCCTCCTGGACTGACCCCTCGAAGAACTTGCGTCCTCACAACCCGGGGGACCCAAGGGAGGCGCTGCGTTTCCCCGGCTGCTCGCGGGGTTGAGGGCCGCCTCAGCCCCCGCGGCCGTCCTGGGCCGCCGGGATTCGAACATTGCGCAGCCCTCACAGCCACCGCCGGGCCGCCAAGCCAGCGCCGGCCGGCAGGAGGGCCGCGCGGCCCCGGAGGGGCGGGCCCGGCCGGTGACCTCCGTGCGGTGGGCGGGGCGTGCCGGCCTCCGCCCCGCCCCGCCCCCCGCGCACAGCCGAGCGCTGCGCCGCGCGACCCCGCCCCTCGCCGGCCCCGCCCCCTCCCCGTGGCTCCCCGCAGCTCCTCCCCTCTCCCATTGGCCGAGGCGGAGACCCTCCTCCTATGCCCAATGGCCGTCGCCGCGGCTCGACCTCCCGCGTCCCGATTGGTCCGAGTCCAGCAGAGTGGCGGGGAGCGAGCCAATGGGGAGCGGCGGTTCGATGAATGGCTGGCCCGGGTGGGGAA